>NC_089151.1:8307601-8950101 GCF_009819655.1 Sylvia atricapilla
AGAGAGTCCACAGAGGGGCACAACCCAGAATAGCAGATGAAGTTGGTATCAGATCAGGACGTATTTGCAAAGGGCAGCATTGTCAACATGCATTTGTGCACTGAGAACAGCAAGAGACAGAAGACTGCACATATCAAAGTAACTCCGGATATCCTTTCTGTGCTTCTCCTGGGGAAAGGTGATTATGCTCAGGACTCCAGAGAAACAAGTAATTGCTCTCAGGTAAGTGTAAGGGGAACAACTACAAAGATCTAGATGGGAAAATAGGGAGTTTGATATCAGAGCAGTGACTGGGTCAAAACAACAGGATGGAAAAAAAACCCAAAACAAAACCAAAACAAACTCAGAGTGCTATTTTAAACAACTGCAAGCCAGAGCAGGAGATATAATGACAACCTGGATAATTATTTTGGGGACGATGAGTATGAAATAAATAACTAGAGAAGAATTATCACCAAAGAAGGGACTATTCTTTCAGAGGGAGACTGAAAAAAGTATGAAGATGCTGCTGAAGCAAACATCTAACTTCAAGATATTCTGGGATCAAGCACAAAAGCAAGAGGATCACAAGCTCTGATGCAGCCAACCAGGCAGTAAGAGGCAGAGATGGGAGTGTCTGGTTCCTTGTTGCAGTGTCTGTCATTCTTCAGATTAAACCATGAAAAGAATTATAGGCCTAATCAGTTAGAATTCTGACACCTTGACTCGAGCATCTGAGACAGTTTTGTCTACTTTTAACTAATCTAGCAAACATTTCAGCATGGTTACAGGAAAGAAGCATTCTGTACATTTTTGTTGCAGAATTAAGTTCTCTTCATTGCTTTACTTGTGGGAAAGACTAATTAGTCAAACAACAGACACTTGATCCTGCCTAACCCAATACTGACAGACAGATTGCAGAGAGATGTTACTATAACTCAATAAGAATCAAGCAGCCAATAAAGTTTTGTAGCACTGTAAGATTAAGACTGAAGAGCAGCAGAGCAGCAAGAAAACACACTCATAAACTGTAAATTCTAACAGGAATGGACACATTTTTCTCTCAGTCTCTGCATACTTAGTCTCTAACCTACTGTTTTAAGTCTCTGCTAGCTCTAGAGAGCCTCTAGCACACGCTCAACAATGCTGTTTATGCATTTCATATCCCAGATGAATTCCATGATCCGCAAGAAGTTTAAAATTGAACAAGTCAACATCAGTGCAGGGCAGGAGGAGCCCAGCTTAACCACCCCTCATTTCTGCTTTATGCCATTCAAGTTCCCACACTTCACATTTTCCTGCAATAACAGAAAACCAAGTGGACTGTAAATGTCATGTCTATTTTTTATGTTATTATTCTCAACACAGTTGGCCAATCCATGCTGAATTTACTTGTTTTCCACAAGAAAATCAGAGAGAGATGGCTTCATGACACCTCCACCTTAAAAATGCAAAGTCAATCAGTAGGTCCTTCCCTCTTGTATTTCCTACATGCAGGAAGAATATGCAGACCTGATCTCATCTTTGCATCTTCCAGAAAGCAGAATACTAAGTGCTGCAACGCAGAACAAAATCCAACCCAACCTCTTGCACACAGCCAAACTCTGCAGGGACAGGCAGCAGGGCTCACCTGGTGAGTTTGAGAGTGTTGTCCAGAGCAGCTGAGAGCAGTAAACCATCTGCTCGAGTGCCGAAAGCCAGGCCCCGAATCTGTTTGCTGTGGATGGGGATGTACTGACTGCTCTTCAGGTTGGCCAAGCTCATCATCTTAACACCACAACCTGCCACAGAAGAAGGGTAAAGCAGTTTATTGTGAAGTACATATACATAGAACTGGTTGTTCTATGCCAGAACTACAAAGTCGGTATTGAAGTCTGTGGTGGGATGAACACGTAAGTTATTTGCTGTTCTGGATAAGAACTGCCACAAATCATTCTTTAATTCAAATGGCAACAAAGCTAAATCCTTAAGGATCCCAGCTGGCAAGAACAATTTCAGTACCAGTGTTGCAATCCCTGTTACAAGGCCTGCTGCTCTTTAGCCAGCTTCTTCAAAGACACTCTTGCCCAGATAAAACCACAAAGAGCAGGATTACATGGCTATTTAAGAGAACAAGCATCATAGCAAAGAATGGTTACAGGTGAACTTAACCTGTGTGCTACAAGAGTCACCACAAAGCCTTCATTCAGTGATTCAGTCCCTGGCTACAAATGCCAGAAAAATGAGACCAGTTAAATGCAGAAAACCACTTTGTTATGCTTAGATAAGGCACATTAACCTCAAACCCATTAACCAAATAAAGTAAGTTTCAACAGTCAGCAAGCATTTTGCAACTAAGTGCTTTTCAGACTCCTAATGCCACATGTATTGCACTGAAAAAGCCACTGGCACTGGTCCAGATGTCAGGTCACTGGCCCCTGGACATAATAGTGAGACAAAACCAGGGCTGGCCATGACTTCTTGGCTTCTTATTTTCTCATTAGGGAACAGCTCTTCAGGCATTCATATTAAAAGAAGTTTGCTTTTGGATAGGTTTTGGGGTTTTTTTTGTTGGCTTTTCTTTTAGACTACTGACAAATCAGCTGCATGTGTATCATTCCACCTACAATTAGGGAAGCAGTGTTTCTCACTCATTGGAAGCTTCTCTGCAGGTCCCACTGCCTGGCCTCTTGTTCTTTCAGAAGGTCCACCTTTTCAAGGATTGCCACACACATCTTTTACCTTCCTGTGGATGTGACATTCCAGCAGGAGAGTTGGAGACCCTCTGCTAGGACTCTGTCACAGAAGTGCCAAGGAAAACAAGCTCCTTTGCCAGGCAGAAGCTACCAATGCAGGGGCCAGATGAACTGTGGGGAGTCTTACAAGTTTACAAGGCACATGCAAAAGCCAAGCAGAAAAGGGAGCAGTGACAAAGTAGAAATGGCATTAACTTATGCTTCTGAACCCCCAAATGTTGACTTGCTTAATTACCAGGAATAAAAGTAGACTGTGGAGAAGGCTGTGATACCACAAGACAACTCAGTGAGTCACAGTACGCCATCACTCTGCAGTTCCCAGCCTGAGACACCAAAATAGCCTTTTCCAACTGGTACATGTGCTGGCTTTGGCTGGAGGGGAGGCTGCCTGGGAGGCAGGTGCGGGAGCTGCCAGGTTGCTGTGAAGTGCTCATGTTGTACTGGGCCACCAGAGCCTTCAGCTCCTGCAAAGAAAAAACCCAGAGACTTTTAATGCATCACCAGCACTGTAACCTCCTGTGCTCTCTGCTTTAGGTGCTCCAGCTGTACTTTTCTCAGATAAAAGAGGCAAATACAGTCCCATTTCCATGCTATTCCTGAAGTGCTACATTTTTAAGTCCATGGCCTATGACAGTGAGCAACAGAAGCATTCAAAAGCTGTGTAAATACTGTACTCAAGTCTGTTATTGTATGTATTACACCCTGTGAAAGAGAGGACTCTTGGGCAACACATAAAAGCCAGTAACAATTATTACCAGATCAATGGTGTTTAGAAGAGAATGAACTGCCAAGTATTATGTGCCCCTAAACCACAAGAGAAAGTCAATTAAAACCATTTTCCAGAATTTCCAGAATACCCCATAAAAAATAAAAGCCCAAGATTCAACATAAAGGGCGTTGCAGGAAACAAGTCAGTCTATTTAATGATGATGACCCTGTTCTTGTAAACCCTGTGCAGCAAATTCCAGGAACGACACAACTCTCAAGAGCTCCATCCCTGTATTCTACCACCTCCTCCCCTCTTTTCCTCCACCTCAGTTGATGAATGCTCAAGGATACTCAGCAAAGGCATGGCCAAAAACAGCATCTGTGAGGAACAAGGTATTCCTTGAATTCCTTTTTCTGCTGAGATCATCAGGGGTGAGGTGGGAATGAAGGTAGTGGCATCAGTATATTGCGAGTCAACTAGAAGTGTTCCTTCCCAAATAGCATTTTGACCATCTTGTAATCCAAGGTCAAAACCAGACAATACAGAATCTCAGGGATATTTAAGAGGGAGGGTATACTGAAGGAAAATTGCTACTTGCTTTCTGTTGTCTGAGCAACACAGGTTCTGCTTCAAACACGATGTAATCTTTAAACAATTAAGGGTCACAAGAGGGATATTATGAATATATCTGTAATTGCAAGTCAGCCTCAATACTGAACCAGCCACCACCACTTAACCTGCATCAAAGCAAAGGCAGCAGTTTTCAAAAAAGCAAGATCAAAGTTCAAGCCCTACATGAATAGTTATCAAGACCTGTAACTTTTCGAATGTGCCCAGGAGGAGAGCAATTCTGACACTTTACAGAGGTCTGATCTCTTTGGCATCAAGCACATTGAAAATGTCCCAAGGGAATATAAATATTTAAAAAAGCTGGAGACTCCAGATGATCCCCACAGTGCAAGAAAAGACAAAACAACCTGGGCAAGGAAGGAAGAAGGGGTGTGAGGGTTGTCAGGATGCTTATTATGAAAGCTATAGCTTCAGGCTTAGAGTAAGCAGTCAGTGAAAACACAAGTAACTTAAAAGAAAGTAACTTTTAATCGAAAATTTAATAAACTCATTATTTCTAAAAGGTGAGGGGGAAGCCAGGACCACTGGGATCAGAAGAGATTAAAATTATCTGTTGCTCTGGGGACCTTAAAAAATTCTCCTTGTCACCCGCACTCAACATTCAACTTTCACACAAGTTATTAAAAAGGAAACCAGGCAATTAAAATCACAAGGACTATTAGTACAATGTTTACATTTAAACACAATGGACAAACCCAGCAGAACCAGGAAGTCTTACTGGAGGCACATTAGCAAGGTGATTAAAAACATTGTGCTGCAGACAAATTCCACTAATTGTGCTCAAAAGAACATTCTGTTCATTATGTAAAAGCCAATACTTTCCTTTAAGATTCATTTTTTAAGATGCCTGGTGTCAACTAAAGGCCTTGAGAGCAGACTCCTCACTCTGCACATGCTATGACTGCTTCTAGATTTCAGCTCACCTTTGCAGTGATGAACGAACACAGTTACACTGGGGGTAAAAATGGGCTATATAGCAAAAGTCTTCCTGAGGAGCATGCAGGAGAAGGAGAAGTAGAAGAGCACAATGAATAGGAAAGGAAAACCAGGAGCTACAATAAATTCAGAACAGTTTTGAGTTATTAGGTTACGGCCCTAATAGCTGATATGAAGCTTTCAAGACAAAGGCAGGTATCAATGACTGTCACACTCTGGCTGTTTCCCAAAGAGCTCTTAGAGAAGCCACACCTGCCACCTTGCACTGCACAGCCCCTGCCCTGCCTTTAACAGAGAAACACAGGTCAGGACAGCCTCAAGCTGTGATGCAGCACTGTGGACATTCCACCTCCCTTTGAGGTTCGGCTTCAAATTCAGTCTAAAGGACACGGAGCATTTCTAACTGGCTTCACTATAAACAACAGCAATGAAATACCAGCTTTCATTTCCCCAGACATCAATTGGAGGTGAACACAAAGATGAACAATTTTTATTCAGTACAACAATTAGCCTAATTTTTTTTTTCTAGAGGTATTGGATACACAAGTTTTTATTGATATTTTGTCATTCAATTTTTTTGGATGCTCTGAAAATCCTATTTTAAAGGAGGTTTTCCATTACATCAAACAATATAAACTGATCTCTGCACGGGTCACAATTACATTTGCTTTCTTCTCCACCACAGCATGCAATCTCCTGTAATTTCCCTGCCAGTCCTCCTTTTTGTGCTCCATACCCAAACAGAGCTACTACTTCCCATGTGCAAAAACCAGATCTACCCCAGCTGAACAGTGATATTAAAATCAAAAGGCAGAGATGGTTCGCTTATCATTAGCTACTTTTAACTGAAAATGCTGGCAGATTTAGGAGGAGTACTGCAGTAGCTCACATCTCATTCCCAAGTTCTTTCTGCTCCCAAAGGAAAAACATTAGGTAAAAGTAAAGTGTCAGCAGCATTGGTTCCAAAACACAAGCCTGAACACCTCCATGTGGTGGGCAGGACACAGCTCAGCACAGCCCCCACTCCTGAGGGCTTTCTTCCAGAGCTCTCCTCATCTTCAAGTTCTTTTTCTCATGTATTTTTATATAGCTAAAGACTTAAAACCCATCAGTTTCCTAGCCTCAATAACACTGCATACTTGAATAACAAAGTACAATGAACAAGATTGTTAATGGGTAAAAGCACAGAAAAATGCATACAAACCTGAAGAGAGGTCATAACTAGTGCCATGACTGCTGCTGGGCACAGATCAAGAGCATTAGCAACAAAAAAATCCCTGAACAACCCAACCCTACGCTGCAATCACCCAACAAGGGCTAGGCTAGAAACCTCCTAACCTAAATACTTTTATGCAAGTAGTTCCTTTACTATGTGACTTCTAGTAAAACAAGGAGCACATTAGGCATCTGCTCAAAATGCAATCAACCAAGTTAAAGACTTATTGCAGACTTCCAGCTGACTTTTTTGCTCCCCAGTACATTGTTTTATTTTCAGTTTATTCGTAGTATAAACAAGCACCTTAAAATTGCTTCCAGCATTTGCATTAACCACTACAGGACAATGATGAATGCAGTATAAATACTGAAACAGAGCTTAAGGAACACAGGGTACTTAATCTTGATAACATGTGACTTCAATTCAGTTAGACTGGATACTCCATCATTTAACACCAAATGAATTGCAGGAAAACATTATGGACCTGCAATTTTATCTTATTTGCATTATTCTTAAGCCAGAGTTTGAAGTGGACCAATTTTCTCATTAGTGATGATGAGCATATGGCTTCATGCAGGAATTTAGGAAATTTATAAAGCCTTACCTTACGTCACACAGGAAGACTTCAGCAAAGAGGATGCTGTTTAATGTACAGATATGAATAGCCAAGGCTATTAAAAAAAATCCAGGAACAAAGAAAATCCTAAAATTAAGCAGGCTGCTACACAGTGAGAGGATATCATCTGCCTCAATCAACAAAAGGTAGCAGACTGGCAATGAAACAGGCTCTTGGAAAACCTAGCACTGGTGGAATAAGCCAGCTAATTCACAGTTGGAAGCACCAGCAGAGTCCATAATTTATAGGAATCCTGTAAAAGCAGCTGGGATGGGTTACAAAATTTCTTGGTATTGCATAACCCAGAAGGAAGCAGTCATTTAACAACCAGTCATTTTTACTCAGTAATTTGTGTTCTAAGAGCTGCCTCTCAGCAGCTGCTCAGCCTGTGTACAGCCTCCCCTAATGACAGGCCAGGTCTCAGGGTACCAGGAGGTGTTAAACTGAAATGTTGACTAACTTTCAAAAAAACCCAAATCCCTAGGGTTGTGGAGTTTTTTGTTTGTTTGTTTGGTTTTTATTTTGCAAGTGGGAAAAAAAAATCATGCCTCTTCACAAACTGCTTTTCTAAGGCTCTTTACTAACTAGAGATAATAGGTCACATTTTTATCGGTTTACTATATAGCTTTCCAAAGCTTATTTTGATGCAACTACAAGAAAGATGAGTAGAGTAAGTCTAGTTCTTTATTACCACACCTTTCCAGGCACCACAAAACCTGAGGGGGAACCTGCAACATCAGCAGCCAAACAACTCTACTGCTGGGCTGCAAGTTCAATTAAGTCCTAAAAGCACAAGAAAAAGTCAGTATTTTTGTAGCACACATCCAGCCCAGGATGTCTTTATGAGCTTGGAATGATTCACCAATTGAGTTTACTAAATCTTGCTGATTACTAAAACTGGAATGCTGTCTTCTCTCCTCTAAGGGAACATAGGAAAGGCAGGCTGAAGAGAAAGAAATGCTTTGTCTGCTTGTAGCATGAGACTTACCTGAACTTGCTTGCGGAGTTTGCTGCATTCATCTGTGAGAACCTGGAGCTGGAGGCGGCTCTGTGCAGATTCCAGCTCTGCCTGTCTCCTCAACATTTGCTCCTTTTCTAAAGAGCTGGAGGAAGGAGAGGAAAGCAATCCTTAGGACTAGGTATTATCTAGGATGCTTTTCTGGGCTGCCAATTCCTGCCAGCTGACTTCATCCCACCTGTTCAGGCAAATCCACAAGTAACAGAAAACTTGGTACTGCACTAATCCAATACATTCACCTTGAGATATTCAGTTATGCAATTGTTCTGAATGACTCACTTCAAGTATTGTTCCAACAACCTTTCTCCTCAATCTCTCCTTAAGGACTAATTTAGTAGAGGAGAGCATAAGAAAACACTTAAGAAACACTTAAGCAAATTCTATACCATCATGTCCATGTAACACACTGTCAGTAACACAGCACATCATAGCATAATTATAGAACAGCAAGATCTTCAAGCTTATCTCTACTACCAATAGCTAATCTTGTATTTTAGGAACATATATCTGTACCAGAAAAAAATCATACAGATAAATTCTCTGTGAATGCCTATAAAGAAGACCCACTTACTACCTCACCTTGAGCCCAAAAGTGCACACACACCATTTACCAGCAGCGCTTTTGACAAGTTACTTGAATTTATTTTTCTTTCATATAGGCTTACATGAAGAAAAAGCTAAAGCGGTGAAAGAAACACCAACACTGCTTAAAATTAGCTGTACACTTGGTCTGTGTTGCCCACTGCATTCTGTATGTCACAAGCTGCAATACTCCAGATATTTCTGTCATTCATGTGCAGGAAGCTCTAGCTTGCCTAAGTATTTTGCAAATGCACAGACTTAACCTTGCATGTTCCAAAGCATGGAATTCTGTTATTTCCTTATAGCTTTTTCATGTGATTTTATTTCCTGCAGACAAAAGAGGTGAAATGCTTCTTTAACCATCACAAACACATTCTTTATATCAGTACCCAAGGCCTGAAGGCTGGTAGGTTTTTGCAAATGTGAGAAACAAATCCCATGATCTTATACCTAATTTAAGATAACGTGCAAACCATGCTAATGCATGCACACACACATCTGTGCTCCACTGGTGGCAGTGTGCCACAAGGCAGCCACTGCCAGTAGCTTCATGGACTCACAGGCAGTCACTGGTCTCTGCCTTACAACAAAAACAGGAGGCAGAGAGGGGCAAGGCATGTGGGGAATGGCTGCAGTGAGGTTCTGAGACACAAACAGAAGTCAGACAACTACCCCTTCATGACAGATAAAATTTACACACCTAAATATCTTCTGTGCTTTTGAAAAAAAAATTATGTATCATTTATTTTTCTGTGTTAATACAGTAAAAGAAGCATGACCCTTCCAAAGGTACACTTCAAACACCATCAGGCTGTGGCAATCTGGAGAGAAGAGATTCTTTGCTTCCTGACTGACTGTTACTCCTTAATCATTTCTGATCTATAATTACCAGGATAGATAGTGAGGTTTCTGTTGAAAGACTGCCTTGAAAGAACAGTGCTGTAGTTGCAGACGTGTAAAGAAACCCCAATTAAATTCTATTCAACACAAGACTCAGAAGAACTCAGATACCTGCAGCCTTTTAATTTCAGAACTGTATCTGGGACAGCATCTTACTGAAAAGAAATGAGTCCCCATTTTCATACCTGCTTTTTTCCCTTTTTCAATACAAAGTCTACATTTAAGTTAGAAAGGGAAGTGGGAGTCATAGTAATGCTTGCTGACCTTTTGCAAGTAAAGCTACATGAAGAGTTTGACAAAGGAAGATGGAAAGTGATATATATGAGGTATTACTCTGTTTAATGCATGCAGAAAAGATGGCAGAAAAGGTCAAGCTATTTACCCTCCTTGCATTCCTAACTATGCCCTGCTTTTCCCATCTAATGATGAATTAGCAACACACAGCTTTTCGGCATCAACTCTGCATGTCCTCCCATGATAACATTTCAGGATACAGCACAAGATCCCTTTTGCTGTTTCAGGGCCACGAAATGCAAACTCAAGAATTCTGTTGCAAAAGAAAATTAAGACATGCAACACAGCAAGGCCTTGGTTCTTTAAGGTAGCTACACTCCTGATAAACCCAAGGGAATGCACAAATTGCTGTAGGCAAAACAGGAAATGAAAGCATGAAGGAGAAGCCAGAGTGCAGCTTTCAGTGCCAGGTGTCTTTATGTGCAGGCTCCATACCTCCTCATGCGCTCCTGCTCACTGGTATCCAGCGCTTTCAACGTGCGCGCGTACAGGATCACGATGTCGGAGCGCTTGGCCTTCTTATTGCACTGAAATCAAACACAGGCTCGGTTCAGCTACAGGAATTTAACCATCCAAACTATGCATCCCTACAAGTCCCTAGGTATTGTTTTATTTGGCTCTGAAGGGAGGGGCTGTCTACTGGAAAACAGTGCCACAAACACTTACAAGCATGTTTGCAAGATGCTCCCTCATACAGACACCAGAGATGTAACCAGGGCTCCAATAAAAGTTGCATATCCTACTGCACCTTTAATAATCCATCTCCTTGCTTCCCACTAAATGTATTCTGCTAATGCACCAGCAAGGCAGCATGGTCAGGTAAGTTCCAAGGACAAAAAACCCAAATCAGACAAAGAAGTGAAAACAAGAAGATCTAGTACAAAACACCAGCCCAGCTGCAGGTCTGAAAACACCAAGACTTGTTGCTTAGCCAACAGACAAGGATTTAGGAACCCCTGAGTATACTCCCAGCTCTTATTTCTGTACTATATTCCTTTAATCAAATTCTACAGGCCCAAATCCATAAAAGTGTTCCAGTGTTGTATGAAACTCTGACATCTCACTGACTTCAGTGACACACAGGAAATAAGATATCTCAATAATTTTGTGCATCTAGCTGCAACCATTTAGTACTTTACACTCACCTTAAAAAGAAGGCAAGTTAGAACTTGCAGATGCCATAATTTCTTCCAAGTTTATTGTTTCGCAAATATTCTTTGTTGATGCAAAAAGAGGTAGTGAATACTCAGATCAAGTAACCTTTGCTAAGCATTAAATTACTGTGTGTGCTTCAAATGCAGACTTCTCTATTACTTAGCAGCACGAAAACAAGCAATAGTTTCAGAGCAGACAACCTCTCCCCCTTTGTAAAAACTGCTTTGCTGAGCAGTAAATGGCCAAGACAGTTTTCCTGGCAGCCAGCAGCTGCCACTGGCAGGATCAGGAATGCTGCAATTTCACAGTAACTTGCACTCAAGCCACTTAGTATACAGACCATGCACAGCAACTCTGGGCTATTCAACCAGAGGACGCCCAGTTGCAAAGGACAGCAACTGCAAATGAAGGGAAGATGATTTAGCTTCAAGGTTCTCTCCAAAGCAAGTTCTTCACCCCAGAACATTTTAATATTTGTATCATTGGAAGAGAACAAGAGAGCAAAAAACCCTTGAGATGTGACTGTTCAAGAAGAAAGCAGTCATGAAATTCCAAAGAGTAGATATGCAAGGCATGTCTCTTAGAATTCTGTCTGGGCCTGAAGTGGGAGAAGAAAAGCTTACATAGAATTGACAGGGGTAAGAAAAATCAACTTTGGGCTTTTGCTATGGCAACAGGGGTTCTTTAGGTTTAGTCACAGCACACGTCAAGAGGAAGTTTCTTGTTGACAGGATGGAATCCTGCAAAGTCAAGCAAGAATACAGAAGCTCTCAAAATGACAAAGCCAAAGAAACCCTGGGCTTCCAGCCACCGACTTGGAAAGCAGCAGAACTGAATCCTATTTACAAGGTACTCATTGACCTATTTTTTGTCAACATTCCTTCATGGAAAAAAGGAGTAAGGAATGGAAACACATCACAGAGATGTGCATGCCTCATCAAAAGAGATCAGTATTAACCACGAAAAGAAAGCTGGAAAGAAAACCTTCAAATGCTGATTTACCACTTGCAAAAGGAGACTAAAAGATGTAACCTGGTTCTCAGTTTGCTCTCTGCCAGCCTCCCAAACAACCTGGTCCTCTTAAAGGTTGCAAAAGCAGATGCAGTTCAATATAGAAGATTAATTAACTGAAAACTGACTTAGATGATCTTTAGGGTCCTTTCCAACCCTAACCATTCTGAGGTTCCAAAACAGTTCTCAGACAGATTTCTTGTCTAATAACATAGTCTTTATGCTTAGTTAATTGCTTCTAGGAATCCATCTGCTATTTCCATTCCAGGTGGTTCTCTACAGGACCAGAGTGGGGCATTCTGAAAACATTTCCACTTTACCACTTGAACTCTCAAACTTTTGCATCTGCTGCTTACAAATGCTCTACTCCAGGGAGAAGATCCAAGTCATAACCCATCCTTTAAAGTACTGCTAGTTGTTACAGGCCTAATAACATCAAAATCAGTGGGGGAGTTGTTATTTCTGACAGCAGCTTCACACAGCAACCAGTTGCAACACTTGACAGTGATTGCATCTGAGGCAAAAGTTAGGCACACACAGTAAGTGCTTTAAGTGCTTTCCAGTGCACATAAACACCCATTTTACCTGAGGGCACTTCCCTGCCTGTCCCTTGAGCCACCTCTCAATGCACGTGTAGCCAAAGAGGTGCCCACACCGCAGCGCAGACAGACGGTGGTCCCCAGCATTGGTCCACTGCTCAAAGCAGATTGCACAGGTGTCTCCTTCCTCCTCATCCACAGGTGCAACAGGAACTGATGGCTCCAGTCTCTTTAGTGGAGATGTCTAGGATTAAAAATTTAAAAAAAAAAACAACACAACTATTTTAGAAAATGCAGCATTTATCATAGATAATCTGTCTCCAAAAGCATTTAGTTCACCTTACTTGCTTTTGCTGGACTTGAGCTTCATCTTCATGACTTTCATGTTCTGCAGAAGCTTGAGGTGGCTCTGCTTGGACCTGACTGGAAGCTAAAGAAAGCATTGCTTAAATAACCTGATTCATAACGGAGGGAAAAGGAGTTTTCCTGCTTTGATCTAAAATCATCAGGGCACAGCTTAAGTAGTGACACAGCACAAGTTACTTACAAAGTTTCAGATTAGTGCCCTGGACACAGTCTATGTGTAAGGCCTTCTATATATGAACAGTAGTACTGAAGAACTTTGTTTTCTTTTACGAAAAGCAACAGAATTTCAGTAAAAAAGGAGAGGTCTTTTAAGGACAGCAATTGTTACAAGAATTTTCAAGACCTGCACAAAACAAACAGACCTGGTCTATAGTTAGGCTGATGTAAGGTAATATTCCTGCATCATTATACCCTGAGAAAGACAGACACCAATATCAGAAGTTGCTTTGCCAAGGGATCTAAGCATGCATATTTCATGTGCCAAGAAAGCATTTCCCGTATGCTGGCTGCCCATTCACTCTGACTTCAGCAGTTTTCCAGCTGGTAATTGCCTGAACTACCAATTCTGCTGGTATTCTCCCTATGTTTTTGTGGTGGGTCTCTGTCAGACCATCTGTTGAGGCATGGGCACACTGAATTGCTATGTGGTGTGGATAGCACCACCACCAGCACAGTAAAAAAGAACCAGAAATCACTGTCTCTCCTCTAGCTCATGACAAAACAGGAGTTATTAATCACATTTAGTAATCAAGGCAGATATTCTCCATCCAGTGGAAGTATCACCCAACCCTGGCTAATGTCAATAAAGTTTTCAGCCTCTGTGGTTCTGGGCTGTAAGAGGAGCCACTGGCTTATATAAGCAACAAGAGAAATCCAGAAAATCCAACAGAGAGCATATGTTCACACAATAATATACAGCACTTAACAGCTTGAGCTCCTGTCATGTGTAAAACTAGCCCAGAGCAAGCAGAATGGATCTGTTCAAAAGACACCTCATAGACATACCCTTTTAAAAAAAGGTAACAAGGTGGGCTGGCCAATCAAAACCAAAACTGAGGGCATAGAGTGAATCATAAGGACATTCCTTTGAGACTGAAGTAAAAAGATATCCTTGTTCTTTTATTCTCTGGGCATCAATAACCTTGACTAGCAAGTTAACTATTTGCCACTCTTACACAAACTGTGCATGTTCATCACAATGTCACTGAAGTGTGCATCAGGCTGTGAACACGAGTTTAGATAAAGAACTGCGAGACAGAGATGAGGAGAGAACAAAAAGAAAACAAAAAGCACCTCCATCTCCACAGCTAAGTCTCACAAGTTACAAAAATGAAAACTAAACTGAAGCAGATTGAAATCTCAAGTAATTAAAAGAAGATACTGAATCAGATCTTTCTCTGAGAGCACTTGCTGATGGTCCAAGCTGTGATCTGATGTCTTCAATATCACTCCTTAATAATATATGACAGCATGGCAAGCAATAATCTCTAAATTTAGGTTACAAATAATCCTGGAAATGTTCAGAATAAGCAGCAGTCTGCAAACAGCAAAAAGATTGTATTTAGCATAATGGCAGCAATCAGCCATTGCTGCTGCTGCTCTTTGGAGCTGCTTGCCAGGAAGCCGTGTGGCAGCAGCCTGCTCCTGTCAGCTGTGGGCACAAAGATCTCTGAGCACCGTCTGTTGAGAAGCTCGAAAGGATTTCCCGGCTGAGTTTTCAAACAGCAAGAAAAGTGTCTAAAATCAGACTCTACACAGCTCCAATACAGCACAAACCTCCTGAGCTCACTGCTGGAGGAGTCTCCTGGGCTGATGGTAACAGTGGTGCTTCTGCCTCCACTGCTTCCTCCTCCTCCTCCTCAGAAGTGGTGCTGTCAGAGTCAATCACTTCTATTGTCTCATCTGGGCGCTGTTCCTGGGTGTCCCTCGCAAGACGGGGGGTCTCCAGGTGTGGAACTGCTCCTGCAGATGGCTCTTGGGTCCTACTGAGTTGAAAGTAATGGTCCAGCGCTGCCCTGAGTCCAGAAAAGCAAGAAACAAATGCCACAGTCATTTCAGGTAAGCTACGGACTCATCATGTTGCTCCACGAATGTTTACAGGAAAATTCCTAGGCTTTGACTGCAGCAGGAAGGTGTCACTGTTAGCAAGTCAGGCCTTCTCTGGTAGGGGGGAAATCACACAGGATAGCCCACCTTGTGAATAATCAGCAACAATTAATTTTGCTCAGTTCAAAGAAAATCTTCTCATTACAACGATATTCTCCTTTCTTTTGGGGGAGAAGGGGATGGTGGTGTTGGAGAGGAGAAAAACAAAGCAGTATCACTGACTAATAAGCCTAAGGAAACGCCTAATCTGTCTCTCCAACCCTGACTCAGCCCTGGTTCCTGGAGGAACAGGTACTGTGAAATGCACATCACCTGGATCACAGCCTCATTCCATTGACTATTTTGTGCTTAGTCTTTCTACATTCCCTCTTCTTTTCTGCTGGAACTTCATCCCTAGAACATCCTTCCCTCTACCCGCATCAGTCCAGTTATCATCTCAATTATCCTTCAGATGCAAAGGAGTTTCTTGGGTTGCCTTCCAGCCCTCACAACTACAGTGACCTTCACAGGCAGTCTGAGGGCAAACAACACAGTTGTGTTTAATCAACTGGCAGGAGAGGAGCTCTTGGTCTCACTGAATTTAAAAAGCAATGCTTCAATTAATTATAATTTCACCCTTGGCATGTAAAAAAGCTAGAATGATGAGACAAAAAACCAAATAAACTAGAAATTGGGATTTCCTCCTGACTGGAGAGCATTCCCACTCATCTCCCTTTAATCCCATCACAAATGTTATTAAATAGAGAGGATTTTTTTATTTTGTCTGAAAGTAAAATAAAAACAAACCCAAAACCCAACAAAAAAAACCCTACAGAAAATTATCAGTTTGTATGTGAAAGTTTCTGCAGCAACTGTCACTAGCAAATGTAATCAGACCCCAAATCAAAAGTGAAATGCAAATTAGAGCACAGCTCCACTGAGTTAAATGCTGGCTGGAACAGGCAAGAATCAGCACTGCTGCAGGAATTATGGACAGGAATCTGGCTGCGTGGAGGGAACAGCAGCAGCAGCAGCTCTGCAAGCAAAATTCAAAACATAGAAGGGCTCAGAAGTCAACATCACCCCTGCCAACATATGAAACAGGGATTCACTTAAAAAGGGCAAAGAACCTGCCAGAAGAGACCAGAAGTCACTGTGCTATTACTGAATGTAAAAGGTAAGTGAGGCACCCTGGATTTGGCCCCAGCCACACACCTGGGCTGGGCTCTGTGAGCCAGGAAGCAAGGAAGTTTTGAACTGATGCTGGACTCAACCAGTGGGCAGTTCAGACCCAGTTTAATTTCTGCTTTACCTGGCACTGATTGTCCTCTGGGAGCCACCAATCCTCTGCTGCCTGCGGGCTCTCCACACCTGCGGCCGCTGTGTGAGCTGTGCCACAGGCAGCGGCTGGTGCGGCTCAAACGCCCCTTGTACCCTCTGCAGCCCACTGGGGGCCGTGGCTGGAGTCATCTGCAGGTCAGGCTCTGCAGCTGCTTCCCTTGTTGTACCAGCGTCGGGTGTGACAACAGCATCATCAGCAGGAAGGGCTGCAGCGCTGCCTCCTCCTTCCCCGGGCACGGGAATGTGGGAGGAGAGCGCTGTGTGACCAGAGGGCTCCGGGGCAACTGTCTGCAGAGTCTCCACCGAGTAACCAGCCACTGGCTGGAGATCAACTTCCATCTCTTCTTGAGCCATTTCTGCAAGGAGTTGAAGAAAAGTAGTATTTACTCATAAGTGTACCCTACTTGTAGCCTGGTGGTAGCAATAACCAGGTACAGCACTCAGTGACTCAAAAAGCTTTTAGAATTCAGAGTCAAGAGAAAATCTATCCTTTGCAGCAGAGCTAAACCACAAGTCAATACACATTTATGAGCTGGGAGCACCCTCCCAGCGTCCCGGGTTCAAAGTCTTTGGCTTGACAGCAGCTAGCACCAAAGGCACATTGCAAAATCAACTTAAATAAGCATTTGGATGAGTATGTGAAGTTAATGTTTTCTTGCTGCCATCATTTACTTGCCACGTAAATTCATGTGAATCTTGAAGAACAGTTGGAAATATCTGAGAGAGTCTCCCGGGTGAGTAGCACTGCACAAGCACCCACAGACAGAAGCTCTTCAACACAGTCCTTTGCTCTACTGCTCTCAGGATGTGGACTGTTGCTCAAGTTTCTTCAAATAAAATTCCCTTATGGTAACAGATCACTGTGATCCTTACCCAGAGCGCACTGAACAGCCCTTTCGGTATTTACCAACCTCAGGCAAACCCAGAACACGTGACTGACACATTATTGTACCAAGTTATCTGCAGCCTCAGCATTTGTGGATCCATATTTAGCCCAAGACTGGATAAACATGAAATTTGGAGTAAAACTGCAAATATATTAAAGATGGTTGCTCTTCTACATTTCGGCACATGGATTTCAGGTTACCTCCAGAACAGGAGTACTATCTTAGGGTTTGAAGAAAAACAGAGACAACAGTTTGTGCATTATTAATTCTCATGTTGCTGTCAGACACCAAATTAAGAGCACTTGGGTCACACTGTTCTTACAACACAAACGGTTCAAGATTATTTCATTAACTGAATGAACATATGCACTAAAAACTCACAAGTCCTTTATTGGAAGAGCTGTGTGGATTAAATCCTGCAAACTGGAAATCATTCACATTCTCCAAAAAGTACTTAAGCAATCACAAACTTGAAAAGCCTTGGGAATTGCAGACCTTTAGCACTATTTAGAAGCCCAAAGCACAAACACCAGTTTTACCAAGCTGGTAAAACTTACCCAGCTAGGGCTGTATAAAGAGAAGAGATGCTGGCTATGTATTAAAAGTAGCAAGAACATGTATACAAGAATTAACAAAAGAGATTCTACTAAGCCTCAAATATTTTTATAGACCTTTTAAGAAATTCTAACTTATAAGTCATTTCATCATTCTTATCCTGATTACCAATTCGGCCTAAGCCAGACCAAAAATAGTCATTATCACCTCCCACCAGAGCAGCTGCATGACCAAGACATGGTAAAATTCAACAATCAAGTACTGCACCTCTTGCACTATGCTCATGTTGATGACAGAATAGACACCTATAACCATAATAAACACTTTATTTTCACCACACAGAGTCATGATGTTAAGGGGCTGGAGGAGATTGGTTAAAGACACAGTCCCAAGTGCCCCTGCCATGGGCAGGGACACCTCCCACTAGGCCTTCTCCAGCCTGGCCTGGAGCACTTCCAGGGTTGTGACACGCACAACTTCCCCGAGCAACGTGTTCCACTGCCTCCACTAAATGTGAGATTTATAAAAACGCTAACAGTGGCATTTTCACGGTTAAATCTTAGAATCTGGCCCAAAGGAGCAGTGCTTCCTCCAGCCAGCCAGCTGCCTAGCAGGCAGCCCCGAGAAGAGCCCGCAGGCGGAGGGTGTCCACAAACAGCCTTCCTGGGCCCAAATGAGAAATGCCGAGCGCTTCCAGAGGGCCGCGCTCGGCCGGCAGCCTCAGGGCTCGCCCCCGAGGGCTGGAGGCTGAAGCTTTCCCTTGCGGAGGGCCGCCGGGCCCCGCTCCGCACCGCCCGCAGGGGCTCTGCCAGACCTGCTTTAACATGTAATTAACAAAAAACCCCTCCGACCCGAACACGACCCATACAAAACACACGCTCCACAAGCGGGGATTCTCTGCCGTCTTTTTCACAGAGCTCGCATATAAAAAAGACGAACCCATCACAAAAAAGGCACGGGAGCGGGATACTCCCCTCCGGCAGCCGCAGGCAGCCCGAGCGCTCGGGGGAAACGAGCCGTGCTGGGGAACTCGGCCGGGGCCCTGGGGGATCGAGCTGGGCCGGAATCCCGGCCCAGAACCTGCCCGAACACCGCTGCCCCTCGCTCACCTCCGCCGGGCCCAGCCGCCCGCTCGAGCGCCGCGCCGCCCGCCCCCGCCGCCCTATTGGCTGGCTGCGACCCCCCGCATCCGCTGCCATTGGGCGAGTCGGAGCAGATTCCGTCTTTTCATTGGCCAGTCGCTTTGTCCGTCTGTTCAACGGAACTGGGCGTGACAGGGGCGAGAGGCAGGGAGGTAGGGCGTGCTCTGATTGGTCAAAGCGCCGCAGTGGAGGCCAGTTGATTGGGCAATGAGGCCTCTGGCAGCATAGGGGGCGGGGCAAGAGCAGGGGAGCGAGTTTTCATTGGCGGAGACTCCTCGTGGTGAAAAGCGCGGGAACCCAAGTTCATTCAAACCGGGGGAAGTGGGCGGGGCGTTGCCATGGCGGCCGGGCCGCCGCGGCGCGGTGGGCCCGGGGTGAGCCCGGCAAAACCGGGGGAGAACTGGGGAAGTGCGGGAGAAACCGGGGAGAACGGGGGAGAAGCTAAAGCGGGGCCTGGGGGCCGGCCGGGGAAAACCGGGGGGAGCCCCGAAGGGAGCCGGAAAGGATTTGGGGGGAACCGGGGGGAGTCCCGGGGAGCCGGAGGCGGCCCCAGGGGAGACGGGCCCCGTGGGCAGGGGCGGGGCCGAGGACAATCACCGAATGGGTCAGGTAGGAAAGGAGCACAGTGAGTCATCTGGTCCCACCTCCCTGCTGAAGCAGCATTGAGCATTGTCCTAGAGCACGTTTCACAGGATTGCATCCAGATGTTTCTGGAATATCGCCAGTGGAGAAAACTCCACACCCTCTCTGGGCAATGTGCCAGTGTATGATCACCCGCACAGTAAAGAAGTTCTTCGTCATATTCAAGTGGAACTTCCTGTGTATCATTTTCTGTCCTTTGACTCTTGTCCTATTGCTGGGTGCCACCCAGCAGAGCCTGTTCCATCCGCTGAAGCCTCTCGTCACACAGAGACAGACACTGATGGAGTCCCCTCTCAGTCGTCTCTTCTCGTGGCTGAGCAGGCTCAACTCCCTCAGTCTTTTCTTGTAAAAGAAGCTATGTGTTCCATCCCTCTGCTCCCTTTAGGCTTCTTGACAGCCTCTCCTCCGGCCACCTCACTCCCCAGCTACCTCCAAGGCCACCCAGGCACGCCCCTTGGCGAGGCGAAGGTGTCACACACGGTGACAAACACAGGAGTGCTGAACCTGCAGTCTCTGAGGGGGAAGAGGGGCGAGTGGCAGCCCTTGGCTTGCTGCCCGGGTCACCCAGCCCTGTTTCCCACAGTTAACTTCCTTGGTTTCTGCGTTTCTCCAAGTCAGCCAGCGAGTCCACAATCTCTGCAAAACACAAGCATTAATCAACACAGGAATTGTTGTAGGTCTGTTTGGATTTTTTTAATAGTTGAGAAGATGGTTTTCCCTCACAGATAACGACTGGGACACGCTGTGACACTCTCCTTGGCCAGCACAAATGGGCAGGGATTAGCAGGGGACAGCCTGAGCAGACAGCACAGCCCAAACAAAAGTGTAGAAAACCCCTTGTGAACAAACAGCTGCAATAAGCTGTCCTTCCAGCTCAGCACCACGCAGTGGTTGGTGTTGGATTAGGGTCATATTAGAGAAATAAAGGCATCTTGTGTCCTCAGTGTGGCTTTGCCAATGTCCCTAATGATAATTAGGCGTTTTTGCTTCAGCCAGGGCAATTCCCTGTGCCAGGGTCTGCGGAGGGAGGTGCTGGTGGGAAATGGAAGCGCACAGACATGACACTCAGTGGTTTCTTGGGCACATTTCCCACATCTCTTGTATGGATCTGGTCCCGTAGGATGGAGTGAATGAGATTAAAGGAAGTTTTCTCCCCGTAGAGAGATGAACCAAAGGAAGGGTATGATCTCAGTGACTTCAAACACACCAGAAACGCTCCTCTATAATTTTGTGATGTTGCTGTTGTATCTTTTGATGGAAACCACTTACTCATCTGATCAGACACAAACCAGCTGCAGAGACAGTGAAAACTTCCCTGTCATAGAGCAATGCCCAAGACTGCAATTTACTGCTCAAAGCCCAAGGCAGGAAATGTTCCTGCAGAGTGTTGTAGCTGCTCCTCCAGCTTATGGGATCTGCAGGACTGGAGTGGAAATTAACTCAGAGACCCCTATTTCCAGTTCAGTCCTTGTCTGAGAGAAAAAGCTATTTTTATATGACACCAAATGAGCAAACAGCCTGGTGATTATTGTCATGGCATGGGTAAATAAAGGTTAATGTGTAAGGTCTGGAACTGGGGGATTTGTTAGCATGAAAAGGAAGGTCAATGCAGGATCCCAAAACACAATGCCAGATAAATTAATATGGGAAATAAGGGCCTGCTGAAGTAGCTGATTGAAGGATGCAAAGGGCCTGTGGAGTGGTGTCTGGGACACTTACCCTCGGCAGAAGGGCGTTGGGAAGGGTCAAAGGCCCGGCACTGTTCAATGACTTTCCTCAGGTTTTCAGGACAATCTTCCCCAAGAGGGTCCCAGTAATGGTGATTGCAGATTTTCTCCACGATCTCCTCAGGAGTGCAGCCTAGACAACAAGTGCAAACAGGAGTGTCAGGATGGAACTCTGCTGCCACAGGAGGGTGCTGGGGAGGAAACCCAGTGCAAAGCCATGCCAAGAGCCTGCCTGCAGCCTTTGGCAGGGAGAAGCCAGCAGGGAAATGACCCAAACTTCAACTGCAATGAATCCCACCGTGTTTGGCATGACACTGTTGGGCTCCAGTAGAGCAAGATGTGTTCATGCTTAAATGCACATGACCATCCAATAGAAACAAAAATTATTTGCATGTGGTTTAAGCAGGTTGCTTTACTATACGCTGTATTTCACTATATTGGAGTTTCAGAAGAAGTTATGAAGCTGTCATGCAGAATCAGGAACACCAGGCACTGCCACTGGCACTTGCATGGGATGCTCAGGGAAGGTGCAGGGAGCAGCCAGTGCGAGAGAGGAATCACACTGTGCTGTGTGGCTTCTACTCAGGCAACCAGATACTTCTTGTCTCACCTTCAAATGGGATTTTGGAGGTTGCAATCTCTGCCAGAACAATCCCGAAGCTGGAAGGAGACAAGCAAGAGTCTCAGTATTTATTCCACCATGTATTCCTCCCTTCTAATGGAGAGGACTGTTGGGCTATGCCAACTGGAAGCACCTGCTTGTGTGTCTGATTAAACCTGGCCTCCTTCCACAGCTCAGCAGCTACTTTGCCAGACACCTGCCTGCTCACAGGCATCTCCTGGGAGGGACAGACACACCTGTATATTTCACAGGGCCTCTTGTATGGGTAGTTGATGTCTTTCAGGTTCTCTGGAGCGATGTAAGCCAACATAGAGACTTGTTTCCAGTCCTTCTTGACTTTCCTCTTGATGGATGATTCTGTTTCACACAGCTCAAATCCTGACAGCTGATTGAGAGAATGAGAGAGAGAAAAGGAGAAGTAGAAACCTGTGGTGCAGCTAAGGACTGCCCTGAGATGGAGAGAACAGAGCAAGATGCCCTGGGCAGCAAAGGCTGGTGTGCAGCTGTGTGTGCTGCCCAGCACGAGTCTCTTCCTGCAAGCAAAATCAGAGGTGAAGGCAGGCGAATTGCCCCAGCTTGAGCTCATCCCAGGCTGGATGCTTTAGGAACACTCACTTTGCCAATGATAACACCAAGACAGGGAGATTTAAGTGCCTAAAGTCATAAGGGGGATGACACTGCCCCATTTTATCCTGGACCATCACAATTCCCTTCAGTGTTGGTGGAGGGAGACATCCACAAAACCATTTAAAACTCCCGAAAGCATCTCCAAGTGTGGTGCTTACCTTCACACAGTAATCCCCAGCCACCAGGAACTTGCTACTGCAGATGCAGCCATGGAGTCGGGACTTCTCCCCTGTCTGGTGCAACCTGCAGATGGATGGAACAAGGGCAACACATGATGATGATGATGATGATGATGATGATGATGATGATGATGATGATGGACTGACCCATCCCCACCTCGGCACTCCCTCCTGCCATGAAGGAAATGACTGACATACATCCAGAGAAGCCAGCAGCTCTCTGCCTGTCTTGGTGGATCAACCCTGCCAAGCCAACCCTTCCAGGAGGTGCTGGAAGAGCTGCTGTGGGCAAAGCAACAAACCTTGTGGATGAGCAGGACCTGCAAGGAGAACTGGCCATGCTGTAGGGTACTTCCAAATCTGCCCTGTGGATCTGGGGAAAGGGATATCCCACCTCCAGGCCTTTCCAGGCTTGAAGCCAGATGTAGAGGACAGTGACCAGGGTAGATGGGAGCTACTGCGTCTAAATCGACTACCTACCCTGTCACCAGCCTCCCATCCCAGTGTCCCAAGGTAGTGTCACTGGGAATCAGTGTCTAACAGGACACCATGGCTTACTCTGAGATACAGTCAGCTTTTGGATCAGGAGGTGGAGTTACTCATTCATACAGGTGCTCACCTGTAAAGGCCTCTGGCAGCTCCCAGGGCCATCCGGATGCGGATATCCCAGGAAAGATGCTGTTGCTTGTTCAGCACATCCCGCAGTGTCCCATGCTTACAGTACTCCATGATGATGGAGAAGCAGGGGCTCCCATCTGCAAGGCAAAAGCATCCTGTCTTGTGCCACCTCTTGGGAGGGGACCACAACAAGGCATGTGCCACCAGCTGGCACTGGGGATGGCAGGGGAGGAAAAGGGTGACATTAATGTGACGCCTACCATTCTCCTCAATGCAGATCCCATACATGCGCAGGATGTTTGGAGACTCAAACTTCTTCAGGGTCTGAATCTCCTTCTCAAAGATGTCTCTCACCTTGCTGTGGAAATGGACAGCATGGTGAGATCTCTGGAACAAGGATGACATAGTGCTGTGCCACCCTCCCGGGGCCACACTTGTTCCCACCCAGGACAACTCACACTGGGTCAGTGGTCAATGGCCTCTTGAAGGTTTTGATGGCAACAGGGTACTTGAGGTACTCGCCCTCATAAAGGTCATAGCTCTCTGTGTCCTGCAGGTGCCTGTGGAAAGTGAGGTGGTCTCGCTTGATCTCAGTGATGTCTTCTCTTTTACCAACATTGACCTTCTTCAAGCCTGCTCCCACCATGTGCCAGAAGGGAACAAGGGACACATTAGGCAGGGCTTGAGGGGAAAGGACACAGTGCCCAGGGTGCAGGTGGTGTGACACCGACTTACGCTCCATCTCACGAATGACTTTGTTCAGCTCGCTTTGCATCCAGTCCACTTTGCTCTCCATATACTCCCTGTCGATGTAGATCTCCTCAACCACATCTTTGGGCTCCTCAGTACCTAGGGAGAGAAACAAGCAGAGGTTGGGCCACTGGATGAACAAGTATGACTGTGTGGTTTGCTTTTTCATGGTTTAAATATCCCTTTGGCTCTTCATGGTCATGGCCATCAAGCCAGAGCTTGGCATAACCTGGAGAGAGGGGCCAACCACCAGTTGCAGAAAAAGAGGATTTTCTAAATTCACTCACTTGCAATCACCTGGTCCAAGAAAGCTCTGTCATCCCTCAGGTCCTCAGCATCCTGCCTGCGACATGTCTTTGACTGGAAAGCTTCCAGGAAAGCCTGTTTCTGCTCTGCCTGCAGCAGGAGTGAGAGCCCCTGGGCAATGTCCTCCAGGCTTTCATTCACCCAGACAAACTCCTCACCAGTACTTCGGGCTCGCAGGAACTTCTGGATCCAGCTGGTCTGGCTGTATTTCATCACCAGTTTCTGGGCTTCCCCCAGTGCCTGGAGCAGCTTTTTCATCAGTTCCTCTTCGTGGTGGGAGATGTGCTGTCGTGGCTGGGCCCTAAGGATCCTCACGGGCTCCAGCAGAATCTGGATGCGCTCCACGAGGCGCTGGCACTGGTGCTTACAGCACTTCACCTGCTCAAATTGGGCATAGATGGCCTGGGCCACAGAGAAGACCCTCTCCACGATGTCCATGCTTGCAGCAAAGGGTTTGGCCACTGGATGGGGGCTGGCAGTGTCTGGTGTACGTAAGATTCACGTGCTGCTTGGAGATCAGCCAGGTGCAGCTCTTCCACGACTTCCACCCTAAAGAACATCCTGATATGGCACACATTCTGCCACAGCCCCTCACATCTCCAGCTGCTTTGCTTTCCCTGCTTTGCCTGGTACTGCAGCTGCTTGTGCAGACTGGAGCAGGCACACACAGAGACATTGGTAGCAACGGTAATGGCACATCTTTCTCTTTCTCTGCATTAGCAAAAGATGTTTTGGCTTGATATATGTACATTAATGTAGTGTGAGCCATCCCAGAGATCTTCCACCCAGAGGAACAGGGATATCAGTGACGCAAGGAGCATCCCCTGGGCAGTATTCCTGGCTCCGGCCCTACATCACCCTGGGCTCCTGCCCACAGAGCCCATATCTTCGGCTGTAAAGATCTACTTTCATTTCTACCCAATGTCTCTCTCTGTGGTCACCCATCTGAAAAAGGCTTGCAGTTCTTCACAGCCCCAGCATCTCCACATTTTCTCCCCGCAGCTCTTGTCTGCCCGCTTAAGATTTTAAATCACACTTTTTCTATGCGTTCAGCATCCCTACAGGGATGGTGCCTGCTCCCCAGCCCACATGCAGACAGCAAGGACAGAAAACCACCCCTGTTGCAGGGAAATTAGCAGCAGCCCCTTTGATGCAGCCAGCGCTAAGAGAGGGGTGCCAGGTCCTACTGGCTGGAAATGAGATGGAAACGTACCCAGAACCAAGCTGCAGCCACTCTCCCGTCCTCTCCAGGCTCTCCTCTCTCCAGCACGGCCCCCAAGGAAGGATCTTGTCTTGTCAAGAGAAACTGTCTGTGACTGGTCCTGCTCCGCTGGCCTCCGCAGCCTGGAGGGGCGCGCAGGACGAGTGCAGCTTTAAAGGGTGTCACAGCGGAAGGGACATTGTGCAACCCAGCTTCCCACACCATCACAGCTCCCAGTTCCCAGAAAGCTACTCGGGGGTATTCCCAAGGCCGGTATGCCCTTGTGCTGGGTTTTGCCTGATGGAAGAAGGAATTGCCTACAGGAAGTGCAGTGGGAAAAAGGGGATGGGGAAGTTGTGCCCCCTTGTATTGATGCTTCTGCTATTTTGAGCACCATGACCCATTCTGCTGTGCTGGCAGCTGTGAGAAGCTTTTCCCAGGGAACTGGAACACCCACAGCAAGGGCTCTGTGCCCTGCTGAACTTCCTGCCTGTGCAGTGAAACCCTCCAGAGCATAGCCCTGCTCTTCTCCCCATCCCTGAGCCCCAGGAGCCCCCAGCACTAAAGGAGGCAGGCTGTGGACACCAGTCCTGGAAAGAGGGCTTGACCTCTGCTGGGAGCACAGGAAGTTTTGCATACGGCTTCGTCAGAGGGCCAGGTTGATTTTGGGAAGCTCTGGGGCACATGTGATGCTATTGCCCAACTTCAGAGAAGTGAGCGGCAGCTTCTGCTTACCCAGAGCCCCAGTGTCACACAGGTTTGCTGAGAATATTCCCTGCAAATCTCCTGCCTCACCGTGGTTGATGAGAGGAGCCAGGAATGGTGGCTCCAAGGGCCATCAGCACCTGGAAAGGGACACACGAGGAGTGGGAGAACAGCCTTGTGAGCAGCCCTGGGGGATACATTTACCAGACCCTTTTTAGAAAGATTTATTTTTCAAAATATACAGTTTATTTACAATTGTAGTGTCTATAGTTTTACATATAAATTTATTTTAAACCTTTAAATATCTGCCGTAAACATTAGGGAAAAAATAATAAAAAATAAAATCACAGGATCAGCAAAAAAGGCATCTCATAGTAATTCTTTTCATTGGAGTCTGAGTTTCAAGTAGCCAATGTCTATGAAGACCATGAACTTGATAAATCTGGCAGAGAAATATGGGTGCACTGGTTAGAAAAAGGCACAGTCCAGACCTGTGGGAGCCACCCCAAAAAGGGCAGCAGGCCAAGAAAACCCTGTGCTGAGATCAGGCTGGGAGAAGGACCTAGGACAGGGAATCCCCTTGGCAGGAGTTAGGAGGCAATAGGGGTAACTGCAGCGTGTTGGGTGCCCTGGGGATGGGCACCCCAGGAGAGACAGGAGCTGCAGCAAGGTGCCAGGGCAAAGGAGGGAGGGCGGCATCAGGCACTTCATCTTCCAGGCAGCAGATCTGCCCGTGCATCCATAGCCTGGAGCGGGAGGGCAGCGAGGTAGGGGCAGGAGTCCACCAGGGAACCCCACAGCCTCCTCCTCTCCTTTCCTCAGCACCCCCATCCCCTTGCCAGTGCCACAGCTGGACCACACCACTCCACAGGGACGCTCCACTTTGGAGTCACTGCTGTGGCACAGCCCCCAGGAAGGGGGCAGGGACCAGCTGGCCTCTCGGGGGGCTGGGGAGGGACACCAGCCCCAGTGCAGGGGGTACAGAGCCAGCAGCTGAGCCCTGGGCTGGGGCTGTCAGTCCTCTTTCTTGAAGGTCTCCTCAGGGATGAGTGTTCGGAAAGGATAATCCCAGAAGCGTGTGCTGATGCCAAAACCTGTGGGCAGTGAAGAGAGAGTTCAGCCCACAGCACCACCATCACCAAGGTGCTGCAAGGGCTCTGTGTTAACTGGTGAGGAAGGAGTGTCCACATTTTAGGAAGGGAGGAAGGCAAAGTGAGGATAAGGAGGAAGAGCAGAGGGAGCAGGAGGTGGCTGGGCCATGCCAACAAGCCCCACAGATGATAGCTTATCTGGATGGGGCGTTTTCTCCTAGGAAACCGGGCAAAGGGCAGGTTGAGCAAGCACTGGGCTAGGGAAAGTGTGGGGTGGATCTGGGGAAGCCCAGGGCCTCACCCTACACCTGTCAACACCTCCCAGCAGGAAGAGATGCTGCCCCGGGCAGGGATAGGCACCCACATCCCAGCACCATGGGGGTTTGGCCTCCACCCTGGCATTCCAGGCAGCACTGATGCCCACCAGTGAGACAGGCTGCTGCCTTCACCCCTGCGCTGCTCTGGCTCCCCATCCTCAACCCGGGAGCCAGGAAATAATTCACTATGGGCTACAGCACCTCACATGCTCCTTCCCCAACAGTAGTACATTGCTTGGCTTTCCTCATCCCAAATCCCAAACATTTTGGAGCAATCAGCTGCGCGCATGCAGGTAGACTGGATCTTTGACAGCTCCTGCCCCTGCCAGCACGCACGGGGAACACAGCGCTACCTGATCTTTGATGTTCAAAGTGGTGCTTGACGTGATAAGCCTTCAGGCCATACAGGTAGGTGCCCTTTTTGGGCGAGCCGTAGTGGAGGTAATAGTGCATCATGTCGTAGATGACGTAGCCGCAGAGGCCCCCGACGAAGACCGAGAGCCCCAGCACCTCGGGCAGCAGCAGCCGCAGCACTCCGTAGAAGAAGCCGATCACCAGCGAGGCCGGCACAGGAGGGAAGACCAGGCGGGAGCTGTCAAAGGGAGACTGGAAGCAGAGAGGATGGTGGGACAGGCAGCTCCTAGTTCAACTCACCTCCCCCAGCACATCCCTGCCAGGCATCGGGGAAACCCGTTTGGGAGAAGCCAACCCCAAAAACCCTCCCCGAAGCTGTAGCTGGTGGCAAGAGCAGCCCCCCCTGCATGCCAAGGTGCTCAGGCAGGTGTTGGCTTTATCTGGCGGGTCCCTCAGCTCCACAGGGCCTTTTCCTCCAGCAAAGCTACAGGGAGCCTATGGCTCTTCTGGTCTTCCCCCTTGCCCAACCACACAGCTCGAAAATTTAACTCCAGCTCCTCCAAGGCTGTTTTGCAGCCCTTACTGGTATTGGGTAAGTGCCTCACTTGGGGTGCCACCAGTCACATTGAACAGGCATGAACAGGCTCTGCCAGGGCAAAGGCCAGGCAGTAACAGGCTCCAGTGGGGCAAAGGCCACCATTCCCACGGCCCAGCAGGCGCCAGCGGGGGCGGGAGCTGCGACTCACCTTGTGATGCTGCCCATGCAGCAAGAAATGCAGGGTGATGAGATAGTAGTTACTAGCGGGTGGCTTCATGTGGAAGACAAAGCGATGGATGAGGTACTCTAGCAGGGACCAGAGGATCATTCCCAGGAGGAAGATGAAGGGGAAGTAGTATTTGTGGACGGGGATGGAGTACTCTACACAATGAGATGTGCAGCGGTCAGCAGGGCAGAAAACATGCAGGTGCTTTTATCTATCACTATCCTCCCACTGACATCAAGGTGATGCTCACCTCTCCCTCCCACCTCTCATTCACCTCCTGCCCTGAGTTTCTCTAGGGAGCCACCTCCCATGCACTGTTCTAAATCCCATTTTCCTTTGATTCCCATTAATTTATAGGAACAGTCAGCTTCTTGCTGCCTCAGGAAGCCAGTGGGAGGAGTTCCCTGCATTCCAGATGCCAACAGGGGCTTGGATGTGCACTCTAGGGACTGCGTCATCATTACCAAGCTGCTTCACCCACCAGAACAAGGCAGGAGAGACCTTAGCTGCACAGGCAGCACTCGTGACAGTAAAACAGTGCTGTTGGTGTTCGTGTTTATTTTTTTGGGGGGGAAAGAATAGATTTGTTGGGCACTTTCCCCCGCAGAACATTTTTCAGCCACCTCCTTTCAGGGCTGGCTGCCAGCCCTGTGTCCTTCCTAGCAAAATTTGGATTCCCCCAAAACCCGCTTATTTTTAAGGAAAAAAACCCACAAAACTTGGCAGTAAGCAAGGTGCTGAATGGCACAAGGAGGAGAGGGTGCCTGTGCAGCAGGCACTCCCCACCCCACGGCCAGCCACAGCTGGCACTGGGTGGCACCTTGCAAAAAAAATAGGGAATCCAGAAAAAAAATCAAAAAAAGAGGAAAAAAAAAAAAAAAAAAGACAACAAAGAAGACAGCCTGCCCCGGCCACGCTTGTTATTCCCGGGGGAGCGGCGAGCAGACAGTGGGAGATTCAAGGACAGGCGTTTCGGGCAAACAAGCCTCGCACTGTGAGGCGCCGGCGGCGCTGAGAGCCGGGTTTGTTCGCTCGCCACGCCGGCATCCAGCCGCGGCCGGGGTGGGCGTCAGCGGCCAGGGAACACGCCCCGGGACTGCGGGAACGGAGACAAGGGAGCGGGTCAGCGGGCTCCCTGTGTGCCTCTGCTGATCTCCTGGGGGGACCAGAGCTTGTGGTCAGAGGAGGGCACGGAGGTGGGCAAGCACAGGTGGCTTCATGCAGGGGACACGCTGGTGGCCGCAAGGCAGAGGCGCTGACCTGCTGCTCTCGCGTGTGGGTTCTGGTGAGCACGTACAGAAGGAGGGATGAGGAAGGGACGCAGGTTTCCACCCACCCAGGGATGTCCTGCCCCTGGACCCGGAGTGGGGTCAGTAATAAAAGCCTGAAGGCTCTGCTGCTGCTCGTACCTGTGGTGAAGGAGGAGAAGAGCCTGGTGTTGCCCTGAGCGAGGGAGGTGTAGCTGACCCAGCTGAGATAGAGCACCACGGGCGTCCATACCATGAACACCACGTACCTGGGGGGCAGCAGGAGATGTCAGAGGAAGTGTCCTGCCGGCTGGTGAGCCATCCCCACTCCCTGGGCAGGCACCACCCAGGGCACAGTGCACACCCTGCGAGCTCACCATGCTGTCTTGGAGAGGAACTCAAAGAAATCCGAGTGGAAGAGGCGGATGGGCCGATCCACAGGCTGGTGCACCCACTCGTCGTACTTCTCCCCTAAGTAGCCCACCTGCCACAGCAAGGGCTTCTGCCAGTCTACCAGGTCCTGAGGGAGTAGACAGTGGTTGTAGTGCTATGGAACCCACAAACCATCCCACTACCAGGCACAAACCAGGGCTGCTGCTGCAGGATTTTGGGCTGCAAACCCTTTCCCATGCCCCAAGAGCAGTTGCTTCTGGTTTCAAGGTGCCCTCAGCTCCCCACAAGCACCAGCACAGGGCAGATGAGGGGCCAAACACACATCAGCCCCATCTACCCACAAACACAGGGCTTAGCTCACTGTAATACCACCAGGTACCTGCCTGTAGATCAAGGTGAAGGTGGCTGTACCCAGACCTGGCACAGCATCAGGCCCTGATAACTGAGGCCTTTTGCCTCTTGAGCTGCCGAGATTAGATAGTGAGCAGTGATATTCCCCAGCAGAACCCCTCTGGTGGCACGCGGATCCCATCCCCATGGCACTGCCTCAGCCAAGGACATTTCTCCTTGTGCAGAGGACACGTGGGCTGATCACAGCTGTTTGGGCACCCCAGTGAGGAGCAAAGTGGGAAGGGATGGGGAGCAGGGATACAGGATGGGAACACGGCCTCCAGCACTGCTGCTGTGCATGGCTGAACTCAGGTGAAAGAGTAAGAAGGGTATGCATGTTGGCACGGCATGAAAATAGGGAGGCACAACTGGCAGCACCACCTCTGCCAAAGCTCAGCATCCCTGGATGCATCTTCTGCTGGCCTGGCCAGATAAGGTGTATTCTTGGTCCCACCCTTGTGCCAGGACTGAAACCATGCTCGCCTGGCCAAGCCCTGGGCCAGGCAGCTCTTCTTGGGCTGCTTGTGCCACAGAGCACTGGCACAGCAACCTGGGACCTGGGGTTGTGCTGACAGTGGTGGGGATGGCTCAGTTTGGGGCATCTCAGGGCAAGGAGCCAGGGTGGCTGTGGGCATTTTGGGAGCTCTGCTGCCAGCAGGGATGAACACAATCACACAGGAAGGGAAACACCCAGCTGGTGTATAGGACAGAAACAGAGCTGTCCTCCACTGGGGAGGTAGGAAAAAATTAAAGCAAAAAGGTCACTTTGAAATGGCAGATTCTCTTTTAAAGGTGCTCAGTGACAAAATATTTATTTGGGGAGTGAAAGATGTTCTCCTGCTCTAAAAACCCCCCCAACCTTTTACAAGATAAAAGCATGTTCATCAACCAGCTGGGACCATGCAAGATGTGGTGACCAAATGGTGCTGTGGAGGACAAGGGCAGCCAAAGGCACCTTGGAGACAAATCCCCACTGTTGTAGCATGCTCGGAAAGCAGCTGTCTGGCGAGGAAGCACCTTACACACACAGGGATCACCCTGCCCAGACTGAGGAATCCCTTACTGCTCATTATGAGTGCTCAGGCAAGGGAAAAAAAAAAGAAGTAAATAAAGTAATAAAATAAATAAAGCCAGAGAGAAATAAAAGCAAGCAAGGTGCGGCTTGGCAACATTTCCCTCTGTAAGGGCAGAGCCACTGTCAGAGAAAGGCATCTCTCACATGCTGCTGCAATGGGAGCCTCCCAGCATGGCCACACCTGTGCAATAAAAGCATGAGCAATGCCATACACAGCAGGAGAAAGGGCAGAAGTGGCTGAATTAGTTTGGCTTCCTCACACCATCCCTCCCATCCAAGAGGCCAGCAGAAACCCAGCAGTCATGCAAGGAAGAGGAGACCTGGTGCTTCCCAGGAGCACTCTGGCAAACAGTGTGCTGGAGAAACTCCAGAGCTCTTACCTTGTCCACATCCACTGTTCTGTAGCAGAGATCTGTCTTCTCTGGAGTCTGGGCTGCAGCAACCACCTCCTTCTCATCCACTGCCTCAGAGAGGCTCTGAAAGGAGAAGGAAAACGCTGTGGTGAAGCACCAGTGGTGGGTTCAGCTGGGGATGGTGGTGCCTGTAGCACTCAGGGGTACAGCCAGAGTGAGCTCCTGCCTGCTAAACAAATATGGAGAAAATTCTGGTGAATTTAAGACAGTCAGTTCCTGCAGAGCAGGTTTGCTGAGGGAAGCAGCTGCTAGTGAGTTGCACTGCCCTTCGGACTGCACACTGAGCATCACGGGCTCGGGGCTCTTTGGAAACCTCCTGCGGAGCCCAGTGTTTGGAATACCCTGCCCACAGCCAGGACAGCACGGGTGCTTCAGGGTGGCAGCACAGAAACTCCGGGCCCTGGGGCAGCATTTTCTCCTGCAAATGGGCAGTGCCATGGCAGAGGTCACCTTGCCACTGCCAGTAAAGCAAGGGGCATTGCTGGGTTAGGTGTTCCCTCCTCCCACCCCACTGATCTCCAACAACAGCCCAGCTTGGCTTTTTGATCCCTCAGAAAGCTGGGCTGGCAGACCTGGGGAGCGTGGTACAGCGGGTGCCACCACCCTGGCTGTGGGCACAAGGAAAAACACAGAAGGAGGGACCTTGTCCAGAGACAAAGACAAAGTGTCCTTCACAGGGTGACATTGGGCTGGGCACCTTTGCCATGGGCTGTGGAATATGAGGATGGGGTGTGGTTGTAGCTCAGGAGAGCACATTGAGGCACAGGGGATGCACTAGTGCAGTGGTGGCAGGATGGAGACCCAGATGCAGTCCCATTGCCAGGACAGACTGAGAAACAGGAGAAACCTGCCTTGACTGATGCTTGGAAGCAAACACGTTGCCAGCTGCCAGCACCAGCCTCCTTCCTGTAGCTGTGCCAGCTCCGGCGCCAGCCGTGCGCTGGTGGGGGGCTCGGTGAGGTTGCAGCGTGCCCATGCAAACCCCAAGGCAGCCGTGCCCCCCGGCAGCAGTGCTGGCTCCCCGTGCAGGACGTGCCAAACATGCCTTTTCCCCGGCTTTGTCACCTTGAGTTACCCATTAACTCGGAGCAGGGTACGGCGTGGCCCGGCAGCCGCAGCACAGCCGTGCCCCATGGGGCTTCCAGTGGTGCCGCTTCCAGAGAGGAAGGATTTTCTCCCAACTCCTCAATGGATGCTCTCCCCACTGCTCTAAGTGGGATGCACTGCCACCTTATTGATGGGAATACCACCCTGGCAGCTGCAGGAGGGCCTGGGGTGCAGGAAAACCGGTGTCACCTTGCCAGCACATCAGGACTTTACACTGTGCCTTGCTGGGGACACCAAGGCAGGGCTCAGGCACTGTTTGCTGACAGCGGGCACTCCTTGCAAGCTGTGCTCCCACCCCGCTTTCAGGGCTAGCCGGATTTCAAGCGTCATTCTGCTGGCACAGGAACTGCATTACCCAGCTCTGAGGAAGCCCCTTGGCTGTGGCAGTGGGCAGAGGAAGGACAGGGGATATTTCCAGCCAGTATTTCCAGGCTGGAATCCCACTGGCATCAGTTTTACTGCAGGCAGAGCACCGATAAGAGCTGATGCCATGTACCACCACACTTCTTGGTGGATTCCCACTGCTATTTTCCACACTGCACACTCTATCCTTCAGCCAGATTTTCCAATACCCTAGGGCAGGTGGGATGTTTTAAAATCCAACAAAGCATGGTGGATTTAAGGTTTTGCCTCTTCCCTGCAGATGTTTTGGAAGAAAATTTGGCTTTAAGAGAGTGAAACAGCTTATCCATGCCCTGAGAAACAGGCTACTGCTCTCCACCTTCACGCTTGCACCACAACCCAGCCAGCAGCAGGAAGGATGCTTAAGAAAGCTGGGGTGAAGCAATACCCGGCACTGCTCCTCCCTTTTCCGAAATGTTCACACACCTCCAGTTCCCCTGCCCACGGACACCTCAGCACCATGTCACAGCTGGAGGCTTCCTGGTCCTGCCAGGTCAGGGGGATGCACTGGGGGGCTCACATCCCACCTCACACTAGCACCTGGGCTGAGTGATGTCAGTGAGCTGCCATTGCCCTGCATGCTATGGCAGCTCTCTCTCAGCACCTGAATCATCTCCTACCTCTCCTCTTCCTCAGCTGGGGAGCAGGAGGAAGGCTTTCCTCTTGCTCACCCTGGGGCTGGCACTGAAAGGACCATAAGCTGTGTTGCAACCAGGGTGCAAACCACGCTGGCATGTCCCGACTGGCTCCCCAAAGGGTGGCCTGTTCCTGCCTGCCCCAAGCACGCAGGGGCCCTGCTGGGATCAAGCCCCATGGAACCTGAACCAGGGGCTTCTACCCATTCTCCTCCAAATAGGAGGTGGGTTGGAAGGAGGCTGAAGGGCTATGCTGAGCTGGGCTCTGCTGTAACCTGTGGGTGGTGAAGATGCACCTGAGTTGTCCTCAGGCAAACAGGTCCTGCCAGGGAAGATGAACAAGGGGCCTGATGTAAGGAAGGGAAAGTTAACGCCTACAAGGCAGTACAACTGTAAATGAGCAGCAGTCCCAGCAAGGTGCTGCTGGTACACAACAGGGCCAAACACCCGGGGCAGGGCATGATCCAGTGACTGGGTGACCCAGCATCCATCTGGGAGCATCCAGCTGCCCTGCGTGGGTCAGACGGGGAGCTCAGCACTGGTCCTGCCCCAGCTGGGAGCAATGGCTGTGCCACCCCTGTGCTGTCCCGCATCAAGGCTTGGGGCATTAAAAGAACAAAATCCAGCTGTGATGTGAGCAGATACAGACAGAAGGGGTGGTCCAGCACACAGTTCAGTGTTGTGAACTGAACAGGCAGAGAAGCTGTAAATCTCCCCCTGGCCCAGACAGGGCGATGCTGCCTGCAGACAGCTGCTCTGCCAAAAGCCTGGACCCAGGGGTATTTTCCACTCGTTTGCCCAGTGAGTCCAACCCCAGAGGAGCCCTACCATATCTCTGCATTGCCCCAGAGCCCCCAGCACCTTCACTGAGCTCCTCAGAGGCTCAGTTTGCTGGTGTTCCCATGGGACAAGCTCTGTTGGCAGTGCAGGTACAGGCAGGTAGCATGAGGACACCCCAGGAGGTGCAGAGAGCCCAAGCAAGGCCCCTGCTTGTGGGGGCACCATCCCAGCACCATCATCCCATCAGCATCGTGGTCTGTGGTCTCTGGCTGCCAGAGCCCCACGAGGCTGTGTCTTAGCCAATTAAACTGGGTGCTGCAGGACTATTAAAAGGAGATGAATTTAACTCCTAATCATAGTAGCAATATAAAAAGTCACTTCTTGTTACATCACCCCCAAAGAGGTGCCCCAAGTGTCCCGCCTACGTCCAAGCACGCTCAGGTTGGCATGCAAAGCCAGGGCAAGCCCCATGTGCAGAAATACAGGTAAGAGGAGGAGAAAGACACTAAACCTGAGAGGGACAGAGGATTTACTGTGACTCACAGCCACGTCATGCACCCCAAAGAGGCAGTGATGAAAGTCTCTCATTGCTCAAACTGGAAGGGTAATTAGATGATCCAGCTCCCTTCTAGTGAGACTGTTAAAATCCACTGTCTAGTTTAGGTAATTATTGGTCACTTTGATCTCTCCTATATGTCCTGCTTGCATAGATAAAATGTTTAGGGATTAATTTGTCCTTAGCCAAAGGGATTTGGATGATGCAGAAAAGGGACCTGTGGCCAAAGGACAGAGCCACAGGAAGGGGCGTGGAAATGCCAGTGGGATGAAGGTTGGATCTTATCTTCTTTATCTCTCCTGCATTAACACATTTTCCTCCCTTTCCAAAATCCTAGAAATTCCTGGGTGAAGCAGGGGAGGATGCTGGATTCCTGTGGGACCACAGCATTCTGAATCCCTCAGCATGAGGATGATGCAGCCCTGGGACATCCAACAGGTGAGGAGAGGCATTGGCAAAGCTGTGGGGATCTGGAACCAGACTGGAGCAATGTAACGCTTCCTTCAAAGAGCTGTTTGGGCTACGGTTGCCCCAAAGCACGAGCCCAAGCACCACCAAGGGCATCACCTCTCCTCTGAGAGGATTTTTGGGGGTTGGGGAGTAGGGCAGAGTAGCTCACACATCAGTGCACGCTGGACACGGCCTCGCCATGCAGCAGGCAGCTCTAATCCCCTCTCTGTGTGTCACAGCCTAGGATGCTTTATCTGGCACCAGGCAGTGTCTGATCTCCCTGCGCCTTGGCGTTATCACGCCATGTATTTGCATTGGGATGGTGGCAGCTCCCCTCGGCGCGGGCTGCGGCGCAGGAACCCGTTTGTCCGGTACCTTCCTTCGCCCCAACCCGCTGGGCTCGTCACGCCTGCAAGGAGGCGGCGGCTCAGCGAGAGTCCCAGCAGAGGAGGTGCCATCGCCGCGATCCATCCGGGAAAAATGCAGGCATTGCACCGAGGCTGAAACAATGCCCTGTCTGTGGCGCTGGGGCCGAGGCTGCGCCCTGGGGAGGACACCCAGTGAGAGCAAACAAGCATGCAGAGGGACCGGCCGGTCACCGACCTCGCTGGGATGTCTAGAGGGAACGCCACTGCTGGGCGGGTGAAGGGGGCTGGGCTGGCCCCGCGGCTCAGCATCCTGCCCACGGAGTGCTGGGGAGGGCCGCCAGTTGGGTAGGAGTGCCCAGTGCCACCCGGAGGCTGCAGAACTTCCCCAGGGAACTTTACCTTCCTCCTGGACGGCACAGGACTGGCACAATGGAGATAGAGCTGTGTCATGGACACCCGTGCTCCACACCAGGCACTCAAGGACAGCTCCTCTCCTCAGCAGTGGCTGCTTACCGCTGGTAAACACCAGTGCCTGGCACCTTGGTCCCTGCTTAAGTGCTGACAGTGCCAAGAAGGCTGTCCTGTCCTATTGCCCACCCCGTGCCATACAGTCCTGCTAAAACTGACCCTGAGCTCCATCTCCTGCATCCCTCCAAAGACACCCACAGCATGGCCAGCATGGAATGAGGCTGTGGAGTGGGATCCTGTAGGTACCAGGCTCTGTGCACTCAGTACCCTATAGGGTCCCCTGCACATCAGGCCCCACAGAACTCCTGGGAGTCAGGAGGTACATGGGACCTTAGCACCCTGCATACTTCAGGCACCACCCATGCAAGATGCCAGGAGCCTCAAACACCCCCCGTCCCCTTCACCCCTCATGCCCTGTAGATCCCAGACCATACAGAGCCTGATCCTATGGGTCCTGTCGTCTCAGACCCAATATACACCATGTCCCATACAGCTCAGACTGAGATCTGAGTGTATGAAATACCTTATATGCTGCATGCACCCCAGAAATTCCTATCATGTACACCCCAAAGCCTGTACAGCCTCTGTATGTCCTGAACAGCTTGGATGCTGAGAAGCCTGGACCTGGAGTGCCCTACAGACCCCGTATGGCTCAGACTCTGCCCAGTTTGGATCCAGAGTGCCCTACAGACTCTGCACAGCCTAGACTCCATGCACTCTGGACTTGAGATCCTCTATAAACCCAGCATGCTCAGATTCCAGAGAGCACAGACCTGGAGCACTCTATCAAAACTCGACCCAGGACCTAGGGCGCCCTATAATCCCTGTACATCCCAGTCCCAGCACATGGGGCACCCTATAGAAACGCTGTATGTGCCAGCCCTGGAACCTGGGGAGACTTAATGAGACCCGGTACATCCTGGATCAGGACCTGGGACACCGTGTACAGACCTTGCACATCCTGGAGTAGCAGCTGGGGCACCCACAGCTCTTGTTCACCCTGGTCCCGGCACCTGAGGCACCTCAGAGAGCCTGTATACCCCCCTGGGTTCCCCTGTAGCCCGTGCCCACCCCGGTCCCGGTGCGGTACCTGCTCCTCGCCGGGCTCTATCTCCCCCACATAGTACTGCTCCAGCCAGCGGCGGGCGTTCGCCGAGTGCCGGTGGGGCGGCCCGTCCAGCGCCGCGCTCACGTCGGTGCCGGCCCGGCGGCGCAGCAGCTGCTCCCCGCCCGGGTGCAGCCGCACGAAGCCGCTCAGGTCGTAGAGGCGGCGGTGGCAGGACACCAGGCAGGCGCCCTGCGCGCAGAGCGCCCGCACCTCGGCGGCGCTGAAGGACCGCGGCCCCGCCGTGGCCGTGGCCATGGCCTCGCCGCCGGTCCCCGTCCCTGTCCCTGTCCCTGTCCAAGCCCCTGTCCAAGTCCCGTCCAGTCCCGTCCCGCCGCCGCGCTCTGCTCGCACCTGCTCATCTGCATACATGCATATGCCACCGGCCACGCCCCCGGCCACGCCCCGCCGCAGCCCATTGGACAGCCGCGGCCGGGTGGGGCACGGTTGGGGTGGGGCTGCTCCGCCCAGCGCAGGTACCCCGGAAAGTGGGAATAAGGCACCCAGGGAGAGGCAGAAGGGGGCACAGCGCAGCCACAGGGTGAATGGGGAAATGAGGCGTCCCCAGGGGAGCGGAGTGTGCCCCCCAGGGCCCATGGGTACGGTCAGGGTGGGGGAATAGGGGGTCTGGGGAACCTTGGATGGTTATGGGGGGCACTGGGGTTCCCCCGGGGTGGAACTGAAGAATGGGCATCCCTCGGGCAGGGATGAGGCTGTGAGGACATGCTGGGGTCGTAGCTGGGAGGTATAGGGCACCCCTAGGCGAATCACCCTTCCTAAGTTATCAATCTCCCTCCAAGGTCCTTGGTGGCCAAGGCAGGGGACACCGCAGTCCAGTCTGAGTGCCCTAGGAGAGCAAGGTCCTTCCTGGGGTCACCCAGAGGCCAACCCCCCCAGTATCACTTGCTGCCAGGCACCACGTCCCCTTCCCAGCTGTTTGAAGATACATTCCAGAATTTCATTAAATTAGCAATTAGCCAGGGGGTCAGGAGGCAGCCCCAAACACCCTGAAGAATCACAGCCAAATAATTAGGAAAGAATGACAAGAAAGGAGTTTCCTATGCTTTTTTTTGGGAAGGTCTCCCTCTGAAGTGAGGGGGGGCTGCTTTGGGGTGACACCCTTGACCACAGGGGCTGGCCACGTGCCAGAAAATCTGGCATTGTCAGCCACACCAGGCTGCAAGCAGTGATTAAGGTGGGGTTTGCCATCCCAGGAATGGGGAGCCCCCCCAGCCCCACCTGTAAGGGTGGGTCATCACACCTCCTCAGCCCCCCGGCTTTGGGGTGTTGTGAGGCGCTGGCCAGGCATTCACTGAGGCCTTTAATCAAGGTAGATGCAAAACCTGCTGTGGCGGTCGGCATTGGCTCCACCTTCCCACCAGCTCCTGGCACGGCCCTGCCCCCTGCTCGGGGGAAAAGTCCTTTTTTGGGTGAGGAGATTGATTTTGCACCCTGATAGGAGCAGAAGGGTTAAGGGTGGGCATGCTCCTGGCTGGGGCTGCTGCAGGGCACCTAGGGTGCATTGGGAGTCCCTTGCGTTAGAGGACATAAACATTTTCTGGGGGTTAGGAGTGCCAGAGGAGTCCTGAGAGGTTGTCTAGGAGATCCCAAACAAGGTGCTGGAGTGGGACGCTCTCCCAATACCCTCAATGGCCAACATGGTCCTGGTTGTGGTGGGTGAGCTCAGTCTGGCACAGCTCTCTGAAGCATTAGGGTGGCTTCTGGATGGACATGAGGATTTTTTGATGAGCATGAGGGTAATGTGAGGGGCAGAGGCAGATCAGAATGAGCTGGGGCTCTCAGCTGGAGGCCATGGCTCCCAATACCAAACCAAGGAACCCAGACCCCAAGCATGCTCAGGTGTAATGGCCACTATCTCTCTGTGGGGTTCTGCAGGAGATGGAGGGGACACCTGGCTGTGACCCCACCTCTTGTGTGTGCAGCCCAGTCCTACCTTGGTTTTGGGGCCACAGGCTACCAAGGGCCACTCTGTAATCACAACTCATGGCAGAGTTAGGTGCAGCCTTTGTCAGCCCACAAAGGTGACCTGTGGGTGGGTCCCTGCTGCCATGCTCTCCCACGGTGGTCCTCAAATGTGCCACAGCAGGCCTCAGGGATATGGGCCAGGCTCTTGTGAGATGACACTTCATCTGCTCATGTTACCTCCTGGGTATGTGGTGGGGCTCTGTCCCCCCGTGCAAGGCACAAGGGTGTCCCCACAGTGCGTGAGCTGATCCCCAGCTCTGCAGTGAGAATGGGGCAGCAGGGAGACGCTGTCACCTGCAGAGCAGGAATGCACAGAGCACAGGTGGCACTGGGACCAAATTGTACAGCAGACACCAGCATAAGAGCATCAAATGAGCAGCAGAGGGTTGTGCCAATGCCCTGCCCCTGCTGCTGTCCCCATCCCTGTTCCTGCACTGTGCCAGCCCCAGGACAAGCAGGATCAGGAAGTGTAGTCAGTCTGCTGATCAGCATGGCTGAAATAAGAGCGGCCAGGTGGCTTCAGCTCATCAGTTCCTGAACTGGTTTCCCCAGCAGACAGACGGACAGACGCTGGGGCTGGCACACAGGAGACAGCAGGAATGTGCTGCTGGTCTTGGGGCAGGATTAGGCTCTGCAGTGCTGGAGGGGCTGATGCTTGGATAATGGAGCTGTGGCCGCCAAGGAGGAGGAGGCCAGTACAGACTCTGCTTGGTGTTGCATCCATGGGGAGAGGTTTTCCCTCTCTGCTAAACACTCCTTGTTTCTCTGCCAACTTGATCATCAGAGATTAAACTTCCTTCTCTGCACATGGAAAGCCTCAGTAGGGATAGGGAAGACACACCATGCTTGTTACACCCTCTGTAGGAAAACAAATAGGGTTTAAAATGCTGACAAAGTGGCCTTTAGGGCACAGCGTGGGTTGTCGTGGGAGCTCTCTCCCTCTTTCCAGCCCCGTCCTTGGGAAAGTTAATGGATACACCGGTAACAGCCCTTGGGATGCACTTGGCAGGCAGCTGAAGCAAGTTTTGACAAGCAGCTGTTCAAGGTCGGACCTAAGGTCTTCTGCCCTCAGCATCCTCCTCTGTATTGGCCTGGGAAGGGTGCCAAAGCAGGTGTGGGGTGCATGGACCTCTCTGCAGAGTGCTGCTGGCTGGGTTCTCTGGACAGAAGTGCCCTGGGATGGAGCTCCTCTCCTTGGCCGTGTCCAGTCACTCCCGAAGCCCTGGGAAAGCCATGGCACCGGTGGTGCCCTGAGGGAAGTGGTTTGACACCCCTCCCACGTAGTGTGCAAAGAGTGCTCCTGCCTCGTGCAGAGCAGCCGTGTTAACCCAGTGCCCCCTTGCTCCTCCTCCAGCAGAAACCATGGATGGGTCATGTCCTGCCCTGCAGTATGACTGACCACGCTCCTGAGCACTGTGCAGCAGCTGAAGGCTCTATCCAATTCACCTGGTTTGACCATGGCAGCATCCCCAGAGCCGGTCTGGCGCACTCTCTGGCCCGGACTCACTGCCTGAGCAGTCCCTGCCTCCTTTCCCTTCTCTAAAGCCTGCAATTCAGAGCGAGATTTGCCCACACGGGGGAATTTTCTGCACCTTACCTAGTTATTCCAAAGAGCAGGTGGATGCAGGGACAGGCAGTCAGAGGAAGGCAGATAAAGGGGATGGTGTGGGACACCCTCATGTCCCATTTCTGACCATTTATTGCTGCTCTGCACAGCAAAGGCAACGTCTCTCTCTTCAACCGGCTCCAGGCAGGCCATTCGTGTTTCCTCGCAATAGTTGCTTCTGCATAGAGTGGGGCTGCTCCCGAAGGAACCACCAGACATGCTGCAGGGTGTGAGAGAAATGCTGGCAGCATCCGGGAAGAAATTCCACCTACCTGCGCAGGGCTGCACAAACAGCCACGGCAAGGGCTTTTCCGCCTTCCTCTGAAGTGCCGGCTGCACTCCGCCTCAGGGGCATTCACATGCTACAGAGATGGACCGTAATGGACTGTAATAACACAGTAAATACCACAATTTGTCGGTCCGTCACCTTTAAATAACAAATCTCCTTTCCCTTCCAAGCTACAGGAGCACTCAAGCATGGAAATGAAAATACTTGCAAGCTGAATGGCTGTCACGTAGGGAGGCAGAGGGCGGGAGCCCTCTCCCTGCAGCTCCTGGCAAGGAGCACCCTGGCCCTGGGGCTGCCGCGGCGCCGGGCTGGACCCCGCTGCACCCGCCTGCGTTCCTGGGGGGCAGACGCTGCCCAGGGCCTCCCCGAACTGCAGGATGTGGGCTTTGCTTTGCCAGCAGTACAGACGCCGCCCGGCTTCACTTTCCCAAGAGCAGCCTTACAACCGCGGGCAGTTCCCAGTCTGTTCCCAGGCTGGTGTGGCACGTTGTCCCAGCCAGGGCTGCGGGACCCAACAGCCCCTCTGCTATTGTGGGGCTCTGCTAGCACCGAGCCCCCTGCTTTGGGGAGAAGGGAGAGGGCCACAGGTGCAACACTCACCACCCACTGGGAGGAAAAGCTGCTGGGGGCTCCCCACAGAGGGAGAGCCATCAGAGCGACACCACATTATATCAGAACAGCACTTTAAAAAAATAATTTTAATGTTTTAATTGTTTAAGATACATCATCTGTTTATTCCACAGCAGGATCCCACAGCCTGAGCTAGCACAGGGGTTGGGAATGGGCATGGCACGCGGCCCCACTCAGCAGGCAAGCGTGGGAGAAGGGGTCAGTGCCGGTACAGGTGGGGACTAGCTCTAGCTGGCTCATCCCTGACCACACATTCACCCAAATCCAAAGCTCAGGCTGAAGCCAGCCTTAGAGAGTCACAGGCTGCATGTTCCAGGTGTGCACACAGTGCACAGCAGTGTCCCTGTGCTGCTGTCCCACAGGCATAGCCCCAAACAGACAGATCCATCGGTACATTCTCCAGCTGATGCTCCACAGTAAGAAAAGTCATAAAACTTTTGCCTCCATGGATCCCACCATTCTTCCGAATCCCCTTTTTCCCTGGAAACTGTTTCCTCCCTGTTCAAGAGCCTCATCACTCCAGCAGCAGCAAATCTCAGATTATCCATAATTTTCTCCATAGTGCTTGGAGACAGCAGCCAAAAGGAGCTGTATGGAATAAATGTTCTCTTTGTGTTTTCTCGGTGAAGAAGCAAAGGCTTTCCAAAACACCACATCTGTGGAAAGACAGTGTGGATCCCAAACTCAAAAGGCAGATGCCTTTCCCAGTCACCAAGAAGTGTCTACCAACAAGACAGGTACAAGTTAAAGTGCATTTTATCACCTGGTCTGAGGAGGAGATGGAGATACCTCAAAGCCTAACAGTACTGAAACTGCTGGAAGCAACTAATCCCAGGGACCTTGGATGCTTGTCTGGGCTTTTCACAGCTGCTGACTAGTGAGCAGAAATCTATACAAGAAGTAAGCCTGAAAAACGCCATTTCCTTCTCTTGCTTTGTGGGGAAATCTAAATGATGTAAACAGCCATTCAAAATAAGGACCCGGCTGCTTCCAGAGAAGTTCCATGGACTATTTCCTCTTCAAGCACTATTTACAACTCACCTTTAGAGCTTACTGTTGCTTGAGAATTATTTCTGCTTCACTTGTGTAAAGCAACTGTTTTACTCAGTTTGAGGCCATGTAGGGAGACACCTGGAAAAGACTCTACATTGCTGGAGCAAGTTTGGCTCTGCCAGGTGGGCCCTTTCCAGGGGAGCTTTCAAAACCCTCTTCAAACACCTACACACCCTTCTGCAGGAGAGAGCAATTTTTCTGGTCTCGCATCCATTGCCAGCAATGGACACAGGGAATTTGGTCAAATTGGTCTGAAAGCAACCTGGGAAGCGTAGGATTAATGGAAGCACTTGTAAACATCACCACAGCACATTACCAGGACGTCCTGCTTCAGCTCCTCGCGGCAATCTCCTCCAGACAGAGCGGAGCAGAGCTGACTCAACATGGCTTGGGAATTAAATATTCAATCAGTTCCCGGGTGGCACGCTGTCCCCACTGCTCAGAAGGTGCTCTCGAGCAGGCAGTGGCACCCACAGCCCGTGGGACAGACCTCCTGGGTGCGAAACCACTCCATCATGTGGCTGGTGTGGCCTCCGTGTCCGCAGGTCAGGCAGAAGTTGGAGGAGCCGCGCACGGCCACGTGGCAGATGGCGCACTGGAAGGTGAAGCCCTTGCAGACGGCGCACTGGGTGCCGCGCACCTCGCTGCGGCAGTGGCTGCAGTACACGCCGAACTCTGCCGGAGGGGACACGGGCACAGAACGGGACCGTTAGTGCTGGCGGAATCACGGACAGAGCAGCCCTGCGTACAGCCCCTGCTCAGCAGATGAGCCCCTGAAACCACCTCAAAGCTCCACCAGGATGGGAGAGGGGATGGTGTTTAGATCCTGGTTTGTTCTCCATATGCAAAAAAAGGAACGGGCAACCGGAGCACTGAGGCACTGACTGGCCCACCAGTGGTGGCTACAGCTGTCTGCTGGAAATGTGAGTTGGATTTCAAGCTTTGGAGACACTGACTCATGAAGGCTTCCTGCTGGGCTCATCCACTTCTTACCACTAGGAAGTGTCACTAAGCAAACAAGAACAGCCTCCTTTTCTCATCAGAGAGCCCACCTGATGGCTCCTGTATCAGACTGTCAGCCATGGAGAGCCAAAGGCAGGGGATTAAGTCACCTGTTTTCACTCCACCTACTCCCCAGAAGTTGTCTTGGGTGACAGGGTGGGACTACTGCTGTTTCTCTGGCATCCTTCACTTGTTTTTCTCCCCTCCCCGGTCAAGCACATCTGTTCCCAGAGGTCTGTGAAGAAGACAATTTGGCAGCTGTCCTTAATCTGGGCATTTATGCTGCTGAAAGTATTTTGGGAGAAAAGTTCTCTTTACCTATTTGCTGGCTAGCTCACCTAATTAGAGATCTTGCAATTTTAACATGAGGACACTTCAGCCCAGGATCAGAGATGAAGATAGGGCATCTCAGAGGGAATAAAGGACATTTATCAGCCCAGAGCTGTGCATTGCTGGCATGGCAGGATGTGAATTTTCCAGCTTTCCTGGAGAGATGTTATAGTCTACAAAACCCTTGAACCAACATCTGCAAGCCTCACCTCCACCCAGAACTGTGAAGAAGTCAAACCCATTTACTGGCAGAGCTTACCTCTGTCAGAGGTTAAATGCCACATTTGCAGTGACATTTCAGTAACCAATGGACACCTAATCCATGTAGCAAGATGCTCTAAGCAGGAGTAAAACAGCTTGGATTTTGCCATACTTGCAAGCTATCAGTGACGGATTGAGCAGGGGGGGGCTGCTGTTCTTAGTGTTGAACAATATTGAAACCAGTCTGATCACACTACCCCAAATCAGACCCATCACATGGATAGGTAGGGCAAAGGCTTCCTCACCAAGGCTGGCATCAACAGGGATGTGAAAGCCCTGGTAGGGAAGGGAGAGGCAGATGTTTACAGAAGAACAAACCAAAGAGCTGATAGCATCTTACTCAAAAATAAGCACGTTCTGTTGAGCAGGCAGGACAACATTTTATCTAAAATTGTGTGACTGACAGTCAGTCATTTCATACCATAAAGACCAGTTCCAATTTTAAATGGTGAAAATTTTTAACACACCTCCCTTAAGCGTCTGTGAAGATCCTTACCTTGGGTGGGGACACCCCTCAAGGTCACTCCTCAAAGCTGAGCGAGAGAGATTTGCCCATGGTCATTGCTATGGATGGAAATCAGTGTCTACCTGATAATTATTAAGCTACCTTTGATATTATTTATTTAATAATCAGTGCATTGTATTACTAGTTTTAATTTTCTATACTGTGTGGTAAATAATTCTGATTAAGGCTTTTTTAGTCTAACGAGTATCATTATATTCATCAACTTAAATAAACCCTTCATATTTTATTCATATTAAATAATTAGTTTGCCATCATTAATCCTGTGGAACGATTTGTACCAAGGTCCAATTACACCTATATAACAATTTTAAACCCTTGTGACTCCCTTGGGTGGGTCGCTCAGATAACCTTTGTCCATTCCATCCATGACACATCCTGCCCTGCAGATTGCACGTTCCTAAGCTCCTGAGGCAGAGCTGTGGCTCTGCCTGGGCAACTGGACCAGACACTCACCAATTCCCTTGTGGGGATCAGGAGGACATGAGACAAACTTCAGAACCTCAGCCCGCTTCTCTCGCAGGCCCCAGCGATAAAGGATTTCTCCATAGCACTTCTTAAAGTCATCAAACTGCTGAGTGTTGGCAGGATCCAGCAGCCTAGAGGGACAAACACGCTTGTAATTGATTGCCTGTCAGAGACTCTGTTTGCAATCCTCTTTCCAGCAATGGCTAGGCTGGAAATTGCTGGAAATGCAGCAGGGCACTTCCCACAGGTTGCTGAAACATTGCTGGACACAAACTGCTCTGGCTTGGAATTGTTCTACGATCCAAGGTGCATACTCCGTGGGTGGACTGTCCTTTGGGGCCCCCACCATGGGCTGTTAGGCAGGATGGAGCTTCTTCAAGTAATTGTGTGAATGACAAGGTCCAAGGGCAGGTGTGGTACTGCACAGCACCAAGACAGACCTGGCCACGGAGTTCCACGTGACTGAGACACAAGTAAGGCATCTCTGAATATCCCCAAGGCACATGATAACCTACCTTTTGTTTTTCTCATGCTGGTCCTTCTCCCGCTCCCGATGATCAGGGTACATTAGGTTTCCGTAGCGGAAGTCATCCGGAGAAGACTCGCACCAGGGAGTGGAGGTCTGCTCTGTGTCTTTGTTTGCTGCAAACACCAAGAGCCTGTGAGGGCATCTCCCCCCTCAAAACGGGAGTCAAGAAGGGACATCAAAGACCACAGGTTTGCATCCCCACGCTTCAGACCTATCTCTGTTCTACCACCCTCTGCATTCCAACAAACACTGCCTCACCTCCAAAAACTAAGTGCCAGCCTCTACTTGCCAAGTGCTTCTCCTACACTTTTGGTGACAGAACTTGATGGGGATCACCAGGCAGAGAAATCTGATGTGGAGGAATCCATTTTGCCTTCTGTTTTAGACAAAAAGCAACCAGGCAAATCAATCCCATGGAGTTTGTTTGGAACATTTTCCCAGGTGGAACTGGGTTCCTCTTTCCTAGACAGGGAGGATTCTCATCACCAGGACTGCTATTACGTAAAGGGGCCTCTGTATGCAAGGTACTGCCCTGGAGGCAGGGAGATGACTGCTAATAACTGCTATGAAAGATTATCCGCTCCCCTAACCCCCATCCTCTCCTCTTCCCCACGTCACACCTGCCTTGATATCACACGGACAAGTTACAGCTGTGGTGCAAACAGGGCTGATGATGCCCCAGGCCCTGTGTATCACTAGGCATCTGCCAAAAGCTTCAACTCTGACATCAGAGTCCCCCTTTGTCACAGTGAAAAACCTCTGTGGACATCCGCAGAACAAAGAAGCCAGTCTTTCCAAATGCTGCATTTTTTCCAGCAGCATTTGGAGCTGTGAGAAAAGAAAGTCCAGCACTGCTTTTCCCCTGAACCCTGTGGAATTAGCTGGCTGATGACATTTTGAGGCCATTTTCGATACTCATTGAATGAAGTATCTGCTGAAGTCAGAAGGTGCAGGACTGCAGGAGCCTCGACACAGGTACTGCAAGACCTGCTCACTTCCATGGAGTCACACCATACTGGCCAAACCCCACAGAGCTGCTCTGGCAGAGCACATCTGCAATCACAGCCAGTACTAATTCCCTCTTTTCCCCACCATAGGAGTCATCTAAAACCTTGGCCAGAAGGGCAGGAGATTCCTTAATTTACTAGCCAGGTCTCATACCTATGCTCCAGCCTCCAGTACCAATTCCAGGATCTGACATGCTGGAACAGGAGCCAGAGGAAGTAAAGCTGGGCTGTTGAGGGGGAAAGGAGAATAAATCATGTCATCTATGTGAGAGACATTCAAAGATATCCAAGACTAATGGGAAAGAAATGGCCATCATACGTATCGGCTGTGGGAGGCCAGGTTGGAGGCACGCTGAGGAAAGGGGACACAAGAGTTGAGGCACCCCTGGAGCCTGGACTGGGCTTCAAACACACTGCAGAGCATGGCCAGGGTCTGTACGTCATGGAGCTGTGAGTAATGAGCCAGCCTGGGAAATAAAAAAGACATTGTGAGACTGGGAAGAATTTGGTGGCAAAACCATTGAGATTCCAGGGCAGCTAATTTCAAGCCTGTTGCATACATGGGTTTGGGTGTCATGACTACCCACAGGAGATATGTACACTGAGGGCCTGGGTTGGCTTTTCTGTCACACCTTTGAGGAGCCAAGTTCTCCTGAAAATGCTCATGCCCTAACTGGTGGGAGAAAGATGGGGGAGCTCTGGGAATCCAGCAGTGCTTGGGCTTTTGATGTAATGCTGGAGCCATTAGACTCACTCCCAGCCACAACATCTTTTTGACAAAGCTCTCTGGGTGCAAGCATCCTGCACCTGGATCACAAGGCAAAAGGCTGCTGCAGGTTTTCTAGAAGGCCAGGAAGTTTCCAGTTTGCTCTGAAGGCTGAGAGTGATAAAGAACAACCTGTGCTGTGCTCCCACTGCTGCCATGCAGCAGGAGAGAGCTCAGCCAAGCAACAGTATGGAAAGTACAGCACACAAATCCTGCACTTCCAAATGGCGTAGATCAACAAATAATATCAATTACTAATTATAAGCCCTCCTGAGCAGATTCAGCACCTAGAAGATATTTGTAGCTAACACTTGGCTTTGATGCCACTGGAACAACTTCTCAGTAAAGCTAGGTGATAACAAGGAACCTGACAGTGGAAAAAAGATGCTGCACCAACAGGTTCGTTTAGTGGGGAGCAGGAAACCCAAATCTCCAAGTCAGGCATTGTGGGCATGGAAAGCAGAGCTCCACCTGTGCCTGGCCTATTGCTCAATGCTGGCCAAGGAAGACCTGAGTGATAGGTGGAAGGTGAAGGGCCGCCTCCTGTATGCCAGAAACACATTTGGAGTTTTTCTTTGATGCATCACACGCTTGAGATGGGAAAAGAATCCATGCTGTGGCACTACCCCAAATCTGAAATGAACCCTTACACATAGATAGTTATGGAGGGCTCTGCTTCAGCAACCATTCCCCAACCCCTTCCCAGCATTCAGACACGTACAACGACTCCAGTAATTGACGTCCAAATGGATGTTGTGCCCAAGGTATCTCTAAATCTGGGTCAGACTTCGGTCCAAGACAGAGATCAGTGGCTACCATGGCCAGTGACCAAACCTGGCAGACAGGAAGCAAAAGCAGCAAAGCTACAATTAGGATTAACCACACTCCCAGGGCATAGGTGTGCACAAATTCACACACAGACAGACAGATAATAATGGAGTTTGTCTGTTTGTGTTTGGCTTCCCCCTCCCCTCCCCCCCCCTGACAGCAGGGAACAGTTTCGGTCTCTGTGTCACAGATAAGACAGAGTTTAACACAAACCCAAACCTTTCCCTGTCCCACTCACTTTGTGTTTGAATTAAACACAAAAGCAGAACAGTTTATAGTCTATTAGTGCATTTTATATTCACAAGCCTCAAAAAATTTTAGATTTGATACAGTTCTTGCATTTAGAGATGTCTAATGGCAGAAAATTTACTGGTTAATCATTATTTGCATGAGAAATACCCTTTCATTAGTGGTGTCACTGAGCACTGTTCTCCAAATGCAGCCTGGCACAGACAGGACACCGTCTTTTCTACTTCAAAAGTTTAACCACTTCACATTAAATTTCTCCTTCATTTATCATCCTCTACTCTGAAAATGCTTCCATCTTGTCATTCTCCATACCACTGATCTAGGAATGTTTTTTCTGCTGTGCCTTAAAAATGAGACAGTTAGAATATTCCAGGGAAAATGAAAACTCCTAGTTTAGTGTGAAAAAAGAGCAGGAAAGGAAAAAAGAGCATGATGCTAACAAGACAGCAGAAATTAGAGAACTGACAACATGGACAATAAAGAAAAAACATATGCTCCAAGTACAAAGAACAAACAGCTAGAAAAAGTAGTCCTAAAGCTTCTCCCCATGAAACCAGAGAGAGCAACAGAAGAGAAACCGAAACAAGGACTGGGCTGAGTAAGAGAGCATACAGAAAGGAAACAGGAAAATGCCACTTCCTACACTGCTACAGAGCACACCAAACCTGTAACTTGCAGCTCAAGCTTGCATGTCTGCTATGAGCTGCACTACAGGCTGGAGTCACACAGGTCAGGGAAAACCAAGTTATCTCAGAGAAATCTTGCTGAAGTTACTCCACCCAAACTCTGGTCCAATGTGGACAAACCAGACTGCAAGAGGAAGAACAGACAAAGGGGAACTAGACCTACTCTCTCTCTGCTGGTGTCACAGAACCCAAGAAGCAAGACAACAGCTTCAGTCAGCTTCTGCTTAGATCAGGTAAGCCTATGCATGTTGCCTGTCCAGCTCTAGGAAGAGCCAAATGCTGAGAAGATGTGCACAGCTCCTGTGGCACTGCCAATTCCCATCTCTTTCAGGTGCTCCCATGTCCTGTCAAATGTTCTGCCTCTTGCAATGGACTAATCACAGGGAAAAGCATGGGCCACAATAGACATTTTTCTCCTTTTTTTAGCTAAAGGCAAATAGCCAGCCCCATTTTGGGGCCCCTGGGCCCAGGCTCTCTTGGGAGAAGATAGCTGCAGTTAGTACCCAGTGCCAGCACAGATGAATGCCAAACAATGAGCACAATTACATAAGTACGAAAAAAATTATGGATCAAAATGCTGACAGCAGCTAGGCAACTCCGTGCACAGTTACTCCATTTGATGACTCAAAAGCAGGCTACATTCCTCACTTTGCCTACAGGAATTCCCTGAGAAATGTGTTTCACTCAGTATGGCAAAGGGCATAAAAGAATCTGTGTGCAATCCTGGGAAGGAATCTCTCAAAGCCCAGAGTCAGTGAGATGGGGACCACCTTGGCAGCCATTCCACAGGTCTGGTTCACCAGCCAGAGACCCCTTGATAGAGCTGCTGAACCCCAGTGGCCGTTTGGGTGTTGGTGACAGCACAAGCCATTGGAGGGTAGCAGAGCATGCTGAGGAAGAGGTCTGATTCCATGGCATACCTGTACGAGATCCCTCCGCCCCACAGCCAAGGCTGAGGCAGCATTCTTCTGGCAAGTCTCCTGGATGTTATTCACGTTCAGTCTGAAAAGAAAGGAGGTACCTCAGCTCTGAGTAACTGCCATCCTCATCCCACTATTCATTTTTGCTAATACAGCACACATCAAGTCCAACTCCACGCTAGCTGGGATTGATTCTAAGCAACACCATTTCCAAGGGGCTATCAGACCAAACTTCTGCCAGGGTATCACGAAGTCCAGAATCATTCCTGTCCCTAGAGGCTGGTGCCATTGGCTACATGCTCCTGTTCCCACTGAGCCCATCAGTCTGCTCTGGCTGACTCAGAGGGAGATGGGGGCACACTGGTAAGAACCAGGCTGGCTGGGGGATAACATACCCACTGTGTGAAGCCTTGACAGCCTGGCAAGGTGGGCTCAGGAAGCCCATATGTGCTTTTCTGCCTGTCAACAGAAATCTTCCCCAACACTTCAACTGCTTGAGATTTTTACAATACACGGAAAAGGGTCAAGCTGTTTACACAAGATGTCCCAAGAAGGAAGGTCCAACAGGTTTTTAAGAAGAATATTCTTTTTAATAACATAGAAAGGGAGAGAAAGAAGAGGTTTTTTCCTCTCTTTCCTCAGAAAGGAAACCTGCTTCTTCCTTCGATGTCCATAGACTGGAAATTCTGTTAAGGACCAACCAATATTACCAAAGCTAAGAAAGAAAAAATTCAGGAACAGAGGTTTTGTAACCATGTGATTTAGAAAGTCTGGAAAAAGGAAGCCCTTTGTTAAAATAAAACCAAAACCAACACCAACAAAAACACAAAAATGCCTACCGAACTCCATCCTTTCCATTAACCCAGAACAACTTGCAGAACAGACCTGACATGTACAACCAAGTGGGAACATATCAAATACTTTTGAAATTAAAAAGATTTATGAGCTATTAATAGTTTTACAGATTTTTTAAGCCTGTACATTTAACATGAAATTTGAAAAGGAATTTCTACAGATAATTTCTCTCTTTAGCAGGTTAAAATCTGAACCTGTAATATTTGCAGTGATGATGCTGAAGCACCACTTCAAACTCTGTTGACTACATCTCATCACAAATTTCTTCCCTCACACATTTCAGATTTACAGGAGATGGGACCCCTATCACAGGGATACCAAAAAAAAGCAGTGAGGCAAGAACAGAGGAAGAAGGTAGAGAAACATTCACGCTGACTGATGTCAGGATTAAAGCACAGCAATGCCAAAGACAGCTACTTTCATTTGGGAAAGGATGACAGCCCACATGTACTCACATGTAGAGCTCTCCCAGCAGCTTGTGGACAGGCAGCAAGCAGGAAATATCTTGGATAATAACTTTCCCAGCAGCTTTGATAGGTCGGTTGTTGGCATCTGTCCCCTCACGTTTGCTTTTCCACCTCCTTGATTTCTGCAGAATGAATGGCAAAGTGTTACTGGGGAAGAGGACAGTGGGCTGCTTGGGACAGGGAACAAAGCACTAGGGTCAGGAATAATGCAAGCAGCACCCAAACCTGCCTTTCAGAAGGCTTTGTGTTACCCTGGAAAACATTCATGACATGCCCAGGAGAACAAGCACCTCCATCTGTAGGAAGTGAAAAGCAGGTGAAGGCAGCGAGCTCAAGGTCAAACTCACTCAAAAGTATGTTGTGAGTTTCCCTGTGAAAGCCAATAATAGAAGAAATCAGCATCGGGGTGCCAATCAAACCTGGGCAAGTTTGGCAGCAGGACTGTTCAATTCTCATTCTCTGGGAACCCTTTGCAGATAGAACACTACTGACTTCAGCTAGTGTCAGCAGAGACATGCTGGAGGCAGCTGCTGCTCAACCTTTGCCTCAGGGCAAGCCCACAGCTCCAGATTGTCTCTAGGTCTGTCCTCTCAGGGTGAGAACAGCCCTGTTCAGTGCCAGCACAGGGCTCCCACCTCCTGCTTTATCAACAGCTTCAAACAAACAATTGGCAGCTGATAAAGCAAGGCCCAAGTTTTCCTAGCAAGGATCCCTAGCTACTCACAACTACTTACAGCTGGCTCAGGACATAAGAGGGGGGAGAAGAAAGGAGAGGAACCAACAGAAGGGAACAGAAATAAGAAGCCAAGATTCCCAAATACTCCCTGTAACAGATACAGAGGCCATCTTAACGCCAAGCTGCATAAAGCTACCTTGGCTGTGTGAAATACCGTAGAGCATTTGTCTGGTATCCTGACCTCTTCCAGCGCCTTGCTGTAGGAGAGTGAGGAGGAGCGATGAGAGGATGTTTGGCAGCACGACAGGCAGAAGGCACTGGAGCTCTACTGAAGGAAGCACTGGCTGCTACACAGGGTTCCAATGCTTTGCAATGCTGCTCTCTTATGGCGTGTTCCCTCACTGCCAGAGCCGAGGCGCCCACATGGAAGTGCCTGGTCATGCTGAGTTCGGGAGGCTCTCCTGGGGCACTCATGCTGGGGCTTCCCACACATCTCAACAAAGCAGAACAGCCCCTCTCTCAAGGGGCCAGCAAGGCAGCCCTGTGCTTGTGCTCTGCAAGGCAGACACAGCTCATACAGGCTCACACTGGCGCTCCTAAAGGGCACACTGGGATACAGGAAAGGCAGGACTTGGACCTGCAAGCAGGGTCACCTTTACTGTGGGCGTGAGGCTGAAGCCAGCTCTGGAATGGCTGAGGGCCAAATAGCTTTTGACCATGACCATGCAGTCCTGGGCAGGCTTATCAAACAAAATGTCCTTAAAAATTACTCATGACCTTAAGAAATGTCACTGCCTGCCTGGCCCAAGCTTAGGCCAGTGTGCTGAGGAGGTCTTGCCATGCTGAGCATACTAGTAACATATGCCACAAGAAGTAAAAAGGATGAGCTCCTGAAGCTTCTCTGAACACTGCACAGCTGAGGATCAGAGGCTCCAGTTTAACAGTAAGTGAAGAGGGCATTTCATCCTCAAAGGAGGTGAAAGTGTTTTTTTCCAGGGATGCCCATGTTACACAGCACCACCATTCCCCTGATCTTCGACCACTCCTCTGAGTAAAGAGGCGCAGAGGTTTCATGATGCCCAACATTCAGAGGGGTGAAACACTGGTAGAAACGGGTCTGTCAGCATCCGGTGCTCTGAAAAAGCTGACTAACTAACTCTCTGCCATATTTCTTCCAATCCTAATTCAGCCAAGAGCAATCTACCTGCAATACTTATCTGTCCCCTGAAGCTGAAAAGCACTAGGCAGTGGAAGGTGGCTAGAATGGGGTCAGGTGGGAGACCCATCTGTCTTCAGTCCATCAGTTCCTAATCAAGGCACAGTCTGGATCAGCTCTGCCTCTCCTAATGTTGGGCAGGCTAATCCTGTTTTGGTAACACCTAAAAGTTAAGCAGCCCTTCCCATGCTGAAGGATGTGGGCTGTATTACAACAAGGTTCCCAAGTAACAGTGGCACCTGTACCTCACTCCTTTTCAGGACAGCAAATGCTGTCTCCCAGTGGAGTGAGGAGCTGCTGATGCCACCAGAATCAGTATACGAGTGAAACTTGGGAGCCCCAACACAATGACACACCAGGAGGAAAGAGCTCAGGCACTGTTCTGGAAGGGCTATCAGGCTTCTCACAGCAAGAACTGTTATTTGTGCTGTGTCTGAGCAGGTGTTTGAGCCCAGGCTTGCAGACACAGAACCACATTCTGCAGGGCTTTCAACAAGAGCTTCTAGAGCCTGGCAGGTAATTTGTCACCTCCTGACCATCTGTAAGCCAGCTGCCCTCAGGACTCACAGTCGATGGAGAGCTCCCTCTGCCCAGTTCTTTGGAAACAGATTCAACCTGCTCCTGCCCCCTGCAAGAGCAGACTGAAGAAGCCTCACAACAGGCATTTCAAGACTAGAAACATGGACAACACACATCATTTTCCACAGGCAATTGAGTCTTTTTTTTTTTTTTTTTTTGAGGAGAATGACAACAAATGAAGATGAGAATGAAAAAGAGCTCTCATGAATGGTTTCCACTGCTTGCTTTTAGCATATCACCAGACAAATGGAAACACTAAATGTATCAAACTCCCTGAAGACTTGGACTCAAACCAAAATTGTCCTGTTTTCTTCATTTTAACTTTGCTTATTTACTGGCAAAAAAGGAAACCCTAATTCTTTACTGGTGTGGCTCCAGGAGTGGAGTTAGTTGATGGCCACAGGCCCTGCCTGTACTACACTTCATGCCCACCACCTCCAGCCCCTAAAGCTGTGACAGGAAAAAAAATCCTAAAGCTACATGTAGAGTCACCAATAAAAGTCTGGGTTTTTTGTAATTCAGGTTTACCTCAGCTACAAAAAGTAAGAGTTGGAAAAAATCCCACAATCAGAAGTATGGGAACCCTCACAGATGGGTAAAGTTCATCACCATTGACAGCTGAAGTTCTACTTTGAATCCAGTAATTGTTGGTGTTAATTACAGGAGTAGCTCTCCACCGGCGGCATTTGAGTGCTTTTAATAGGGATTACCAGAGACAAAGAACCTTTAGGTTGGGTTTGTCTGGCCAAGGTCCACCTCCCTCCCATTCCACCTTTTCTCCCAGGAGGAGCTCCTACTACAGTGTAATCAAAAGGTGTCACCAAGGCTCAGGGACATTAGGGTAGAGCAGAAAACACATCTCTTCCTAGGGACTGGAGCACAGGTCAGGATGGGGAGCAGGGAACATAACAGTTATAGCTGAAGCAAAAATCAACATGCACCAAGCTAGCTGCTGGCAGCTGAAGGACAAAGGCACAGGTCTTCTGCTCTGCCCACGACATTTCTAGCTCTTTCTGAAGCCTAGAATCCATGCCAAGGAGAACTGCATCTACCCAGCTGCTCCTCAGCTTAATGAGAGGAAGATACGAAAGAAAATAGCTCCAGTGATAAGTAAATTAAGACTCATCAGTTCCTCAGAGCACGAGAAGGAAAGAAACCAGAGCATTTATGGCAATCATGGGGTTGGAGGTGACAGCAGGGAACAGCACTGAATAATGACTAAAAAAGCCAGCCTGCACCTGCACTACTATACCCAAGGCTGTAATTTGCTGCAATCTGAGGTGATAACGATGGCAGTAAATGGGTTACATGTAGAAACAGATAGCCCAAGAATAAGCCACCAACTGCTTTGTAGCAACCACCATCATCACTGCATACTCAGCAGCAGTTGCAAAATGCTGCCCGCTTGGAAAGGATGCTGAACACTTGGGTGTGTGTGCCTTTGGATCCTGCTGAGGCAGGCAGTGCTTTAAGTAGGATCCTGAAATGTAACGTGCTTGTTTCACATCAGCATATGCAAAACTTCAGGGCTTATGGTATAAACTGGCATTAGTAGGGCAAAGGTAAAGGTTGTGAACAGAAGAGAACAGACTCAATGCCAAAAGATTAAGCTGCAGTAAGACATGTACAGATAGTTAAACCCCCTCAAGTCAGTTCAAGCTGCTTCTCATATTTATTTTTTTTTAAATAAATAAAACTCAAAAATTGCTTCCTCCCTGTAGAATGCTATGCTCTGAACAACTGCCTACAGATTTACTCCCCCGTGTGGCTCATGCAGCACTGCTGGATTTTCTCTTCAAAATAGTCAACATTTACTATTTCCAGCATCTGCCACAGTATCAAGCACCTGCCACAAAGGCGCCAAAACATCCAAGGCCCTTTTGAATCAAGTGCCCCAGAGCAGGAATATTTCTTTACAGATTCCATCAATCAATAGCTGGCACCTGCCCTGAAGCATGGGCACCTCATAGGAGGAGGCCAGAAAGAAAGAGGAGTTATTGCTTCCCCAAACACCTTGAGCAATGCTAAGCTCTTCTTCCAGAAGGAAGGCACGTGGATTTGTAATAATAACCTATGCCTCTCCTTGTGTATGCCTGTGTCTTCACCTTAGGCACTGCTGCCCTCTTTAGAGAGTCAGTTTAGCCTCTTCCAAACGTTATCCTCAAAAACAATCAATCCTTCAAGACTTGGACTAACCCCTGTATCGCTTTTAAATATATGCTACAGAAAATTATAACTTTATCACATCACTACTTGCTCTTCCTTCCAGGACAGTGATAAGGGAATTAAACTGTGGCCTTTGTGCCCTGCAATTTCCCACACAAGCTGACAGGTTCATTGCCTGATTTTCTGTACTTCAGTCTGCTCCTGATTCAAGACAGAACTGAATTTCTTGTCTCTGCTGCTCACAAGGCTCTTTGCAAACAGCCTTGATGGAATCAAGTAAATTACTTCTGGTTTCTTTCACCTATTATTTGCTAGTACAGTCCTAGAACTGTTGCAATTAGGAAAATTTGATCTTATTATACCAAGTTAAATTAGGTGTTACAGGATTCTATTTTATTCCCTGCTGTCTTATGAAGAGAGAGCATGAAGGACAGCAGCTGTGAAAAAACACAGTTGTTCGTGCAGACATTAAGACAAACAGACTTAAAGAGATCATCTTTAAATTGAAATGGAGTTTTCTGAGCTTTGTCTATGCTTAGAAGATGAGTGATGAAATAGTAATTGCCCACACGTACAGCACAGATTGAGCAATCCTGATATCATCAAGATGTTAATGAATGATATTGGAGCTTGAGGGACACATGGACCTGACTATCAGAAAAGAACTGTCAAAGCAGACTTGGCAGGGCAAGTGCCAGGAGGAGGGAGTACCTGCCAGGGTAGCTGAAGTGCAACCATTCTAAATGAATGCAGGGTGATGCAATTCCAAGGGCTGGGAGAAGATCACAAGTTAAGAAGAAATTGTATTTTCTGATCCAGGAAATAAGACTCTGTGATGGATTGCACTGAGAAGTGGAAGTGCATTTTAATGACATGACAGATTGTTGTCAGAAATTCAACCAGTTTGCTTCTTCCACAGCTCTTAAGTGATCTGCCCTCCCTCTCCAGCAAGGCTTTATCTTTTCAGAAATTATGTGCTCTAATGTCAGTCTCATCAGTTGGTTGATGATGTATAATAATCACTCAGCTCCTCTACAGTGCACTCTGTTTCTTAGAGGTTGATCTTTTCTTACACTTCAGATTACCCCTTGGCATCCTTTCCTGACCACAAGGCCAGGTGAAACAGGCATCCTGTAGGTCAGTAACTGCACCCTGCAAACTACAGTCTGCTCCTGCCCACTGACACGTGCATCTGCTCTTGTGAAGCCCTAGGCCCTGCATGGAGTGCGAGTCCCCCAGCTCTGTGCAGGTTACTCAAAGACAGGCAGGTGGCATTTTATTCTTGGGCCCTTGGGCAGAAGACAGGGTCATATCAAGGACAGTATTAGCACAGCACACAGTACCGGGAAGTCGTTAATTGCTTGTATGGACCAACGCCGCCGGGCAGAGCGAGGAGACATCTGTACGCGAAAACATTATACCCAGGAAAAGGGAAGAAAGACACCAAGAAAATTAAAGACAAAGGTAAATAAACTGAAATGAAAAGTGCCCTGAACCAGCAGAGTAAAAGATACTGTTCCCAATGATTCTGGTACACAGCAAACAGTTGCAAACCACGATTCCCACCTTCATCCTCACACAATTGTACTACACAGCATTATCTGTGGCTCTGGCAGAGCAAGGGCTGCTGTGTCTGTGCCCAACACCAGCCTCTAGGGAAGACTTTGGCAAACACAAATCTGAATAAAGTCTTCCACATGGAGTTGTATTACTGCAAGAAGCACTGAACTGCTTCATGTGACCTTGTTCGTACCATGGATTGAGCAGAGGACAACACCCAAGTGCCCCACATGCCTAAACTCCAAAGTTTTACTCCTCTTGCCTGAAGAGGAAAGCAGCTAAGTGTAAATGCACCATTTTTAACACAGCTGTCCAGTGCCATGGTACAGTTATCTGCAGGAAGATAAACAGACACTCCTGCTTACTCAGACTCCCTTTAACATCCAGCACCCTCCGGAGCTTCATTCACTGGAACCTGGTGTAACTGTTCACTTTCATTTTAAATGATAAAAACCATATGTCAGAATATGAGAAGGGATGTAGAGACACTGCTACTTGGCAGGGCCATGTGCATATTGTCATAATGGGTTGAGAAACTCATTCAAATTGACTGAGCAATCAAATCCACTGATTGTGCCAAATAGCTCCAAAGTAGGCTTTCATTAGGAACTTGAAGATATTTCAGTAGGTACTCAACACAGTATTATAGCAACAACAAATGGAATCTTTCAAAGCACATGACTGTACACTCACTTGAAAAAAAGTTTTGTGTACAGATCTGTAAGAGTCATCACAATAAAAGGGGGTATTTGGGTCAGGTACAATCTATTTTGCATTTGTTTTCAGCTGATGATAGACAGTCAGGACTATCACCCTGCCTTCAGCCTCTACATCCCCCTTGTGTCTCACTGCTGGGAGAGCCCTACAGCCAGGAAGCCAAAACTGGCTGCAGGGCCCCATGGAAAGAGAGAGGAGAAGGCTGCAGCCCTGTGCTACAGGTTCCTCCAGCAGGCCTCACAGAGAAAGAGAAAGGCGTTAGTTAAAGGCAATTCAGTATAGTGGAAAAGCAGCAAAGCTAAGCTCAGTCGCCCCACCAGTTCCCCAATGGGAAGCATAAGGACACCACATTCACCATCCCCAGCAAGGCTGAGCTGTCCCCAGGTCCCCACTGACACAACCCTCTAACTGCAGGGGGAAAAAAGAACTCCATGGCACTTTCTTTAAGCCACGCTCAGGTTCAAAACACTGATGGCATTGCCACAGTACACATAAAGCTCCTCCTTTCTGCTGACTACTGCTCTTCAGTGGGGTTCTTTGGAGGAGTGAAAAAGAGGGAGGAAGAAAGGAGGAGTGTGCATATGTGAATAAAAAGTGAGAAAGATATATATATATGTGTGTGTGTATGTATATATAAATATATATACATATTTAAATGAGCACAGAAAGGCTCAGTGCCAGATTTAGTTTCATTTTGGCTTACTAAGGAGCTCTCTACTGGAATCAGCAGCTCCCCTGTCTTTATGAGAACATGACATCTTTCCTGTCTAGCAATGGGCAAATTCCATTTGTTTGCTAATGGTAGTGGATGCCAGTGGTTGCTACACTGGATTTAAATACTTGGTTATGGCTGATAAATTCAGTTTTGGGGATGAAGTTGTCTGATAATCACAGTTTGATGCACAAAATTTCAACTTATATTTAATACAAACATAAAATCTAAGCTTCAGAGCAAGGAGTTAACTTGGAGTCTGAGCTTTTTAATACCCTTCACAATGAAATAACAAAAATATACAGCATTGATCTAACAGAGGCCATGGCATCAACTACTGAAGAATCAGAAAACCTCTGCTGAAGGGAGATACAGGCTTTTTGGTTTGTTTTTTTTTTTTCTTTAACACTATTTCATCTGCAAGAACATTTGAACCAGCTCCCTGCCAGGGTTCTTACATTTATTTCAGCATGCAAGGAGATAGCTCAGCAGGAGAAGGGGAACACAGGAATTTCTCTTGGCTTTCAGCAGACATGGCTGCACACATGCTTTGTTCTCTTGAATTCTTTTACCCTGTGACAAAAATCTTGTTGCCATCAATACAAAGGCTGGAGAGACAGGTCACATGAAATTGCACCAAGCTGGTTCCACATGTTATTTTTAGCTTTGTCTGTCATCTTAGAGAGGCTGTGTGTGAGAGACAAGCCTGCTGCAGAGGACAGAGGTAGCTCTTTAAATAAACTCTCCTACAAAGACTAGGACAGGCTGTAATTCTTGTACCAGGCAGCACCATTTTCTCTTTTCATAAAAAAAAAAAAAGAAGTCTGTGTGGGGGAAAAAAAAAAAACATGATGGGGACTCAGAGTCTTCTGGGGTCTGTATGGGAGCAGAACTAGCAGTGGGGACAGGGGCTCTCCCCATAGCTGGCAGGTGTAATGATGTCATGTAAGCAGGGCACAGTCCCATAGACAGGGCTGGCTGTCATGCCCAGCACCACAAGAAAAACAAGACTTCTCTCAGTGCCCAGGAAGGATGGGTGTTCAAGGCTTTGACTTCCTCTGCTCTTGGGACACAAGTTCCCAAACTCTTCTGCCAGCAGAGTGCAGACAGCTTTTGGCTTTCTCTGGGTTACCAGAAGCTCTTCACTACTGCAACATATTCATGTCCTCTACACGGACAGTGAACAAACTACTCAAATGCCCTAAATTCTGAGGCTCCCAGTGGAAGCTTACTGCATTTTTGCAAGCCACTTCACCCCCTGCTGAAGCACAGTTTGTTTCTAACAATCTGCTCAGCCTATTGCTCCCACAGCATCTGCTCCAGGCACATCAAGCCCTCACAGCTGCTTTACAACTATCCTGTGCCCACCCCACAACTGCAACAGGTCTTCCTCACCCACCACGCCCCAGAAGGAAACAATTCCACTCTTCTCCAAAGCCTTGTAAAGAGGAACAACAGCAAAACCTGCACCTAAACCAGAATTATGTGGATTGGAAGATCTTCAGAGAATCATGTAGAAATTATTTGTTTTAAAAAAAAAAAGGTTCAAAGGGGCACATATCCCTGAAAGAGACACCTGAAATAGAAATAACCAACCACATCCTATAGTCCAGGAGAGGCTGGCAGTAAGCTGGAGAGAGTCACAACCCTTTGCAGTTTTATATATATCAGGGAATACCCGGAAGAGCAAGAGCTGCCTACATGTACTTATCTGAAGACTACAACTTAAAGGGTGAGATTTTAACCCAACATAAGGGTAAAGAAAACAGTGAAGGGAACTGTGATGGTCAGCATAGAGAAACATCAAAATAAGCAGGTCAGTGCTAGAGAGGATCAGTAAAGAAGTTACTAACAGGAGATAAACCAATTTGACAGAGCCTATAAAAAAAAAAAGTCTTTTTGAGAGGAATATAAAGCTTCTGTTACCAGCAATGCAAAATGAAAGGAAAATAGATTATGAAAGCTGAAGCACTGGGAGCAGTGTTTTGGTCTGGTACTTACCCTCTCTTTGTAGTAGAAGGAGCTAATGGAGACCTGCTCCTTCTCACTGCGTGTTGGGCTCCCACTGTACAAGCGCAGGTTGCCCGGAGTCTCCGTGCGGATCTTCATTGGAGTAATGAGGCCACTGTGGTACGCTGATAAAGCCGACAGAGACCTGGAAAAAAGGGAATACGCTTCCAGGGGCTTTTCCCACCAAAACGTCCTGCAGGCTCACACTGACATCTCCACTAACCCAAGCTGCCAGCAATGCTTTGCCACTGCCTCAAAAGAAGTCTCTGCTGAGGCCCCGTGGTGTAAAGGGCCCAGGCCCTTTACTGAGGTCACAGCTAACACTAGAGGGGACTGCCTCCAGTGCAGGACCTGGCATTTTCCTGCCCATGACAGCAGCACGCCTCAAACACCACACAAGGCACTCACCTGGGCGTGGGCTCCATCGGGGACACAGCACGGTGCATGGTCATGGGTCTTGTGAAATACACCAGGTACCCTGAAGAGACAGGACATGGCATAAAGATCATGCATCAGGGAGTAGGATACTCAGGAATGGTTCAACTTAAATGACCAGATCTCCCTGTGTTTCAGAGGCAAGAGGCTGCATTCTTATCCACTACTCTTAGTGATCATAAACTAAAAGCAGACCACCACATTCTCTCAACTTAAATCAACTCCCTGCAAACCTGCTACAAAGCATGGGATTTTTGAGATGTTTCTCTCAAAAGCATAATTTCAAGTGGTTTATAGCTGTTAGAGAAAAGACAGGAAAAGAAAATGAGCAAATGCATGCCCATGTTTTACCTCTCCACCAGAACTTGGCAAGGACTGTTACTTCAGAGGTAAGTGAGGTGGTGTTTGGCAATGCAGAGAAACTACTGCATCTTGTACAACTCTCTTCTTCAACAGGAGAGCCCCAGATATCAGAAGCCAACTCCAAAGCATTCTCTCACAAGCCTTACCCCATTTAGCCTCTCAAGTGTCTTCAGCCACCCACTGTTGCAAGAATTTTAGGACTTAGCAGGTTTCACTGAGCCTATTGAATGCAATATTATTCTGTTTTACTTTTGCTTGGTAATCTGGTGAGGCCTGTATGGAAATCAGTTTTGATAATGTGCTCACACTGGGATGTAGTCAAGTCCAGAGAAGGCATGTGTGCATCTGAAACAGCTCGGTGAAACTTAACAGCTCTTACTCAGACCTTAACTTGATTTTTAATGATCTTTACCCTCTATGCGCTCTCCTGGAAACCTGGATGTGATTGTACCTCATCTCCCATTTAGGAGAAGTTTCTTAATGACTTTGGGAAAGCTACTTTGGACAAATGAAGGAGTGTAGAATGAGAAAAGAGTGGTTAGTAATATGAATATGGTTTCAGCAAGGGGTAAGTTCAACCTCAAATCACAGGAATTCTGTGAAGACTGAGTGCCAGAATACACCCAGTAATGTGATGCTGGTAGGAGAGAACTAGGCAAGGAAAACAGCTATTTCCAGTGTTCTATAAAAAGAGATCTGTCAATGCCCCTGGCATGCGACAAGCCAAAGGTTATCTCTCCAGCTAGCCTTGTGTTTCCAAATCCTAAAACCCCACATGCAACCCCAACTGAGAACAGTTGTTAACTAGTCTCATCTCTAAATTTACAACAGTATTACAACTTTAACACCGTTCCTTACTCCTGGCATTGCTGTGACCAAAGCCTCATCATATTCAGAAGCAAGTGATCCCCAAGACATCTAAAAGGACCATTTCCCGGGTACCTGATTTAATGTATCAGTGACAGGGCTGACCTGCACCACAGAACCTGGCTCCAGAGGTCCGTGGAAATGGGATGTTAGAGTCCTGGTAGGAGCCGTAGGCATTGGAGACCCGGGCAAATGTTGGCAAGGGAGGAGTTACGGAGTTGGACAGAGCGTAGGGATTGCTGGACGTGCTGTCCTCTTGGTTCTGAAACAGAAGTTACCCAAGGTCACACTCCTGCTGCCACAAGAGAGAAACCCAGCCAGAGCACTGGACATGGCAGTGCCAAGCAGCCTCACAGGAGGTACTCATCCTTCGAGCCAGAACAGACCAAGCTCAGAGCACAGTTACTGCTTCAACTGCAAAGGCACCTGCAGGCACCTTTGCCTTTGATGAAAAAGCTTCTCTGGCTGCTTGTCCAGAGACTTCTCTCCCACCATAACTATGCTGAAAAGCAGAGTTTAACTTGGGGAGGGACAAGAAGAAACTATACAGAAAATCTGACCTTCAGACTCTGGATATGACTCTCAAGACAGTAAGCTGAGCTGAACATGATACCTCAATGATCCATAAAATCTCATTCAGTGGGAATACCACACAACTCTGGGGTGTCAAACACAGGTTGGGAGTCTTCAAGTGAGGAAGGCAGGTGGTCTGAACTACTGAGGAACCTCAGGACTACCCACAGGCATTTTGTTGGATAAAGAATACCACAATTTTGGTCTAAAGGAATTCTTTGAAAGCAGTGGTGCCTCAAGTCATCAGATTTCCACACAGCATAGAAGGTGCCCACTCTTACAATATTACTGCTGAAACCAAGCAGAATTAAGCCTTCACATGAAAAAAAAACAACCCAGCCCTTTATTTGTGATGAATAAACAGAACCTCTCAGAAAAGAAACCTGAGGAGACTCTCCAATCTTTTCCTGAATGCTAAAAACACCCACTCCAGTACACTTCACCCACACAAAGACCTAATACCTGACACTGGGATGCTGAGTAGGTATCACAGATCTCTCAGTTAAGAGCAGAGTGTGCTTGGATTTATCTGCAGTATCAGCCCCACAAAACCTCAGCAGAAGGCTGAAGAAAAAACCCCAGATTTTCACAGTTTGGGGTTTTTTTCAGGGAAGAAAACAAAAACCCTAGAATAGGACTAGCAGGATCTTTGACTAAAACTGAGGAGGTAAAGACATCTGCCACTGTCTTTTAGACAAGAATGAATCCATCAACAACCTGAGGCCTCTTATCTTCTCTCACAGATGATAACCATGCCCTGGCAGTCAGTGAAATATATGCTGAGCTGGGAAGCTACCATGCACCACTAAGATTCTCCAATCTCCACTCACTCCTGCTAACCTGGATATCAGAGTTCCCCAAAGCAGCAAACCTTCAGGGTCTTGTTTGCAGAAAACAAAACGCATCTAATCATCTGCCCAGCTCTCTTTAGCATTAACCACAAGTGCTCACACAAATGCAATGGCCAGTCACAGGGGTCTATTTACACATCTAATGAGGCCAGACTTTCACTGCAGAGTCAAAAGCGTGGGACATGAGAAAAGACAACAAACTAGGGCAGAGAGCCCACGCAGTTCTCCATACCACGACAGACTCCAGCCAGGAAACCAGCTGACGCAGGCAAGGCTCCAGGCAGCTCTGGTTCCGCTTCACTTTCTGCAGGGAAGTGTCTTTCAGTATCTGGAATACATACAAGATGCAATTTGAATCATGGTTCCCTCCACACTTTGTCCATATCCTTTTTGTCTGCAGAGCAGCTTAGATGCCAGGACCTGAACAGGTCAAAGACATCCCCTAGAGCCACTGGTGTGCTATCTGCTCTGAGGAATGGCTGTGTGCTTTGATCAGAGCACTGAGGTTCACCTAGCAGCACACTGAGCCAGGATCTAGGCTTCAATATTACTGCAGCCCATATGTTTCATACCAGTTTGTGGCAAACTGGATCAGGTTCTTTTCAGGAAGAAACCCAAACTTATCCATCAATGTGTTGCTGGGGAAAGGAGTTCATTAGCAATAGGATTTGCTGCACCAGATGATCAAACACCTGGTCTGAATTAGCAGGGCCCGTGTAAAAAAAAGTCCCCTCATTTTTAAAGCAGCTTGTATAGTAGAGCAGGAAACAACATCCCAGCTCAAAAATAGTATCATTCTGCAGCTGGATGCTTAGCTGGTCATTTTGTCTATTATTGGGTTGAGGGCAACTGCATGAGGAGAAGGATGTTAGGCATCCTCAAGCAATACATATTACGCTGGAACACAACAGCAATGAAGAAGCAGTGGAAAAAGGCAAATACTGGGCTGTAGCATCAACAAAAACCTCACCCTACAGGCTTCACAATTTATCAGTTCAACAAGACCTGTGGTATGTCTTCAGCAAGGCCTGATGTTTGGTTACATCGTGAAAATCCAGATCTTACATATCCATCACTTGTAGATTTATAAAGACACTCTGTACTCCTCACTCACCTTCAGCAGCTTTGCCTTCATGGAAGCTGTGATGGAGGTTGGGTTGATGAACTGGAAGGACGGTGCAGCATTATTGGGATACTGGACAGGGAACATCACCAGCATCCTGACTCTGTGGTTGCCGCAGTGCACCGACACCGTACAGCTGCGACTCACCGCATCCATCTGTGAGGAAAAGCAATTGCTCTCTAGTTAGATCTCCCAGGACTTTTACGCTTACAGTGGCTTAAATTCATGCTGAGTGACTGGTTCCTCTGCACGTAAGATGAAGTCATGCTGTTTTCAAGGGCAGGGAACACAGTGACAGCAAAAAGCCCCATGCAGATGGGGACAGGCTCAGCTCACACCAGCAGACTAACATTCCAGCATTCCAGCAGCTGGAGACCATGGCCAGCCCAGGTAGCACCAAGAAAGGGGCTTTGCTCCTAAGAGCCACTGCACCCCAGCCCACTTCACCTGGCCACGGACAGCTCCAGCCCAGTGCATCAGCAACAGGCACCTTCTAAGACCCTGCACAACTGTCTCATAAAACTACATCAGGATCATGCCATGAGCTGTGAAACCACAGGGGTAGGGAATGGAGACAGGCAGCTGCCTTGAGCCTCCCAGCCCAGTTCAGTGCTGTGCCTCCAGCCAGCTTCCACGCACAGAGGAGAGTTTGGAGTGCAAGGGAGAGGGCAAAACTGAGGGACAGAGTTCAGGATAGGGAGGGCTCAGCAGATAGGATTCAGAACCAGTTGAAATGAGATCAGCTGCACGGAACAAGTCACCTTCGCCCTGCAGTCTAGACAGAGACGAAAACGCCATCCAGCCTTCTCCAGATCAGCCAGTGTACTTACTGTGCTGAAACATCTCTCTCACACCAGTGTCTGGGATTATCCTTTTTCTTACTACCCCTGGCCAAGAGGATCTTGACAGCTCAAAATAAAACCTGTTTATAGACAGCAGTCACTGCAGCAAAAAAGGCTCCCCTCTAAAGGCTCCAATAAGCCAGCCTGCCCACATCCTCTCCTAATAAGCCAGAAAAAGGAAACTCTGTACCTCCACATTGACATTTCGGATCTGCACATTGATCAGTGAAAACTCCTGCTGCAGTGTTTGTGGCAGCCCCAGTTGGTCTGGTTTCTTTCCCACCAGGGGGTCATTCAGGAAATCTTCCTTTAAGGCTGACAGGAAAGAGAAAAAACAAGTTAAGACAAGCTATAGCAGGCAGAGTTTTTCACATGATATCAGGAGGCAGCCAAGACAGCAGGTTTTCTTCTGCTCTTCTGACACATGGAGGTATGAGTTTTACCTGGCAAAGACTTGTGAGCTGGAGGGTCTCAGCTGTTGTTTGGAGGCAAGTTTCTGACCTTTCTCTTCCAAAAACCAAAGCTGTCTACAGATAGGGTTCCCAGGAATATTACAGAACCTGCCTGCACTCTGTCAGTCCTAAATGGTCCTTCTCTTCTCATGTGAGACCCTTCTTCCTTCCTACATGGTGCTGTCAGAGTCACGATTGGCTGAACTGGAGCATCTCAGTTCAGCAGGAAAGAACTGCAGCCCTAGCAGTCTCCAGGAGGAGCTCTGGTCTTTGGGACTAACACCCCATCATTCCTGACTTTCAGGGAAAGCTTCCAAAGCATAAAAATGCTTTGGGAGAGAGCAGGGAGTATTTCTGGTCCTAATAGAAGCTTAATTCATTTGCAGCACCCATTTAAATTTAATGTTGCAAAGCACGTAGTGCCTTAACAGCCTTTAAAGACTCATAAAAATACTGGGTCTAACTCTCCAGTTTCAGCAGTCTTTAGGAGGACAATAACCCCTGAAGGCCAGAACACATTTAAACAGCCAGGCAAGCGCTGCAGGACACAAAGAATTACATTTAAGATAACAAACTTCACTGAATTTCAGAAGAATTGGTCTCTGCCTGTGGTTGTGCCTGGCTTTCGCCTTGTGTCTTGCTGTGTATCTCCTCCATAAGGGCATTTTACTGTGGAATGGCAAATATATTTTTCGATGATGGTTTCAAGGAAAGAAGGGAAGTCCTGATTTTTCAGCTGTCATTCTCACACTTGCAAGATCACATTGCACAGACGATTTCCAGCAAAAATAAATGAAAATAAATGCAAGAAGTTGACCTTTTACAGGCATTTGCCTAGAAGTTACTGACTTTGCTTCAGGGACAAATATCTGGTATTACCATTACCCAATGGATTGCTGGATTTGGATAGGTAGGATGCTTAGCCAATCATTCTTGTTTGCAATTCTATTACAGGGCTGAGATATATTCCAGAAAAGGGAGCTGAAAAGGAGATTAAAGGAAGATCAGTGGCTCTCAGGGAAGATAATTATTTCTAGCTCAAGACACCATATAGCTTACTGAAAAGCCATCTCTGAGGTTCCCAGTATGGGTAGTACCCTCCCTTTGTCTTCTCCTTCCATTCCCTTCCAATTAGTTTTTAATCCTCCAAAGGCATGTATTTGTACAGATTCCTAAAGCTCCTCTATAAGCAGCAGAGAGAGCTGTGCAGTGAAGGCACAGCTGGGGGCTCTCTCATTCACCTGCAGAGTGCTGATCTCTTCAAAAGATCCCCCAAAGTGCTTTACTAATAAAACATGGAGGCTCTGTCTGCAGCTGAAATGCAGCAACCCCCAGGATGAAACATCAACAGTCCACAACAGCTTCCTGGATAGAAAGAACCGAAATTCCTACCTAGCCATTTTATTGTGCATTAATCCTGCAGTTGTGTTATTTGCAGCAAAATATACCCTGCTACAAAAAAGCCCCGTTCATTCCCTTTGGCCATAAGGAAAACCTAACAGTCTGAACCAAAGAAACCACATGGAAACCAGACCCACACAGCAACCACATGGGATGCTTTGATGTGCCTCATCAGGGACAGTGGAAGAGTTAACTCTCTCCTGTGGAAAAAAGAGAGGTCAGGCAACCAGAATGAGAATGCTCCCAGCTGAAGCAAGAGAGGTCGTGCTGCCCCAGAAGTACAGCTCAGGGGGAGCACAGGTATCTGGGGCTTTTTCTAGCATCTCATAAAACCCTGACATAGACAGAAGTTCTGATGGCATTCAGAAACTTGTTCTGTTGCCACACAGGACAGGAGGCAGAAAGGAACTTCACTGGCAATTGCTGAGCAAAGAAATTTCCAGTCAGGAAGAGATGATTTCACTAAGGGACCTCACAACTCCTTTATTCAAAGGATGGACATTAGACCACTTTCTCCCCTTCTTGCAGTTTATTGGCAAGCCAAAGGGAGAATCAACTTGCTTCCCCATAAACCCATCACATGGGGACCCATTGTGGCACAGCTACAACACTGCAAGGAGGTGTGAAATTAAACCCAAACTGACGTGAAGGCATTGGTGCACTCAACTCTTCTTCCTCAGTGTAGCTTTACGAATCTCTTTAGATACCTTTTTTCCATGCACATCACCATGTGATGCTATAACCTCTTCTCCTTGTACTGACACTGTTCAAACACTAACCCTGAATGTTTAACCAGGCCAGATCCAAGTCCACACAAACCCTCCTTCATGTTCCTTGCATGCTTTCTTTTCTGTAGGGACAAACTAACACTTTCTGTCAAAGTGTCTCCCATCCACCCCTCAGTATCTCAAAAGCCAGGGATACTATTCCTCCCCCTCTACTCTGCCAGCCTTCAGCCACCTCTCATCAATATGTGACCAAAAATTCATGACCTGTCTCCGTATCTACTTCTGGTGAAGACACCAGCAAACACCTCCTTGTTAGATCAGTTCACACTGTGACCCCAGCAGATGTGTTTAAGTACCAGGTGTGATATAAGCAGCTTGTGTCAAAGTGCCTTACTCACAAACTCCCTCTTCTATGGGTTCATCCCTCACCTTAAACTAATCTATCTTCTTAAAAGGCAGAACTTTCTGATTGCCCTACTTTTGGCAACAAGCCGCAACTACAACCTAAAGAGCATGCAATTAAATGAAAATCATGACAAGGAAGAGCTTCATTTTACAGCTAGAATCATTGTGATAAAGAGAAGAAAAATGGGAGGACCATCTTGAGGAACCCTTAGTGTTTTTCCTCCTCTCTGATGAGGAATCCATTAACCTTTGAAACAGCAGCAGGTTGTGCTTTGCCTATGTTTTCTTATACTAAAATATATCTTCTTCCCAACACAAAGATGCTGGTGTCTGAGGTTCCACAAGCCATCACTTCTCTCACCTTCCTCATCACCATGTCCAGAGTTATGCTGAGGCTCCGTGTCCTGGGGGTGAAGGGTCTTGTCTGGCTCCGGCAGATGAGAAATCCCATCAATGAGGTCCTCAACTCCATCCAGGATATCATTAGCACAGAGCTGAAAAGAACAAACACATCCACATGCTGCACAACAGAATCCAAGTTGTGGGAAGAGCCACCACTAAACAACTCACTTCTCCAGACAGATGGATTTGCAAGGTAGGTCTGTCCACGCAACAGTCATGACTAGGACTGCACTGTTCCTGTGACAAAGACAGGTGATCTTTCACTTTCCAGCACCCTCAACACTGTCACCTCACACAGCCTGGCCAAATCTCCTGCTCACTTAAAAAGCCACTTAATTGACAGGGCCAGTCTAAGAAATAGAAGTTTACCTTTAGTCAAAACTGAAACTGATATTACTTTAATTCATTGAATTAATTTGTTAAAACTTGTTTAATTTTTTAGATCAAACTTAATACAGCAACCTTTCTGTATTCGATATTTTAGAGACCCAGGTACATACACAGGGCCCTATTGTTCTAGGTCCTGTATCGAACTGAAACTACAAAACCCTGAATTTTAAGTTCAGCACAGGAAAACTGGGAAGATGAAGGGGAGATAAAGGATAAGACTGTGATGTAGCAAATTACAGCATTGGTCACCAGCAACATGCCATCATGTGCGTAGTTTGATCCAGACAAAGACAAGGACAAAAGAGTGGGAGCCAATAGAGGAAAAATAAAGGCTCTGACATGAATGAACAATTGCTATAAAGACAGGAAAGAAATCAAATGTTCACAAATATATCAGGTAGGAGTAAAGGGTCATTTTTCACAGAGAAAGTTTGTTACAGACCTGCAGGACTCCTGCAGGATCTGTGCTGGGACACATGCTTCTCAACATATTCATTAAAAACCTGGAATAGGAGGTGAATAGCGACATGACCAGGTTTGCTGATGTCACCAAGTTTTTCAGGGCAGTAACAAGTGTGGCTGACGGCAAACAATCACAGAAAGACCTTACAAGAGTAACTGTATTAAAATGAAAGATGAACTTTGGCTCTGATAAATATAAAGCAACATACATCAGGAAAAATGGCAAGCTCAAGCTGAGGGAACATGATGTAGAAGCCAGACTAAGCTGATGATTTAATGGAATTATGCCAAACAATTTACAAACTAAACTGAGTACTGAGAATTCTTTGGAAAGAACAAAGCTCAGATCCCCATCCCCAAAGGTATGTACTAGAACTGAAATGGGGTCGTGAAAGGCAAAAGGACAGTCAAAGTTCTAGTACAAAGGATGAATTAAATCAAGACCTTTTGATTTGAAAAGGAGGCAGGCAAGAAGAATATGATGGAGGCCTACACAATCATCAGTAGCAGAGAGAATATGGCTCATTTCATCTTCAGTGGAATTAAATTAGGTGGCAAAATAAACAAATGAGCTGGTTTTCCACACAACATGCAGAAAAGCCATGAAACTCTTTGTTGTTATGATGTTTAAGGTGACAAAAATTTACACAGGCTCAAGGAAAAACAGAACAAGTCTTTGGAAGTGACACTCATCAAGCTCTATCTCAAAAAAAGATGCAGATTTAATGAGCCTCTAAGTTGCAAACAGCAGGAGGCTGACAGGGCATTTGAGAGAAACATCACTCTATGCCTGCCTCCTTCTTATCCCCTCCCAAGCTGAAGATGTGACAGGGCCATGTGGCCCATCATGGCCATACGAACCTCTGGTATGAGCCAGCACAGCTGTTCTAGTAATTGCATCAGAATCTCTAACTGCTGCAGATCCACACACCCACACCACCCACCTCAGGCTTAGAGGCAATGGACACAGGGGAGGTAGAGGAAGGCACAATCCCTACATCTACCTGGCACCTAAACCACCAAGAAATAGTCTTGCAGCCATGGACGTGGCATTTTAGAGACAACACAGGCAATAACTGCCCTCTATCTTCTCTAATCAAACTTCTGCACTTAATGTTAAGACAGCAAAGCAGCCTTGCACAGCTACAGAAACTTTTGACACACAGGCTCAAAAGAGAAGACCCATCACAGGTCTCCATGGGGATGTTTTAGGGCTGGAGCTGAAGAGGAAAGTAAAGCAGCAGCTGGCTTCTGTGTCTGCAGCTCTATGATACCAGGAGTGACTGGGAGTGCAAGGAAGGGGAGGTGAATCCAGCCTGTAAGAAAACTGCCTACAGTTCAAGAGGCAGAGCATCCACATACCCTCTGCAACTGTGAGTCAATCCGCCACATGCGCAGGGTCTGATCCCGGGACCACGTAACCAGCTGGTAATCTTTAGAGCCTGAAGAGGACAGAAACAATTAGAGACCCCACTGGAAAACAGAGACTATCTCACCCCTGTGTTTAGAGTAAACAGATTCAAACAAGCCAGCAGGCACATCCAATGCATAAGGCACTAAACTGAAAGGCAGAGCAAGGCCTTTTCTGCTTCAAATTGACCTAGGCACACCAGCCTTTGTGCCCACACCTCTAAACAGACTGTGATTTACCAAATCAAGCCAAAAGCACAAAGTATAATGAATGTGACACAACCAGCAATAAACAAGACCCACAACAATATTTATTTAAATAGAAGAAATAGTATAGTAAAAATAAATGTTTCTCAACTATAACTGTGAAGTAAAAAATATCCTTTAGTTCATCAAATTTGTTTCATGAGGTAGATGTTTTAAAATATTTCTCAGCAATGAGAAGGTGATTCTGCCCTTCCTCTTCTTGCTTCTGAAGGAGTTGGATGATGCCAAGTTCAGGTTGTAAGGAAATAGATCTAACCACATACTATCTATCAGCGGGCAGAGGTACACAGACCTATTTATGTCCATGTTTAGGTCTTGTGATACAGTTTTAAGTTTCCCTTGTCAAACAGCTGCTATGCTTAAGAATTTGCTGCTGCACAGCTGCTTCCTACACCCCTCTGCTGAGGCATAGGGGCAGTCTAAATACAGCACAACAGACTCTGTGGAAGGAAAATTGTACTATCTTGGTTGTCTCCACATTGAAGCAGACTTGGAATGCTTGTGTAATTGATTTATGTTGCTTGAGACAAGCAAGATGTCCAACCCTGGGTATGTACCTATTAACACAGGTAAGACAACCACCTGTAGCTCAAGCCTGCTTTAATGTTCATTCACAAACTGTCCTAGACTGTGCCTTCAGATCCTAATGCAGTTCTCCATTGCTCTCCTCTTTTTGAAAGAGGAAAGTCAAGGTGTGGAGAAGGAGGTGACTTAACTGAACGGCCCCAGCAGCTGGTGGCAGAGGGCTGGACCAGCACTTTTACACAGAACTGCAAAGCTATAGCACAAGTGACACCAAAGCCAGACATGCACATTCTGCCAGTGGCAGCTGAAGTGCTGGAAACAAAGCTATGCTCTGTGTAGTTATGCAACCCCTGGTTATGGAATCTCCTATTCTTAGCTGCTTACACCAGAAAATTTAGTCAGGACTGAATTCTAACAGCAGATTCTCTATCCCACTTTATTCCTCCCTTGCCTTGACCAGCACACAAATAAGGTGAGCTTGCTGGGTCTGTGGTCTGGGATATGCTGGAGGCTGCTGATCCAGACCATGATATGAGGGGTTAACTGGTCAGCCTGCAGCTCTAAGCAGGGAAAGGGTGCCTGCACTCATGCACCTATCTAATAATTTGCACATTAATCTTATTCCAAAAGATTAATTTGAAAAGAGATTCCCAAGAGAGTGGAAGCAATGACAGTCCCACTGACCCATCCAGCATTCAACAGATTTGCTTTGTTAGCATGGAAACAAGGCAATGCTTCTGTAAGCACTGCCATAAAACCAGTACAGAACAGCTGTAGTTTGAGGGGGGCAGTGGGGGACAGAAAGGTGGGCAAGAGCTACTTCAAAGGAAAGGCAAGAGTCAAGCAGCAACAGCACTGCAATCAGGTCTACACACCCCTGATTAGCTGACAGCCACAGTGTAGAGAAGAGAGCACACTCAACCCTGAACTCACCTTCTTTCTGCTTCCTCCATTGAAACTCCAGCACCACATCATCATGTCCCACAAAAGTGTGCACAGGCGTGTTCAGGTCAAAGACATTCCAGAGGAGGAGACTGTTTTCTCGACGGAGTTGGGGGACCATCACTGTCACCAGTCCATTGCTGAAAGGCTTTGAGAGAAACACCCTTCTAGTTAGCCAGGGACAGTTATGTTCCCATACTGCTATTATCATACTCTCATTTTTCCCTTTTCCCACCAACACGAATGCGAAGGTTTTAAATTGGCTCAGCAGAAAACAGAACCAGGCTAAAACCTGGCACAGTCCAAGGCAGTTGCTGTGAAAAAACACTGTGTTTCAAGGGGTAAGACATAGCACACTGAAACACTCAATGCAGCTCACTTAAGATGAGTAACTTCTTTCTGCTGCTTCCTCACTTTTCATCTGTGAGGCTGGAGGGATTTCACCACTGAATTTTCACTGGGGATCCTTAACTGCAATCTGTCTGGAGCTGCAAGAACTGCTACCTGAGGACTGAGGCCCAGCAGCTCCTCAGGGTCACGATGCTCAGAGGAACATGGAAACAAGTCCTACACCCCTTGCTGTTTGGACAGGAAAGGGGATCAAGATTCAAGGCACAGCACTGGCTTCAGGCCACATTCAGATCTCTGGGGATTATGACTGATGTTAAGAGCCTTAGCTTCACTTGGGTGGGCACTCACTCCTTCTCCTGAATGCCCCCACACTGTGGACACTGCTTTTCCACACCTTTTAGGCACCAAGAAGGATTTTTAAAATCAATTTAATAATGTCCACAAGTAAAACTGGTGAGAAACCCCATGGCAGTTCTTTATTTAATGTCTCTTCATGCATTCTTCTCAGAGCACAAGTGGAACTGGTGGGAGTTTCTCACTCACCGTGTATCTTGCCTTCCAGACAGGAACCTGGCAGGGAAGGATATTGAGGTATTTCCGAGGCTGACGGTAATCCCAGAACTTGAAAAAAAAAAACAAACCAAGAGAGAGGCAAGCAAAGGCAGGAGTCAGCTGGCTATATTTTCAGGCTGTAGTTTTCCATGTGGCTTGCAGATAGAACAGACCAAAAAGCATGCCAGGGTGCCCACAGCATCATTAGTAATCCCATTCATTAACAGCAGAGACGGTCCCAAAAGACAAATACCAAGCTATCAGCATCTGGCAGCATCCCTTAGAAAATGAGTGACTTGGGGTCATATTCACAGTGATCATAGCTTGAGTAATTAGAGCAGGGAGACAGGCAGCCAGCTTGGGCTTTCAGAACTACAAGGTACCCTGCAGGCTGCCAGCCAATGTGCCAGTCCAGGCTGGAGACAGGCCCACCCTGCTGTTCCTGCTAATTTTCTAATGAAGAATCTAACCTTTTGCTTTGCTAGAATACACATCAATTGCATTTGCCTCAGAGCTTAGCTCAATGTGAATGAACTCAATTTGGCTGACATACAAAGCACACTATTTCCCCTCAAGCAAGAAGCCCTGCACAGCAGTGCTTGCAGGCAGTCTCTTATTGATACTCCTGTTCAACATAAGTTTGGAAACTCCAGGGGCTGAAGTATGTCTCCCCTCAAGTTGCTATAATCAGCTTGAGGCTGGCAACATGCATTTCAGGAAAAACGCTCTTCTGGCATGTGTGGTCTGTTCCTTTCTGGCAAGCAACAGGCAGAGGCAGTTGTTTTCAGCTTCAATACTGCCTTAATCACCACAGATATGTGGCAAACATATGTGCATCCATTCTTCAATGACCTCTCTGCCTGTTCTGAAAGTGCAGTCCTGGCTCAACACACCAGGTGGCCAGAACCCAAACAATAAAGATCCAGATCTTGCCAATGGCAAAGCACTCCCACAGACTTAAGCAACGGCAGAAGGGGATTTGCTCCACCATCCTTCGTACTCCCTAGCAGGAATTGCAGAAACAACACTTACCCTGACAGAGTTGTCCTGGCTGGAAGTGGCCAGTGTATACTCATTGTCAGGATGCCAGTCCAGACCGTGGATTTTGGAGAGATGAGCTGCCAAATACTCCACTGCAGTGCTGGGTTTCTGCAAGGAGAGACACTGTCCTTCTTAGCATAGGACACCTAAAATTTGGTCTAGTTCTTTGGAATAAAAAGAGACACCTTAACCCAGGCAAGAGAGTTAGAACAGCCACTCCTGCTGGGGAATGGCAAATAGCTCAGCAGAAGTAGCTGAAGAAAAGATCCTGTGAAGGTATGGCAAATTCCAGTCACCAAGTGCAACCCTAACTATACTTTATACTCAGTTGAACAGTTAAGTACTATGCGATCAAATGGAAAACATTGACGGGTACAGTCTCTGAGCAAGGAGGGTACCTACATACTCTCACCATGCTCTTGGACTCCCAACTCTCTCTAGTTTAAACTGGCCCACGAGAGAGATCTGGGATAAAGTAATACATTTCCTCAGTATTTATCTGTCACCAGAGGAATATCTGTATTGGGTAGGTGGGAATATGTACAGACTGCTCAAAAATCCCTCAGCTTACCCTTTTGTCCCATATTCGGACATCCCCATCGTGGCTTGTTGCTAAACAGTTGGCATTTTTCTTGTTCCATTTCACCTGGGAAGCTCCAGCTGCAGCACAAACAGAGCAGGCCAAAACAAGCAGTTAAGGAGAAAACAGCACAGTAGTCCCATTGCCTGGACCTCGAGCTGCTCTTAGCCCAGGAAAGGCAGTTCAGAGGAAGGATATCCCAGCAGCCAGGATGAAGGATGGCATGAAAATCATTAACTCTTGGTTCCTCAGTGTATCATTTGTATCCTCAGGACAGCAAAGCAAGTGTTCCAGTTGCATGCCTAGAGATCTTTATCACACCTTCTAGCCAGGAGCTGTACCTGATTAGAATACTCATGTCCATTAGCTCTGATGGAGCAGCTTCCTCCAGACCAGAAATGTAGGTTCATCACCTCCTTCCTAAATCCCCTCTCTTTTTATTCAAGTTACTTCTAGGTGCTTAGGGCCTGTTTCTTCTCCCTACTACCCCCCAATACTATCAGCTGCTAAATAGGCACTAGTGCTATTGATCTATGATTAAAATACAGGTGTAGGAGAAGGCTGCAGTGCAGGTGACCTTGGGTGTGGCCAGCTGGACGTGGACTCACTGAGTGGACCAGAAGGTCACCACAGAGGTCAAAGACACCAATAACAGAAACTGGATGATGATCCAGATACGACTTATATGTGATATCAATGAAGGACTCAGTCAAATCAGATGATAGGTTATTATTTCTAATAGAAACAAAGCACAGCTTCAGTTAATGTGGATTGTTCAGGTATTGTACCCATAATGTATCTGTTCATCCTTATTCTGCCAGTATTTTCAAACCTTTTGAGCTATCAGAAAGGTGAGATCTATGAGAAAGCTAAACAGATCTCAGCCTGCTGCTATTCCCCACCTCCACTACCCACCTCCTGCTGCATGGTGAGCAGATTCATCCTGACAACCTGGCAAAAAGCTATTCTGGGGGATAAAAAGCTGCAAATAGACTGCCAGTTGATTGATTTGATCCACTCACTGAAGGGTACATAAATGTCTGGACCAGCATTAAACAGCATGAAGCACAGGAGGAGGGAAGGAAGCAAGTAACCTTTCTGGGGAGCAGGCTGCTGGGCTGGCTCAGCTGTGAAACCTCACCCCAGACTCCAGACCTGATCACTGCGTCTCTCTGACTCAGTGAGGTTTTTGCATTTCTGTGATAGAGAGGTTTGCTGGCTGGGAGGGGAATGGGAGCTGCTGCAGATGTGTAGCCTAAGGAGATGTAAACAGCAGAGCATGAGAGTGACACATTGTGAGGATTGCTCCAGTACTGGGGACAGTAACTCAGGGAAAGGATGTTTTGCTCATCATCCATGCCCAATCCCAGCTCCCGCCAGTGAGGATGGACACACAGCACCTGTCAGCAGGTGATATTGCAGTGCCTGGACACTCACCTTGCCAGCAGCCAGGACAAGAGCCTTTTTAGAGCAAAGACCTTGTTGTTGCAGGTGCAGCAAGGAAACAGATACAGCCAGCTGCTGTACCCAACCTTGAATGAGTGAGGGGACAGGCTGGCACAGAGAGCTGCCTGGGATATGGTTTAGTTCCTCAACTGATTCAGTCACACATAAAAGGACATGAGGAAATTACAGGCAGGCAACCCAGGACAAGCAGTGCAGCAAGGTGGGAGGAAGCTCCATGTGGTTATCCACCAGTGTTGGGGCAGCAGTACTATAACTGCCCTCCATGCCTGAGAACCTCAAGGGGCTCCACATCTCTTCTGAATTCTGCTTCTCTAGAAGGAATGAACTGGAGCCTCTCAGGCTGCTACTACACATGGTGGCATTTCTGTATTTTGCCATGCCTGGCCTTGGAGCATGAAGGGAGGGAAGAGTAACAGTAGGGGCATGCAACAATAATGTTGTTTAATGCCGACATTACACACATCAGACTTACCAACTGCAGAGAGTGAGACCGTGGGCTTCCTGGTGTCTCTGAAATACAATGTGGCCACTGTGAGTACACACAGCACAGTCCAGCCTTCCCAGAAGCTCCCTGCTATTCCAGCACTAACGTTATTGCTGCCTTGGGACTTAATGTACCTTCTGCTTACCAAAATACACCAGCATTAAATGGAATAAAGGTGACCATCTGGAGGACAACAACCATCATGGAAGTGTTCAAAGCCAGGCTGGATGTGTCTTGGAGCAACCTGGTCTACTGGAAGGTGTCCCTGCACTTGGCAGAGGGATGGAACTAGATTTTGAAGGTCCCTTCCAACCCTTACAATCCTGTCTTGCCAGCACATGCACAAGGAAGTTTAGGACAGAGGACAGAGCTTGACTGGAGGACAGGGAGGAGAAACATACATAAATTGTGGCATATTGCAACTGGGTAAGCAAGGAAACAGGGCTCACAAATTGTTGCTGCAGGAAGCAACAAAAGAGCCTTTCCAAGGAGGATTAAAGGAACAAACAGAGCCGTGGAAGCACTCGACAAAAGCTACTGATGTGTTTGTTGAGCCTTTGCAGATCCTGATTCAAAGCAGATGGAGCAGTTACTACAGAGCAAAAACTTAATGTTTAGCATATAATAAAATTAGTAGAAAATCAGCCCAGCTGTATACAGACCAAATTCTGTCTGTCTACAAACCAAATTCTGCAGTGGCAGAAACCAGTGCAGCACCATGACAACTCCTAGCAGCTAAGGCATAGATCAAGGCAATAATTTACCTCCTGGCTTTGCTCCTCAGGAATTCACCTGCTCTTTCATGAAAAGTGACAGTGAAAGTAAGAAATACGGTCTTCAGCTTTTTCTGTTTGCTGAAAAGCAGAATATTTTCTGGAATGGACTGCATGTCTCCCTCTAAGAACTTCAGGCTAATCAAAAAGTTATTTTGTATGAAAAATTAAGTGGGGAATTTCCAGCTACCCTTACTGCAGGGCTACCTCCCTAGGGTGTCATTAGAGACAGTCACTTCAGCAGGATGTTAATTTGCTGGAGGCCAGCAACACCAGGACCTCAGTGCCACAGCAAGCTCAGAGCCTTCCCTAGCACAAGTGGGAGGTAGAGGCTTTCAGAGACTGCCTAAGGAAGCAGTTCTGGGCAAATGATACAGGCAGATACAAAACAATGGGAAGGGCACAATAGAGTTAAAGGAGGACTTTGGATAACAACATTCAGAGATCTCTATTTTTTTTCTGCTTGGTATTAAGATAGTATCACAGGAAAACAACTGGCAGTTATTGTATCTCTCTGTCTTTTAATTACACATTAATAATATATTGTCATTCTCAAGCACCATTTAACCAGGGATCTAAAGTGCTTGTTCATAGGAGCTAAGCAAGCCTACGGGTAGCCTGGTGCAGAGGGGTTATATAATTATCCTCCTATTATAACTGAGCAAGGGAGGGAGACAAGAAAAAAGTGATTTGCTGCAGGTCATAAAGAGTTGTACAGCCAGCAAGAGAACTCAGTAACCCCAGTGTCAGCTCCTTGCTTCTCAGGTATAAAATACGGGGCTTAAATCTGGAATATCTGCTATCCTGAAAATATGGCAGAAAGCAGCACCAGGAAACAAGGGAAGATACAAACAGGAAAACCTTCTTGAATACCACTGTCAGTCTTGCCACCACTGAGGGAGAACCAGCAATTGTCACTGAATTTAGTAGAAAATGGCTATAGGATCATGAAATGGTGCTCATTAACTCAGCAAAAAAATCCCAATAGGCTGAAGAACACCCTTGGGCTCCAGGAAAAGCCCCCATGGAAATATCTGAAGTAGGCAGGGAGTGAAGCCAGACAGTTGTAGCTTAACTGTACCACTCTAGTGCCCATCACTGACTCTGAACTGGCTTGAAAACAGGGGAGCAGAAGTCATCTTGGAGACAATGGGAAGGAGCTGAAGTCCCTGCAAGCACAGCTAAAGAGCAGAACTCATCAGGGAGTGCTTTGCTCTGCAAGCTGATACTTATGGAAGAGAGTCCAGTGATTTCCCCAAAACGCAGAAACATACTGATTCTTACTTGATGTCCCAGATGTAGATGTATGTGTCCACAGAACTGGTGACCAGTAGGTCTGGCTCAAACACTGCCCAGTCCAGGTCACTGCAAAGGCAAAATCATAGATCAGCAGAGAAAAGCACACACAGAATTTGCATCAACTTTTCACAAGCCGCCAGTATATTTTCCAACAAATTCACAACTCCATGACATCTACTGAAACTTTTAAAGTAAAAAGCAAGATCTTAATAATTTCTCTAAGTAAATTCCAAGAAGCAATGAAATGCTTCTAAGTAAATTCCAGAGAAGCATCCTCCTAACTCTGAACTTTACAGCTACAGTGCGTGTGCTCTTTCCTGTCCAGGCAAAGGGACACTGTCTCAGAGTTCTCAGTAACCACACATCCTTGGTATCAACCCCTCACTCTGGGATGCCTCCCTGTTGGGAACATCAAGTGCACCTGGGAGGAAACAGCCTCCAGTCAGCCCAAACAACTGTCATTGCAAGGACTGCAAATACTTTCCATAGTCAGGAGCTTGAGGAAAAACAGTTCTTTAACTGCACTTCCAACCCAGCGTTGAAATATGACCTTAAAACAACAGGCAAAAATATCCCCTGCACCACCGTAATATTCTCTAAACTTGGTCTTTAGGATTACCTGCCTTAATTAAGTTGCTATCACACAGAAACACAGCTGGGATTCAATTTACTACACATGCTGTCTGTTTCCCAGATGATGGCTGTGGCTCTTTACAAGGACAGCAGCCTAAGGCAATGACACTCAAGCCATCAAGGGCTAAGTTAATATACTGGGAGAGCCATGAGAGAGTGAACCACTTCATGCATGACATCAGCACCAAATGAAAGGCAGTCCAGTCGACAGACGTGAGTAAAAACAGGCTCAGAGCAGAGCCTCAGTGGGGCCAGCACCAAAACATTCAGCTTCTATGAAACAATGCATCTCTTTCCACTCAGCAGGCCACAGCATTGCTTGTTCCTCACCTGATCACACGTGTGTGTCCTTGCAGAGATGTGCAAACTTCCCCATTACCTTCCTTCCATTTATACAGGTCAACACGCTGATTGCTCTGCAATTACATGGAAGAAAGGAGATACAGTCTCAGGCCAACAAGATAGGACACAGATCTGTGTGTTAGGACCAGATTCCCTTCACTTTGAACAACCACAGGTAACAATGAGTCACGCTGTGATTGGCAAAGGTTTTGCCCAAAACAGGAGAGCAAAGATGAAATACAGGCTGCAAGGACTTTCAAAAGCTTACACTTTTTAATTACACACAGTTAAAACAGGAGATAAAGAAGGAGAAGAGGAGAGGAGAAAAATTTCTCTCTTTCTCCTAGAAGAGGAGAAAAAAATCCCACATTGCAAAATCTTTCCATGAAACTATGTTCTCAGAGTCTTTATTTCTTAACAACGTGCTGTAACTGCAGGCAACAGGCAGACAAATTCTCTCTGCAGGAATACCCTACCAGTCTGTTAGATTCACAACTGGAGCTTTTGGTGAGGGGGATGATGGATTACAACTGGTCATCCTCAGCTCTCTCACAATTCCCTTCTGGGATAATCAGAGCCATTGCCAAACACAAACAGAACAGTCTAATGGCTTCAAGGTCACCTTCTCAAGGGTACTCTCCATCCTTGCCAGCCCAGGAGAAAACTTTCTTTAAGTGTTTACCACTAGCTGTAAAAAACAAAGATGTATCAATGACAACATTACTTAGGGTTTCTTCACTCATTCCAGGAATAAATTCTTGCCCAAAGGCAGCCACACACAAAGTTACTTGAAACTAGTTATTTTGCTGTAAGTTCATGTTCTGTCTCAATCAAAGTTCACTTCAGGCCAGGCCAGCTCTGATCTTTCTGGGGCAGGAATTGCCTTTGTGGGTGCATACAGAGTGTCAAGCACTCAAGTGGATCATGACTGGAAATTCATGCTGGTTTTGCAAAACCAGAAAGAACATGACTTTAAAATGTTATTCTCATTAGTCCCTTGTTTTCAGACTTTTAGGTAGATGAAGGAAAAGATAAGAGACTTCACAGAAACACAGTTGTTGAGGTTGGAAAAGATCTCTAAGATCACTGAGTCCAACTATTACATTATCATTTTTGTGGCCTTTTTTTTTTTTTTTTTTTTTTTTGTGGTAGTGGATTTTTTTCCTTCCCCAAAGCTGCTTCATGTGAATTTCAACTTGCAGATAGATAAAACATTACAGCTTTCTTTGAAATGGAAGGTCTCATCCCAGCTCAGCAATAATATATGACATTTCTCTAACTGCTCACAGCAGGGCTGCACAAGAGCTATGGGCAAGAAAAAAACTCTTTGCATGTTTCTCATTGACAGAAGTATTTAAGGGCTAGAATGAAATTACCCAACAGGATTTATCCAGGACTCCAGAGACAAGATACAAGATAATGATCACCACAGAGACTGCTCCTCCCAACAAGAGCATTTTCTAAAAAACTGTGATTTTTGTAAGTATCAATATTCACTTCCAACAATTTCATCACCCCCTTGGTTCAAGAATCTGTGGCCACAAAAAAGAAAAAACAAGGATCTAGGATTGAAAACAACAGCATTTCTGAAACAACAGTTAAGGAGTCCCCAAAAACATGGCTGACACAGACATAGCCAAGCACAGCAAAAGAACTTGCTCCAGCTCTTCTGCAAAGAAGCTAAACACAAGGAGAGATTCCCCTCTCCCTGTACTACTTCAAATTAACAGGACTGCAAACAGAATGGCACCCTTTTACATCTCTTATTCCATCCACAGGGATGCAGAGGGATAAGACCCTTGAGCTGTCTACAACACAGTGAAATGGCTTGAAAGGTAGTATTTTGGACTCAAACTGAAAAATCTGCCTCATCTCATCTTGGGGACTCATCAACCAGTGTGTGTCAGCAACTATGTTCAAATCCCCAGAGCATCATAGCATCTTTGTTTATAAACAGAAGCAGCAAGGTTTGATGCCAGCTACACCTGGTTTCAGTCTGGAACAAGCTGGGTTCCTGTATGCTCAGAGCAGCAAGAAGCAGGAATGCTCACATGGGTGAGATGGGCACAGCTCCCCTTTGCAGCAGGGTGCTGCTCAGATCAGCATGAACTCATCGGTGAGTTCAGGATAGGATATTGTCTTCAGAGTGTGTTTGAAAAGAAGCTTTCCTGCTCCACTTGTGACCTGCCCAGTGCATTTGTTTACTTGGTTTTGGTTTCCACAGACTGTACCCAGAAGTGGCACCGAAGGACACCTTTTTGCTAGTTTTACTAACTCTCTACTCAGAAGCAGACTGCTGCTGAAGGCACCTTTGAGACACCAGTTGTGCCAGGGCTGGGTAGAGACAGGCTGGGGAACATGAGAGAGCAAACAGGCAGAGGCTCCCAGCTGACACCACCAGTCCACTTTTAAAACTGCTTTTAATTAAAAATACAGCCAATCCAGGAAGCAAAATGAAGAAAAAAGGAAAAAAAAAAAAAAAAAAAAAAAAAATAAAAAAAAAACAGTCTGCACCTGGCTGGTACCAATTGCCATGGTGCTGTGGCTGAGAGCTGAGATTTCCATCAGCAGAGCTCAGGGTTCTGGGTGAACAAGCTGCAAAGCATGACAGACCAAGTACAGAGCAGAGCTGAAAACTGCACTCACTCTCACACAGCCATTACTGCTTCTTCAGCCCAACCCACTGCCTCATGGAACTCCTCAATGATCCAGTCCATGCTCAGCTGCAAACCACTACAGACCTGTGCTATTTACAGACTGCCTGGTGCACCACAGCTGAGCAGCAAGGCAGGCAGGTGAGAACAAAACAGCATAGAGCAAGAAATTCAAGAAGTGCACAAATCTTAGGCCAGAAATCAGAAAGAGTGCACTTCCCTCCAGAAAAGGAGCATTTGGATGCTTGATTTATTTGGCAAAGTGTTTTGTAAACGACAAGCAAGCAAAACTAGATTCAACCCTGACTGCCCAATAACTGAGAGCCATCAAGCCGAACACCTCACTGGCAGTAAATCAGAGTTAGGCCTTGATCTTGCAATGTGACTTGCAGAATCATGTCTGTGCCAGCTCCACACAGCCTTCCAGCTCGGCAGAGGCTCACCCATGAAAGAAGGACCAGGGAAGATGATGAGTTAGAGCTTTTGAATGAGTGAATTTACCGAAGCTGCAAAGTAGTAGGCATAGCTGTCGTGGGGGTTCCACTGCACCGCCCCAATGTCCCACTTGCTCTGCCGGGAGATCTTCCGGTGACCCTCATTTGGGGCATCCAGGTTGACGATGTAGAGGAAACGGCGGCTGCAACACACACAGACACAAAGGGGCTGCATCTCACAGGACTGATCTCAAAACCCCAAGCTCACATGGAGCTCACAGCCTTGTGTCTAGAAGCACAAGACCCAAAAGAAGAGAAGCACTTCACAAGACAAGTAAAAACAGCACACCTGAAAATACTACATTTGACTACCTACTTCAAAACTGGCTTAAGAAAAAAAACCCACTACACCCCAACAAAGACAAGACACAGTGAAAGTAAATAGGATCTGCAAATGTAATAGATAGCTTACACCACAGAAAACCCCAGACAACTTGGATACAAAAGGAAATGCTGGAAAATGGTGCAAACACATTCAAATAGGTTTTACAGGCCTAATGCTGCAGCAGCAGAGCCTAAATGGCACAGGCCTGGGAGTGCAATGCAACAACTTCAGCCCGTATAGGTTGCTCTGAGCAAGAGTTAATGAGCCTTGACAAAGATGATTCTACGTGGGTGCTTCTTTCCACACCAGTTTGAGGGTTTGGTTCCACTGACAGTACAAAAACACCTGCACAGAGCTCATGCTCAGCTGCAGCAGCTTGTTAACGTGGGTGGACACAGTCCTGCACAGATCTGGTTCCATTACTTACCTGAGCTAACTCTATATGCAGCAGAAATAATTTTGCATGATGGCAAACCTGAGCCCATACATCCTGCTGGACGTGCCCAATTCCCCACAAAGCGAGGTATCATCCTGTGTGACTCATCTTACAAGCAAGAGAAACTGCCCAGAAATAACTGTAAGGCAGCTAAACCCTATGGAAAACCAGCATCAAAACATAATGAACCCTACAAAATTAACCACATCTCACAGTGACCATACAGCTGCTCTGAACACTGGTCATTCCTCCTGTTATTCCTGCCAGACTAAGGGTTTACATGGAAGCAAGCACTGCTTCAAGCTGAACCAAAGGACTAGGTTCCTTGAAGGCTGACCAAAGATTATCTACATTCACATGATTCTGAAATGAATATCCTAACTGGTGTGGCAATTGTGTCCCTGACAGTGGGACAGGAATAGCTGTTAGTACTGAAAAGCAGGAGCTGGAAAGGCACTGCTGAGGTGGTCGAAGACTCGCCCTGGGGGTGGATATATAAGGCCAAGCTCTCCTGGAAACTCGGGCAACTTGGAAGTCTGTGGCATCTACTGTGTTTGTGAGTATCATCCCACACTGAATCAGCAGAGAAGCAGGTCAGAGAGCCCCATGGGAATATTTGGGGCAAATTTTATTAGAAAATAATCTAATTCATATTTCAAGACAATCCAAATAGTACTTCATGATGTTCCATCTCCCATATGTGGATTTGGGAAGGAATTTATCAGGAAAGCCACACCAGTATTTTCTTGAGCTCTTGTTGCTGTCTCTCCACTCTGTATTCCCCTGGGAACATGACCCAGAATCAGTTTCATTAAGCCTTGAACAGAATTCAGCTGCACCTTTCTGAAACAATCCATCAACCCTCCAGCTGAGGTCAGCCTGAAGGCTGCTGGTCTGCCTTGTGGAAAGGACTGTCACACTCACCCCGAGAGTACAGCGCGCTGTCCCAGGCAATCCACCGACATCGCAGTCGCCTGTTAAAGAGAAACACAGAACACCACTAAATAATACCCCTCAGCTCAGCTGCTCAGTCAAACACATGGCTTTAGGCAGGAAAGTAACATCCCCTTAAAGTAGCACAGAGGGGCAATGGGTGTAGTGGTTGATTTTGGGATGCATGACAGCATACAGAAACATCTTTGTTAGCAGAAACTGAAGACAAAACCTGGCAGGCAACATCATGAGCATTAAGACCTTGCTTCCTTCTCCCTGCTATGGCAATCACAGCTGCAGCCTTTCAGTCAGCAATCTCTAATAATCTGTATTAATCAGCCTCTGCTCCTGCTCAGGAACTTTTGCAGTCTCTCTCTTTCATTGCAGGGTCAGATTTAATTATATATGTACCGGGAGATAGAAGTACAACCATCTTTGTATGGCTAGTCTCCAAAAAGGAGAGATGGCCAAGAGGCATCAGAATTTACTCTGGCATTGCCTATAAAGAAGGCTATGTGATAACTTAAAGGCCATTTGAAAAAAAAAAAATAAAATGACTGTTTGGATATTGTCTCCCCCTCTTTTTGTGCAGAATGAACTGGCTGGTCATCTTGTTTAAATGCCAAGGGAATAAAGGAAAATTTTACTTGGAAAGCTGAACAGTTCAGCCTTAAACACAGATACGACTTCAATAGAGTTTTGAGTATTCACAGTACAAAATCAGAATATGCCCCACATTCTTCACACTAACTGCTGTCATCTTCAAAGCCACCTCTCTGAAGGCTCAGGATGTATCTCCTGCTGCTGTTCAGGATTTTAAGTGCTCTCAGCATGGATGTAACAAGACTTCAGGATGTCCCACAGTTATTACTTACAAGCATCACTAAAACCTCACAGACAACACAGAAATCCCACTCCATTTCAGTCAGACCTGACAGTAGAATATCCATCACAAATTCTGATCTTTTTCAGCCAGGGCCTATTGCCTCCATGAAAACACCCCAAGAGAGGGAAAAAAGAGCATCACAGACCCATTCTTCTCTAGAAGAAGGTCTTCTCTAGTGACCACATGGCAAATAGCTACAGCTGCCTGCAGAGTTTTAGCAGGAGCTCATAGTAAACCAAACCCCATTTCACCCCTTTTACTGTTCCACGAACAACCCTCTTTCATTACTTTTTCCTAGACAGTAAATCCAATCTTCTGGCAAGGTTTCCCTAGTCCAACTAATGTTGTAAATAAGCAGCTAATTTTAAGATCTCTAAATGATAAAGAAACAATTCCAGCTTTCTAGACTCCACAGCACCTTGTAAAACACAGAACAAAACCTGCAAAAAAGTAGGTTACTGAATCTATTAAACAAAAAAACAAACAAAAACCAACCAGCCAGCCAAAACAAATCAACAGAAGAAGGAACTTTTCTCAGATGGTAAACATTTTTCTTCTGAGAAAATAAAATGGGGATATGGGGATCACTAAAGCCACAACAGTCATCAGAGCTTTCTCATGGGATGAAGATCTAGTCAGGAGACCTATTTCATATAGTTGGGGCCATCTTTCCTCTAAACCCATGTCAATTTAAAGTGACTGATAATTTCATATACAAGTTTATTTTTTCTAGTATTGGCACCAGGATCTCATAAATCCTTACAAATTGTTTTCAATAATGAATACTGGTAAACTGTTTCTTTCCAGCCACCAAACATCATAAAATGTAATGAACAATCAAAATTAATTAAAAAGTTTCACATCTCAGACTGCTACTCTGATGGGTCACAAATTAACTTGTTTTACAGCAAGAAACAGTTCCCTATGACACAAGAGTTTTATCTAGGCACAGGAGAAAAAACCAAACAGCTGTCATTTAACGTGCTTGGTATAGTGATATGTCAGTCGTCACAGCACAGCCTTCCAGAAGGGGGGAGTTGAAACTGAACAAACCAACCTGAAAGCAGTTTTTATTCTAAAACAACACTGTGGATAGCTAAAACCGCTGTTCATGAATAACAGTGACATGAGTAAGCACAGCAGGAGCACTGCACATTTGAGAACCTGCTCTGAACCCACAGCCCAGGCAGCATTTTCTCAGACTTCAAGCATCTACTTTGGCATTTCACTCAATTTCTGCGCTGGGCAAACCAAGGAAGAAAATTCCTTTTCATGTCTGAACTTTCATTCGTTTTCAATTTAGCCTCATTCTCTCCACCTGAGAGGCAACACACCAACCCAATTTGACAGGGCAATACTGTTTTTCAAGAGCTGCAAACTCTTAACAAGCAATACCAGTTCCCTGCATAACTAACCTCCCATCCAGGCACTGAATTGCTGCAAACGGTTCTATTTCAGCACTGGTTGAGTTTCACTCTCCTTTTGATAGTGCCAACAGCCAAATAACCTGTGGGTCTTGTTTAAATCAGAAGAGTACACAGACTTCCACTTCTGTCAGGTTGTACAGAAAAATGACACTTGTAGGTAACATGAGCCTCAAAACACAAAGTGATTTTCTGATGTGTTACAGGCTGGGTGCTGCAGCCTGCTCATGACACACTCCAGCATGCTGAACAAAGACAACAGCAATGCTTGCAGAGGTGTACTGGCTATAAATGTAACAGCTGCCCACTCTTTCGCCTCCTGTTTCCATTAGGTTGCTTTTGGGGTAGGGATATTGGAGATAGTGTGGCTACATGCAGAGCTTAAGACTGGTACTGGATGATTTCAGCCAAGGTGCTCCAGTTTCTCAAGCTCAAGTTTCCCACCTGCAAAAATGTTCCTGCAGACTTCTAAAAAAAAAAAAGCTCAGACACAAATATATAAGAGTTTAGCCTGAAGCAGCAGTCTGGCAGTCTCAGCCACAGCAGTTCTCTGGTTTCAGATGGGACAGCAGGCAGGTCAGAACAGCTCCAGGAAGGTCACACCAGAGTAATGCAAAGCGACCGAAACCTCCGTGCTCACCCTCTGCCAAGGCTTGTGCCAGTGCAGGAGTGACACTGAAACCAACTGCTGCAGCAGGGGATGGCAACACCTGTCCCTTCTGCTCCCACACACCAGACATTATGAGTAAGCAACAAAGTCATGAGGCCTCCTGTCTCCTGAGCCAGATGCAACGTGAATCTGTGATGTAGGAAGATGTACCCACATATCTCATTACTGGTTTCCTGAGGGCAAATCCTCAGTAGCAGATGAGGCTGCTTTAATGCTTCTGGGAAGAAAACTAATACAAAGTTTGAGAGGTACAAAAGCAAAAATTGCTTTGTGAGCTTACAGAGGGTAGGCTGGATACAACACTCAGGGTTCAATGCTTCTGCCTGCAATGGCAGAGCCATTAATGCTCCAGCACAAGAAGATAAATGAGATGAGAGCTTCCAGACCTGTTTTTTTTTTTAATTTCTGGGTTTCCTGCTGAAGTAGTTCATAGTTCACCCACTGTATGTAGCTTGGTTAAGCTACTGCCAACATCTTAAACCCCTCACATTTCTTGGAACAGAATCATAGAATCCCAGAATGGCTTGGGTTGGAAGGGATCTTAAAAATCATCTTGTTCCAAACACCTGTCATGGGCAGGGACACCGTCACTAGTTTGCTCCAAGCTCTTTCCAGTGTAACCATGAACACTTCCAAGGATGTAAGAACAACTTCTACAACAACATGTGAGCAAACTCTGAGCAGAGCTCTACTATCACCATCAGCTTCAAAAACAAAAGCTGGCCTTTTTGCTATTTACAAAAAAAATTATAACCCGCTTTTTATTTTAATTGAGCAACACTCAGCAATTAATTTGGCAGTGAGACAGTAGCTGTAACAGTCTCTGGGAAAACTGACAAAGCCATAAAATGGTTTGGGTTGGAAGAGACCTTGAAGCTCATCTCGTTCCAACTCTGTGCCATTTTTCACTGGACCAGGTTGCTCGGGGCCCCATCCACGCTGGCCTTGAGAGCCTCCAGCAAAACAAAACGAGGAAAGACGTCTGAGAAGTGGCGATATCGTATATTAGGCCTGAGAATGTATTTTTTAAAAACATACAAGACCTAATTAAGATCAGCAATTAAGTGCCCAGTGAATTAAGGCGTTATCTCCGCGCAATCGACTCCAGACCGCCTCAGCCCCGGCCATGGCGGCAGAAAGGCCCGACGGGGCCGCCGAGCCCTCCCGGGCCGGGACCTCCCCCCGCTCCGCTCGTCACGGGCCGGCCGGGGGCTGCCCCCGCGGCGCGGTGATGCGGCAGCCCCCGGGCCCCCCGACCTGGGCGTCGCGGAACTCCACCACCACATTCTCGCTGCTCCAGCGCGCCGCCATCTTGGGCCGCCCCGGCGGAGCCTGCGCGGCGCCTGCGCACTGCCGGGCGCCGCGCGGGGACTGCTGGGAGATGTAGTCCCGCCGCTCACCACCCCCTCCCGCCCCCGGCCCGGTGAACTGGGGCAGCGGGTCCCGTGGAGCCGGTGGGGGTCCCACGGCCCAATGGAGGGTCCCCGTGCGGGCCCGGCCTCTCCGGAGGGGCTCTGGCCGCGGAGGCCCGCGGGTGGTCGCGGCCCCGCTGCGGAGCAAGATGTGTGCATAGCGCGGGTCGAGGGTTGTGTTCCGCGGGGCAGCGCCCGCTGGTCGGTGCGGCAGCGGCTCCGCGTCCCGCGGCGGCGGCGAGCGCAGCGCCGGGCGGCGGCGGTGCAGGGGTTAAGGGCGGCGGGCCGGGGGGGCCGGGGGCGGGAGCATGCGTGCTGCCGGCCGCTATTGTCTCCGGCGCGGCGCCCAGCACCAGGCGGCGGCCGCAGCGAGGCCGTGCCCGGCGCAGCGCAGCGGAGCGGGGCGCGCCGCCCCCGCCGCCCCCGCCGCTCATGGGCCGCAGCTGATCCGCGCCCGGCTCCCGGCCGCGCCCCGGGCACCAGCGAGGCGGGCGGAGCGACCCTGCCGGCGTCCAGCCCCCCCCTCCCCCGCCGCTCCCTCCCCGCTCCGCGGCCCCGGAGCCCTCGGCGGCCTCCGCCGGGGGTGACGGCGGCGGCGGCGGCGGACTCGGGGCGCCCTCGCCCCTGCGGGCCCGGCGGGGGGAGGATGCCTGGGGCGGGGATGGGTTTTCGCCCGTAGCTCCCCGTGCCCCCCCGCTTCCTTCCGCCCCCTCTCGCCTCCCAGCGGGGGCGGCGCGGCCCCGTTCCCCGCGGGGGGCTGTCGCTCGGCTCCCTCCGGCCCGGCGGCGCCCACATGGGGGGCAAGCAGAGCACGGCGACCCGTTCGCGGGGCCCCTTCCCGGGGGTGTCGACGGATGACAGCGCCGTGCCGCCGCCGGGAGGAGGGGGGGGGCCGCCCCCCTTCGGCCATTACCGGGCGGGCGGCGGCGGCGGCGCGATGGGGCTGCGCAGCCGCTCCGTCAGCTCGGTGGCCGGGATGGGCATGGACCCGGCGGCGGCCGGCGCCGTCCCCTTCGGGCTGTACGCGGCGGCGGCACGGGCGGCGGGGGAGGCCGAGCGGGCCCCGGGCGGCGGCGGCGGCGGTCCCGGCTCCGACTCCACGTACGCCCATGGCAACGGTTTCCAGGAGACGGGAGGCGGTCACCATAGAGACGGGATGCTGTACCTGGGCGCCAGGGCCTCGCTGGCCGACGCGCTGCCCCTTCACATCGCACCGCGGTGGTTCAGCTCGCACAGCGGTGAGTGCCGGCTCCCCGGAGCCTTCCCTCGCCTTCCCCTCCCTCCGTGGGTGCCCGGGGGCGGCGGTGGGCGCGGTTCACCCGGGAGGGGGGAGCTGCGCCCCTCTTGGACCCTTATCCCCCTCCGCTCCTCGGCACAGACGGGTGGGTGCGTGCTGGAGCTGGCATCTGTGTCAAGGTCAAGGGAGGAAGGGGCTGTGAAGGAAGGAGGTTTTCTAGAAGGGAGATGTTTTGGCTCTAGGATATGAAGCAGTGGATGTGGCACCCCGCTTTGACTTGGTGGATAGTGGTCTTGAGGATGCTGTAGCTCGAGACCTTGGGTTTTGCAACCAGGCTGAGCACCTTGTGTCTCTTCTGAAGGTGTTCGAGCATTTCCAGTCAGGTGTAGCAGTTCCCGGCCTTAGAAACTGGCAAAGAAGCAGAGGAAGCCTTTGAAAGCAACGTGTGGGGATCTTTTTATTTATTTTATTTTTTTTCCTTTGTTTTGTCTGATAACGGGCCAGGGAAAGGCCAAAGTGTGTTTTCTCTTTCAAGCCAGCTGGCAGTGTTGTGGTGCTGAGGAGGAAGCAGAGGAGGAACTGCCTGCCTCTTTAACAGGGCTGGGGGGCCAGCTGGGCTCTGGTGCAGGAAACATGTCAAGGCTATGGGAAGGGGCAAGGTTACCCCCTTCACCCTCCTGGCTGGAGTCTTCCATGTGTCCTGGTGTCTGGAGAGGAGCACTGGCTGCGAGCAGGGCTGTGTCACTGACCTAGTTTTGGCTGGGTACAGGGAGTGAGGTGGGAGGTCCTCCCTTCCCCTCCTGGCTTGAGGGGAAGTCATTTCAGTGATGTCTCCCTGCATTTCCTGGAATAGTCTGGGATTTCTCTCCCACCCGTCCCCCTCGTAAATGCTGTGTTCTCCTTGTGTGACGTGGTCTGGGAATTTCATAATATGCCTTGGGACAATGCCTCATTTTCAGGAAGGCCTGAGACTGAAACAGTGGATAAGAACAAAGTGCAAGAAGAGTCTCGTGGGGCCCATTTTCTTACTTCTTGGAAAATAAATAAAATCTTGGGGTTTTTTTTCCACTTTGCCCGGTCTCCAGGAGCTGCTCTTCTCTGTTAGATTGAAGCTGTGTGTCTTGCATTGCATCCTCAGTGGCAGAACGCCCCAGGTCTGATTCCTATTGATCCGGATAAGCCAGGCGCTTGCCCCATCCTCCCTGGCAGATGGAGAGGGCTGGCATGTGGTGCCAGAGTTGAGACCGAGTGCTCCTGCAAACTTCCTTGCTCTGTGACCTTGCACAGACTGTGCTGCTGCTGCTCTGGTTTCTAAACACAGGGAGAGACAAAGGCACAGCATCCTTCCAGGTGTTGCACAAGCCTCTGTGGGGGCTTCTGCTGTGCCTGGTGTTGGAGTGAGGAGGGTCTCGTTACAGAAAAACCCTGCAGCTGACAATGGTTGATCAGAGAGTATCAGTTACATTTTAAACTGCAATGCTGAGAGGCAAAAAAATCTGTTCAGAAAAATAAACCAGCTGCAAAATGGAGTAAGCTGTTTTTCAGCCACTTGAGCGAGTTAGTGCAGTGCTGCTAAGTTAAACACGGTGCCCTTGAAAGATTGCAGCGTGAGCTATGGGAAGTGCTGCAAGAACTGGGTTTCTCTGGTGCCTCTTTTGAGGCCCTCTGAGAGCATTTGAGCTGAGCTGAAGCGTGCGCGGGCAGCAGCAAGAGCTGTTCAGTCCATGCCGACGCCTCTCCCGGTGGTGGTTCTTCCTCGTTGCTAATTAATAGCAAAAGGAGTGGAGGATGCTTAAAAACCCTTCTGAAAACTTGTCAGAGCTCATTTAACTTTTGCACTCTTCCTCTCTTAGTGTAAGAAGTTAATGAAGGATTTGGAGACTGCAGGGAAGGGGGGAAGTAAGCCACTGCAAGATTGCTGAAATTCCTGTTAATCTCCCATTGCAGCTGGTTAACCTCCAGCAGGGCAGTCAGGAGCTACTTGTGTATTTCCCCCTGCCTCCCCATCGACCTGCTCCTGTCGTGGTGCTGAGCCGCTCCATTAGCCACTGGAAAGTGCTGAAGCAGCAGTGCTCTGGTAAATGGAGAGGAGCTTTGACATTGCTGCGCGTGACTGTCCCTCCTCTCTTTGAAGGAGGACTCGAGGGTGGGGATGAGGGGACCCGCCGATGTACCAAACCCATTCAGCACAAGGCATGCCTGGGGTTCTCTGGGATCTGCCTGAGCTGCTACCAAGGAGAGGAGTCCCCCAAACTCTGGATAGCAGGACTGGAGAGTGGATTCCTGCCCTGCCTGCCCCTTTCTGGAGGCCTGGATGGTGCCGTTCTCTGCATGTGGGTTGCATTCACATCTTTCCAGGAGCACTAGGGTTTGAGGGATGAGCTGGGAGCTCAAAGTGCAACCTCAGCTCTGTGGGGTCATCAGTGGGACAACAAGGAGCCATGAGGGCAGTGATAAGGTGCTGTTGTTGCAGCAGTATGCCTGTGATAACAGGAGCACACAGATAGTCTTGGCGCCTCGCCGCTCCCTATATCTGCCGTGCAGAGTTTCTGTGCCTCTCCAGCTGCTTCATGGCTCATCGGGCCTCTCAGCAGGAACCCTGAGCAGTGAGCTGGGGCAGGCTGAGCTCTCTTCCCTGGTTGGTGTCACTCCTTCCTCTCTCTGCTGTTGAAGAGCTGTAGAAGAGCTAGGTGTGCCTGGGGAGGAAGAGAGGAGGATTGTGCCGGGGCTCCTGTGCAGAGGGAGGTTGCAAAGTGTTCCCCAAGGCCAGTGAATACTGCAGCATCACTGTAAGATGTTGTGCCTGGGGATTCTGGTCAGTGAGAAGAGCCTACTGCTGAATCCCTCTGAGCTCCCCTATGGCTGCTGGGAAGCCAGGATGGGAGGAGCAGTTAGATACTGATGGCCTCTAGCCCATCCCAGGATGAGGGCAGGAGAGCTGCTGCTCTTGTGAACAGGGAAGCCCCCATATATCTTCCAAACGGGATGGGCAAGAAGCTCTGACCTTTATGGTGGAGCTTGTCCCTCTCTTTGAGTGGACAGCACCTTTGTGGGTGAGTTCCTGTTTCCTTGGGGATTTCCCAAGGCGTGCCCACCATATACACAAACAGTGTAACTGTTCCAGCAGCACCTGAAACTGCTCCGGGATTTCCCTGTCTGACTAGGGTTTCTGAGATCCACTTCCTGACTTCCATGAGTGGAAAATAACACATCTTGCACAACTTTGGAATTTGCCTGTAGCACTTGACCCTGCCTCTGTAGGTTTATGACTATTAGGACTTCTCGGTAAAGCCAAGGCTAGTAGGATGAAGGGAGAAGAGGGAGATACATGGTTTAGTGCTGCATGTCTCCAGCTTTGTGTGGTTCTCTTAGTATCTCTCATGTTATTCATCTTCATCAGAGGATCTAAGGGAGTTTGCAGAGGCTGTAAGTAGCTTAAAGTTTATCTGGAAATCCTACTCATCACCCAAAGCCCTTGAGTGTTTGAAGCTCTAATAAATCCATATCTCCTTGTCTGCTGGCTAGCCCAAGGAAACACCTAGCTCATCTTCCTGTGCAGTACCACCAGGAATGTCACAAGTTTTTTGTGCACTGACAAAGCAAGCTGTTTGTCCTGGATGCTGGTAGCACCAGTGTCAGGAGGCCTTCTTTGCCAAATGAGCTGCTGTGTTCTCAGCAGCACTTTCTGGAGCAGGAGGGCCCAGCCTGAGGAAGATGGGAGGGTTTTTAGTGCAGAGATGGCAGCCAGGGTGCTGGGCTAAATCCTTCTCCAGGCACAGTTTGAAAGGAAAAAAGGCTGGCAGTGCCTTTCAATCTGGCCCCAGAGTAACAGGTTGGGAAGTAGGGGTTGTTTGTTGGAGGGTGAGCTGAAGGTGTGTGTGAACACCTGTGCTGGGCAGCCCCAGTCTCTGCCAGCTGGGAAGAAGCCTGTCTGCAGTGAACCCTTGCAATGCTATGACAGCTTTGAGCCCTGAGCCTTTTCTTGCTGGTGCCTGACAATCCATGCTCCTCAAATAGTCCTGCCATTGCAGTCTCTATACCAGAACGGGAAGGCTGAATTCTAGCTTGCTAGTCAGCTGCTCTCAGCCCTGACTGTCCTGCCACCAACTTGTCACCAGTGTGTTCTGGCAGCCAAAATGGGCCCCCACAGTGTCCCATGGTGTATCAGGCAGAGCACTTGCTCTGCACTGCTGTGGCCTCACCTTAAGTCTGGTGTGCAGATTTAGGTACCACAGTACAAGAAGGATATAAAGCTGTTAGAGAGCATCCAGAGGAGGGACATGAAGATAGTGAAGGGTCTGGAGGGGAAGCTGTATGAGGAGCAGCTGAGGTCACTTGCCTTGTTCTGCCTGGAGAAGAGACTGAGGGCAGAGCTCATTGCAGCTTCCACAGGAGGGACAACAGAGGGACAGCAGTGATCTCTGCTCACTATGACCAGTGACAGGATCCAAGGGAACGTCATGGAGCTGTGCTAAGGGAGGTTCATGTAGGATGTTAGGAAAAGGTTTTTCACCCAAAGTATGGCTGGACACTGGAAGGCTCTCCAGGGAAGTGGTCACAGCACAAATCTGACAGAGTTCAGAAAGTGTTTGGACAAGGCTCTCAGGCACGTGGTGTGATTCTTGGGGTTTTCCTGTTCAGGGACAGGAGTTGGACTTGATGATCCTTGTGATTCTGTTCCAGCTGAATCTATGAGGCTTTCAACATGCAGACATCATATGTGCTTCCCTCCCCACTTCCAGGAGCTAGGCCTGGGGAAGGGCACCCCAAGGTCTGCACGAACTTGCCGTTCTGAATCTATTTTTGCTAGTGGAAATTTCCGAAGATGACTGTCCTCAAACCATCTTTTTGTGGGTTTGGTGCTGGTTACTGTCTGACACCTGGATCAAGCACCTGCACCATTGCCAGACCTGCAGATTATGTGGGAAGTGGGTGAAGAAGTCCTGATGACTCCCTACACTGGTGATCTTCAGCTGTTGGGCTCTCCAGGTCTGGAGGGGATAATATCTGCTTCTGCCTTGCCTGAGCCTGCTGCCAGGGCAACATCCACCTGGGACAGGGGGAAGAGGCAGAGGCTACCTCAGAAGAGCAAAGTGCTGAGCACCTGAGGAGGGGAGGCTCAAAGGCAGCTTTAATGCACACCAGGGCTGGAGATGAAGTTTAAGTGCGTCAACATTGGCGTTGTGTGTGAGAAGCCGGCGGTGGCGGCAGTTATCTTCAGTCTCCACAGCGAGAGTGAGCAGGCTGTCTCTGCGCTGCCTTGCCTCCCCAGTGCCCTCTGAAATCCCAACTGCTTTCCCCAGGAACGAGGCACTAATTCCTGTGCACATTAACTGGGCTCTCTCTGCCATAAACCTGTGCATTAATTAGCATAGGGTAGCTGGGTGCCCTCTCCTTTTTCCTCACATGTATCTTCTAGAGATGCTGAGAATGATGCTCTCGTGCTCCTGGGCTGACCCACTTCCCAGCCAGGATTGTCTTCCCAGCCTGTGACGTAAGTTTATCCCATGCTGGTTTGTTTTGCTGAGATGTTTGTTCCGGTGACTGGAATAACCGTAAAGGCATCTCTTATTTATTAATGTGCTATTAAGGCTTCTCTCTCGTTCACTGGCCGAAGGATCAATCAGATACAGACATCTTTGGTGGAGGAGCAGTATCAGGCTGGCGCCTGGCCAAGGCAGCCGCGCAGAGTCATGGGAAAATGCTGCTAAATGCTGAAAATTAATTTCAAGAGAAGCACAGGGAGGGAGAAAAGCCCACTTTGGAGGAGGAGAAAAAAAAAAAAAAGCTTTTTTTTCCTCCCTCCAGTGTAATCTCTCATGTGACAGATCAGACAGGCAGCAAAGGGCTCTTTGGATAAATTCCCTTTGCAGGGACCAGTCTTGTGGTGCCCCAAGCAGACGGTGGGCAACCACGAGGTGCATTTCATGGCATCTGCTGCAGGTACACCAAAACCCCAGATGTGCTGAGTACTTGGTTTTAAATAAATGTGACCTGGCTTTCTCCTGGTTCCCTTGAAAACTGAAATCCTAAGGACTTGGCAATGATGAGCATGAGCAGCCAAGTGATGCTGTAAAGCAGCAGGCCCTGATGCAGAGCACTTTGCCCACCTGCTTTGGCCTGGCTGTACATTGGGGTACAACAAGCCTCCCTCTCTAGAGACACCAATTTTTTAATTTCAGATAGAGCAAGAATGGGTAAAGCTGTCCTTTAAATGTCTTCCTTGCAGTAGTTCCACCAGGCAGGTTTCAAATGTGGGTGAACCCACCGGGGGCTTGAGTACCCCCCAGGGGTGCTTCTGCTGTCCCTTGCAGGTGCTGCCTGGCTGAATGCTTTTGCTTAGTGCTTTTTGATGGGAGGCTGTTGGAGGTGCAGCTTCAGGAAGCTCTGCTGCCTGGGGCCTCTTCTCGTGCCGCTGCACAGCATTTCCCGTGGGCAGAGCCCAGCTGCTGGCAGGTTTCCTGCCCTGCTGGGCTGCAGGCAGGGGAGGGGAGTACCCGTGGTGAGGGACAGGAGCTGCTTCTCTCATGTCACAGTTTCACTTTCCAGCCCACTGCAGGTCCATACAATCTGGGATTTGAGGAAAGTGGAAGGAAATGCCAGAGAAGCAGCAGGCAGATCTTCATGACTGGTTTCTGTGCTGCTGGCATGGGGCTCGATGCCTTGGTGCTCCCTGCTGTGGTCCTTGTGCCTCCATGCTGCCAGGTTTGTGCCATGTGCCACCAGCTGAGCCTGAACAGATGCGTCGCTCAGAACCAAGGCCAGGTCTGTGGGCAGCTGGGGGTGTTCCATCCAGGGTGTATTTTGCCAGCTGGGATGGTACCTCACCATTGGAGAGGCTGTACTGCACCTCTGAGGTGAAGCTGACTCTTCTCTCCCCTCCTTCTCTATAGACCAGAGGTGGCCAGCATCAACACCAGGCTGGCCCTGGGGCAGTTGTGGTGTAATGGGCTGAATGAGTTTGGGAAATTTGTGACTCCCTGTGCTCATGCACACTCATGTAGCTGTGGCGCTCCCATCAGTGGAAACTAGACTGTGTGCCTTGAAATGGTCTTGTGGCACTTTGTAGAGAAGCAGAGAGATGCTGTGGAAATATTTACCTTTTTGCTAGTTTTAGCAAATTTCCTGAGGTTGTATATTCCCAGTTTGCACCCTTGTTTCATAGACTCAATGTCAAGTTATGGCCATAGCTCCTGAGAGACTGTCACCTGCCAGGCACAGAAGAAGGGCTGGGAGAGATCCTGGTGAGGGAAGCACAGCAGCGCAGATGAAGAATGGAACTGAAAGCTGCTCAGAGCTGTTTCCTGGCCCAAGCAGGCAGGACGGCGTGACAACAGTGGGTATTTTTAGAGGCCAGCTGCCTGCAACACAAGAGGGGGAAAGCAGCAGTCAGGCAGGAGAACTGAGTGATGCTGACCCTGTCCCACATCCCTGCCCAGCATTTTATTTCCTTCCAGGATGAGGCCACTGACATTTCCATGTCCTCTGTGTCTCTGCCTGTTGCTGCCTTGAAAGACAGCTCTCTTCCTTCTTCCCCTGGCTTTCACCATGGCTGTGAGTTTCTCTGATCACAGCTCAGTGATTTGAGGGTGGTGCCAGGGGCTCTGCTCTTCACATCCTGGATGGTTGCATTACAGCTTGGGGTGGTGGGCGTTTGAGGGATTGTTTTTTGGAGAAGTCTTTGTCACCAGTGAGGAGAAAACCTGCAGTTTCTCCTGCAGCCGGGGTAATTGCAGTAATTCATTTGGGAGCTCTTCCTACAAGGCAATGGAGCTGCACTTCATCAGAAGCACTGCAGGAGAATTAGATCCGCCGTTCAATCTATGCATCCAAGGCCTGTACATCTGTAGCCAGGGAAAAGGAGGGGGGCTGGCTCTAGGCAGATGGCTTAAATTACTGTCTGCAGAGAGGTCGAGTCAGCATGGGCTGAGATCAGTTTTGGGGCCAACCCTCTGTTAAGCTGGTGTGGAGCAGGACAGGCTGAGCTGAGCACCCTGCCTTGGCAATTCACGTTATCTCTGGTCAGATCTTGCTGCTTCAAAATTAGTCCATTTGAAACAAATGTCCATTTGCTTACTTATGCACCCCTGATTTTGTAGCCCTTGAAGTCTGCTATTTGTCTGGATCTTACCCTTCTGAGGAGATTTTTAGATGTCTTTGGTTTCTTTTTGCTCTCTGTAGACAGGTACAAAACAGGTGGCACCCTGTAGCTAGTCGTGGGGGAATGTTTCATGGGAGGATGCTGCTTCACAAGGTCCTGCCCAGCTCTGGAAGTGGGGTTACACTCTCCTCCTCTGTGTGTTGACTTTTGTCATGAGGAAGAGAGAACTTCAAATCCCACAGCTGGGATTTCTGTCATCTGCAGCCCCACTATCTCCTTCCTCAGAAGGAGCCCTTTTCATGTTGGAGATTGGCACACGTTGAAGCAAAGGGACAGAGAAGGTGGGACACCTGGGGAGGGTTGTTCCTGCCTGGGACAGTGTGTAACCCCTCCAGCCTCCTCCAGCAGGATCCAGTGTGGGCAGACCTTGCCACTCTCCAAGGGACTCACTCCTCTGAGATACCATGCTTTGTGTTTTGTAGGGCTCCTGGAGCTGCAGAAAGCTGGCTCTGCCAGATGCCTCCATGCTGCAGAGGCAGCCAGGAAGTTCTAGAGTGGTGTATCCCCATCCTCAGCATAGATCTTCCTCCCAAATCCCTAGCCTTTGACTGTCAAAGGGGTGCTCAGTCTGCCTGTCTGGGCAGCTTGGTGCTGTGGAGAATCCCTTCCCGTCTGCACCATGTACAATAGAGAAGAATGATCACCCCCCCAGCTTTGCACCTGCTTTTTCCCCTTCCTGCTGTCCTGGTAGGCTGGGGCATTCACTGGGTATCCCTCAGCAATCACAGTCCCTCCTGGGAGCAGAGAGATGCTCTGTGCCATGCAGCCCTTCCTACCATGTGAGGGGCAAGTGAGGTCAGGGTGTGCTCTGCAGCAATCTCTTCGCTAAGATTTTTTTTTTTTCTGGTGGTGGAAAAATTTCAATTTTTTTTGTCTTTCTGCAGAAATAACCCCTGTGAACTGGCCACAAGTGTTCCCCAGCCATGCACTGCTTGTGGATGGTGCTCTGTGTGCCTTTTATGCTCTGTTTGCTGTCCACTACATAAAAATTGCCCTTTCTCTACCCCAAAAAGCAACGTGTTGTTCTTTCCATGCACCCCAAGGGTTGGGAGTGCTGCACTGATGAAAAACAGTTGTCTCAGTGATCCTGCCACCATGGCCCAGGCACAAAGACACCCTCCACCATGTTCTTTGTGCAATGCTGCTGTGGAATGCCTGGGGAGGAGGTGTCCCAGGAGCTGTTTGGGATCAGTTCTGACATGAAGGGGTACATGGGTGCAATCAGTGCTTGGCCATACTCCCAGCATCACAAAACCAGAGCATGTCATCATGTGCCTCTGGAGTGTCCCATCATCCTCCCAAGAGATCATCTCATGATGAGGCATGATGGAGCATCAAAGCACAATTTTTCTGCTTTGGAAAAACCCAGGGGTCAGGAAGCAAATCACCCCATGGGGTCAGATCCGGCTGTGTGTGGGACTGGCTCAGATCAGGCTTTGGTGTTTCAACCTTTCCAAAAGCGGGAATTCCTCTGGCAGCTCCTCAGTGCTGGAGGAGTGGGGACTCCGTGGGTGCCTCCCCAGCGGATGTCTTAGTCAGAAATGACTCACCCCAACAGTCCCCACGTGACGTTGCCCCGCTGCTCCTTCCCAGCCCTTGCCAAGCCAAAGTGCCAAATTCTGACCCTTCCCGCTCTGATTTCCAAATTGCTGCATCCCACTGTGCTGCCAGAGGATCCCCTGTGCTCCTTCATTTCAGCACCTGGGACCCCCTCATTACCCTGCTGGCTCTGTGCATCTTGTGGATGATTGCTGCCCACAGCAGGGCTTTGCTGGGCCTCCTCCTTCCTATGACAAATATGTGGGAGGAAAAAAACAGGCATTCAGGCAAACCCTTTGGAAATTCCCACGTGTGCCTGCAGGATCGTTGTCTTCTCTGGGCATTGAATTTGAGCACCTGAGCATCCCTTGAGAGGTGTGGAGGCAGCACCAGAGCATCCCTGCAGTCCCCTGAGCCATGAGATGGCCCCAGACCTGTTCTGTGACTAGCAGGAGCCCTGGATAAGCTTGTAACTTGGTAAATCTGAGTGCTGCAGCCTGACAGCAGGAGTTGGAGGTGTTAATGCCTTTGCTGGGCTATCACCAGGACCCCTCTGCTTAACTTTGCTCTTCTCTGGGATGCTAAAATTAGCTTTGGGCTACACGTTCTTCCTTATGAAACCTGTTTCCTGCAGCTGGGGGAGTGTTTCTGCAGTAAACTAGGACTTGCCAGAAGACAGGGTGACCCTGAGAAGTTGCCTTTTTCATCCAGGTCTGGGGGAACTGATCCTGCAGTATAGCCTGAGCTATAGGAGAGAGATGATCTCTGTCTCAGCATAGGTATTTCTGTTCTAAAATGGCAATTACAACCGTGAAAGGGGCAATAGTCAAACAATGGCAGGCAAGGAGGGTACTTGGTGTCTGGACATCCTGTGACCATATGAACAGGCCTCTTTGCCCTCCTGCTTCTTAGTGTCTGTGGGCTGTGCTGGAGGTGTTTTGTAAGGCTTTGGTGTGTCCATCTGCTGAGAATCTATAGCTTTGGGTGTTCTGGAGCAACTGTTCCTCTGGGGTTCACTCTCTTGTGTCTCCTGCTCCTTTCCAACTCTCCAGCTTTCCTCAGCCCCAGAACTGCAATCTGTTCTCCTTCTTCCCATCCTCCCCCACCACCTCCATAAGAACCCAACTGGCTAAAAAGAAAAATAGCTCTGCCTCCTGGCTTGCAGCAAGCTAGCCTTGGGCTTCTGTAATGGGGTGCCACCCAGCCCCTCTTCTCTGAGTCCTGCGTCTCTCTGACCCCAGTGGTTCCCTGCATCCCACCTGAAGCACCAAAGCTTTGTCCTTGCTGCTACATCTCCTCTTTGTGGTTTGAGTCAGAGAGTGGACAGAGGTGTCTCCAAACACACAATGCCTTCAGCATTAGGATGGTGCTGCCCTTGGCCACCTTCGTGTTCCATGGCACATCCCTGCCACCCTTGGCTGCTGTGTGGCTGACCTGACAGCAGACACCTGCCACGTGGGGACTTTGCCAGGAGCTACTGCACACCGAGGACAGCTTTTCTTAGACCTTGGAAAACCTGGCTTGCACCAAAGTAACTTCTTTTTGGGGTGCTGCTTTCACATTACAAACATGTATTTTCTCCCTTCTCAGCAAGGTGAACTGATGTAATCAGCAAGGAAATGGTGGGGTGGGCTGGGGACGGAGCAAGACCATCCTTCTGCCAAGGCAGCAGAAATGGTTGAGTTTCTTTCCAAGCACTGCCATCCACAGATGTCCCATCCAAGCCACATCCCGTGCCTGGCTGATCATTGATGGGGCTGATTTGATGCCTTGAGAAGGCTGACCTGGAACAGAGACTAGACAGACCTAAGAGAATAAAGGAGTTATTTATTCAAAGACCTTAAAGGTACACTTTGGGCAGTACAAGAGCCTGGCCAGGGCTACACCCAAGACGGACCCAAAATGGACGACAGGTCATGAGGTTTCACACTTTTATAAGTTTTGGTCTATTTGCATATTGGGGTTAATTGTCCAATTATACCTTCAGGTTATGAAATTCCATCCTTCTTGGGTTTTTTTCTCTTCTGTTTATGCTTTGGGGGCTGAAGCTTGTAGCAGTTGTCCTTGGTCTCAAACTGGAAAAGGATTGTTTTGTCTACCTACCCTGTGAAGAGAGCTAGCACTTAATATGAAGCTCAGAGGTACACACCTAGGCAGCACAAAATCTAAGAAATATGAAAGCTAAAACTTAAGGCATCAGGTTCAGTGGCATCCCCCAGCCCAGCCATCCCCAGGAAGGTGGGATATCTTATTTCCACCCTGGACCCACACTTCATGCTCTCTCACCTCTCTGCAGCCTTGAATCAGGAGGAAGGCCACTCACTTTTTCAAAGCTGGCAAATGAGGCAGCTTAAGTGCTTTACTCCTTCCTGCCTACGTGTCCCTGCTCGTGTCAGCCCTTGTGCTGCACAATAGCCCATCACCATTGTGGAGTTCACCCAGTGCCTTGAGTCTTGCAGCACAGCAGGGCTGCCTTGGACCTTGGCTCCTGCTTCTGCCCGTGCAGCTGATGCTATTTCCTTCTGCAGGGGGAAGTGGATTCTGGCCTGGTTCTGCTGGGTGCCCTGGCCTGCAGGCACTTGATGCTGCCTCCTGCAGTATCACTTGACTGCATCACTGGGGCTGGTAGAGTGTCACTTCCATGGTGGCCTTCCACTCGTGAGGGGACACCCATGGAGTCCAGCCAGTGCTGGAGAGGGGCTCTATGCATCCATGTGCCATCTCCATTGTGCTGCTCTGTGGCTTGCTTTAAAAAAATGAGGCTGCTTTAAACCCATAGGGAATTTATTTTCTAGGAGATGTTGGGTCTGAATAACTTGGCTCTTCAGATTTCCTTCACCTGGCTGGCACAGAGGACAACTCCTCCCTGATCCCTTCTTTCCTCCTAGGGCTGTGCTAGAGCCCTTGAGGGTTAAGGGAAGGGGAGGATTTGGAACCCCTTTGCATCATCCAACCCCACGTGCTTCAGGCTGACCAACTGGTCCTTCAGTCTTTCCCTCCTTTTCAATCACTAATGTAGGTTTTTCCAAGATGATCCACACTTCCAGCTTCCACCTGGTGCTGGTTCAGTTGGCAGTGTTAGGGAAGCTATGGTGGAAGGTGGGATGCTCGTGGTTTACTCAGCAAGGAGGTGGCACCAAATATTCCATGATTTTATCTCATGTTTGGACACATCCTCACCTGGTATAAGCCAGCTCCCTTGGCTGGGAGCCCAGAGACATGGAGATGGGCTGTGCAGCTGAGGTTTCCAAATTTTCCATGATCATTAGGCAGCCTGAAACTTACCCAAGCATCCTGGTTCCCCAGGTGTCCTGTGGGGTGGCTGGGCACCAGAGAAGGATCCCTCCTGGGGCAGGCATGTTTTTGGGAATTTGCACTGCTGCTTCCACTCACAGGACTCCTAGTTTATCTCATGGTAGTAGTGGGAGACTGGACAACTAGGGATCCTGTTGGTGAATGCTGTACAGGGTCAGTTGTGCCTGAGCTGCTACTTTCTCCTGGTTCAGGGCACATCATCCCCACTGGTGTCTTCTCCCACTGCTGGAGGTCCTGTGCAGCAGAAAAGCTGCTGCTCTCCATGTTTCAGGCACCTTCCAGTAACAGAGCCAGAGTATCCTACTGCCAGGGCTACTCCTGATGGCGCCGTGGCCTGTAAGCAATCTGCCTGGAGGCACACCCAGCAGCAGGAGGGTTTGCAGGTGAAGGTAAACATGGCACATGCCTCTCCCTGGGATCTGGGGCAGGTTTGCAGCTCCTGTGGACATGGTCTCACCTACCCCTGAGGGGAGCAGCCACTTCCACACTCAGGACATGGTGTGGTTGACCCTGTTGTGGTGCTCAGTAGACACAAGTGATGGGAATTTCCTATCCCAGCTCCAGAATCAGCTCTGTTTGAGATACTTAGAAATGGGTTGGAAAGGTGTCTTGATCCTCCTATCACTGAATTCCTTGCAGTTCTGTGGCAGTGCTTTTGGCACTGCGAGGGTTAACCACCAGGCTTTTTCAGCATTCATAGGACTGGGTGGAGATTTTCAGAGGTTCCCAGCCCAAGTCTCTAAAATTAACCATGTAACCTTCCTAAAAATACTCAGAGGGTAGTAACCCCTGGAGAGCACCAGCGCCACTTGCTCCTGGTTTCTAGACCAAGCCATTGGAGAGATTAGCTCACCTGCCAGCCTATGTCTCGCAGCCCTGGAAAACCCTTGGCTTTCTCAAAGTCTCCTGCAAGGTACAAGAGTCCAGGTCTTGACCTGAACCTGTCTTTCCAGGCCAGCCCCCTTCCTGCAGCACCTTCCTCTTCTTCACTTGCTCTTGTTGGGAGCTGGTACCTGCCCACATATTTCTGCATGAGGTGACAGTGCCAGCTTCAGGTTTAATGTGCCATGGGGCAGGAGCATCACCAGGCTGGGGAGGCAGGAAGTGTCCATGGCCTTTCCCTGGAGCAACCCCCGGGCCTCCCCATGGGTGTGGGAGGCCCAGGCAAGGAGGAATAGCTGGGCCCTTCCTCTCTTTTTTTTTTTTAGGCATGTGGGAGGAGGACGGAAAGGGCTTGAGGAGGAGGGAGGGAGCTGAATTTTCCATGAGCAGCTGTCAAAATGTAATCTCCTGCGTTGCTCCGGCTGGCAGCTTAGGCAGGATAAATTAACGGGGATTTCGGGGAATGTGGAAAATACCATGGCCTGGAGGGGGCTGGCCCTGTGGAGAGCAGCTCTTTCATCCTCGGGACAGGCTCCTGCCTGAACTGAAAGGATGTTCCAAGACACCGGGCTTGGTGCCTGCTGCTGTTTGGTGCTGGCTGTCCCCTGGCCTCACTGCTTCTCTGCCCATCACCTTCACCCAAAGGTCACCTGGAAAAGGGGTGAGGGGGTTCACCCTCTGCCTCCCCCTTCCCACTGGTGGTGGGTTTCTGTGCCTGCCATGAGGGGAAACACACACAGTTGCTTTTGCAATGTCAACTATTTGTGCCAACAGCTGGGGGTGCAGGGCAGCCCCCTGCCCTGGGGGCCTTTCCACGCTCCTGCTCAAACTTGGGAATTTATGCAACTGCACATTCATCTTTCCTTTTTTTCCCCCCTCCATCTTGTGAAATGCAGAGCCAGAAAAGCGTGTGTGTGCTTCTGCACTTGGCTCAGCCCCCAGACCTGTCTGGCTGGAGGATGCCACACGCATGCTGGGGCTTGAGCCTGGGCCTCTCTGTCTGCCCAGTGTCCCCACGTCCTTGCCACGGGGCTGTGGCGGTGTCAGGAGTCCCAGTGCCCCAACCAGCTGCCCAGGGAGCAGTGAGGAGCATGAGGAGTGTTCATGCTGGCTATTTATAACCGTGCTAAAGCTATCCCAGCTACCAAAAAGGCCTGGAGATACAGCAACAGCCGCTCGCTGGAGCCTGCAGAGGACCCTGCTCTTTGCCTGGCCCTGCTGCTTTGCTGGCAGCCGTGCCCTGGCAGCCACAGACCAGGCAGCTTCATCTGGGGCCTTTTCCCTTTACATTGGTTGCACGTCTCATAGGATCCCTTCGGGTGCTGCCGGAGCTGGCAGATCTGGGACAGCTGTTTAAAATAACACATTGGCACAGAAAAGGGGGGACCAGAGGAAACGAGGTCTGCCCACACACAGCACAGGGAACAGTACTGAACCTCTACAAATGCCGTGCCCTGACACAGAGTTTGCAGACAAAATGCCTTTTCCAAAGGGAGCCCTTCACAGCCGTTCCAGGAACTTGCTGCTGGAAAGCAGTGCCCAGAGCTCCCCCAGTAGGGACCGGTGCCTGTGGCTCTGGCAGACCGTCTGCTCCAGGAGGGATCAGTTCAGGCAGGGACAGGGCTGCCAGGGGAGGGGGGCACCGGGAGGGTGTCTCTCAAGGGGAGGCCAGTTGGGTCTTGCAGCAGGCAGGCTGGGAGGCTATCCGAGCTCTCCACACTATAAATACACCGGGCGGGTAAACACTTGGGAGAAGGAAAAAAACCAGCTACTTCAGCTAATGGGCACGGCTGCCACAAGGTATAAATCGGTCAGGAGTAAAATTAGGCTGGAGAGGAGAAGGCAGATTGGTGCTGCTGCCCACGAGGCCCTGGCTGCGGCACTGCCCTATCGCCAGGGGCTTGGTGCAATTGAGGCCAGACTCAGAGCAGAGCCCCTGTGGCTCAGCCAGGCTGGGGCAGGGATGGCTTCCCAGTGTGGCAATGCTGCAGGCCAGCAGGACACCCCACTGGAGGGACGCCTGAGCTTGAGGGCTCCTTCTTTTAGCAGGTCCACTTAAAGCCAATCCCATACCATCCATGGTGCTCATCCTCGCTGCACCCTCCTGGGAAATAATGACACTGGAGGGGCAGGATGCAAGGACCTGGGAAGTAAACTGTATTTATCACTGTGGCTAATGAGCACTGAGGTGTTGAAAAGTTACAGGGGCTGTTTGCACAGCAAAGGTCTGAGCTGCCTCTCCTTAAAACCACCCTATACTTTCTCCTTTAAAAGAAGCAAAAATAAAATGCCCTGTCCACATCCACGTGGTGGCAAACAAGAACCTGATTCATCCTTAGATAATTTGTGTACATTCTTTTTCTCTTCATTCCTGAGCAGCCTTTGCATATATATGAAGAAAGCTCTTAAGCGGCACTGCAGTCAAACCTGATCTGCTTTTAGAAGGCAGATCCTTAAATTACCCTCTCCCTCTCTGCAGGCAGGGAATTGCTGGATATTCTGGTGCAAACCCGTGGTGGTGGCACGCGCGTGTTCGGCTCGAGCTGAGCTGCTCTGCTGGGCAGTGACAAACCACATGGCCTTGAGCTGGCTGCAGTGGAAGGGCAGGGAGTCCCAGATGGGTGACCTACAGGACTGCTTGGGGTTCTGCTCCTTGTGAGTTTGGGGCTTACAAACTGCATTTGTGCAGGGCAGCCTCACTCAGTGGGGCTGGGGATGATGCCATGGTGGTCTGCATGGCTTGAGCAGGTGATGACACTGGTGTGACACCCCAAGCAAGGTCACAATGAAGATGTGAGCATCCCATCCAGCTTCATCCAAGAACCCAAATCACCAGGCAGGGCCAAGGTCAAGCTGGCTCATAAGCCTGCTGTGTCCTCCTGCTTCTGGGGAGGCAGGCTGGCATCTGAGGGAAGAGCACCCACTTCACTCCTGTGGAAAGCTGGACAAAGCAGCCATTCGTGTTTGAGGCTCCATTATGCCAGTCCTCTGCTGCAGCCATAGAAAAAAAACTTCCTTGCAGCTTTTCTGGCTCAGCCATGTGGTTCTCAGATCTGGCAGCAGGGACAGCACTGTCCAGGCACGGACATGCCCATACAATACACTGCCAGTGGCTGGGCGCTGTGTGCCCCAGGCTGCTGCTCGCCCTTTAAGGCCTGGCAGCAGCTGATGGCCACGTGTGCAGTGGCTTGGCACACTCTCTGTGCCCTCTGTGCGGCGGGCACGGGGACGGCCAGCGCACCAGCTCGTCAGCTGTCCCCTGTTCGGTGGCTGTCCCCCACGCTGGCGGCTGCTGGTGGCCGGCACAGGATGAGTGGGTGCCCAGTGGGTGCTGTGTGGGGTGAGGGTCACCATGCAGGCAGCAGGTGAGGGGCTGCCCGCTGCCGTGCCCCACCGTGGCCCCAGGGATTCCCTGGGATGCAGGGTGCACGACTCCTTCTGCCCTCACTAAGGGCTCATCTCTCTGCTCTCCTTCCAGGTTTCAAGTGCCCCATTTGCTCCAAATCTGTGGCTTCTGACGAGATGGAAATGCACTTTATCATGTGTCTGAGCAAACCTCGCCTCTCCTACAACGGTAAGGGCCAGGCTGTGTGGGGGACACGGCGTCCTGCCACCCTGGGATGGCTCTGGGCAGGTTGAATAGATATTTGCTGTGGGCAGGCGGCTTGGCTGGGCTTCCCAAGAGGGCTGTGCTCCGGCAGGATGATGCTGCTCCACTCCGCTCCCCTGTCATGGCTCAATCCTGCTGCTTTTGCTTTCGGGCTCCTTTGTAACAGAGCCTCCTACCCCGAGGGGGCCCTCTCCCCTCCCCTCTGTGCCAGAGGGAGCCCTGCTGGTGCGTGTCATCCTGGGCTCCCCCCAAAGGGTCTGCCTTCGTCCCCTCCTTGCTGGCAGGGCAGCTCATGAGGCTGAGCACTGACTGGGCTGCAAGCTCTGGCATCTCCCACCTCTCTCCTGACCCCTGGTGTGGGAATGATGCTCACCCCCTACCGGCTGGTGATTTTTTGGCAGCCAGGGGTAGGGGTTGTGTTCACTCCAGACACCCCATACCCATGTCCCTCCTGTGCCTCCACATGAGCCTCCAGCCAGTGTTTTCCAGCACTGTTGCCATTCCACCCCATCCCGGCTGCCCCCGCAGCAGTGACCCTGGGCTCCCTTCCATCCCAGGGAGGGGAATGCTGTGGTGGTCCCCGTCTCACTGCTGCCCTGTCCTCCCCTCCCAGATGACGTGCTGACCAAGGACGCTGGCGAGTGCGTGATCTGCCTGGAGGAGCTGCTGCAGGGGGACACGATAGCCAGGCTGCCCTGCCTCTGCATTTATCACAAAAGGTACCATGAGGGGACAGCCGGGCGAGTGGCAAGGGGATGGGTGGGGACACCTGACGCTCAGCAGCGTGGTGGTAACATGCTCTCCTCTTGCAGCTGTATAGACTCATGGTTTGAAGTGAACAGATCTTGCCCAGAGCATCCTTCTGATTGACCCGCCGAGCGTGCTTGCTGACTTCTCTCTAAGGTGAGCCTGTGGTGGGCTGCTCAGAAGGGGTATTCCCATGCTGGGTTTAAATCCAGGGCTGGAAGTGGAGGATGGGGTGGGATAGGGTGGGATGTGACAGCTGGGGCTCCTGCTCCTCACCCGGGACGGTCTCTCTCTGCCTTTGCAGGGCACCTTGCTATACCTGCTGTACCTCCTCTCCCCGTCCCCCCTGCCCCGCCTGGAGTTTGGGCTGACTTTAAATTCCTCGAGAAGACAAAAATAAAACCCAGAAACTTGAATCCACTTGGGACAACGGCGCAGTTTTTATTTTATTTTATTATTTTTATTTGTTCTGTTGTTTTTCTGCTTTTTGTTTTGTTTTGTTTTGTTTTAATTTAAAAGACTTAAAACAAAAGAGAAACATCCAGGAGACGACAGTGTGAGAAAAGCGGAGCGACCTGCTCTCCCCTCCACAGCCGCTGGTCACCAGGAGAGCTCTGCCTGCCAGGGAGGCCCCAGGGACGCCCTCGGCCGAAACCCTGCCATGATGTTTGGCTTTTCTCCCCGATCCGAAAGGGGAAAGCTGCTGGGGGACAGCCGGCCAAACGGAGCACACGGCATTTCTCACCGGCAACCCCCCAACCTCCCACCCGGACTCTCCCGGGGGCTCTGCTCGGTTTTTTTGCACTGACTAAACAGGAAATTCCTCCTCTCTCCCATCTCCCTTTTGGAGATCTCCACCCCGGCCCTGGCAGCGATGAGATGGGGACTCTGCCCCACGCCGGGAGCGGGGCCACTGCTCCCCCCTGCTGAGTCGCAGGGGATCCGTCTTTCAAGTGTTTACAATGAGAAAAAAAAAAAAAAAAAAGGAAAAAAAGGAAAAAAAAAGAAGAAAAAAGAGAAAATGGACAAAAAAAAAACCAAACAACAAACCACAACTGAAGCTTCGTGTTGACTGGCGTGTTCTTCAATTTGAGCTTCCCTGCCCCGGTGATGTTTACAGACTGGTCACTCTTTAACTCAGCTATAACCACTCAGAGACTGGAGAGCTGCAGCATCCCCGCCGCCCCTCCTGTGCCCCCTCGCCGGGCTCCTCTTGCCAAAACTGCCTCCCCTCTTTCTTTTCCATTGGCTTTGAGTTGGACCCTTTAGAGGAGGGTATGGGGAAGGCCCCAGTGGCCCCCTGGATGCCCCCAGCCACCCCTAGTCACGGGGGTGGCTTTGCTGGAGGTGCCAAGATGGTGTCATTTCATGGCAGTGACCCCCCTCACCCATCCCTGTCCCCTCCTGGCGCGGCGGGCGCGTTTTCGTTGGTGAGACCTCCCCTGCCGGTGGCCGTGCCCCTGCGGGAAACCTTTCTGTATTTATATATTAAAAAAAATCCGGGGGAAACAAAAAAGAGTTCAGAGCTTGGGGGGAGCTTCCTTCATTAGTCAAGGTGTTTTGATATGGTATTAAAACAATGTTCAATAAAATATTCACTGTTATTTTATTTCACTGGCTTTCTTGGTGAAGCAGATGATGCCAGTGTGGTGCTGGAGCCCCCCACCCACCCCAGTTCTCCTTCTGTGTGCCTGCCATGTGGGGATGGCCACAGTAATGCTCAGCAGGTCCAGAGAGCTCCCCTGAGCACTGCAGCTCAGGGGAAGTGGCTGAAGTGAGACCCTAAAGATGCCCTGTCCTGTGTGTGTTGTCTGGGACAGGGGCCTCCTGGGAAGGGGCTGGGGAGTCCTGTCCCCCTAAACAACTTCACAGCACATGGACAATGTGAGTCCAAAGGATTTATTGGGGGTTTGAGGATTCCTGATCCCCAAAGTAGGGATGGGAGGATTTGCAGGGACGCATACAGTGGCACTGCAGGGCAGCATGGACAGCCTGGCCCTGACTCCAGGGGCAGAGGCTCGCCACTGCCAGCTCAGTGCTGGTGCCTCCCCTCAGAGCACCTTGCCGGGGTTCATGAGGTTGTGGGGGTCCAGTGCAGCCTTGATGGAGCGCAGGGTGTCCAGGCCCTCCTGGCCCAGCTCCTCCTGCAGCAGTGCCCGCTTGCCCAGCCCCACGCCGTGCTCCCCGGTGCAGGTGCCCCCTGCTGCCAGCGCCCGCCTGTGGGACAGGGAGGCATGGGATGGGGACGTCTGTCCGTCCAGCCCTGGCCCCCAGAGCACCCTAGCCCCACCTGCCCAGGCGCTGGGTGAAGGCGTGGATGCGCTGGGCCTCCTCTGGGTCCTGGGAGTTGAAGACAAGGATGCAGTGGAAGTTGCCATCGCCCACATGTCCCACCATGGGTCCTGCAAGGCCACGGGTCAGATGGGGTGTGACATGGAGGATGGTGACCCCCCCAACCCCCTCTTGTCCCAGGGGGCTGTGGCCCTGCTGACCAGTGAGGCCAGAGGCCTGCAGATCCTGCTTGGTCTCCACCACCACATCAGGCAGGCGGGAGATGGGCACACAGACGTCCGTGGAGTAACCCTGGGGCAGGGAGAGCAGAGCTGTGGCACTCGGAGCACCATGGGCACTGCCACCATCATCCCCATCCTCGTGCCTCACCTGGCAGCCAGGCCGCAGGGCCAGGGCAGCGTACCAGGCGTTGTGGCGCATGGACCAGAGCTGCTCACGCTCCTCCAGCCCCTCCGCCCAGGCCAGGCCAGAGCCACCGTTCTGTCGCATGATCTCCTCTGATGGTGACCAGGAGCTCTGGGACAGGACCCACGGCACCCCCAGCCACCCAGCCCTCACCCAGGACCTCCAGTGCCCATCCTGGGCACTCATCCCATCCTGGGATACTCCTGCTCCCTCTGCCCCTTCTCCTTGGGTTCCTGTCCACCACCCTGTGACATTCCTGGTGCCCCCTGTTCCATGTCCATGAGCCCCTCAGCAGACCCCCAGCACACACCACCATCCCTCACCCTATGTCTTCCCAGTCCCCATTCCAGACATCGATTGCTGGTCCCCTCCTCCTGGTCCTGGGCACCTTTCCTCAGGACACCCCTGATCTCCCATCCCCTATCCATAGGCAGCCATCCATGATTCCAGTCCCTCAGTTCTGGGCTCTGGGCACTTGTCCCTCATCCTGATGACCTCAAGGTCTCAAATCCCCACCCAGCCCTAGGCACCCATCCCTCACCCCAGGACATGCCTGGTCCCACTATCCCATGTCCTGGACATCCCTCACTCATTCCAGTGGTACATCATGGCCACCCAGCACCATGCTTCACTTCAGAACACTGGTCCCCCTGGCCGTGGGCACCCATCCCTCATCCCCAGGTGTCCATCATGGCCCCCAGCCCCAGACACCCTCTCCTCCTCCCTAATCCAAGCCATACCCGTCTGCTGCTGCTGCTCAGCCAGGCTATTCCGGGAGCCGTGCAGCTCCAGGAGGAGCGTGGCTGCCACTGGCAGCCCCATCCCACTGAAGCGGCCACAGGCATCTGCCATCACATCATCCAGGAACTCTGGGTGGGACAAGGGAGTGCTGAGCTCCACCACTGGCACCTGGACCCCCGGTCCCACCTCTGGCCACAGGCACTCACCAATGCGGGCCACAGGCACAGCAGCCTGCAGCACTTGGACGGTGCAAGCCACAGCCGCCCCCACGCTGGGGAAGGAGGCGACAGTGACAGCAGTGACCTCGGGCAGCGGGTGCAGGCGCAGCGTGGCCTGAGTCAGGAAGCCCAGAGTGCCCTCGGAGCCCACGAAGAGCGAGGTCAGGTCGTAGCCAGCTGCCCGTTTCCTGCACAGAGCTGGTGAGTTGGCACCCACGGGGCACATGGCCAGCCCAGCCCAGCCCCCCGGCCTCCGGTGCCCACCTAGGCTGGCGCCCGGGGCCGGCGGTGTGCAGCAGGCGCCCGTCCGGCAGCACCACACGCAGGTTGAGCACGTTGGGGCGCATGGTGCCGTAGCGCACCGCGTTGGTGCCCGAGGCGCCCGTGGCTGCCATGCCACACAGCGAGGCATCCGCCCCAGGGTCTGCAAGCAGGGAACGGGCAGGGGAGGGAGGTGGGGATGGTGTCCATCCCACATGGACACTGCTGGGACCTCAACCACAGCAACTATGGGCATCCCCAAAAGTAACAAGGCCATGGCACTTCCATTCCCAGGGGCACCCCTGGGAGCACAGCAAACCTGCAGACACCACAGCACTGCCAACACTCCCACCATGCCCAGGCCTACAGGAATCCCCAGCCCTCCAGTGCTGTCACCCCCAGCCCCATGACACCCCTCATGCCCACGGTACCGACAGGAAACCAGAGCCCGGTGCCACGCAGGTGCTTGTTGAGGGCCTTGCGGGTGACACCAGGCTCCACTGTCACCGAGAAGTCCTCGAGGCTCAGCTCCGCGATGGCGTCCATGCGGCTCAGGTCAAAGCAGACGCCGCCCTGGCACACAGGGACACGCGGGGGTCTGGGCACGGCCGGGCACCGACAGCCCCTGGGGGCTCAGAGGGGCCGGGGCGGCCGATACCTGCACGGCATTGACGCCTCCTTCCAGGCCCGTACCGGTGCCAAAGGGCACCATGGGCACGCGGCAGCGGTGACACAGGGCTGCCAGCTCCTGCACCTGCCCCACCGCCTGGGGCCACACCACGACGTCCGGGGGGGCGCAGCTGGGGGACAGGCAGCACCACTGACCAACTGACCCAACCTCTTGACCCTCCCCGTGGCCCTTCCCGGACGTGGACACGTCACCTGCCCCTTCCCTGCTCCATGGCCCCTGGTCCGCCCAAACGTTTCCCATCCATGCCCAGATCTCTGCCCATGGCCCTTCCCCTTCCCAGACCCCTCCCCGGGGTCCCAGCTCCAGGGGCACTCACGGGTGCATGGACTCATCGTGGCCGTGCTGCTCCCGCACCGCTGTGGCCGTGGAGACATTGGGGGCTCCGGCCACGGCCCTCAGGGCATCCACGAAGTCGGGGGGCAGCGAGGGCTGCGAGGGGAACAGCGGGGACCCGTCAGGGATGCGGTGCGGAGGGTCGCGGCACGGCCACGGGCCGAGGGCACGAGGCCGAGCGGCCACGTCAGGACCCGAGCGCCCTTCGGAGCCCCGGCCCCACCTTGGAGCAGCAGCTGCGGCGCCCCAGCGCCGCCCCCAGCGCCAGCGCCCTCCGCAGCGCCATGTCGAGACGGGACAAGATCGGCGACATAGGAACCGCACGGGACCAGGACGCTGCCCTCCCCCGCAGCCTGTCCATCCCTCCCCCACACTGACACCTTAAGGTGGCTCCGGCCACACGCCAGAGTGTCCCTGGCGGAGGGACCTGGGTCCCGCCAGTGCCTGTGCTCATGTTCCCGTGCTGTCGTCCCCTGCCTGAGCGGAGTCGCTGCGTTCACCACGGCCCCCCTTTACCCTGCCGGGTGTCCCCGAGCCTGCTCAAGTGTCTCTGCAGCTGGTCAGGGGTCCCTGACCCCAGAGGAGACCACATGTCCCCGGTGCTCGTCCCCTCCCAAACAGGAGTCACCATGTCCCCCGTGTGCCCATCTGTCCCCAGCCATTTCCAGTCACGGCTCCCCATGGCCCCCCCGTCCCTCTGTTCCCGTGCGCAGGCAGCCAGGTTTCCCCATTGGGGGCCGGGAGTCACCACGTGCCCGTGTCCATCTGTCCCCATTCCCAGCCAGGTGTCCCCACGCCTCTCGGCCCTCCAGGACAGGTGTCCTCACGCCCGAAGAACTGACCCCAGCCCACCGCATGTCCCCATTCCCCGCCGAGTGTCACCCGGCCACCCGCCTGCCCCGTGCCCAGCTCCCGTCCGTCCCGGCGCGGTGACAAGGACACAGCGTGCTCAGGGGCTGGCAGCGTTTATTGCAGGCCTCAGTTGGCCTCCAGGATGGAGTCGATCCAGTCGCGGAGCTTGGTGACGCGGGCGTACACGCCGGGGGTCTTTGTGTCGCAGGTGCTGCTGCCCCAGGAGACGATGCCCACCAGGTTCCAGGCGCCGTCCTTCTGGCACACCAGCGGGCCGCCGGAGTCGCCCTGCACGGGGCAGCGGGTGAGCGCCGGGCCGGGCCGCGGGGGCGCCGGGGGCAGCGGGGGCCGGGGGCACGTACCATGCAGGAAGAGGCTCCGTCGGCGCCGGCACACACCATCACGTCGCGGATGCGGAAGCCCCAGAACTCCTTGCACTGGGTGTTGGTGAGCAGGGGCAGAGCCACCTGCTGCAGCACCGCCGGCGTGTGCGAGGCTGCGGGGAGCGGGGGGCGTCAGCGCCGGCAGCGGGAGCAGAGCGGGAATGGGGAAAGGGCTGGGATGGGGAGGGGGGAACGAGGAGGACGGGACTGGGGCAGGGTTGGGCATCGGAGATGGGGATGAGGAATGGGATGAACGTGGGGATAACAGCAATGGGATGGGGATTCAGATGCAGATTTGGATGGGGATCCGGGTGGGAGATTGGCATGAGCATTATGATTCAGATGAGGACAGCGACTGACCTCATGAGTGAGGAAGGGGACAGGGAAGACAGCGGACAAGGATGGGGAAGGGGATTTGGATGAGGCAGGGGACAGGAATGGGGATGGGGACAAGATAGTGCAGTTACCGCTGGAGTCAGTGAGCCCCCAGCCAGTGGTGACGCAGGTTGTTCCCCCCTCGAATTCATCGGTGGCCTTGGGCAGGCAGACGGGAGACACGCGTTCCGACAGCTGCGCCGGAGTGGCCAGTTTGATCAGGGTGATGTCGTCGTGGATGGTCAGCATGTTGAACTTGGGGTTCTTGAAGACCTGAAGTCAGGCAGCACAGCTCTCAGCACCTGCACCCCCTGCCAGGGCGCCGGGCACCGGGCACTCCACCGGGATCAGGAGGGATCTCGGGGACCAGTGGGGACCCCGGCGATTGCTCCCGTGGGTCCCGCGATGGCAGGGCATCTGAGTTGCAGAGCCCAGTCCCTGGGACGCGGGAGAACAGGGACACACACCCAGGTCACATCCCCTGCGGGGATGAAATGGACCCTGAGGCCTGAGCCCCTATCCCTTGGGAGTTCCTGGGAACATGGGGACATCCAGGGGACCTGACCTGAGGGATGAGTGGGAGCAGGGACACCCCAGGGGATTATTGCAGTGCAGGGACGGGGGACACCGTGGACCCCCCAGGGAACGCTGACCCTCAGGATAAGGGGAACCGGGGGCTCCTCAGGAACACCAACGCCAGGACAAGGGGGACCCAGACATAAGCCCCCAGGCCGCCTGTGGCTGCCGCGGGATCCCGCAAGCACACGCAGCTCTCCTCGGAGGTACCTTCTCGATTTTCAGTTTCTGCTGATCAGGGCCGGGTGCGTCCTGGTCGTAGGCGCCCACCACCACGGTGTCGGTTTTCCTGGGCACAGGCAGGCGCTGAGCACGGGGCAGCGGCACGGGGACAGGGGGTTCCCTGGGCTCCCGGTGCCCGTGCCCAGCCCCGGCCCGGCCCGGCCCGGCCCGGCCCGGCCCGGCCCGGCCCGGCCCGGCCGGCAGCGGAGCCGGTGCCTACCTGACGCCGCAGTGGGCAGCGGTGACCACCCAGTTCTCGCTGATCAGGGACCCGCCGCAGAAGTGGAAGCCGTTGTAGCGCTGGCGGGGAGAGAGAACTGCCCTCAGCACCCGGCCCCGCCGCCGGCACTGCCGCCGGCGTGCTCCGTGCCCGGCCCCCCACACCGCACCCACCCCTGCCCCCGGCCCGCCTCGGGCTCTCACCTGGAGGGACACCTGCCATGGCCAGGACCCTGCCACCGCCGGCTCCCCGCCGACAATGCGGTTGTAGCCACGGATGACCGGTGTGATGGCGGGCACGCCGCAGTCTGCGGGGCACAGGCGGCCGTGGGACGGCGGCTCCGGCCACCCCGGCCCCGTGTCCCGTCCCCGGCACTCCCGCCCGCCCGAGCCCCGAGCCCGCCCCGCCGAGCCCCACCACCCCACGCACCCTCAGGGAGGGCGGCACGGGCAAAGCCCGCCAGGGCCAGACAGCTCAACACCCACAGCAGAGCCATTGCCACTTGTGAGGACAGACCTGCCTGGAGCCCGGTGGCTCTTATATGCACCCCTGGGCTCCTCCCCGCTTCCGCTGGCCTTGCCACCGCGGCCTTGGGAGATAGCGTGCCACCTGCTGTGGCTAGATGACATGGCCTGGGAGCATGGCACCTGGAGCCAGACCGCACTGGCCTGGACTAAGTGCTGGCTGCTAAATGGAGTTCACCGAGGGCTGGGCCTGCAGACCCTTTCCAGGCTTGCCACCCAGGCAGGGGACAGGGTCTCTGATCATCCAGAGGTCCAGGTGCCTGAGACTCCACGGCGTTGGGTGAGAAGGTTCCAGAGTGACAATATGCCGGTGGCACCACAGCAGGTGGCACGCTATCTCCCAAGGCCGCGGTGGCAAGGCCAGCGGAAGCGGGGAGGCGCCCAGGGGTGCATATAAGAGCCACCGGGCTCCAGGCAGGTCTGTCCTCACAAGTGGCAATGGCTCTGCTGTGGGTGTTGAGCTGTCTGGCCCTGGCGGGCTTTGCCCGTGCCGCCCTCCCTGAGGGTGCGTGGGGTGGTGGGGCTCGGCGGGGCGGGCTCGGGGCTCGGGCGGGCGGGAGTGCCGGGGACGGGACACGGGGCCGGGGTGGCCGGAGCCGCCGTCCCACGGCCGCCTGTGCCCCGCAGACTGCGGCGTGCCCGCCATCACACCGGTCATCCGTGGCTACAACCGCATTGTCGGCGGGGAGCCGGCGGTGGCAGGGTCCTGGCCATGGCAGGTGTCCCTCCAGGTGAGAGCCCGAGGCGGGCCGGGGGCAGGGGTGGGTGCGGTGTGGGGGGCCGGGCACGGAGCACGCCGGCGGCAGTGCCGGCGGCGGGGCCGGGTGCTGAGGGCAGTTCTCTCTCCCCGCCAGCGCTACAACGGCTTCCACTTCTGCGGCGGGTCCCTGATCAGCGAGAACTGGGTGGTCACCGCTGCCCACTGCGGCGTCAGGTAGGCACCGGCTCCGCTGCCGGCCGGGCCGGGCCGGGCCGGGCCGGGCCGGGCCGGGGCTGGGCACGGGCACCGGGAGCCCAGGGAACCCCCTGTCCCCGTGCCGCTGCCCCGTGCTCAGCGCCTGCCTGTGCCCAGGAAAACCGACACCGTGGTGGTGGGCGCCTACGACCAGGACGCACCCGGCCCTGATCAGCAGAAACTGAAAATCGAGAAGGTACCTCCGAGGAGAGCTGCGTGTGCTTGCGGGATCCCGCGGCAGCCACAGGCGGCCTGGGGGCTTATGTCTGGGTCCCCCTTGTCCTGGCGTTGGTGTTCCTGAGGAGCCCCCGGTTCCCCTTATCCTGAGGGTCAGCGTTCCCTGGGGGGTCCACGGTGTCCCCCGTCCCTGCACTGCAATAATCCCCTGGGGTGTCCCTGCTCCCACTCATCCCTCAGGTCAGGTCCCCTGGATGTCCCCATGTTCCCAGGAACTCCCAAGGGATAGGGGCTCAGGCCTCAGGGTCCATTTCATCCCCGCAGGGGATGTGACCTGGGTGTGTGTCCCTGTTCTCCTGCGTCCCAGGGACTGGGCTCTGCAACTCAGATGCCCTGCCATCGCGGGACCCACGGGAGCAATCGCCGGGGTCCCCACTGGTCCCCGAGATCCCTCCTGATCCCGGTGGAGTGCCCGGTGCCCGGCGCCCTGGCAGGGGGTGCAGGTGCTGAGAGCTGTGCTGCCTGACTTCAGGTCTTCAAGAACCCCAAGTTCAACATGCTGACCATCCACGACGACATCACCCTGATCAAACTGGCCACTCCGGCGCAGCTGTCGGAACGCGTGTCCCCCGTCTGCCTGCCCAAGGCCACCGATGAATTCGAGGGGGGAACAACCTGCGTCACCACTGGCTGGGGGCTCACTGACTCCAGCGGTAACTGCACTATCTTGTCCCCATCCCCATTCCTGTCCCCTGCCTCATCCAAATCCCCTTTCCCATCCTTGTCCGCTGTCTTCCCTGTCCCCTTCCTCACTCATGAGGCCAGTCGTTGTCCTCATCTGAATCATAATGCTCATGCCAATCTCCCACCCGGATCCCCATCCAAATCTGCATCTGAATCCCCATCCCATTGCTGTTATCCCCACGTTCATCCCATTCCTCATCCCCATCTCCGATGCCCAACCCTGCCCCAGTCCTGTCCCCGTCTCCACCACCACCGCGGTCCCGTCCTCCTCGTTCCCCCCTCCCCATCCCAGCCCTTTCCCCATTCCCGCTCTGCTCCCGCTGCCGGCGCTGACGCCCCCCGCTCCCCGCAGCCTCGCACACGCCGGCGGTGCTGCAGCAGGTGGCTCTGCCCCTGCTCACCAACACCCAGTGCAAGGAGTTCTGGGGCTTCCGCATCCGCGACGTGATGGTGTGTGCCGGCGCCGACGGAGCCTCTTCCTGCATGGTACGTGCCCCCGGCCCCCGCTGCCCCCGGCGCCCCCGCGGCCCGGCCCGGCGCTCACCCGCTGCCCCGTGCAGGGCGACTCCGGCGGCCCGCTGGTGTGCCAGAAGGACGGCGCCTGGAACCTGGTGGGCATCGTCTCCTGGGGCAGCAGCACCTGCGACACAAAGACCCCCGGCGTGTACGCCCGCGTCACCAAGCTCCGCGACTGGATCGACTCCATCCTGGAGGCCAACTGAGGCCTGCAATAAACGCTGCCAGCCCCTGAGCACGCTGTGTCCTTGTCACCGCGCCGGGACGGACGGGAGCTGGGCACGGGGCAGGCGGGTGGCCGGGTGACACTCGGCGGGGAATGGGGACATGCGGTGGGCTGGGGTCAGTTCTTCGGGCGTGAGGACACCTGTCCTGGAGGGCCGAGAGGCGTGGGGACACCTGGCTGGGAATGGGGACAGATGGACACGGGCACGTGGTGACTCCTGGCCCCCAATGGGGAAACCTGGCTGCCTGCGCACGGGAACAGAGGGACGGGGGGGCAATGGGGAGCCGTGACTGGAAATGGCTGGGGACAGATGGGCACACGGGGGACATGGTGACTCCTGTTTGGGAGGGGACGAGCACCGGGGACATGTGGTCTCCTCTGGGGTCAGGGACCCCTGACCAGCTGCAGAGACACTTGAGCAGGCTCGGGGACACCCGGCAGGGTAAAGGGGGGCCGTGGTGAACGCAGCGACTCCGCTCAGGCAGGGGACGACAGCACGGGAACATGAGCACAGGCACTGGCGGGACCCAGGTCCCTCCGCCAGGGACACTCTGGCGTGTGGCCGGAGCCACCTTAAGGTGTCAGTGTGGGGGAGGGATGGACAGGCTGCGGGGGAGGGCAGCGTCCTGGTCCCGTGCGGTTCCTATGTCGCCGATCTTGTCCCGTCTCGACATGGCGCTGCGGAGGGCGCTGGCGCTGGGGGCGGCGCTGGGGCGCCGCAGCTGCTGCTCCAAGGTGGGGCCGGGGCTCCGAAGGGCGCTCGGGTCCTGACGTGGCCGCTCGGCCTCGTGCCCTCGGCCCGTGGCCGTGCCGCGACCCTCCGCACCGCATCCCTGACGGGTCCCCGCTGTTCCCCTCGCAGCCCTCGCTGCCCCCCGACTTCGTGGATGCCCTGAGGGCCGTGGCCGGAGCCCCCAATGTCTCCACGGCCACAGCGGTGCGGGAGCAGCACGGCCACGATGAGTCCATGCACCCGTGAGTGCCCCTGGAGCTGGGACCCCGGGGAGGGGTCTGGGAAGGGGAAGGGCCATGGGCAGAGATCTGGGCATGGATGGGAAACGTTTGGGCGGACCAGGGGCCATGGAGCAGGGAAGGGGCAGGTGACGTGTCCACGTCCGGGAAGGGCCACGGGGAGGGTCAAGAGGTTGGGTCAGTTGGTCAGTGGTGCTGCCTGTCCCCCAGCTGCGCCCCCCCGGACGTCGTGGTGTGGCCCCAGGCGGTGGGGCAGGTGCAGGAGCTGGCAGCCCTGTGTCACCGCTGCCGCGTGCCCATGGTGCCCTTTGGCACCGGTACGGGCCTGGAAGGAGGCGTCAATGCCGTGCAGGTATCGGCCGCCCCGGCCCCTCTGAGCCCCCAGGGGCTGTCGGTGCCCGGCCGTGCCCAGACCCCCGCGTGTCCCTGTGTGCCAGGGCGGCGTCTGCTTTGACCTGAGCCGCATGGACGCCATCGCGGAGCTGAGCCTCGAGGACTTCTCGGTGACAGTGGAGCCCGGTGTCACCCGCAAGGCCCTCAACAAGCACCTGCGTGGCACCGGGCTCTGGTTTCCTGTCGGTACCGTGGGCATGAGGGGTGTCATGGGGCTGGGGGTGACAGCACTGGAGAGGCTGTGGATGAAGACACACTTGAGGAAGCGTGGATTGTGGAGTGCCCACATGTGTGTCGTGATTGCAGGGCTGTAGCAGATATGTATCTAGGACTGAGGATGCCATGATTCCTGAGCTTCTGGAAGGGATGGATAACCACTTGTAGGAATGCTTGGGATCTGAGAATACCGTCCTCTTTGCCACACCACACCCATGGCTCCTATGGTGGCTCTGGCGCCTGGCAAGGTGCTGTGAGGGGCACCCACCCCATATTCTTTCAGGGCCCGTGGGCCCCCACTGCCCTGTACTGCCACCCCTTATTTTCCCCCAACCCTCTCAGGCCCATCCCTTGTGCCCCAACAGTCTCCAAAGGCTCTGAGGTCTTTTAGGAGGATAGAATAACCCCAGCCCTGCCACAGGACTTCTCCCTCACCCCAGGAGGCACACACACATACCCAGGAGAAAAGGGGTGTTTCTAGGTAAATCTTTATACTGCTGAGGGACTTGGGGCCAAGTTTTGGAGGGGGCTGCCACTTGGTAGCTCCAGGAACCAGCGGAAGCTTCCCACGTTCAAAAGGCACCAATTTCAGTTCACGTTTCGGTTACAGCTGGTACTGTAGCAGAACCCGAGACGTGCGAACGCACAGCTTAGCCCCTTCCTGCCCCAGCAGCTCCCCACCACCCCTTACCCCCCTGGGCACCCCATCCCCAGCCTCCAGCACACAAGGGGACAGTACAACCCATCTCTGTCACTGTCCCACCATCACAGGGAATGGCTTCCACACCATTAGAATCTCCTGGCCACTGTAGAGTTCTCCGGAGTGCACCGCAGAGTCCCCTGGAGAGCAGAGCAGCCACAGCATCACAAAGGGCATCTCAAATTGCCAGGCACATCCTTGCCTCCCCGGGGACATGGCCCCATGCCCTTCAGCCCAGAACTGGCCACCGGTTTTGTATGGAGAGAGGACAGCAGGGAAAGAGTAGACATAGATCCACCTTCCCGCTTTTGCTTTGTTATGGCCACAGCTCTAGCCTTTCCTGGCTCCTGGCCAGAGGGAAGAGGAAGGGGTATGATGGCTGCAGCCCCTCATCTCTGTTCCCACAGAGCCCCAGCTCCCCAGTGTGCATGGGAGTCTCTATGCACATGTCTGCTTAGACTGGGTGGAGAAGACTTGCATGGAGGGAAATGCATGTCTGGGGAAGGGTGGGGGCCCCAGAGAGAGGGGACAGTGGCCCTGAGGCCATCACATGGCTGCCAGCTGCCCCAGCACCATCCTGAATTGCTGCGTGCTGTTAGCAAGGTCCTTGACACGCTCCACCATGTCCTTGGAGGCAGCAGGAGATGGGTAGTGGAGGGCAGCTGCCTTGGTGGTCATCACGATCTCCTTGAGCATCTCACAGAGGAGGTTGCTGTAGTGCATCACCTTGTGCTGGACGTCCTGGGCCTTGGCCTGGCGGGACAGTGTGTCCCCAATGAAAACAAGCTTGTGGGCGCTGAGGATGACAAACTTGCTGTGGGCCACAAAGATCTTGGGAGGTTGGTTGGTGCTGACGGCAGTGAAGAAGGCATCGACAGCATTGGTGAGCGTGGTGAGGTTGGCCTCGCACTGCTCCAGGTAGAAGAGGAGGAGCTGGCGGTCAGCAGGACACAGTGTCCCACCGCCCCGCGCGGGGCTGTAGTGCTGGGGGGGACTCCAGTTGGACAGGTCGTTGTCGATGGGGCGTGTCACCTCCTGCTCCAGCCGCTCAAACTGCTTCAGCTATGGGAGAGACAGGCATGGGGCAGGGTGACCATTGAGACAGCACCTGTGCCCCTCCAAGGAGCCACCAGCCTCAGGGAACACAGCAAGGGACAGATCCAGCCCCAGGACAGCCGTGCCAGGCTCCCCTCCAGGCTCAAGGTGCCTACACCCCTCTTCACTGGCATAGCACTGGTATGGAAGGCAAGGTAGAATGCACCATGAGAACATCCAGGGAAGAGTGCTGTAGTCAGACCAGCAGCAGAGGTTAAAAAGAAGGAAGACATGGGGCCCTGTGCGCCCCAAGTGCTGTGCACAGCAGCACTCACCTCCCTGCCCCAGTGCCCTTACCTGCTGGTGCTCCAGCTGGTCCTTGCTCTGCCGGATGATGTTGCCTTTCTCCAGCAGCTCCTTCTGGGTCTTCTCAAACTCCTCCTTGCCCTGCAGGGGCATGACATGGAAGGGGTCAGTAATATTAGCCTTGCCAGAGAGTTCCCACTTGCCCTGGGACATCTCTGGTCCACACAGCCCTCAAGATGGAGGGTAGGAGCAAAGCATGTGTGGAAGCAGAGCTGCCTAATCCCCCCTGTGCCAGGGAGCCACCATCATAATGCTCCCTGTGGGAAGCAGCCCCCAAACCCGTGCCCACCTGGAGATGGACATAGTCATAATCCTCCATCCAGCCACTCTCACTGTTCTCGTAGGGCCCGTCAGGTGACTCCTGAGCCAGCAACTTGGGAGGGGAAGGCAGGGGCCGTGACTGGATGCTGCTGGCCTTGTCAGAGGGGTGAGAGGGTCCATGGCCACCACTCTCCACCGCCGTCTTTGTCCGTTTGAAGAGAAGGGAGGCATTGCCATGCAGGAAGGAAGCCAACTGCTTGGTGTCATCGGGAACACCACGTGAGTGCATGATGAAGTGCTCCAAGTCATCCGTGCCTGGCTTGCCGCTGGCCAGAGCACTGGGGGCCCAGTGGCAAGCGTCCAGCGCTTGGCCATGCCGTGCCAGGGCCTGGTAGACCTCCTCCATCTTTTGAAGCTGCTTACTGAGCTTGGTGTAGAGGGAGCGGTCAGAGGCCTGGGCAGCATTGGCCACTGCCCCCCGGGCAAACTCCAGCAGGTCCCGGAGGGCTGTCCGGACGCCCTCGGCTGCCCCACGGATGTTGGCAGCGTTCACCTCCATGTGCTCGGGGCTGCGCCAGTTGGTGCTGATAAAGGACATGAGGTAGGAGACAGCGTTGCTCACGCCACTCTGGAGCTTGGCCAGTGTCTCCATGGCGGCATCCAAGTCCAGGGAGAACTCCTTGCTGACTGCCTTAGCCGACTCCTTCACAGGCACCACATCCAGCGAGGACGTGGAGATGTTGCTGCGGGTACTGCCTGTGCTGGAAGCCGAGAGGCGCTTGGCATCAGCGCCCTTGGCCTCACGGTCTACTTGTGGTGGGACATCGTAGATGTACTCGCCCTCCGTGTCCACAGAGCCCTTGCCTGGGGCATGCAAGTCCCGGGGTACATCGTACACCTCTTGGGAGGAGAAGGTGGATCCTCCCAGCTTCTTGAGGCTGGGGGGCACATCGTAGATCTCGTGGGAGGGTGGAAGCTCAGGAGCACCTTTCCCAGCTGCCGGGGGCACATCATAGACATCCTCTGGCAAGTAGGGCTCCTGCTGGGCCAGGATGAGGGGGTGGCGGGAGGGGTCAAAGGCTTTCTGCTTGGCAAAGGCGGGTGGCACGTCGTAGGTCTCCTCCCGTGCTGGGCCATCCGGCACGTCCTTGCTCACTGAGGGGGGAACATCGTACACCTGCAAAGGCAGAGCAGTGGCACTGTCAGCACTGCTGGGAGAGCTGGCCTGGGGCAGGTGTGGAGGCACAGGTTTGCTGCCCTGAGCTGCAGGGCATGCAAGTGCCAGCACTGGGCATCCAAGACGGCACTGGGTGGGAATGAAGCCATGCACCCCAGGCGTGCCCCTGCCCTTTGGGACAGGAATCAAAAAATCCTAGAGCAGCCCAGGTTGGAAGGGACTTGGAAAGAGCATGGGTCCAACCTCATACCCTGGATGTGAACGTCCAGCAACCCACTCCTTGGCATTCTGAAAGCCTCCAGTGCCAGGGACATCACCACATCTCTGGGGAGACCGATCTAGTAATTATTTTTTTTCCCTCCTGTAAAAATCTGTTTGTCATTCTTACACAAAGAAGCTGAGAGCTTCCCAGCAGCACTTACAGTTTGGTGCAGGTTCTTCTCCACGCTGGGGGGCACGTCATAGATCTCCTGCCCCGGGTCCTGCCCATTGGGACCCTTCACTGCCATGGGAGGGGTGTCATAGACCTGGAAGTGGGGGGGGGGGGACACAGAACGATGTGTCAGAGATGGAGTGGCCACCCAGCTCCTCTCAGGGACCAGCTGGGAATGGTGGAGGTGCTCAGCACCAAGGTCCATGAAGTACAGTTTTGGGTGCAATTTAGTCTGGTGTGGATCTCAGGCTGTGACAGATCATCTCCCATTCTTACGGGCAGAGCCAGAGATTCCCCCTTGACACCTAAAGCAGCCTCACCTCCTGGCTGAACTGGCTTGGGACCCCTCCTCGGACAGGCGGCACGTCATAGATCTCCTGAGAGCCCGTGGAGGTGAGGTGACGAGGGAAATCGTACTCAACCTGCTCACCCTTGGGGGAGTCATAGACATACACCTGACCCACACGGGTGGGCACCAGCACCTGGAAAGAAGGAAAAGACATGATGTGGCCACCACCGAGCATCACCCACCCTGTATCATTCCCCCAAAACCCAGCAATAGCGCCAGAGAAAGGATGGTTGCTGGATTCCATACTGCACTGCCTGGAATTAGGGTCTGCCCGGTGCCACGGGAGGGCGCTGCCCGGCCGGGTGTGCAGCGAACCGGGGACGGGATGATATCACCAGTTATTTATAGCGGCGATAGAGTCTCAGCGAGAGACAAAGCCCGGCCGGCACGGCCGTGGCGTGCAGAAAGCAACGGCCCATCGAGGCGTGGGCCGGGGTCTGCCAGCGCCTGGAGATCCCTGCCCACAGCTCCGTGCCTGAACGGGTGACATTTCATGATGACACCAGAGCGGAAAATAACCAAACCCAGAGGGTAATGGCACCCTGCCCGACCAGTGCCAAGGAGGGCTGAGGTGTTGGGCTGGTCCTTCCTTTCCAGATGCTCCTTGTGCCCTGGCTGTGATTTGGCAGCTCCCTCCCCTCCTTGGCTGCTTCCCAAGGGTATGAGTTGGAGTAGCCTTCCCAGAAAACACGATACTGAAAGCACCTCACTACTCTTCCCCAGGATGACGTGCCAGGGAAGGGGCAGAGCCAGAAGGAAGCTGGTGTCTGGGATGGAGCCGTTAAGCTCCATGCTGGGGACAGCCTGGTAGTTCACCCTTGCCTCACTCGTGTACCTAGCAAGTACTGGCAGGCTGCCTGGCACAGTTGGGAAATGCTGGCACTGCCTGTCTGTTCCTGTGTGCACTCCCAGGAGGAACAAAACCTCACAGCACTGTGCTGGGCACCACAGCTACTTCCACAGCTCCAGAACCCGGCATCCCAAACCAGCTCTTGGGTTACCAACACTCTGTGACCATACCAGACACACTGCCATGCCCTGAGTGACACCAGCAAAGCCCACACAAGAGATCACAAGGACCAGAGTGCTGAATGTTGTGCAGCCCCAAGAAGGGTAGCTCACACCAGCCAGAGCACCTCAGCCACTGCAGAGACTCTCCCAGTGTACACACTCCTGCCAGCAGTGTGGGCAAGGATGCCCACACAACCCCAGCAATGGGCACATGGGTTGCCTGCTCCAAGAGTAGCAAGTTGAGAAACCCAAGCTGTGCCACCTACTCACACCCACAGGCCACAGAGCACCCCACAAACACAACACACTCCCTACTCCAGTCTCCCCATCCTACCTTTCCCTGGGGCTTGTGCCCTTCCCAGCTCCTCATGTCCAGTGACGGTGGCACCTGGTAGATTTCTTGAGCTTGACCAGCTGAAGGAGGAACCTGGTAGACATCCTGGGGGGGACTGGCAGAGCCCCCTGGGTACGCCTCTGCAGCCTGGCCCAGGGAGGGGGGCACCTGGTAGATTTCCTGGCCGGGGTTGGGGAAGGTGTGAGAGGGTGCCTGCTTCGGGTAGGTGGAGGGCTGCTTAGCTGGGGCAGGAGGAAACTGTCCAGTAGGTGTTGAGCCCGGGTACAGACCCTGCTGTCCCTTGTTGGGGACTGGCATCAGGTAGACATTGTCCCCTTGGGGGGCATAAGCAGGGTGCATGGGTGTGTACTGCGAGGCGGGCGACAGCGGAGTATAGCCCCCTTGGTGAAGGAAGGGCAGAGCCGGCTGGGGTACCGATGGTTGTTGCGGCGGCGCCTGCCCCTGTGTCGGGACAGGCGCTTGCTGCTGCGGCTGCTTCTTGTCGTACATCCCCACGAGGATCTTGAGGCGGTTCCCGGGAACGATGCCCTGCCGGCCATGGAGCGAACACAGCCACCAGCCGTCCAGCCCCTGCGTGTTGCGCTCCAGCACCGTCATGATGTCGCCCTTGCGGAAGGAGAGCTCGTCCGGGGACTCGGCCACGTTGTCGTACAGCGCCTTGGCCAGCACGTTCTGGAAGAGAGCCCCGCGCCGGGGCGGTGAGCCGGGTCCCGCCGGCCGGTGCGGCGTCATCCCAGCGGGCGACAGCGGGGCGGCAGCTCAGCACCGGGACGGAGCTCCGGAGGCTTCGCCGCGCAGTTCCCGCCAGCCGGATCTCCCCGTTCCAGCCACCGCGGGATTCCTCGCTGGAGCAAAACCCACCCTTCCCAGAGGTGGTGCTGGGAAAGGGCCGGGCCCTTCCGCCTCCCCGGTTTCGGGGGGCCTCCTCTGCCTCTCCCGCCCCTTCCCTCCGCCGACTGGGAGGAAGTGCCGGGGCGGTGAGTCAGCCGTGGCCGTGGCCATCGCACGGCACCCGTCGCCGGGCCCGGGCCCCTTCCACCCCGCGGAGTCCCCGAGCCGGGCCACGGCGGCACCTGCCAGCGCTGCTCGGGGCCGTGGCGGCGGGACGGGCCGCGGCCCGCCCGGGATGGCAGGGCCGGACTCCCGGCCGTCCCGCGGCCCTGCCCGCCGCCGGTGCCGCCACACCCGGTGAGGCGGAGGCCTGGGGAGGCCCCTGGCCCCGTTGGGCCCCCCGCGAGTCCCGCAGCGGCCTGACCCGCCGGGAGGGAAGGGGAGCAGGCAAGGCCTCGCCGCCTCGGAGCGGGGAAACTCGGCCAAGGTCACGCCAGTGGGATCGGCCGCACAGGAGAAGCCCTGCTCGGGCCGAGCGGTGAGGGGGCTGCGGCCTTCCTCCTCGCCCTCCTCCTCCTGCTCCAACAGGGCCCCCCAGCAGCCGTTCCCCCGCGCCCTACCTGTCCCCGCACACGCCCCCGTGTCCGCCCGCGCGCCCCCGCTCACCAGGTAGTTCATCTTCCCGCGGGGCTGCTCCGGCCGCAGTGGGGGCGGCGGGCCGGGTGCGGGCCGAGGGCCGGGCCGGGCCGGGGGCGGCGGGGCCGGGGCGCGCGGGCGGCGGCGGCGCCGTAGGGATCGTTATAGCGCCGCGCGCGCCCGGCCCGGCCGCTCCGCCCGCCCCCATTGGCTGCCGGGGGCGGGGCCCGGGGCGGGAAGGGGGCGGGGCCTCCGGAGGGGCGGGGCGGGCGCGGGGGGCGCGGGGGCTGTGACGGGCGAGCCACGCGTGTGTAAAGGCAGGGAAACGGGGTGTGACACAGGCTACGGGGGTGTGACACAGGCTACGGGGGTGTGACACAGGCCGGGGGGGTGTGACCAACTACGACAAAGGGTGAGGGGATCGGAACCGGCGTGCAACAGCTGTGCGCAGAAGGGTGTGCAACAGGTGTTGTAGTGGGCCTGCACTTGGTGTGCAGCAAAGGCTATCTGGGTGTGTAATGGGTGTGTAATGGGTGTGCGAATGAAGGAAAAAGGCTCTGAAATGGGTGTGTAAAGAGCAAAGGTCATTAAAGGTTAATGAGTGCTAAAAGGTGTGCAGTGGGTGTGCAATAAAGCGTAAGAGTGAGCTAACTGGGGAGTTCTGGAGTGTGTAATGGGGATGGTGTGTAGTAGCAGGAGGATACAAGGGGTAGGTAACAGGTAGCTGTATCTGCAATGGCTCACATGGCACACCATGGCACACCCTGGCACACATGGGACACCTGGCACAAAGGGCACACCACAGCTGCCTGTCTGGCCTGTTCCAACAGCCTGGCCACATGGCCCATGGGCACCCCCACATCTGCTAAGCCTTGGTTTGGCATCACTGTATGCTGTGCTGCAGTCCCTGCTATCATCTGCAGAGAGCTGGCAGCAGGCTGGGAGGGTGGCTGGGAGCTGTGGGAGGCGCAGGACCTATGGTCATACACAAGCTGCACGGACACCCACGCTGCTCCCCAGGCGTGCAAGAGCCAGAGCACGTAGGGAACCAAGGGAAGGGACACGAGGGGTGCCTGCAGCCGTGGGCTCACAGGTGAGGGGACAGTGAGTGGGTCTGTGTGAGAGCCGCAGGCCAGTGAGTGAGTGATACATGTGGAGACAGGCCAGGAATGTGCCCCTGACGGTGCATGTGCCTCCTGGCTGCAGTCCTCATCGTGGCATTTCCTCTCACCCTCCGGGGTTACTTTCAGGCCACACCAGGGTGAGGTGGCAGAGCTGAGGCCAGATTGCAAACACATGCCCTTCCCCAAAAAACAGTGCTTGAGCCACCGCCACTGTCCCCAGCTTGGAGGCAAGTGGCCCTGTGTATCAGCGGCAGAAAGGGAAACTGAGGCACGGCTGTGGGGAGGAGACATCCGGTGGCAGGGACTGCGGTCGTGCCCACAAACCACAGCTGCTCCGACGGGCGCAGCCTGAGGACTGCAGTTTCCTCTTGTTGGTGACAGTGGTGACAGTGCAGGCACTGAGCACTGTGGGCATCCTTGGGATGGGCCCCAGCCTCTCTCCCACCACTCTAGAGCTGATCCCATGAAGCCAGGATGTGTTTGCTTTGGAGACCCTGAACCTGGTGTGGGCCCACCAGGCCAGCAGTGAAAGTCTCCTGGGATCCCTGAGATGTCCCCAGGTTGAAGCTGCCACTATATGACTTCAGGCAGGTGCTGAGGGACCATAAGCTTCCTGCTTTTGGACTTAAAAGCAATGGGAATTTCACTTTTCCCTCTCCCTGTGTTGATGCTCAGGTCAAAGTGTTCACTGTTAAACTCGATCCCATTTTTGGTCCATCAGAGCCAAAAATCACTGCTTGCATCTGCTGAGCACCTCGAGCTAGCAACAGCTCCTGCACATCCCTGCTTCCACAGCCGAGCACCCATGGGGTGACAGGCACCAACAGGTCTTCCTTTGAGAAAATGGAATGCCAAAAAGAAGATGAAAAGTGGAGCATTACAGGGGCCCTGCTGCTCTAGGGATGCTCAGAGCTGGGCTGGCTGCCCAGAGCATCCCTGTGCTGCTGCTGGTGGTGAGGGTCCCACCAGTCCCATGCCATGATTCCCTGCCAGCTCCACTGGACATAGGGCTGGGTGTTTTGGGATGGATGCTCCTTGGGATGCAGGTTGCCCCAGCAACGGTTGCTATGGAAAACACTTCAGTGGCAAAATTTCCAGCCATATTCATGTGTCCATCATTGTCTTTCAGAGAGTCCCTGGTGTATGGTGAGCCAGGCACGGCTGGCTCTGCACGGGCAGGCTGTGGCTGCAGGGGACTGGCTGTGCTGGGCCTGGCTATTCCTGAATTTTTGCAGCTTTTCCTGCTGGATATGGTGTGAAAAGGTGTAGCACACCAAAGTGAGATTTGGGGGAGCATAGCAGATGTACAATGGACAGGGGGAGCAGGCTGTGCTGAGCCTTGCCATATTAATTGGCTAGCAGCCAATTAATGTCCCATTGGCCCTGCCATGCCCCAACCATTGGATGAGATTAATTTTGGTGAATCAAACACAGGGCACAGCGCTGGGACAGTGGGACATACCAGGAAATGGGCTGGCAGTGGGATGTTTGCCAGGACCAGCAGCTTCAGCTGGGGCTTGCTGCTCCTGCCCACAGCCCTGCCAGATCTGTGCTTCAGAAAGCCACTCCCCACCTCCTGGAGCAGCAATAGGATTACACAGGACTGAGTCTCCTAGCAATGAATGAAGAAATAAATCCTATAAGGCAGGACAGGATTTATTAGACTTCAATATTCTGGAAATAATGAGGACATTTCTCTTGGCTTGTAATATCACGGGACCCAACAGGATCACAACCAGGATTTATCCCTGTGCTTCTCTGTGGCACTGGGTTGGTTAGCTGTGGAGAGAAGCTGCTGGGGGAGGCTGCTTGCCTTTCTGAAGAGCAGGATGGTGGGGCACCCCCTCATCTCCAGCAAAGCCAAGACAGACTGCAGGCCTCAGGCTGCCCCAACAGTAGCAGCTCTGTTTGTCTCCCCATTCATCCCCCAGTGAGGGCTGGCACAGATCCTCGCCCTCGGCTGGGGCTCACTGCTGGGAGTGGGATGGGCTGACACAGGAAGGGCTGGCTGTGCCATCCCAGCACCCACAACCAGCCCTAGGGGTGCCCTGGGGTGGAGACCCTCAAATGGGGTAGGAGACCCACAGGCCATTCCATTACTCCCCATTAGTTTTGGAAACACTGTAAACAGAATCCCGCTGTACTGCTGGGTGGGACATTACTCTGAAGGGGAGGTGGGAAGAGGCTGAAAACATCTTGGAAAAGGGGATATGATGCTGCCAGTATCACCTTTCAGGCACCAGCTCTGCCCCTTCTGCCCCTGCTCCTAGGGTCAGCTCCACACTCTGGCCCCTTCTTCTCCCAGCGGCCACATTTTGCCCCATGGCAGCTCTGTCCATGAATCCCCTTGTGGTCCTTGGCACAGCCTGGGGCTATGGGATGCACCCGCAGCCAACCAGCATTCAATCTCCTCCCATGTTGAGAGCTAACATTTATTCCTGCATCCCTTTCACTGAAGCAGCTTTAAATGCAGTGTTACCTCCCTGTCACGATTCCCGTGGCCCCATAGCAGCCCCCACAAACCCCAGCAGATCCGTAAAGCTGAGCCTGTGGGGGTGGGTTGGACACAGCTGGTTTTACCCATGGCCCCAGCACAGGGATGCTGCGACAGAAGCCCTGACCATCAGGACACAATTGGAGCCTTGTTTGGGGCTCAGCTGCACAAGGGGCCCCTTCAGGCGGCCAGGGAAGGGGGAGCTCCTTGGGGCGAGGTGATGCTTTGGCCATGAGGGACTCCTTATAGGGCCAAAATTACCCCAAGCAAATGCCCAAGGTGGGTTCCAACCCATGGAGAACACAGGACCTTCCCTGAGAACACAGCTCAAAGTGGGAATGTCTCAAAAGATGGACCCACATCTGAGAACATTGCTCCTCGCAGAAAGTGCAGGGCCATCAAGGGCTGGTGGGGACACTGAGGGCTGGTGGGTCCTGGGGCCACCCCCCTTCGTGGGAAGGCGACTGAGCAATGGAAATAGCAAGCAGAGAGGGGTTTTGGTTGGATTTTTTTTTTCCTTCCAAAGCAGCCAAGCTGTATTTTCTGGAGACCTGTAAATCACTCCTCGTCTTCAGGAAAGAGAGGCGAGGAATACATGATCCAACCCAGCAAAAACGCGGGACGCTTGGGAGCATGGAGGAAGCCAGGAATCAGCCCAGGCTGGAGGCTGCCTCCCGGCCATCCCACCAAGCCTGTCCCAGCTTGCTGGGCTAGGAGCTGGCACTGCAGCCCAGCATCCTCAAGCTGAGCTGGGCACACCATGCTGCCACGAGCTGGGGAGCCCAGCAGAGAGGGGAGTCGAGGCTCTCGGCCATTACACTGCACCTTTCCAGAAGGTCAGGTTGCTTCCAAGATTTCAAGATTTTCTACATTTGCTCAGCTGAAGAGAAGAAAAAAACTCTGGAGGGTTTCTGAAGAGCATAGCTGGGGCTGGCAGGCAGGATCCTGTAAACTAGGGGTCATCAATTTTCCCAGTTCACCAGCATGCCAGGGGAGGTTGTGCTGGCCACATTCCTCTAACACACCATTAGTGTACATGTGAATCCAAAGCCACCCCCAAACCATCCAGAGCCAGATGCAGCTGCAGGACTCACTATGGACACAGCCTGGAGCTCTTTAATGGTTTTAAAAACAAAGCTGGGTTTGGTGCCTCTGGTCTTTGGGATCTCTAAGGGTACTTTTTGCATCTCCATTCTGCTCTTGCTCATGGTACGGTGCACAGAATTATTTTCCACTTACCTATTTGGTGCTGCCCAGCTGCTGGAACAGAAAGGGCACTAGAATGCAGCAGGGATACTCACACTGCAGAAAAAGTTTTGGTCAGCAGCTCCCAGAAGCCAGATGCCATGGGGTCCCACCATGTGCAGGGGTGACATGACCCTTCCCTGCTGCTGCCTAGCATCAGAGTCAAGGGGGGCACAGGGCAGAGATGTTCCCAAATATTCCCTCTTCACTGCTCAGAAACAGCAGAGCAATAGGCAAATCATTTCCCTGGCTGCATGCTTAGCACTCACAGCAGGTCCAGCCCTGCCAGCCCTACTTGTGGCTGCCTCGGCATCTCACCATCTTTGGGGATCTGCAGGAAAACAAGCCTGGGCTGCCTTGGGGTCCCTGTTGGGAGAGACCCTGTAAGGAGGGCAGGACAGCACACAAGGAGAGAAGGCACTGGAAATGGTCCAGCACTACCATTCCAAGCAGGAGAGCAGTCCAACTACTGCAGCAGCACCTGCCTTGCTCCACAGCCCCCACTGAGGTCCTGCCAGGGCCATTCTCTGCCACTCAGGAGCCCCAGGCTGAGAGATCCCCACACGGTACCCTGCACAGGGACTCTGGTTGTTTTTGCAACCTAAGCCAGAGCAGCAACTGGCTTGGAAGTGTTTGGAGATGAAAACATGTAATCACTCTGTTGTTTTGTTTCTGTCCCATTTCAGGCTTGTTCAAGCAGGTCCATTACAGCTGATTCTGTATAGAACAAGGCGCCAAAGGCTGCAGCTCCCCTGAGCACGTGGTGTTTTGTTCTGGTCTATCCTGCAGGCCACAGAGCAGGGGCTGACTCAGCAGCAGACACATGAGCCGAAGGCTCAGACTGTGCTCAGAGCCACAGGCAAGGGGCCACGGGCAGTGACGGCATCACTCACCCTGTGGGCAGGAAGGACGGGGCTTGTGCTGCTTCCCCCCAGCACAGCACCAGCACGGGCTGCCCCACCAAGTGGGCCCAAAGCATCCTGTGGGGAAATGCTGATGGTACCTCTACTCCAAGGATGTGCACAGGCCAGACATCAGGAGCTGCCCAGCTCCACCAGAGGCAGGCCAGCAGGGACGGCCACGATGACGGTGTGTTACTGGTCTCCAGCTGCTCGTTCCACACCCAGGCGCCTTGGCCTGCCCTCCCAGGCAGCTGCACTTGCTGAATGTCCCTGTGTGGCCATGCTTTGGGATGAGTTTCCTTACTCCTGCAGCACTGCTACAGGACTACATTGACCTTGTCACCCCCAGTTCTGGGTTTCACTGTACCACCAGCCTCAGTAATAAGGAGGGAAAGGGATTCAATGCCCAGGCTGCTATCAGGGCACACACTAGGTACCTCTGATAGAGGTTTTTATGACTCCTGTCAGACACTCCTTACTATATGTGATCCTTAATTTCTTTGTCCTCTGCTTCCCGCACAAATCACACTGCCAGCACACAAGAGTGTTGGGATGGAATACTTTATTCACGTGAACACTCAGATCCTGGCCCTTCCTGCCTGCTGCAGCTGCTCCCATCTTCCTGACAGTGTGAACAAGGAAGGATTTCTTCACCAGCTTGCTTAACCCCCCCCAGCATCATCAGACCCCACGAACAAGTACAGACAGTTTGGCTTTGTCTGGACAGGAGCAGAGGGCGGAGGGGCAAGGAGTGCTGCGGGGCTGGCAGAGCAGGCAAAAGGGCTCCAGCCCACAGCCTGTGTACGTACAGCAGCCATGAAACCTTCCTGCAGCTCCACTCTCCCCCAGACATGCCAGTACTCTCCCAGCCTTGGTGACTCCTCCTGCCGCCAGAAGCACTTGGGATTGGTAAAGGATGGATGCCACCACTTCTCCTTGGAAAGTTGTTGCCAGAATTGCACCGATGTTTTCCATCAGCTGCTGGGCCATTTAACCCTCAACGTGCCTCCTGTCCATTGACAAATACCCTCCCCAAATTATTACAGTAAAAGGAAAATCCTGTATGTTGAGACATACAGGCTGAGTCTTGGGTAGAGAACAGTTTCCGTGCTTGGTGGTTGTTGGTGGCCGGCAGCCCCCAGCCAGCCCTGGGGCACAGAAGGGAGCAAGATCCCCCACAGCCACCCCCAGCACGTCAGGGCTTCATCCTGCTCAGTCTGATGTCGCGTTCGATTTCGAACTGTCTGTGATCCACGCGCTCCAGGAACGCTTTCCTCTCGATGTACCTGCAGGGAGGCAGAGGCAGAGGCTGTGAGCAGTGCCCATGGCAGCCTGTGTGGCCCCCAGCCTGGGGCAAATTCCACCCGAAGGGACGTGCACGGAGGGAAAGCATCATCTGTCTCTCCTCCCTCTCTTTCCATGAACTGATCATTCCACTGAACGTCTCCTCTGGACACCAGAACTGCTCTGTGGCCTGCTGGCTGTCATCTGGGGGACTCCCAGAGGTCTGGTGGTCACACAGGCTAGAGAACTGAATGTGCTGATTCTGGTCTCAGCTCTTCTCCTAGAGCTGAGAAATGTCCTCCACAGATGCCTTGAAGGGGATCAGAGCAGGCCTTTGCACCACCCAGCAAAGCATCTCAAACCCAACCACAACTTTCAATACAAGCTGGAGGCCCATGATACAAGCCAGGAACAGGCACAGGGACCATTTAGGTATGCAAAAAGTATCACCCAGAAAGCCTGCAGCAGCTCAGGGATGCAGGCCAGGGGTTTCCCAGCCACAGACCAGCTCCTAACCACCACTGAGTATTTAGTGCTGCCCCTCAGCACAGCACCTGAGTGCTGCGAGGAAGAAGGCAGTCCTGTGCCTGGAAAAGCACCTTGCTGCTCATTAATGGCATGCAGCTGAATTTTAATGTACTTCACTGCAAACCCTTGCCACAGACAGCCTGGGGCTGTGCTACTAATTAACCTACAGAGGGAGTGAAATTGCAATTCAAAACAGGAGCTGTAATTGAATCATCACAATTGTTTTGCATTTGTTCCAGGGTGGCAAACACTGGACTACCACGACAAGGTCATTAAACTCATGTGGGGAACCACTGAATTTGGCTGTTCTGTCAGTCACTGCTTTTCCTGCTCACCAGAGCAACCCACTGCTTGAAAGCAAGACCAAAGCATAAGGGACGATGAGCATCTCAGGCTCTGCAGGTTTTCCAGGCTGCTGGGTGGCTGGCAGTGTGCATGAAAATGCCTAAGACCCACACGGAAAGGTTGAAGGCCTCTCCTACTAGTGGTCTCTCTGAGACAGATGAAGATTTGGTACTGAGGTCCCTGTAAGGTCAGGCTGGATGGGGCTCTACGCAATCTGACCTAGATACAGAATCCCTGCTCACTGCTGGGGGATGCATTAGTTGGCCCTTAAAAGGCCCTTTCCAACCTGAACCATTCTGTGATTCTCCAACTCTTCTCGCTACAACTATTGAACCTGTACTGAATGTGCTCCCAGCAGGGAGCCTTTGCCCTTGCTGCAAGGGACAGCCCTGACACTCCTGCTCATCCAGTCATCACTGGAAATGAATGAATCCAGATCCATTTCAGCGAGTGAACAGCCCCATGCATTCCTGCTGCCACCCCATTCCCATCGCAGCTCCAGCCTGTCTTGTGCTGACACAACTGGGTCAGCTCATCTCCGCTGGCTGCGAGGGGCAGGGACCAGCACAGCGCAATGCAGGCAAAGAGTTGGCTGGAAGGAGGTATTTTTGTGGCCTCTGCCCTTCACTGTTGGAGGAGGGCTGTGCACTGAGGCCCCCTCCCCACACTGGTTCAGGAAAGGCAGGCAGGGCAGTGTCGCTTCCCTTCATCCCTGTAAGCAGGGAGGTGACTGGCTCCTGGGGCTGGGCTCAGAGAGGCCACAGGAAGGAAGCTGAGGGGTCATGCTGTATGTGCTCAGTGTCATATTGCTGGGTGTGTGGTTTTTCCTCCTCCTTCACTGGTAAACACCAACCACAACCCCAGCTGGGAAGACAAGGACAGGAGTTACTAATGTTCATCTGGGAACAGCCCAATGACCTGGGCAGCAACAGCCCAACCTACTGAATCTGAAGCTCTTTGGTCCCCTCTGCGACACCCATCTATCAACCCCAGCAAGGGGTCAGTCTCTTTCTCCTCCTCTTCCTCCCTGAGTGCTGTGCCTCTCTGGTGGGCAGGGCCTGGCTCCTGTGGGGGATCCGTACGGATCATGAACCAGGAATGTGGTCTCACAGCTACAGCCAGCAGCCCTGCACAGAGGAGGAACTGCGACGTCATCCCATGGCGTTGTCCTTGGCAGGTCACAGCAACGTGCTGTAGGTACCAGAGTAGACCCCCCAGGCACTACCTGGGTGTACACTGGGGCTTGTGGAGCCAGGCTGGCTTGTGCTGCAGGCACACAGGGGCTGGAGGTGCAGACAGACATGAGCAGGAAAGCTGCAGGGCTGGCACAAGCCCCTCCACGCTCTGAAGCCTGTGCTGGAGCTGCAGCTCTCTCTGTGCTCAGCCAGCTTTGTGCAGCCGACACCAAGGCACCACCAAACACAGTGCAAAGTACATGAGTGAGGCACAAACACCCGATCTGCACTTGTCTAAACAACCTTTGCTACCTGAATCAATACCTTCCTGTAAATTATCAACCCGCCTGGAAACAGGGCAGCTGTGATCCACAGCAGAGCAAAGTAAATCCATCGGGAGCAAGGCTGTCACTGCTAACAAGGGCAGCTGCAAGCTGCTCTGGGGAGGGTCTCTGGTGCTGCCTGTCCCCTGTCAGTCACCATCAGTCACCCGGTGCAGGAGTGCACGGGGCCGGCTGCTCCCCCATGGGGCTGCCCTACAAAGGTGGCCCAATTAAGAGGCCACTACACATTTCCATTTATAAAGCACATCAGAGAGATGAACAGCAAAGGGGATAGCTGTGTCTGCTCCTTACTCCAGCCCCTCCTGTCAAATCCAGGACAGGCCCTCAGGACCTGATACTGCTAGGCTGTAAAAGCCACATTCTATACCTAAGGAAATGCAAATCACTGGATGGGGGCTGGGTGTACAAGGGGTGGAAAATCAGAGGCAAGGGAGGACAGAGCCATGGGGCAGCACATGTCCCCTCTTTCTCAGGAATTCTAAGCCCAGGCTGTGACTGGCTGATAACTGGCACTGGCAGCAGAAAGATGCCACAGCCCCACTGCTCTACTGGCTGCCCTGTTCTGGCCAAGCATGTGTGGCTGCTGGAGAAGGGTAAGGGAGGTACGAGGAGCTCTGGGCTGCAGCAGCTTCTACAGGGTTAGCACAATAAAGGAATTCAGCCTGCCTTTCCTCTCGAGCAAAAAGTAATGATTCCTGCCTTCCTTGAGATACACATGGACTGTATCTCTGTAAGTGCAAAGGATGTGTGGCACTGAGCAAACATCTCCAGGAGTGGGCTGTAGCTTTCCTTGTCAGGCAGACATTTACAATCACACAGCAGGACACGGGGGGAGCAGAGGTTTCCAACAGCACCAGGGATTAAAGGCAGCGCCCTGCTCTCACCTGCCTGGGTTGAAGGGTTAACAACAGCTCATTACAATTTTTATAGAGATGTGTAAATGATTGCCCACTGAAGGGTGAGCACAGTTGACATTATTAAAGGAGAAGAGGCAGCTGCAGAAGGGACAACAGGCTCCTGTGAAATGACCTGAGGCCGGCAGCAGCTGTGTCTGTGTGACCTGCCGCCCAGGCGGGATGGCTGCTCTCCGAGGGTACTGCACCCCTCACACCGAGGTGGCCTGTAAGCAGAAATGCAGTGGGCTGTGCTTCCATCGGTGCTCCTCCCTTCTCCCTTTACCTTGAAGGTGGAAGTAATTCCCAGTGAGCTTGGTTGATCCCTTCACACTACATGCCTGACTAGTATAAACATATTCATAAGGAGTGCCTGAAGTTATCCTGGCATTATGTTCCTCATTGGTTTAATGACAAAAACCACTTGCAAAGAGCTCAGCAGATTTTCTAGCCTGGGATGTGACAGGCAGCAATACCCAAAGCTGTCCAAGATTAAAGATGCTCTTAAAATTGCTGCTTTGCTTTCTCATCTTTTCCATGTGCTGATCCCTTCTTTAGCCTCCAGAGACCATCACGCGAGTGTCTTCGGAAAGGTTTGCCAGGCATGAAGAGCAAGCTGTCCTGCTTGGATGGGATGGGAAAGGAAACAGCACTGACCAAGAACAGTACTGGGTTTGGGCACACGAGTGATGACACAAAACACTGCACTGCCACACCTGTGTGTTGTGTAAATCATCACCTTCTTGGACTTCAGGGATCTCAGAGGAACAGCTGCCCCTCTCCAGCACTCCTACTGAATTGCTCTATTTTTCAAGGGCATGTGACCAGAAACAAACCAGGGGAGATTTGATGGAGAAGGTGTGCTGTGGAAGGGTGCAAGACCAAAATGAAAATATCTATTTGATAGTTTGATGGTTATAAAGTATCTGTTTAAATTAGAAAAAAACCAATCTGTTGGAATGCAGAAGCTTTGAGTTTTTCCTGCAGAGTAAAAGAACAGCTTATAATAAAATCTACATTTTATGAGCTGTCCACTAAGCCAGTTATGTTTTCCCAGAGCTTAGCAAAGCACTTGTAGTGGAAATGCTGCTTCTGATCTCATTATCACTCCCTGCAGTGCATGTTATTAGCTTTCTGTTTTATTTACAGCATCACCATTTACGTTTATGATACTTCCATTAACTTCATTGGAGTGAGCATTGCTTGAAGCACACAACCAACGCCCAGTGCTGCCATAATCCTTAATGCACCTTGCCAGCTGTTCCGGGTTTACATGGATCTTTATGTGGGAGGAAGGAGGACAGATGCAGCTGAAATATGTCATTTGAAGAACAGAACAAAACCCTCCCAAACTGAAAAAAAGAAAACAGGACAGAGGCAATTGTGTTTTCTCATGGAGGGGCCTGCATTAGACTAATTCATACTCTGTGCCACAAGCAGAACAGATGATAAAGCCAGACATTGGCTGGACTTAGAGAACTCACAAGGTTGTTAGCAGAGAGTGATAGGTGTTTGCAGACTTACCTGTCCCCTGTGATGCTACTGGCATCATAGGGATACATAAAGCCAGCAGCTACTGGCTTTATGTATCCCTAGAATAAATCCTTAAGAAATCCCATGGGTTTTTGAACTGTGTAGCCAGCAACGGGCTTCCCACATGTAAAGGAAGTGGTGGAAAATTCTGGACTACTATTAGATAAAGTCCCTCTTACCCGTCTTTCCCTCGGTTATGGATTGCCAACTCCTCCACAATCCCCTCCTCCTCCTTGAAGTTCTCCCAGTCCAGTTTAGATTTCTCCAGTGTGCTCATCTTCTGCTTTTTGGCACCGATCTTCCCCAGGAGGCTACTCATACCGCTTGGCCTCTTCACCCTGACGGAGATTAAGGAGCAAATGTTGGTTGAATGCAGGGAGATGGCAATTAAAAACAAAGCTAAGAAACATCACACGTGAAGTGGTGGCTTCGATGGTGGTGAGCCACCGCCACCAAACAGATGGCCACCAACTCCAGGCAGCCTGCAGGCAGCAAGGTCACGCTTCCTGCAGATCCTGCTCTGCTGTTCCCCTGGAAGCAGCAGAGTTCATTACACACATATCTCAAGTGCTTGGTTTTTGTGAAAGGGCTTTTTCATTTATCTTCTTAAGAGAACAGAGAGCTTTCAGGCCAAAAGAGATCATTAAATCATCTAGTTTGACCCCTTGTATATACCAGGCCAAACCATTCCACTGATCACCTCTGTGCTAAGTCTGGTTCTTTGTCTTCAGTTAAAGTGTTGTTTTCTGGAAGGCATCCAGCCTCAGTGCGTCACCAGCGCTGACAACACATCTAGGAATTAACCATTTCATTGGTATTAATGTTTGATTTTCTCTAGTTTTAGGTTCTGGTTGCTGCTCCTTATTCTAAATTTGAGAACACTTTGGTCTCCAGGCGAGTCATATTAGTGACATACTTGTACACCACTAATGAACTTACATCTGAATTATTTTAATGCAAACAGATAAGAGTTCCTTATGCCTCTCATTGAAATGCATTTTGCCCCAGACCATACATCACTTCTAAGGTTTTGTGTCTCTGCTTACGTTTTAATACTCTTTGAAGATGGGAGCACAGAACTGCCTGTAACCCCCACCCTTCTCCTGATTTGTTTCTGTCCAAACATCACCTAAATCCTGTTAGCTGTACATTGAGTCCCAGCGCATGTGCAGTGATCCCATACCATCTCTGAGTCCCTGTTTGTCAGGAAGACCACTTTGGTCTTTCATCCCTTGTTCTTAGAGGAGTGAAATCCCACCCATGCAGTGGGGCCCCCAAATCTCCCCTTTATGCTGGGAAATGCACACACAGGAGCTCAGGTCAGCCGAGCTGCCCTCTAAGGAAGACAATTCTCAGGGATAGGAACCCATAAAACAAACTTGTATTAACCCTTCTTAAACCCCCCCAGGAATGGGGGGCAAACAACATCCCATTGAACTCATGTTTACACACATTCCAGAGATAACTTCAGGTCTGCAGGGCCTTTGCCTCTGCAAGAAGCCAGAGAGGAAATTACTCTCGTTCCTGAGAGATGAAGGAATTCGGGAAGGGGGGCCCAAGGAGGGCAGCCAGGTGAGCATGGCAAATTGCTCTCCATCAGTGCTCTCTGAGCACACTCCTGCCCAGGGGTAGCCGTCCTTGGGAACGTATCCAAAGTTGTCCTTATCGGATCATTAGCATGGTTTATTCTTCCGTAATTTGCAAGCCTCTAAAGGAAAATAATTCTGCAGTTTATATGGAATTAAATCAAAGAAAATGACAACTCTGTAAGCCTCAGCCAGAAGACTCTCAATGAAAGAATGGCTGGCTAGAGTCACTTGGGGCTGCAGCTTCCTGACATAGATATATTTGAGATTAAGGACATCTTGGCAGGCTCCATAGCAACTGGACAAGGCTGCCTGCCCCTCTTCAATACCAGCCAGAGGAGCAGAAATGTCCCAGGATGTGGGCCTCTTATTTTCTTCAGTCCCTGCCGTTGGCTGGAGCACAGGCAACAGCCAGCAGTTGTTCAGTCTGTGGGGATACAGAACAAGCTGGATGCTCTTTGACTCGCCTTTATCCCTGAACATCTCATTAAGATGTCTACAGCCATTAACACTATGATCACACAATAAAACCTTGATTCTTGCTCAGCCTCCAGTTCTGCCTTACTTTTCAAGGCATGATGGCTCCAAGTATCCTTATTTGTAGGTTGCGGGAAAGTGGTGTAAGGGGGCAAAATGGCCAAAGATGTTCTCAGCACAAGATAAAATCGGAGAGACCTGGTTCCCACCTCTGGCTATCCAGGACTACATATGCCTTGCTCAACCACCAAACCCAGTATCAGATGCATGTTCAATATTTGAGGGAGTCAGAGGAAAAGAGATACGACGAAGAATAAGGATGAACCAAATAAAATATTGGGCAAGTATCCCCCATGGCATTCCCTGCTGTGCAGCTGCCTGGAAAGCAGAGCCCGGTGGTCGTGCAGAGCAGTTCCCTATGCTGCACTGGGAGGCCTTAAAGATGCCCTGAAACAGATCTAGGGAAGTGCTATGGCTGATCCAGCTGGCAAAGCTCCTCTGTCCCAAGCCTGGCAGGCAGAAGGTGTTTAAATTAACACAAGGTATTCAATAACACATTTCTCTGAATATACTTAACTTTTCTGACACACTTGGGCTTAAGATTTTCCTACTGTTGAAGTGGGAAAAGCAGGGATGTAGAAATGGAGGGTGTTGTCTCTTGTCCATAGATTTCTCCTAAATGTTTTTTGGGGACAAAAATCCCCAATGACCTAAGAGCCATGTCACCTATCCAAGGACACCCACAGCTCCTCTGCATCCACTGACCTTTCCGTGGGTGGAAGTCCAAAGTCACTGTCAGTTGAAAACCAGACAGGTCTGACTGCAAAGGACACAGCACACACCTGGAAAAACCCAACTGAAAGTTCTGGGATCTTTCCTGGGTGTTAGAGCAATCTCTGCCCTGCAGAGTGACAAGCAGGCTCAGAGGCAGGCTCACACATGCTGAGACTGATCCTTCTTGGCTGAACCTTGGGCTGTTGGCTGCTGGTGGGGAAGAGCTGAGCTGGGACAGGAGCCAAAGGGCCAAGCTGGGCTGCTGAACATGTCTCTGCACGACCAGCTGACAGGCCCCTGCTGTGCCCAAACCACAGTGGAGAACTGATGGGAGAAAAGGGAACCAAAGGCAAGATAGTCCATGGCCAGAGCTGGAAGAAGAGGTGGTGCTGGCTTCGGGGAGCAGGAGCTGCAAATCAGGTAAGGGCTGCTTACAGTGTATCCCTTCTTCCATGGCAATTCCTGGCATAAATTAACAACATCTGGATGCGCACATCCGTCTGTAATGGTGCTCAAGGCTTCTGTATGTCCTCTTGGCCATAGATCTCAGGAATATTGCTCAAAACATATAATTCACCCCTTGTTTGAAGCTACAGAGTCTGGGCTATGATATGGACCTCCATCAATGGCATCTAAATAATCACAAGAATACAAGTCAACAGTTCCTTCAAGGCAAGGGAACCTGATAAAAAAGGGCAGGCTATGTTTCACCCTTGCATAGACAACTACTCCAGAAATATTAATATCCAGTGTCAGCCCCATGCTGGAAACTGGCTCAGGGCTGGATAACCTGGTTCTGCTCCTGTCAAGACAATTCTGTGCTGCTGCAGCAGGACCAAGCCTGGGCCAGGCAATAGGGCCAGGCACAGGCTGAAGGACATGTTTGAGTCTGCTGCTGAGTCTTCATTCCATGCTGAGCCTTTTATCACCCTGAATAAATCCAGCAAACCTGGGGGTGGGAATTCCTACGCTTGTGCCAAAATGAAGTAAATGAGAAACATTAAAGTCCAATTAAAAACTTGCTTGGCCTTAAATGCCTCATCTGTTTAAAAAGCAAGTAAAGGGGCTTGATTAATTGCATTCAGTGCCAACAAGAGGAATTATTACCCTTTTTGTACTCATTAAGGGTATCTGCTGTGGCATCTTTAATCACTAAGGCATTTAAAAGAGAGAAAGTAATTTGCTAAGACATAATGGATCCCAGGGATGAGGATCAGGACAATCGCCTATTTAGGACACGAAGACATGCTCTGAATTTTCACAATTAAAAAGCACAGCCAAAGGCTGCCCCTGAACCAGAAAAAAAAAAAAAAAAAAAAAGAAAAAAAGTGCTGGGGAGCTCTGCCTTGGTGGGGGGATTCCCCTGAACCATCTAATGTCATCAGGCCAAGGACTGTGTGTGTGCATCATCTGGCATGGCTGTACACAGGGACCAAGCAGCAAGCCCTGGGTCCCCTGCTGTCCCACCACAGGTGAGGACACTTTGTATCCCTGTCCTTAACAATGAGGCTTCCCCCCCATTTCCCCCCATCTTGGTGCAAGCCTGCAGCCCGACCAGGAGCTTGGAAAATTGCTGCTACAGCAGTGATAAAGTGTCACTGCCACATGTAATCTCTGATGTCTTGTAACAGGAAGGTCAGCAGCATCTGGGAAATGTATGCCTGTTTAAAAGAGGTGAACTTCATCACAAGCTTTAGAAAATAATCTTCCAGCAATTTGGAACACGGCTACAAAGGTCTCATAGTACATCTCACCAGCCAAAGCAAGGTGAGTTCCTCTCCCACCCACCCAGAGACAGGTGCTCTAAAGGTCTCCTGACACCAATCCCACATGCACTGAGGTTTCAGTACTTCATCAGCCTTTCACTTATGTAAGTCTTCCCCAATGACTAAATTTCCCTGCTCAGCCGTATGACTAGATATCTTCTTCCTAGAAGCTACTAAGAATAGATCACTCCTGCATTTTTGCAGCAGCCTTTCATGTCTTCGAAAACTTTTCATATTGCACCCCCCCCTCCAGCTTGCTCTTTCCTAGACTAAACAATCCCAGGTCCTTTCAAGCTTTTCTCATTCCTCATGGTTTCCAGCCCTCTGACCACTCTCACTGCTCTCCATGAACTCTCGGCTATCGGCCCATATATTCCTCAAAATGCAGCATCCAAACTGGGAATAGCATGAGTGACACATTTACCAGCACTGGGAGCAGAGGGAATGCTTCAGATGCCTCGGAAAGCACGCAGCTCCTTACACAGCTCCCTGTGATGTGTGCCTTTCTCACAACCCTGTGACAGCAGTGACTCATGTTGAACCTGTGATTCACCGAGATATCTGTCTGCTCCACTGCTGCCAAGCCACTTTCTTCCTCCATCCATGCAGAACAATCCTGCTAACCAGAGGCAGAGCTCTGTGCTGCTCCTCCTGTTTACCTTCACATTTCCCTTGACACAGTGGATCTTGGATGTCTTTGGAAATCAGCCTCTCCTATCCACAACAGCCATGCTGCAGCTGTTGAGGAGGAACACTAGGGAAAGCACCTCCTGTCTTTGTGAAATACCTATGGAGACTATTTAACAGCTGAACCAGCACCAGTTGGCCTAAGAAGATCAAGGTGACTGGCCAGAAGCAGGCAGGACCAGCAGGGTCAGACTGCAGGAGCTGACAGATCACATTCAGCACCAATGAACAAACTGAGCCCAAAGGACACTTACTCAAATGTTGGACAAGGATCCAGCAACTGTCCCCAGTTTTAGCCTGGTTTAGTCCACCCATGGGAATCACAAACCCTCTGCTGTTCTGTTTCTGCTGGTTCCACAGACTATAGACTTGTGCTGCTTCATCATCTGCCTTGTAGTATCCTTCTTGCTGTGGGTAACAACTTCTGTAGCAGGAAGGCCCTACTTCTGTCCTCTATCAATACTTTTAAGAAGGACTCAATTTGTAAGAAGAAAACCCTGAACATGAATCAGGGTATTACTGATTCTTAGCTAACACTGCAATGCTCCCTCACCCCTCTTCTTGTTATGCCACATTTTGGGGAGATAGTGTGAGCAAACACATAGAAAGAGGACAGTCACTGATGTATGCAAATAACAAATGAGTTGCTTATTTTTTCCCCACTAATTAAAACCAGTCACTGAGCCCCAATTAAACAGTGGCAAATAATCTGTTCTGCCAATGAGGGTCGTGTGACAAAGCAGCTGCTGCAAGACTTGAACCAAGAAGAGTATTTTTTTAGATTATGCTGATTCCACTAAGGCATCCCACACACCTTTCAGCTGTAGGGTAGAGGAAACAAGACAACAGACTGGGACAACTTCTCTGGATTGATGGCAGGGTTTTGCACCTCCCAGAGCAGAGACAATTTACTGCTGGACACTCCATCACATTCTTAGCATCTATCCAAAATATCTGGTGACTTTCCATGAGGCACTGCAGAGAAATCTTTCCTTCTGCAGAAATAAACGTGGACTCACAGAGGTGACATGATTTCATCAGTAGGAAAACTTGCAAGGCCAGGAAAGCCTCCATGCCTTCTGTCCCAGCCCTTGGAAGCAGATTATCAGACACCACCTTTACCAATTACCATTTAAAAAGGCAGGTTACACCTACAACCTATAAAAATCCACTTTCAAGCAAGGTTCAGAACTTGATGGATAATTTTTCTTGTGTGTTAGATGATGAGACTACTGCAAGGGGGAGTGTATTTATGATGTCTGGCAGAAGAGGACAAGCAGGAGGGCATCCATTCCCAGACCTCCAGCATGGCTGAATGGATTTCTAATGGCTTCAAGCAGAAGAACCCAACTCAAACACACACTACAACAAAAATCACTTCTCTGCTGGCTCCCTGCAGGGCTGAGCAGTATGTCAAATCCCACCATCAGGACAGGGTGCTGGCAAGTAGATGTCAGCAAGTGCAGAAAGTTGTCATCTAAGGCCCCAAGGCCCTTAAAGCACCATCCTGACCACCCAGCCCTGGCTCTCCCACTGTCCCTCTCCTGGGCCCCCCTCCCTTCCTCAGGGGAACTTAGGATATTTACTTGCAGCACAGCTCTGTTCCTGTCACCCCAAGTGCTTTGATGGCAGAGATTCAGGTGAGAAACTTGCCCACTCAGCAAAGAGAGGATTTTGGACATTGTAGTATCTCTTCCTTCCATGATTTGCTGTAAAGCTGAATAGTTTCCTTAACTGCAGGAAATGGTTCTCATGCAAACTAACCACAGCTGGGCAACTGATGCAGCCAGTAAATATTTCCATTTTAATAAAGTGGAAGATTCCTGCCCACCATGGATCACCCGCCCTGCTGTCCTTCTTTCTGCATGCAAGGGTGTGAGAGACAGTGCATGAGAGGGATGTACGCAGAGACCTGGCTGGTGCCCATGTACCAGCTCTGCTGCTCACCCCCAGACCATCTTCCTCAACAGAGGAGGGAAAACACTGGCAGGAAACAAGAGTGGCACATGTCAGGAAGGCAAGAGCAGTGCCATCTGCTCCTTGAGGTCAGGATGGTGCAGCTGGATGGTGCAGACAACAGCAGAACTACAGTGCTTGGTATTGCAGAAACCTTCCCCAGAATGATACAACAGGTCTTGTTCTTCAGAACCTAACACTGACAAGCTCTTCTCACCCCTCACCCCACATAACCAGCCAAGGACAGAAAGTCTTCCAGGAAAAACCCAATTGCATTTCTACTTTACCCCCTGCCCCTACTTGGCATTGTTTCCCAAACAGACTCTAGGGTGGATGCAGAGAGCAACCTGGCTTGTTCTCAGCTCTGCCTGTCACAACGGGTATTTAAAAAAGCAAACAAGAAAGCCTCCTTAACACCAAACAAACAAACACTGAAATCCCAGGTGGGAAAAAAATAAAAAAAAAAAAACAAGCAAGGAGGAAATGAAGATAAAAGCAGGGTGGATGGTGCTACAGGGGTGGTGATGATCCTGTTTGGAGGGCACTGCCCAAGGCAGGCTGGCAGGGAGAGGACTGATGGATTCCCACCACCCAGCCAGGGTGGCACAGCCCAAGGAACTCACTGCCAATCCAGAGGTGCCTGCCCATATGCTCTACTTGCTGAGCTGGTAGCAGGTACCCAGCATTTACACTGTAAAGCACACACAAACTGAGCCAAAGAACCTGCCTGAAGAGCTCTAGGAGAAGTGGGGATTTCTGACGTGGGTTTACATCTTTGTAGTGAGGGCCACCAAACTTCCTGCACTCTGAAGAGCAGCACGCATGAAACCACTGTGGAAAAGCAGCAATGGCTGGGACAAAACCCATTGTGTGCTGCTACAAGGTGCAGCAGAGCAGGCAGCTGTGTCCAAAGGCAGCAAGAGTTCCAAGTGCAGTGGGAAAATGGGAATTACCCTGCCTGTGATCCCACCCGCAGACCAAGGCAGGCTGACTTCTGCTGCATGGAGGGCTTTGCTGACAGGAGTCAGCCCCTGGTGAAAATGCTCTGACCGCACACCTGCAAAAGGAGCATGGTCTGACTGCAGCAGGACTGGCCTCAAGTACTTATAAGGAACAAGGAAATTGGAGTTTTAACTAGAGCTGATAGTGTGAGTCAACTTTTCTCAGGCTTTTGTTCAGGCTTGCCAACCCAGGCTAACCCCAAATTGCTTTGTAATTCACTGCTTTTGCAATCTCAAGAGCTAAGCTGAGCCCCAGGACCTTTCTGATTTCTAATGTCACCCCATACTCCCGGAGACCCAAGACAGCCTCATGGTGGAGACCCCTACATGAGCAGTGACGTTCACAGCTTCTTTCTACTCATAGGAAGTTTTTGATACTGGCTCCATTGAGTCAAGGAAGTAATCCCTGAGGAGGATCATAACTAAAGCACACTAGTGTTCAAATAGCAATGTGACAGACAGACAGACAGAAGAGGAGGTGTAACCTTTCCAGAACAGAGTGATAACTCTCCTTCTCACAGCCAGGTTCTATGTTGAAAAGTTTAAGATAGGGATTAAAGGTACCATCACTCCATGCCAGCAGCCCAGCAATCGAAGCCTGCCTGAGATGATGCGTTTTCCATCAGTGTGGAGAGGCAAGGGCAGATGTGACAGAACAAAAGCCCACGTGATGTTGCCCTGGTGAGGGCTGCTGCAGGCACTAGCTTAGCTTGCCATGGGCACAGTTGATTCTGGATGTATTTGTGTCTAAATATAGTCAGTGGGGGAACAAAGATTTGTCACAGGGGAAAAAACCATGTCACTCCCAACTCCCAGCAACAGCAGCAAGCATTGCCTGACAAAGGGCAATGCTCCAGTATTCCAGGTTTATTGCTGGATTTGTTATTAATCCAGCACAGTGAGTTGAGGTGTGACTTTAGAAATTGTGCAATGCTGCTCTGGCATTGTGCACCTCACCTTGAGGACGGAAATAAGTGTCACAGAACTGCCTCTTGAACAGCAAACCTGACATGCAGCTGGTGAAGGGGCTTGCAGAGCACATGCCATGGGCTGCCAGCAGAGATACCAGTCAGGGACTTCTTTTCTAGTGCACTCTCAAAAATATGGAAATACTTCATCCTATCTTCATGTCATGGACTGTACTGAATAGGCCTTGCCAAAGTGCAAAGCTGGAAAAAGAGATCTAAGAGCTTCCTTGCTCCAAAACAGGACAGCACCTTATTCTCCAGTCCAAACGGGGAGATAACCCAGGTGTAAATACACATAATACTGCACACATGAACACAGTTATTCCAGGAGCAAAACCAGTGTTGGGTCTCCATGTACAGTAAGAGGCAAACTTGCTGAGCAGGGGAGAGTCGGGATGTTCCAGCTCAGGAATGTCTAAAAGCAGCAGCAATATCACAGGTGCACAGCTCTGCCAGAGCAGGCCTTTCATCAGGCAGGTCCCGTTCTGTGGCATCTAGGTCTGCACCCACTTCTCTGGAGGGCCTGGAATCTAATTTTACAGGCTCTGGAGGATGTGCTCATCAAAAAGCACATCAGTTCTTGGGGAGCTGACTGGCTCAGACAGAGCCCCTGCCCCACAGGTTCCCTTATCAGCAGGAAGGGCTCATTAGGGATTGGACTAGGGTTTCCTGCTCAGGACTGAACCCTTTGTGAAGGGACTGCTGCCATGGAGAACCCACTTCCTAACAGCCAGAGGAAGCAAAATATTTCCCTTGGGCCTTTGAGACAAAGTTGCAATGGGGTGGATACCAACAAAATAAAGTTGCACTTGTGGAGCTGGTCAGCACTCAGCCACGCACAGGCTGTTACTGCAGGATAAAGGTACTCCCAGCAGCATCCTTGCCCACCCCAGAGCCAGGGACAATTCAGAGCAGCATAAGGGCCCCTCTGTACCAGTGCAACTGCAGCTGCCCTCCGGGCAATACTGGCAGAACTATTTTAGTAAAAACAAAATCTTGCACCCTCCTAATCAGTATGACATTGTGCAGAGCCCAGGGCTCACTCTGGCTTCCCTCCAGCCTGGAGCACAGACAGAGGCTGTTTCACCAGCAGATTCTCCTAATGCACTTGCAGTAGGCCAGCCAATTATATTACAATATCTGTGCACAGAGTTCAATGGGAGCTTAATTGAAAGAGCTGTAGCATTCAAATGACTTCTGATACTATGAAGACGTTAAGGACTCCAGGCCAGCACTAACCAGCCCCGTCTGATGCTCGGCTGACGGGTAAGGACCTGTAACTTGGCCTTGGTCTACAGCCAAAGCTACGCCCCTGTTACACACAGCACTGCAGCTGCAGCCAAATGCTGATGGAGCTGCCCCTTCCCAGCTGGAAGCTGCAGTCACTCCTCATGTGAGCTCTCCTCCACCCAGGGCATCCCCACAATACAAACCAGACCTGCTCCTGCCACTGAAGGACTGCATACATGCACCAGAACTCCCCAAACTGTTTCCACATGGACTAAATTAAATTTGCAAAGCACTGCTTGTATTAATTAATTTTATTGAAAAAATCTCACGCATGTTCTTCATATATGTTTTACATTCCTCTTAAGTTCTTCAAACGTTTAGGGATAATAAATGTGTCAGTTTCAGATGGACTTTGCTACACCAGGAGAGAACCAGCGCACCTACCCCACTCCAAGGCTATGGGCTACATTTAATTTGTATCTTCGTGCTGCCGCTGAGAGTGGCAAGAAATTACACTTCAAAATCTCTAACAGTCCACACTGTGAGAACTGTGGAAGGATGGGGGAGGAAGGTGTCTGCTTCTACCATTCTCACTTCTGACCCAATGGACAGAAATCAGCAGAAATGCACACATATCCAAGTTGCCAATGAGCCTACACTCCTGCAAGGCTGTGAGGCATCTCACACCCCAACAGCAGGTAAGAGCAAAAAATAAAAGTGAGAGGGCAGGATGTGTTTGATACTCGGGTCCAACAGGTTGATGACTTGAAAGCTGTCAGAAGCGACTGCAGGCAGTGTCTGCAGCCCACAGCACACTTGCTGGGCTCCAACTTGGGTCACACACTGAAGCATTTTAGAGTAACACCCTGCATTACGCCCTTATTTAGCCATGGAAATAAGTGTGACTTGACTTTTAAACACTTGCATCTCTCACTGACTTCACTGGGTTCAGTTGAGATGTTTCGAATAAAAGAGTAACGACCACAACTTTGGGCTGGGATCAAACACAGGCCATTTTTATCATAAAAGGCATTTGTTTGAGAGCATTCAGAGCTGCTAGAACCAGCAGCACTGAAGTTATTTCACCATGCGGCCTTAAAAATGTTGATAGCTTTGTCTGCAAAACGACATGGATTAATTAGTGACCAATCCTTAAAGAAAGAATAGTTAGAAAAAAACTGCTGGCAAATAGAAGTTCTTCCTCTCTTCAGAGGCTCACTCCTTCCTCCTTTGTCTAACAGCAGATCTTTTGTTCAAGACTTCAGCTGCAAGCAGCCCCGAAGTACCCAGGGAATGTCTTGGTTATGACAAGCTCTCCACACTGGTGCGAAGACTTAGTTTTAATCGGCAGAGAAACCCCTCCACATCAGGCCTAAGAAAGTCCTGCTAATGGAATTGTTCCAGTGCTAAAGGGATTTCAAAGTGAATGAGTGTGAATGGTGGAGCAGCTGGTGTGATTCCCAGGTTGCTCTTTACAGTGCAGTGTGCCATGCAAGGAGGATCCAGCACCACGACCACTCTTCAGAAATCAACCCCCAGTGTCCCCCCCAGAGGCAGAGAGGATGTTTGTCTGTCTCTGTGCTCCTAGACAGCCTTAGCGTTTAGTCCTGGTTAGCTTCCCACTGTACCAGATCAATGCCAGGCTTTGATCAAAATGAGGTGAGAATGGCAGGACAGAGGCAGGGAGGGACCCCCTCCTAGTCCAGCAATTAATCTGACAGCTTTAAGACTAGATCTGATTAAAGCAAATACACTGCCTTCCACTGGCAAATGTTCACAAAGCTCAGCAGCCTGGGAGAGGGGAAAGTTCCCAGGAAATTAAGTGAGGGTGAAGGAGAATCAGGGCGGCATAGCACAAATGCATCACTACAATAAGCAACAAGCTAGAGCTCAGTGGAGCGATTGCTTTGCAGTGTTGTGCAAGTTAACCAACAGCAAAAATATAATGTGTTATCTTCCAGTGGAAAGCCTGGCCTGGCAGCATGAGGGACTTTGGGGGACCATAAATGTTTGGGCACTGCTACAAGCACTCATAAAACATAAATGAGGGTTTAATCACATTTAATTGCTTTTGGGAAGGGTAATATCACTGGGGGATCCATCACAATTACCTTCTCCTGTTCCAGCCCAGATTAAGACCTGACCCAACAATCCAGATCAAAGAGGGTATTTTGGGGGTAAGGAAAGAAGAGAAATACCCTAAAAGCTTTAAAGATGTTTGCCATATAAAACATGATGTCCAGCCAGGAGAGAACAGACAATAGAAAGTCAAAAAGAAAGATGAAAGGATGTGCTCTTCTTCTCAACAAGAACTTTCTCTGTGGTTTCAGCAACTTTCTAAGGCTGCAGAAAAGTTTAGTAATCAACCAGAGGACAGTGGAGAGAGCCCGAAATGTACGTAAGAGGAAAAACTAAGATTATCCTCTGTTTTTCTTCCAGGGCTTGACTGAAGTGTTTTAAATGTCTGAGGCTGGCAAGGCCACCTCCCAGTGCCTTTTGGCTTTGGCAGCACTCACTTAGAAGAACTGTCCTTCCTCTTCCCAGGGACCCACCTCACTGGAAATAGATTTCAAGTCTCCAGAGGAAGAGAATGGAAACAGCTGACTTCTCCCAGCCACAAGCTCAGTTGTCACCTTCCAGCTGGAGGCAGGCAGAGGGGTGAGCACAAGGCTTCCCTCCCGCCCACAAAAAGCTTCAGGCTCCCAAACAGATTTTACAGCTAACATCCACCTACCAAAATCTGCTCAGAAAGCCAAAGCTCTCCTCAAACATGAGGCTGCAACAGCAAGACTCCCATTACCTCCAGCCACCTCGTGCAGAGGGGCTGGCAGGGCCAGGGCTTTCATGACACATCATCCCTGGAATTCACTGCTGAGTGTCCCACAGCCTCTGCTTGCTACAATGCCAGAGCTGTTTCTTAAATCCTGCGTGACCTACCAGCTGTTGAGGGCAAACCAGCAAGGCACACATCCACCCAGAGAGGAGACAAGATCAGTGGACTGCTGATGAATGAATAGACTAATGCTTCACAAAACTCACTCCACACTTGGTTGGAGGGAACAGGTTCAGCTCCCTGGCTGTCCTAGAGGAGCCTGCATGATCCCAGGAAGCTCTTTAGTCCCTTTGTAGCAAGACCTTTGGTTCAGCAGGCACAGAGCTATGCAGCAGCACTGAGCAAGGCAAGGAGGTTGCCAGCTGAGGACTCAAACTCCTTCAGGGAACTCTAACAGTTACATGGCAAATGCATTAACCATGGGAACAGCTTCCCAAAGGATGTGGTGGATCCCAAATTGTAAGTCTTTCCATTGTGAGTGGATGCCTCTTTCAAAAATGCAGGCTGTAGTTTGACCACAAGTGCACACAGGGAGCTCTCAGGAAAATGCCACGACCCCAGAGAAGGCAAGGGCTCAGACAGGGTACCCAGGCATGCACTTTGAACCCTCAAGCACCTAACCTGTGAGATTCCTGCCCTTTGCACTGTGCCATGGAAATTCAAGACTTTTCTTGGCTATGCTCCTTTTCCATGTCTCTGTCCAGTTTTCAGCTGTCTCTATGATCTGCTTCAGGACAACTAAATTTCCTTTGACCCAACTTACTGAGCTATCCTCTGAACCTCGTCACCCTCTTTAGCTGGTTTTGTTTCCTTGTTTTTCAATTACTAACAGACCTCCTAGTGAAAGTTTCTCTGCCTCATAGCTTGAGATTCTGTTCCCCCAGCACCAGTTTCTTGGCAAAATTCCCAGATAAGGGCTATTGAAAGCCTTCACAGCATGCAGCACCCAATGACCCCACACTGCTAGAGTCAGGTCATTCACCATTCTGCCTACTCTCAGTTCCTTGGCAAGAGAGAGGAGACTAAATCTCTATGAGTATAATTCCTCAATTTCTTTAACTTCATCTGTGACAACTGCATCAAGGGACACTCTGCTTAGGAGCTACCTTGGGATGCCCCTACCCTGGTACTGCAGCGTGCTCACTGATGCTAAGCACCCAGTTATGTCTGCATTCTGAGTCCTCTCCTGTCAAATCAGATGCCTCAAGCTACTTAAAACGCTTGGTGGTTTGCAGCAGAGAATCTGCTTGTGAACAATTCTGATGCACTTCAGAGGCTACTGTTGGCAAAGGGGGAGAAAAATACATTCGAAAGGAGAGGAGAGGGAGATGCTCTGCCCTGCTCCTGACCTCACACTGCTGGGTTCTCCAGCACCAGGACCAAGCTCTGCAAACAGCCAGGTACAAGGAGGTCATGCTGAACCTCCCAGGAGACCAGTAAGAAGCAGGAAACTTTCTACATGAACAAAAAAAAAAAAAATACCCTTATCTGGCTCAATCAAGTAGTATTTGGACAAAGTGTTCTCGCCCATATCTGGACTGTAATCTGGTGTTCCAGCAGGGCTGTTCTCAGGTCTCCAGCAACACTTAGCTGATCCACATGCACCATGGTGGAAAGTGTTATATATAAAATTTCTCCTTTTCTTATCTCTTGGCTTTTGAGTTTCTAGTTCTCTTCAGGGTCTGTAATCAGAGATTTGAGTTTATTTATAACCAACAAAAAGCCTCCTCCATGATATCTATGCTACAGCACTTCTCCTTCTATGACTCTTTTCCTTCCATTCACAAACCTAAACCACTTCCATGGGCAGAAAAGGTGAAGCAAGGTAAAGCCTTGCCAGGGGAAGAAGCTCTCCCACTATTCTCATCCAAGAAAGTGGAACAAAGAGAAAAAGACAAGAAGGGATGGCTCACATCTCTGGGCCATGGCAGAGAGCTGGAAAAGGCTCATCTCCAGGAGGACAGAGTGCCAGCACTTCTTTTTTTAACTTAGCCAGCAGCTGCAGAATTTAAGCTTTACTAAAAGCCTATTTTGCCCTTGCTGCTGAAAGGAAACCAACTCCCTCCTCTCCCCTCCCAAATAAAAGGCCAAAGTCTGCAGACAGACATCCTGTAATGTCACCTTAGAAAGAGGTGGCGACCTGACTCATCTTAGTGGAACATGCATAGAGCAGTTTTACTTCAGGTTACAACAAATTAAATATATTGCTCCCACTGCTCATCCTTGCTTTGAGGCTTTATTATGAGCAACCCAACAATCCTCCAATATTCTCTGATTTCAACTGCAAGAAAAGAAAGGCAAGGAAAACAGGCAGGCTGGATTTTGACACTCTAGGCATCATTCATTTCACAGTCTCCCACTTTGTTTGCAGCACTGCTGCATAGAGGAGCCCTCTCTCCTACAGACATGTGCCATGTGATGGGTCAAAAAGACACCATTTAAACAGCCTTCCTATGACACATTTTAATATAACACAAAGAAGAGATTGCTTTATTTGTCAGGTCAGACAACAAGAGATAGAGAGCAGTGAACTAGATACCACTTACTAAATATTGTTCTCCAACGGCTATTCTAAGCCTACCTCAATTTATAGACTAATCTGCTGGATCAGTAATTTAGGCTATTTGATGATTAGCATTTAGAAGTATACATTTCTGGAAAGGCTGAAAATGTGCTTGTGATTTACAAAATTACTGCAGGGTCTCTAGTGGATTATTTGTCAGAGGCAGGTGTTCAGCATTAGCCACATTCTCCCTTCTCTCCCCACATCCAGGTTTAGTATCAGCAATGAAATACCAACTGTTCCTGCAGCATTTACTCTAAAACTGAAAAGCAAGTGTGAGTCTTGTCCCCCTTCCCATTTCTAGCCTGCTGCCACACAAAATGAAGGCTTTAGGATGATGCATATCAACCAACTGGGTTGTGGGGGTACACAGGACCAGAAAGCATCCAAGTAATCTGTGCCCTCCCCACACCCTGGGGAGAGCACCCAAAGCCTGCCACAACAAGGAACATTCCTCCTCTGCATCTGTGCTTGTGGAGGAGGATGGTGCCAGTTGAACAAAACAGACTTGAAGAGGGAAAGAGCCAATCTGCCTCGTTTGCAGCTAGTCCCTCCTTTTGCCCAGCCCTTTCTGACTCTGACCCCAAGCTGCTGCTATCTTTCAGGCCTGCGTTGGGATTTCCTCTGGAGCCTGTCCACAGAGCTCTTTAAAATGGCAGTTGGAATCCTCGTGAAACACCAGACTAAGCATCCTTCCTCAAACATTGAGTGCACGGGCTCCAAAACCCCCCTGGAGCCTGCAGTGTCTGCAAAGCAGGCACTGAGCACTGCTTCAGCTGGCTCTCAGCGTGGCCCCTTTCATAACACAAAAGGAAGCTAGAATCCCTCAGGGCTCAGATTTTTTCCAAACTGGGTAAACACACGCAAAAACACATTATTTGCATGCACAGCAACTGGGACAAAGGATCTGTGGGCCAGGTGGGTGTCTAACTGGTGGTCCAGGCATGTGGTAACATGTGTACAATCCTAGAAATCTTGAGCTAAAAGAGACTTATCTCTAGACTGACTCTGTGCTGCTTCCAAGTCTTGCTCTGAGATTAAAAAGCAGCCTTTGTTGTTTGGAGTATTACCATTTCAGAAAAAAACCTCACTCCTGCTCAGCCCCCCACCCCAAAGGTTTAGTTTGTAACCCAAAACATCAGCGCCTTAATAACATAAGGTCAAAGCCCTCCAGTCATTAGGCAGATTATATTTAAGAGCCCTATGTGCAGCTGATCAGAGGCTTATTCCTTAAAGGATTGAAATGGCAAGCCAGCGCACCTCAGCAAGCAATCTTTTTTAATAGTCAATTAGCAGAGAGGTGCTCTTCTGAGCTAAAGATCACTGCACACACAAAAAAAACCCCCAAAATGTACCACCGTCAGCTTTCCTCCACTTCTGCTATTAAATCAAGACAGCTGATCTGCTCTTTCTTTAGCTGTAGTTAGAAGTCACACAGCAGTTTTATTCCAACCAGGATGGCAACATTCTTGATAATTAACAATTTTTTTAGACGAGAGGGGCACAGGATAGACTGAGAAACCAATAGCAAAACCCCAGGTTTTGCAATATGAAGTCTTCTCTCTGAACATGTAACTAAACTAGGGCAAGATACAATCCTCCAGCAGGGTCTCTCCTTGCAGCTCCAGATAACTAAACCCCACATGCAGTGCCATACATCTGGGAGGAGGAAGAGCTAACTAAAGGCAGATTTGCATAGTGTTGATGTATTAGTACCCGCCAAATTACAGCAAGGGCAGGCCACCTACATCCAGCCACATGTTGGCAACAAGCACTGCTGCAAAGCAGAGCACACACCCAAGTTTCACAGGCACATGGACACCAGCGTAACCAAGAGCACATGGGAGCTCTACTCCAGAGCTGCCAACTCCAGCGTTCAAAAGCCCAGTCAGCCTCCACACCCCTCCAGCTGACGTCTGCTTGAAGCCAGGCGTTACAGAAAAGGAACAAAATCAGAAGCAGCAATAATTTGCCTCCTAGTTTCCTACCATAGCTTAAGCCAGCCAGAGTGGCTGTCCTTTCCTTCCAGCCATTAGAGGCAGAAACATAATTTTCCTTGTTCCAAAGCTGAGGTTTTTCATCTGATTGCTTTCCCTCAAGACTTCAGCTTTAGAAGGAAAATTTGCCAAGTATTTGCAGACTTGACAGTTCATTCAAAGGTAGCATCACCCCCTCCCACAATCAGTCGAATACGACACTGGGTGACTCAATTTGCAACAAGAGGCTTGTGGTGGTTGGTTAAGGGTAGAGCAGAGCTGTTATCCAGAACCCAGCCCAGAGAGTCACCAAAATCAGCTCTCTTCACTGAGCCCCTTTTCTATGAGTATCAGCAGAGAGACTAAAGGGTTAAACTGCTCATGGACTCTGAATGACCATGTTGTGGCCACAGACCATGTGAATGACCCTCTAAAATCCTCTGTGCTGGAGAAGGTGAAGTGCAATGTCATGCTGCAGAAAACCACAGTTACTAGTACAACCTCCCAGGCAGCAGCAAGAGCAGAGTATGAAATCTTTCCATACTGGCCCAGCAGCATCGACAGAACTACAGAATTTTCAGAAAAACACCATTTTGACACAACATGAAAAACTCAGAGGCAGTCAATATGAAAGAGTCAATATGAAGGCACATCAAATTAGAGTTCCTCCTTGCTTGTGGGTTACCACAAACATCTCTGTAGGCTGACACCTAACCTGGAGACTCCAATTTACTCTCCTGCTTTAAAGAACAGGAAGAACACAAAGATGCCCAAAGCCTGATAGCCAGCCTGGTGACAATGTGCAGAGAGAAACTGAAGCTTACTTTCTGCTCTTATCATTGCCATGCTGACTCTGTACAAAGGGAACAAAAACAAAGCAAGACTGCCTGACTGCCCTTTCTCAGCAGCAGAGTTAAACAAGACTGATTCTGAATGGCAAAAGACTCTGAAGCTGCCACCAGAGACGATCATTTTTCACAGTATACCCTTGCCTGAATGCAGCAACAGGAATGAATTCTGACAGAAGAAAAACTGACAGTTTTTGCCATTTAAATATATGCCTAAAGGCACTGCTTACAAGCAGGATTCTTAGATTATGAACAAAAACCCTCTTCGGTTTTCTTCTCCCTCACAGGAAAATCCTACAGGAGCATCTCCCAGGTGGGGTGATGCTTACCTGGACAGACCCTGCTGTGCTCAGCTCCACAGAGAACAGAGCAGATGGGAAAGTCTGCATTGGTACAGTCCCAAGTAGCAACTTCAGAAGCCAAGTGTTTATTTTACCTCCTTCCTCTCCTTTGAGTTGAGGCTGGCTTTCCCTGCTGGCTTCCTGACCTTGCACATTTGATTTGAAATGAAGGTGGGAAGCAGCAAGCACTTCTTTCAAACTCAGGAGCAACAAAGGACTGCTGGGGCATGAACACAGGAGCAGAGAGGCCAAAGTTACAGGTGAAGGTGGTTTGTAACAGGAAAGGTGACCTGGAGGTATTAACTCTCAGGGTTAAAGCACCACAACGAAAGATGCTGCACTTCAGAAGAGGACAGACACAATCTCTCAGTCCTCCACGCGTGTGAGGCACACCCTGCAACTTGGGGAAGAAGAGAGCAGTACACAGAGATGAAGTCACACAGCAAACTCAGAGGCAGAGCCAATGTGTACTGGCTCCTAGCTACGCCTGGCTACCAGGGTCACCTCCTCTTCACCCTGCACTTCTTTCCTTTGAATTGTATACCACCTGTATGTGCAGCTTGGCTGAGAAAGCCTGGCTGTGCTGTGGAAGTGTTGGTAACTCAGCTGCGTGTCTAATCCAGATCAGGGATTTTCCTTGCTGTGCCATGATTCCTTTGCTTTTTTAGCTTATCCAGCTGTAACAGCCTCAGGGCCTGAAGGCAAGATCAGACAAATAACAAAGGGCATTTTTAGCTACAGGGTTTCCCCCAGGCCTTCACCCTGCATGGGGTGACTGCACCAAGAGCCACATGGAAAATCCAAGCTGGTTTGGGGCACACCAGCAGCAGGAGGCACAAATTCACTCAGCTTCCCCAAAGCAGCATTGTGCCTGGGCTGCTCAGCATCTCCACTGTTCTCCAGACATGCTGGCTTTACCTCATGTCCTCCTCATCCACATTATGTGCCTCTGGTAATACAGACAGTGCTGGGTCTGGTGTGCCCAGCTTTCTCCCACATCCCCAAATCAATGCAGCATGAAGTCAGAGTTTTCTATGTCCAGTTACGCTACTAACAAAGCAAGTGCCTCAAGACACTGGCTAAGTCTGTTACACCACACACAACCTGCTCACCATCACATCATCTTGAAGCAACTTCATCACTTGTTTCAACCTGCTGACATCTCTGGCAGGAGAACGTGAAACATGGTTTCAGGCTGCTCTAGAGATGGTTGTGTGGGAACAGCTCACACCCCTCTTCTGAGCACACGCTGGGGCGAGTGCAGTCTCTACACCACTTATTTCTGAGGTCATGCAGCCACAGTAAGGGGAGCATCTTTGTTCCTGCCACATATGTCTGTCTTAAAGGGGATATGAAAGCTGCTGACTTTAACACTGGGATCCATGCCTTTCAACCCCCTTCCCACAGTTTTCAATACAGACAGCTGGAAGGTCTTCTCCAAACTCTTCCTTGCTTCCTTCTTTGAGTTTAGGACAGGGTTAATCTGGTCCTCCCTGATTTTGCCAAATAATTTTCTGGAGATCCCAAGGATGGCTATTGACTGAAGAGCTAGAGGATCACAAGGCTAATGAAAAGGTCCTTTCCCCAAAAAGTGTCTGATAGTCAGCTGAGAAAGCAAAAGCAAGGGACTACAGGAATCCCTCAGTGCTTCTCACATTACATCCTCCCCTTTGTTGTTCATATTTAAAGCGTGCAAAGCCCCATATATTTAATTCCCTGTACGTTGTTTGGTCTCCTGCATTGCAAGCAAGGCTATGTCATGAGAACTCCAGCATAGCACATCCTTACCCATCAATTTTGGGAAACAGGGCTGGGCTGTGGTAAGCTGTAGACCAAGAGGAACATTGTTTTATTCCCTGTAGGATCTCCACATGCTTCCCTACCCCCACACCAGTTGGAGGAAGCTTCAGGGAAAAGAAGAACATGTTAGACACTTCAGACTTTGGTCTTTTTCATATCTGCAAATGCAAGTTTCTTATTAAAAGATAAAGAAAAACCCTTTCATCCTCTACGTCCCAACCTAATCTTTAAATACCCAGTGAAATATAAGTAATTGAGAGATGCCTTTAGCAGCTGTGGGCTCAGTCATCCCTTTCATGTACACAGGCAGAAGATGACTAGGACTAAGGGTTGCTTAAGTTAAAACTGACATAGTGTGATCGCTGTGCCTGGCAATGAATATTAAAAGCAATGACAAGATTGACATTATCTAGCTGCACCGTAGCTTCTACTTTTTTTTTTTCCCATTTATATGCTCCATTTCTCAGTTCTTACTGCAAGGATCTGAGTCAGGAAAATACAGCTCAGGCTGACAACTTCCAGAAGTGCCTGCTAAAGCCCAGCTTGTAGTGTGCCAAACTTAAGACACTTAAAAGAGCTCAGCTTACAAAGCAACACAATTTCCTGGGAAACAAACATTAATAAAAACACTCCTTGTGTGTCATGTGCTGTGCACACATTTGAAGTTTCAAAGAGGCACCCCCTTGATTTTTTTCTAAATGTTGGGCAACACTGCTAAACTCTTCTTCACTTTCACAATGAGTTCTGTTCTCTCAGAAGTGACTGCAGAGAGGCAGTAATGAACTGGAGCTCTCCCACATGCTCTGGGGACCATGCTAGCTACAGTTTCTGCCCCCAGCGATGACAGATGTTTTCCTGAATGTGTAGAATTCTTTTTTTTTCCCTAAAGAAATGCCTTAAAAACTGCTAAGTGGCTCTAACTGAATGAGTGGTGGTTAAACAAGGGCATAAGACAGAACAAGCAAGTTGCCAAAATGCCTTCTCTCTTTAAATAGGAGAAAGCAACAGCGCCTGCACAGACTTGCTCCAATGCCCAAATTGCTCTCACCATGAATATATACCTTATTTCTGGCTTCAGCTTCCAGTCACTACTTACAGCTGCTTCTTGGTGGGCTGGGTCAAAGAGCACCTCCTTCAACTGAGAATTACATCCTTGTGTTGAAAACTACAGGCTAAGGTCAAGGCATAATTCCTCCTATCCCAAAAGCTGTACCTCAGCTCTCATGTTAATCAGGGACACCACGTGATCCAAAAATTCATGCTGAATTTTCTAGTGGAGGTGGGAGCTGTTTCCAAGCAACAGGGCTAAAACCTTGGGCTGCCCAAGGTCACAGAGGATATCTCTGCTGAGGAGCACACTTAGGCACTTCTGCAGCTGCTGCCCCAAACTCCACAGAGAGAATACAAAGCCTCCTGGGGGATCCCCTTCTATGTTAAACATAGGCCAGCTGGTTCCTCTGCAGCTGTGGAACGAACATAAACAGCTCTCCCATGGGCTGACAGCCCCACCTATTCTACAGCAAGGATGAAGGCAGCAACAGCACTGCTTGGGTGTCCATAGCAGAGATGCTCTCCTCCAGCTGCCAGAATTTCCCCTCTCCACTGTTCTCACCCCACAGTGATGTGCAAGCACCGCTGTCCAGGCTGGTCCCACACTGCCATCAGGCACTGCTCTGGTCTCACCTCTTCAGGCTGCCTCACAGTATCAATTTGATCATTACAACTCCATGAGGGGCAGGGACCCAATTCTTGCTACCCCCTTCCCCTCTCCCTGTCCTTCAAAGGAAAGAGACATTTGCTATCAGTCAGCCAGGAAGCGTTCTCTTCAGCTGATGTTCTCCTTGAGCACCTTGTCTTCACAGTTTGTCCTCTTATGTCTTTCTGAAGTGACAAGATGCTTGCTGAAAGCTGATGGTCAAGAGCTCGCACAGCAAAACTGAGCTCAGCCTGGCCTCTTTGTAAATAGTTTTATTGTACAGGGAAAAAAGGTATGAAAGCCCTGTAAAGGGTATAAACAGGCTGACTGTACATAATGGACATTGTTAGGTGTCTGAATAGGTCACTGACTCAAAGGAAAGTTGAGCTCCACAATGCAGGTCTTGAGTTCTGAATACAAGTAGAAAGCATCCCTGTGCACTCACATTGCATGCATTCAGCACAGCTGGATTTTTTTGTATTTCTCACTGTCCATTTCCTCCTGAATTTCCCTAGTTTCCTTCCATTCGTATTATGAGCCTTTGTTCTTTCTCTGCTCTCTTCCTCCTTCTATTTTGAAGTGTACAGATGGAGTCTAAGGGCGGGGAAGCAATCAGAGTTACAGCACACTAGAAAAACAACTTTCGCAGCTTAGTAAAAATAGGATAAACCAACCCTGGCAATGTATGGAAGCAGTGACCCCTGTTGCAAGAGACAGAACCCTGCCAAACTGCAGCTACAAAGAATTTTGTATGTTAAGTTAAAAATAGGGCCCTTCATGGAATGAATTTCATCCTAGCACTTGTTAGTTGTTCAACCCTTGCACATGAGGCTTTGCACTGGGACATTCATCATCCATCATGGTGGATGGGCACGTAGTGATAAGACAAGGGAATTGGCTCTAAACTGAAAGAAAGGAGGTTTAGACTAGTTACTAGGAAAAAATCCCTCACTGTGAGGGTGGAAAGGTATTGGCACAGCTTGCCTTGAGAAATTGTGGATGTCCTGCCTCTGAAACTGTTCAAGGCCAGTTTGGATGGGGCTTGGAGGAACCTGGTCTACTGCAAGGCATCTCTGCCCAAGGCAGGGAGGTAGAATGAGATGATCCTTTTAAGATCCCTTCCAACCCAAATCATTCTAGGACTCTAAAAATATTATTCTTCCCATCAACAGGTCTTGAAGTATATGACAAGCATTTGTGCAGTACAGTTCAACTTTGACCATGACTTGAGACATTCTGAGCAACAGGTCTGAGTGTCCCTACAGTCTTTCAGCACAGGAGGAAGGGTTTTGCAGTCACAGCCTTGGTTTGGGTCTGACACCAACGAGCTTCTCCTTCGGACTCAGACAAGTCACAGACTGCCCACTAACAAGATGAATTTTGTAAGAGGCACCTGCTGTGAAGAACAAACCCAGAAGCTGGGTCACTTGATGTACAGCTGAGAAGCACAAGCTGAGGAGGTTCTCACCTCTAAGGACAGAGCCAGGGAAGTGCTGGAAATACCTACAGAAGTTGTCTAGTTGTTATGAACATCACTTTGTTCTGGTTTTATCAATTAGGAGTGCCCCCCACTGAGGTCCAAGACACTCTGCGATCTCAGGGTTGTTCTGGGACCAGGGTAGGTCCTGCCCCAACAGAGCAGTGCAGACAAACTTCATACACTTTCTACAAGTTTTCTACAGTCTTTCCTTCCAAATATTCAAAGACAACCTGCATGCATTAAAACAACCATCAGAGCTGTCAGCTCTTTCAGTGATAATAATCACCTGTCAAAAATGCAGATCAGACTGGAGAAGAAACAAGGGTTAAAAAGGAAAAACATCAATAAGTACCTCAAGCTGGAGTCAAGGCAATCATGAATCACTGAATTCAGCTGCTTTGGTAAGTATCTCTTAATTCAACATGTTCCTCCTCTAGTGCAGGGGCCTTAGGATGACTCCACAGTAGTTTTGTGCCCATGGCTTTAAATTTGCCAATAAACAGTATTTGCACTCACACACACGATGGAGGTGGGGGAGGGAGAAAAGAGAAAGATTTTAGATTACAACAAAACCAGCATTTGTCACTTGCTTTAGCTCATGTGAGAGACAGATTCTACACTCTTGGACTGAGGAAGAACATTTTCTGTTCCATTCCTGGTGTGCTTGGCTGCCTTATGCCAAAACCTGTTTTAAATCCATTAACAAATCTAGGCTGCATCTACGTAACTTCTTAATACGCCAGTGGAAAAAGGGCACTTGGGCGTATTTCTGGGAACAGCAGACATCCAAAATTCCCAGCACTGTGACATGAAGCACTGCTCTCTGGCCAGCTCTCTCCTCAAAACCTACTTTCTCCTTGGAATATCACCCTAAGTTGTCACTGACTGCTTTATGGAGAACACAGGAACTCGGTGAGATTCACTTTTCTCTTTGTAGTGGCACCTCAGTACCAGCTCCTCCAGCATTGCTGCTGTGTTTGCATCCCAGTTCATACACACTGGCGAGATCACAATCAGACACACGGATCAGGTTTTGATGCCCATCTGCTCTGAGGTCACGAGTGGATCTGCTCCAGCTAGTACAGATAATAGGAATGACATGGAAGCCTTTTTCTTTCTGTACTGCCCTGTGCCTGCTCTAAATGAAGCCACCCAGCACAACAACCATGCCCCCTCTCAAGACAGGATGAGCTGAACGCTTTCAAGGGCAAGGGCCACTGTTGGTAGAGATAGGGGCTGTGCCTAGGACAGCTCCTTTCTCCAGAGATCTGGAGAAGAGATGAAAAAGCCTCTTACAGCAAAATGAGAATTATTCCAGCATATGAAAATAAAGACATCTTTCCCAGACTGTTAAGGCACTATCAGACTACTTTAAAAAGAAACAAACAACTGAGTTAAAGGACACAGCAACAGTTAATAAAACAGGCAGCAGCATTTCTTGGCAGAAGTAATTTAAGGCTAACCTCCTGTTCCATGAACAGTGGCAGCCTTAATAGGAAGGATCGCTGAGTCAGCTTTTGCTTTGGACTTCACAATGTGCTCTATGTTTTACAGCAGGCTCTAATCTACCAGGGAAAGCTGAAGTGAGGGAAAGAGGGCAAACATATGACCTTTGAAGAAATGTGGAAAGAAATATATGGAATTCAAGTCTCTGTTTAATTAAAAAGCTGAAGAAAAATGCATCATGGTGTTTCTGAATGAGCTCTGACTGCAAAGACCACAGGCACCAGCAGCTGCATGTATGTGACCCCAGAGATGCTGCGCTAGCACATGACCTATTTATTCTTGCAACTCTAAGCAACAGTAGATGATAATCCTAATATTATCTTATCCTAATAGTAACCTTAACACATATACACACAGAGCAGCTTTCAAAACAGAAGATTGCTCACTGCAAGTGGGCTGTTGTCCAAAGGGCCTGGTTTATCCAGGACCTTGCCTCTACCACTGCTCTGGAGTACACACCTAAGAGAAGAAAGTATAAAATGGTCCTTGGTCCTTGGCACATGTTTCCTGCCTTGAGAAAACAAGTTCATTTTGGAAAGATTAGGTTCTTTAACTAAGAATGAAGTTACTTCACAATTTAAATCTATCCATGTCTTCCATGACACTGGCTCCAGCACTCAGCTGTTGCAGGGCTGTTTTAGCATGCAATGCTGGCAGTCAGGCTAGTTTCAGCTCAGAGCACCGAAATAGCTCAGCAAAAAGATCCAACGACCATGGATGTGACAGGAATAGTGGGAACACAACAGTCAGTGGCCAGATCATCTGGCTGACGCTGCAGGAGCCTGAAAGCCTGAAAGAAGTGTCATGCAAAGGACCACGCTGTTAACAGTATCTTTTGCAAGTAGCCATGAAAAGCTTTTATATCTAGATAAAGCACTTGGCAGAGAAAAATCACTTCCTCTCATTTACTCTCTCCACATTGAATGAAACTTAAGGTGAATTTATAGACTGGGTTGCTATTTCCCTCCCTGTCTCCTGCAGCCTCTCATCAGTGTTTACTTTTTACATGAAGATAGTTATCCTAAATTTTTATAAGCTTGCTTTTCTTTTACCAACTAACCATGCTGAGGTGCTCAAACTCTACAGGGCAGTGTACACAACTGCCATACACACTAACTCAAACAGTGTGCTCCCAGGGTGCTCCCTGATACATGAGTGATCCCTCTGGCACAGTACAAAAAGGGAGTCCCCTCCCACACAGCTTTACCTTGCCTAGAGGAGTCCCAGTTGTGCTAGGATATTCTCTGCTACCCTGATCAACAGATAGATTCTATATTGGAACAGCCTGCAAAAATTAAATAAGGAGCCACTAGTAGTTATGTAGATGACACTTACTACAACCAGTTAATGTAAAAGCCAGAAAATACCCTACAGCAGCTCCCCACCTTCACAGCAGCAGGGGAGGAAGTGGGGCTGCAGTGCCCAAAGTGTCAGACCTCTGCTCACCACTGTGCAGCCAGCCCAGGTGCCTCAACAGGCACTGCCCAGCAAATCCCACTTGAAGAGAGCTGATTAGACCAGGCACAGAAAGGCACAAAGCCAGCTCAGATCTGAAAGCACCACAGCTCATCCTGCACAATCCTCTGCTTTGCTAGCAAGCCCTCTGAGAACTGGCAGGTACACTCCGTGTGGAGCCAGCTCAGGAGTCTGCAGGCTTCTTACAATTTATTCACAAGCTGTGATGGGGAAGAGGCAACTGCACAGGCAAGAACCCCAGCATGTCTGACTGTGTATTAGCTCCACACACGGCTCAAAGTCCTAAAGGGAGTGAAGAGATGAAAACACTTTAAGTTACTTTAAGAAGTTTCTCAGCCCTCAGCATGCCTTCTGGATGACTGTTCAACTTGATTAGCTGATGAAGAACCACACAGCAGAAGTACTTGATACTCTCTGAACTGAGGCTTTAGAGATGACGACGACCTACCACATCCAGCTCCCCAGGCCTTGAGCATTTCCAAGGAACAGGGTCTTCACCTCTTCCTCCACAGCCATCAATCCATAGGCGCCTAGGTTCTGGGCAGCTGCTCTCTTTTTAGTTACATTACAAATCAAAGTAAATAAAAAAACTGTCAGGGGCCTCTTCAAAGATTCAGCCTGAATCTCTTCCATTTTCAGCCCCACAGCCTGTGGACCCAAGAGGACCCCATCCATTACTTCTCCATCTGAAGCATGTTACCACTTTGCAAAACTCTTTCCTTTTATTTTACACACCCACTGAAATCCCCACAGCATTCAGCATAATCTCTGAGCTAATGCTTCAAGGCTCTCAGATTGTCACAGCCACAGCCCTGTTACATTGGTATCAATATTTAAAACCAAGAGGCCTCTTCTTCCAACACAATCTGCATTTCCAGGCTTATCACAAACAGTAAAAAATTCATGCATGTACATTTGGCTCAAGGTGCACATATGAAAGCAGATTCACTCATGCATCAGCCAGACAGCTGACACCCATCCTGACATTTATCTCCATGGATGAGGAAAGATGAATCACTCACAGCTATACAGCTGGGGAGTTTGCCCTTAGTCAAGCCAGTAAATGACATAAATCAGCCACTGTGCATCCTCAAATTCAGAGATAGGCACCTTGAGAGAGCTGGAGAGCAAGTGAGGCAGTGGCAATCTCTTCCACATGAAACGGGCATAAACACAACCACATCCTAGTGTCACCTAAGTAAGACCCAAAAAAGCAGAGCTCAAGAAATTTGCTGTATTCTGGGAAGTTCTGGCATATTTGTAACTGTTTCAAATTACTTGTTCAACAATTAGTTGTCGTTGTTAATTAAGCTCAAAGAAAGGGAGAATTCTTCATTTATTTGAGTTGAAGAACTCAAAATTAGGTACAATTCTTCACCAGAGAGGCCAGTCAAAGGCCACTTGTGCCTTTGTTTTGGCACAGGGGTGGCTGGGGAGAAGTGTGCCACGCAGGACCTGAGGCAGATGAACTCCCGAGCTTTTCTGGCCTTCAGCCCCAGCAGCCAGGCAGAGGTTGTAGCTTGACAGTAGTTGACTGAGGAGCCAGTTTGCAGGCCTGCCATGTTAGGCATGCCCAGTTCAGAGAGGGTTTTGGAGTTCTGTCTTTTGTTTTGTTTTATTGAAAACCTTTTTTTCATGCACAATCAGACTTTTCACCTAAAAGCAGCAGAAGCCTGTGGGTGCCTTCACTTCTCCATTTAACAGTCAGGATGAATGAAGACAGTAACCACAGCACAGTGATCCAGGACCAGGTAAAGGGCATTTCCAGGGGGTACATTAACAGGACAGTTGGTCCCAAACATTTTCACCCATTCCAGGAAGGGGTTTGGTACCTTCAGCACACATCACAAACCCACCAGTTCTGGCTCAAATTACCTAGAAAATAGTGCTAAAGTCTAGAGTCCCTCCTGCAAAGCACAGCTCCTGACAAAGAAGAGCACTGAAGGTTTGCATTTTACACTGTTACTCAAAAAAAGGAGTAGCAGCAAGAGGCCAGGGTGGGCTCCTAAAGGTGCTGTGTTCCAACATAGCTGTACACGCTGCCCAAAACTGCTTCAGGCTGAGATGTTTGTGCTGGTTTAGTCTGGATGGCACTCAAAGCCTTCCTTTTATTTCAAGAACAGATCTGACTCCAAATAATCTAGTGTGACAACTGTCACTCAGTCACATACTAAGCACAAAGCAGCACAAATACCTGCTGACCTGGCTCAACATGAGCAGGAAAGTATCAAAGCTGACCAGAGGATTCCTGTGCCATGTGGAGACAGGAAAGCACTTCTTGTAACAGCAGTGCTACCTACTTCCCATCTAGCCTGCCTAGTGCTAAAAGAAAGAGGCAGCAGGAAACTTTTTTCCAGGAGACATTTGTTTGTAACAAAGGAAATAGAAGATAGACAGCTCTGTAGTGTCCCTCAGCAGCTATGACCAACAACCTCTTACTAATATTTACCAATATTCTTACTAATATTCCCCAATAAACTTTTACTTCCAAAGGCTTTGAGAAAATTAAGGATGAAAAACCCTTCTCCCATTTGTTTGAGTGCAGGTATTCTATCCTCATAAAAAATCCAAACCCTGCCCTGCAATCACAACACTGACCAGGGGAAAGCTGCTAAGCACCCTGACTGTCCCACAGGACCTGTAAAGCTGCTGCTATACTACTCCTTCAAAAGATTCTTAACGGTCCTTGTTAAATGCAGCCCTGAACCATAAAGCAAGGATGGAGACAGTTATCCTGTACAGTCTTCAAAGTCAGCCCAAAGCACATGACCTGTTTTGTGCTGATCTGTTTGCAGAGGCCATGTAATTCTTGAGTAGTGTTTGTTTCCAAAACAAATGCTACGCACTTTTCTTTGACTTGGGAAAGTATAAAAAAATCCCTCCCAACGCAAATAGCCAAACAGTGCTGGCGAGGCTCACAAATGCACGCGTGTGAGTGGGAAAGGAAATGGAGACCCTTTCCAGCCTTCCAAAGGGTTATTGCAAACAGCAGGGAGGGAGAAAAGATTTCACACGTTAGGAAAAACACCGTGATGGTGCTTGTCCTTAAAGCAGACGCTACACAGAAGGCCCTGGGTTGCACTGTCTGTTTAGCACTTCTCTAATACCAAACGTTAGATGGAACCCCTTGTCACAGTGTGCACATCGCAGCACTGTGCTGGCTGCAGGTCAGTGTGCACAGTGCTGTACAAACCACTGCTGAACCATCTTCCTATTTTTCTGGCCTAAACAACTTTGCTGTGCATCATCCAGAACCTATGGCAAAGCCAAGGACGTCCCTGCATTCCAGTCTCCAGAGAGATGGAGATATCGCATATACCAGCTGCTTCCTCAGCGCCCTGCAGTGGGAAATCTGCAGGTCACAGATGAAGAGGCAGACATGCTGCAGCCCAGTCACAGCGTAAGGAAACAGCACAACCCTGCTGAAAAATTACTCTTTCAGTGTTCTCCCAAGAAAGTTAAAAAAATCTCATCTTTCACACGCTCACGCCTCTGCTAGGTTTTTGCAGAGCTTCCCCGTGCAAGCCGTACTGGCAGGGACACAGCTCCAGAGGAGTCAGGAAGGTTATCCTGCCTCTAGCAGAGGGGAGGGGGTGGGGGGAGATGAAGCCGAAGCCGGCTGAATTCCCACAGGCTTTGCATTATGAAAGCCATGAGCAGCAATCAGCCAGCCTTCCCGAGTTCTCTTTAACCCCCTCCTTGCTGTTCAACAACAATCTGAACCGACCACTGAACAGTAAACACATACTGGTGACACACAGCGTATGCATACAACCTCAAGGCAAAACAGGCAAGCATCTAGAAAAACCAGCCATTTATTTTCTTTCAGTATTTTCCAAGAGGTGCAAGTTTCCTCTGTACTCACATTCATGGGTGCTGCAACCAGACCTGCTGCTCTCAAGCCTGCAGCTTAAAGGGGGAAAAAAAAAAGTTACAATCCAACCCTGCACATGCCCAGGACTTGTTACTTCAAGAAATGCCATCATTGTTCTCCAGCCAGGCAGTCAGGCGATGAACAGGCATCACTATTGTCCACTGGCTGCCTGGGGGCTTTTAGTAACAGCACTGAAGTATGAGCTCTTGAAAGGGTATCAAAGCTTTTGCACAAGGTCAGATCAGACTCATATATATCCTCTATTATTTTGCTGATAATCATAGAATCTTAGAATGGTTTGGGTTGGAAAGGATCGCAAAAATGATCATCTCATTCCACCCCTCTGCCTAGGGCAGGGACACCTTGCACGAGTCCAGGTTCCTCCAAGCTCCATCCAACCTGGCCTTGAACACACTTCTCAGGGATGGGGCAGCCTCAGCTCCTCTGGGCAGCCTGTGCCAGGGCCTCGCCACCCTCACGGGGAAGAATCAATAGTAGAAGCCATGAGAAGAGATGGCACAAAACACATCTTCCCCCGGGATTCCCAGAAAAAAGACTGGTCTCCAACAGAAATGTCAAATAAATCTGTTCCCTCCGCTCCCTGCCTCAGCGGGTACAGGAGCATGTCACAGGTGTCCTTGCACACCCGGAGGGACATCTGCTGCCAACACAACACTGGTTATCTGTCTCTGCAGAGGGTCCCTCTGTACAGCAACTGCCTCAAGGACCAGCGCGCTCTGAAAAGCACAACGGCAAAGGCTCAGGGGCAAAAACGACTGGGCTGTAACCCAACACATTAGTAAGGCTTTGAAACTCCTTGGATAGGGAAACAAAGTACTCCATGGCCTGGCAGACTGGATTAGAGCACCCTGGAGAGCTTGAGACAGACTGGAACTTGTTTAAGGTGCCCTTTCAGCTCAGACCATGCACTAGTTCACTTAAGACTCGGTTTTTCCGCAGGAATAAGGGCAGTGAGAAAAATGGGGGGCTCTGCCACCCCCACACCAGGACTGCAACAGCTGAAGTGAATCCCAGCTATCCTAACCATCCTCATGGCAGAGGAAATCCCCATGGGCCAGGCAGACACTTGCTCAGTCTCTCCTGGTCTTTTTCTTGACTCAAACAAAAGAGCAATGGCAGAGACTGGTGCCAGCTGAAGAGATTGCAGCTCTGAAGAGAGACCAAGTACCCTTCAAGAGTTCAGTCACACCAACACCTCCTTTCAGGCAGGAAGGGAGAAAGCTGGCATTAGTTGGTAACTAACCCTAATTACTTGACTTCACATCTTGATATCAATCCAGCCAGCCTGAGCATGCCCATTCTCTAAACACAGTCCTGCACAAGGCTGACAACATAGCATGCAGATCAAAGTCTTGGCCAACAAATGTGCTGGAAAATACTGGTGTGCTGATTTTCCATGAATGAGGCCTCTAGTATGAGATTTTCCATGAATGAAGCCATGACTATGTGAAAAGCCTGGGGCAACAGGACTGCCTGAGAGCAGGGAACATCACTCTACTCTGACTGCCACTCCAGCCTTACTTGGTTCACATTTTATGAAGAATGATTCAGCTGAACTTGCTCCTTGACATGAGAAAAAAGGAAGAACACAAGTGTGGGAAAGCAAGAGGATGTAACACAAGCATCTGGTATGGGGGAGACACTCAAGGGACATGGTACAACTCAGTTAATGTGCAAGGAAACACTATAAAAGCAAAATGAAACAGGAGTGGAAACAAATCTTGGTAGACACATGCCCAAGGCATGGCACAGCTGGGAACAGGAGCTCTTAGCATCCACCTTCAACCCCAGGATTTATCCATAAAGCAAGGCTGCCCTTCTCACCTCTCACTCCAGTCAGAGCAAGTCCAACATGGGAAGATACAGGGGTTTCTCTTTGCAACTTTGCAAAGGGTCTGGAATAAAAATACAGCTGGCTTCATTCCCCATTAGCAGTTAATTTCCTCAATCATTCTCACAGAGGGAGAAAGAGAAATGCTCATGATCCAAGAGATGAAAGCATATGAAAATAAGCCTCATAAAACCTGCACTGCCCTAAGGGAAAGCTGCCCCACAACTTTCATTGGGGAATTATCAAAGGCCCCAGACTAGTGGGGGGTTGTTTTTATTTTATAAGACAGATGCTTTAGAGAAGTAAGTCTTCAAATAGCTGAGATTCCTTTCTGCTGAACCTCCAATGAGACTAGAAAGAGACACAGCTGATCCCACTTAGTCCAGCCCAGGGATCCAGCTTAGCCCCATTAAGAGAGAAGACTGGAGTAAGGCACAGAGCTGTACAGGCACTGCTAAACTTCTTTCCAATAAGATGCTATTGCCCCAAAAAAAGGCAACTGCACTTGTGGTAGCATGGCCACAGGAAAGCACAGCACAGAGTGAAAGAATCTCATTCATTTCTCTGTTGCAAAACAGAGGCTGGGGTAGAAGACATTGACTCATTCGGCCTGAGAACAAGAAAACTGCTCCTGAGAGACTAGTTAAAAACAAGAATGTTTAGTGCACGTTTTGCTTTGAGTCTGGGAGAATGAGTATGAAACTTCCCACACTCAGAGCTCTGTTTCTTATCAAAATAGGTTTAACATAAGCTCAGGAGAAAGAACTGTTCAGAAAAGGGGCAAAGTCCCAAAATGGCAGAGCTCTCTCACTCATAGCTAAGCCTCAAAGTGCAGCCCTGGATAAGGCCGTCTGCAGGAAGCAGTCAGGTTCCCAGCACAGGATCACAGCTTGGACAGCCAGACTCGCCTGGCTCCTCAGCTGGGCTGTGAAACCACTGCGGGTGCCCTCGCTGCTGCAGCCTGGACTGGCTGAGATGGGCACCTCAGTGCTGGAGGTTCTCATTTCATGTGACACTGACTTAAAGAGAGGAGGCAGATGCTCAGACAATAAGGTGTTTCACGTGATTTACAAGTGTGCAGCAATCAGTATCTTATTTACTATGGCTGATGAAAACACTTCAACACTGAACAAATCATTTTTGCCAACGACAAACTTCCTCTTCCTGCCACATACAAACACCTTTCCACATTCATCCCTATAGAGTAATTCATTTCAGTTCCATTAGCAAATAATACCAAGATATTCCAAAAACTCACCTAACCTCGTTACCACATTGACTCAGGGACTGTAAAACAGTAGACAGACACTAACAATGAATAATTAAAATGAAGTTAATAACAACAAGGAATCTAAGATCCAAAGAGAAATTATTTACCTGGAACAGCATTACCACATTTAATCTTTCACAACAAAATCATATGAATAGGAAATAAGTAAAACTAGCTCTAGGGCACAGAGTATTGCCCCTAGCTTGTTCATCATGTTCACAGAAAAGTATGTCATGTGCTACTACACCCAGACATTTGGCTGTGGTGCAAGGGGCTGGATGTCTCCATCTGAGAGAACAGCACTCTCTGGAGCACATTAAGGGAAGAGCAGGAGAAAGACGAGACACTTTGAATTCACCAGAAAGAGCAGAACTATTCAAGTGCTTAAGCGACTCCTGAAAAAAACCTCACCTCCAGCTCCCCCAAAGGTCTTGATTACTTGCTTTACTGGCATTCTTACTCATCCTGTACAAGAAAAACGTCCAAGAGTTTTAGCTAAATAATTGTTTGTAGTTGATGCTGAGCTGAAGCATGTAAATTCCTGCTTTCTAAGGAATAAAACCCCATGAGACTGCTATGAAATTAAATTGCTCCCTACAGGCATGCAAGTACTGCAGCACTTGCTCTGGATAATCTGAAGATTCCAAGAACTGAGAGCCTGTGCCTGTCCACCAGCATCTACATATGATCTCAAGTAACTAGTGTTGGTCATAATAGCAAAGGGATCCAGCCAACTCACGCAGAAAGAGCATCTTCTGCAAGAAAAAGCTTTGGATGCAAAGTAGCTCCTAGGAGGGGCCAGGCTGGAGAGGAAGGTCGGCTTAGAAATTACAGTAACATGTCAGGATGCTGCAAACAGGCATCAGGTTCTCCTACCATCTCTATCCTCCCACAAAGATAAATAATTAGCATGTAGCAGAGTAAATGACTTCTGAAAGAAAATGCCTGAAGCTTTTCACGCCATTTAATAGTCAGTCCATGTGAACTGCTCTACGGTAGGCTCTGGGAGGAAAGCATCCATCATGAACAGGTTAGAGTTTATCTGGTTTCTTTTGTTCAGGGCAAGTATATGTTCTCAGGGTCAGAACTTCCCTCCAGTCTTGTACTGAGGTCCAAACCCTTGCAGTCCCAATGCAGCCTGGGGGCCCGCAAGCACAGCACCTCCTGAACTCTGTGGGAGCAGTGCCTGCTTGCTTCAAAGGCAAATTGTACCCGGTGTTTATACCAGCCTACAAGGCATGAAAAAGGCCTAGGAGGTCAAACATCCACCACTGTAATTTCAGGCAGGATCAAAAAGAAAAGCAACAGCTGGGCTGAGTGAGCAAGTCCACGTTTAATTACAATGGTTTCGGTAATAAGCAAAAGCAAGAACAAAGCCAGCAAAAACCCTCTCTTTTTCCTCCTGGCTCCTGTTCACTCTGTGTAGAAACAGCTGCCTAGAAGAGAATCTCAAATAAGATTCACTAACTACCTTTTTTCCATTTTCAGGACTGCTGCAGCAGCAGTGTTCCCTGTGCAATGCTTTGACAAGGGCCAAGGACCAATGGGCAGATCGCAGCTGGTCCCAGCACAGGGCTGGGTCTGTGCAGGGCTTTCCCAGCCTGGAGCTCAACCCCCTGTCGAGTCACACAAGTACATGCAGAGAGTCATCTTGCAGTAAGCTGCTTGGAGGATTTAATTTGCTTTAACATCCTCTGAATATGAAATGGGATTGTAAAATGGGATTACTAGTGAAGGGATGATGGACCCTGCTCACAGGTCCTGGTTGGCCTGGGAAGAGTGCAAAAAACATCTCTTGGAGTACCAAGAATGCCCACTGATCCCTAAATCAGGTCATGCATTTCGTTTACAGCCAGGATCTACTCATGCTTTCCCCAAAAGGTCCTGGAGCAGTGGTTAAGGATAGGAAATGAGCCCTAAGACACACAGGCAAGAAGGCTCAGCTGGGTGGGTGGAGGGGTTTTTTTAGATGCTGGGAGCCTTCCCCCCCATCTATTGGGGCAGCAAGTGAGAAGGGATCAGTGCATCCCCTCACCTCATCTGACACCTTTGATGGCATCAGCAAGAGCCTAACAGAACCCAAGAGCACAACAGAAACAACTGGAACAGAGTATCACAACCTCAAAACTCTCCAACAAACTGATACCCACTGCTGACAGAACATGGCCTAGCTGTGTGTCACAGGAGGACACGATGGGAATAATGTGAAGGCTGGGAAACCATCGCATCCCTGGGAACCAAGGGCTTCTGACCTTTCTAGCAAAGCCTGCTGAGAGAACTGGGTGGGTTGTTTTGTACTCCTGGCTTTAATTACAGCCAAGTGTTTAAGTTATTCTCCTCCAACCACCCCCATGTCCCTCACAAGCACAAATTTAGCTTTTTATAGCACATCCGGTATGGATGTTAAACACATTCAGGAAATGCACTTTCAGCCCCAAACATCCCCTCCCCTGGACCAGTTAATTTGCAAGGGTTTGTAACACGGAGCCGGATGTTTGATTTTGTGACTGTTGCTTTTCTGGATTACTTCTGTTTAGAGAAGGTAAATTCAATAAATGCAGGGTAGGTTGGCTGCATTCAGAAATAATGCATGCTGCTTGCAAGGTGAAGAAAAGCCAGAGGGAGAGGCCACTCTTAGCTGCTCAAATTCCCTGCACTCAGGGCAAGGCTTTTTTTTTTTTTTTTTTTTTTTTTTTTTTTTTTTTTTTTTTTTTTTTTTTTTTTTTTTAATAGCTGACAAAGCTCCTGGGCACTGACAATGGCTCAGCACAGTGGGTGTCCATAGGCACAGCTAAGATCCCAAAATCACATTTTTCACTGACTTGTGGCAATAGACTGGGGCTCTCCCATAATGCATAAGGGAAAAATGCACCCTCTCCCCCAAAACTTCTATTTGAAGTAGACAAAAGATGCAAAGAACTGTTAGGCTATGCCAGGCTCTTCGGTCCCCAAGCACTGCTCTGGCATGTCACCAAGGCTTGTGGCTCTTTGCTCCAGAGCAGCAGGGTCTGGATAGCTTGGCTCAAGTCTAAAACCTGACCTTAGTAATTTGCTTAACATATGGGGCTTGCCTCTGGCTTTAAGGAATACCACAAGCCTGCTAGTAATTTTCTCACCTGAAAATACCCTGGCTAGCTTCCCAGTTGGAAGCATCTTTCTAAGCCCAACAGTAAACATGTTTGCTGGCAGTCTCAAGGATCAGTCTCAGATACTAGTCCAAGACTCCCTGGAGCACTCTCAGATCAGAGGGCCCAAGCTGGCCAGATTGCCCCTGAGAACCTCCTGCTAAAGCCTCAAGAGAGCTGGGCTGCTCCACACATCCAAGCAGCACTGCTGCTCCTCTGCCATAGCATCCCTGCACAAAGCCAGCATGTGCTGCAGGAGGTAGCAAAAGAGAAGGCATTTGAGGCTGTGCTGCACCGAGGTTTGGTGCTCTGAAGAAAGGCAAGACATACAAGCCCCAGATATTTTTTCCCCAACCTTCTCCTCAGTCAGGTCACCTCATGTTCTGGGCAAGCAACTGTCAGCAGGACATCACACATCAGCGAGCTAAACAATGGCCTAATTAAGCCACTTCCAAAATAATCATACTGAAAGAAAGTTAAAGAAATCCTTGAACTCATTATTTCCTATATTGATTTTTAGTCCACTTTTCCTATATTTGATGTGAATCCTTCAGATATCTGCAACGTGAACCCAAACTGAGCTGTGGCTATTACTCCTGAGCAATCCAAGTTCCAGCAAAAGCAACCATGCCCCTTGGTAATGACCAGGCTGCACAGGCTACCCAGCTCCTCCCCTGGGCCTGTAAGACACAGGAAGAAACCTGGATCTCTGCTGAACTGGAAGGTGAACAGCCCCTGGAACTTCCCCAGTGGGGTGCCAAACCTGCCTGCACTCAGAGCAGCAAGGCAGCTGCTGGGGAAACTGGAAGGCAGGTTTGAAGACATGAGACCACCAGCAGTGTGCACAGTGCAGAGCTGCCCCAGCTTCAGCTGCCACTCGAACAAACTTCCGCCACCAAAACAGCAGAAAGAATGCTAGCCCAACCCAAGGCAAGTTTTCCAGCACAAAACCCTGTAAACAACACTTAGGTTACAATTAATGAGCTCTGCAGGGACAAACCTTTGTGCAGTGTGAACAAGAGCATGAAGACTATGCTCATCTATGCCCTCATTCAGCTCAGAGAACAGCAGCTGTCAAGGCTCATGCACACACACACACTATGCTTTCACTACCCTGAGCTAAGTACAAGCTAGGCAACACTTAGCTGGAAAAAATGAGTGACAATCCAGCTGTAGTAACTGAATAATAGCATCTCAAGGAAAGGCAGTCTTAACTCACACTGGAGAATTGCTCTAAGCAGATGGGAAGGACAATGTATTTATTTGATGGGTATTGTTTCTGTGTGATCAAGTCATACGCAGCTTACGTCTTCCAAATATGAATGCGAACAACTGACTTAAATAAAAATCATCGCTGGAACACAGAACCATCTCCTCTATTCCTAGGAATCTGGTGAACTCCCAAGCTCATCAAGAACCAGACTGGCGTGTCAGATGCACAGGGGACCTGACCTCCTTGTATCTTTGACTAGCATTATGATAATCTCAGAATTAGGTGTTAAAACCTAAACAGAAAAGCGACAAATCCACATCAAAATGATATTAGAGAACATCAAAGAGGCAAAAGTATCTCTCATTTAAATGCTCACCCAAAGTCTCTAAGAAGCCACAGCCCAGCCTGACATGGCTTTTTATAGCCCTGTCAAAGGAACTGCAGGCAATCTCAGGCATGTTCCTTGGCTACCTGGAGTTCCATCAGGCTGCTTAAGACAGTCAAACCACTGTTTCCTTACTAGGATGAACGATTTATGAGGATTAAAAAAACTGAGCCTGAACGTATGAAGTGAGTCACTGGAACTCATGGGCTGCTTCCCCCACTTCTCTCCAGCCCAAATCATCACACCTTCCAGGCCTAGTCTTGCTCCCACTGAAATCCTGCAGAATTGCAGAATACAAACACCCCTTAAATACTGCAGAGCCTGCACTATTGGCTGCAGTGGCATCTTTCTCACTAAAGGCCCATATCTGGGCAGGGAAATCCCCACACTCACCCCGAGACTGTCGGCAAGGAACCTGGAGCTGCTGACTGCAATTTCTCTTGCTGCTTCAGAAAAGATTTAGCTTCTTTTGAGTTTGAGTCCACTTCTTTAGTCACCCTGTTGGAAGAAAGGAGGAAAAACAGGGTGAGGGAGAGCTGTACACAACAGATCCATCAAGGAAACACAGAAAACAGGTACAAGAGTATCCACATCCTCTGCACAGAGATCACCTTCATCAGCTGCAAGCTGAAGAACACACATCTTGTTAAGACTTCATTCTAGTGACAAACCCTCTACATTCACGGCAGAAAAAAGAAAAAGAGTAGCTAATTAGAGCTGGGGGAGGAGGGGATTTTTTTTCCTTCCAACAAACTGGAATGCTTATTCATTCAAACAGGCCTGTCTCACTAGCAGCTACTAAATGCTCTCTCAGGTCACTGGGGGCAATTCCAGGCTTTTAATTGGGCTCTTGATTTTCTCATTTGTTGGTCAGTGAGGCAGCTCTTCTGCCACCCACATCTCACAGCCCACGGCACACAGGCTTGGCAACATCTGCAACCCAAACCAATGCATGGAAACTGGCTCTGGGAGAGGGCAAGGGAAGAGAAAGCTCTGACAAGGCAGAATGTAGAAATTTACTCTCATTTTCTAGTTAATTTTTGTTTGAGGCCCCGAGGGTGCAAAATATTGAACTTCAAAAAATTATAAATCAATATGGCATCTACAGCAGGGAACGAATTATAAACATGAGAAAGAATCTCTAGAAAACCACTCAATAATTAATTGTTAGAAAATCCCAGCTACTTTAGCCCCCTCATTTACCATGACCTGCCTCCAGCAACACGCTTTTCACGCTCTCAGTAGCTCTTAATGAGGTTGCCCTGATTTGCCAAGCTAACAATTTTGTTCCCATGGAGCACAAGCCTGTGAGCCTCTCCAGAGCCTGCAGCTCTGTGGACACAGAGGCAGCCTGACCCACAGCTCAGCTGGCACAGAAGAAACAATCCTCCATCTCACCCTCCTGCAGCCTGGGCCTCTGGCTACATCTGCTCCAGCAAGGCTGTGCAGGCTCATCCCTGGTCTAGACCATATGCTGATGAGAGGCTGAAAGCCTGGCTGGCCATGGGATCTCCCCTGGCTACTAATCACTGCCTGCTTCCTACCCACCAACCTGACCCCACAACTTCCATGAAAGAACTGGATAACAGTCATGGAGAAACTCCAGGGGCTGCAGCCCCAGACAGGTTACTGCTGGGCTGGCATCAAGGAAAGCGACACAGAGTTATCTTAGCTGTTAACCCTGGAGGTAGTCATGTCCTGAAATCTCACTTGCACACAACTAGTGCATCCATGTCTCCATCTTGACAGTGAATCAGCATCTGAAACTTCCTTCCTTCTCCAGACTGCAAATGCAGTGGAAAAGGCACAAGAATAAATGCCTGAGCTGTACAACTGCTCAGCCTTGTTCTGCCAGTGCAGGAGGAGATTAACCCCATTTCCCCCCTGCACTGTCACATGCTTTTCAGACCATGGCAGTCATGTGGATTGAGACAAATCCCACACTATGAATATTTAGAAGTGTTTGCTGATCAGATTGGGAAGGGAAGGGGTAGGAAAAGGAGAAAAGCACTTCAGGAAGAAAAAAACCCAAACTTGCTACAGCATCATCACAACCTAGAACACCACAAACACACCATCCAGTCACAGCCCTTGGCAACAGTGGTCACATCATGTAGCAGTCATGCACCAAAGGTTACCCTACATCCATGGATTTCATTTGACAGGATGAACTTGGTGCCTTCATGCAGCAATAAGACAGAATTTCCCCCAACCACGAGGCTGGGCTCAGATCAATGCAATCACACAGTCTATTTATTTTCAAATGCAGCATCTAAACAGTTAGCTCTGACCCTCGCCAAGCTGAGAAGCAGCACCCTCTCTTGTGCGCTCTGCAGTGCTGGCTTCTGGCAGAGTCCCTCTCCTCTTGTCACCCCCTGCACTGCTGTGCCTTCAGGGTGCACCCCTGACATGCAGGAAACATGTGAGTCACAGAGAGAAACATCAGGCAATCTCGAGTGTGGAGGAATGCAAGAGGTGTAGCACAGTAACCACATGCCCTGGGGAAAAACCAAACTCTAGACTGGTCTCAGTACAGCCACGGGACCTGCTCCTAGGTTGGATCCCAGCTGTTGAACCCTGCATGTTTCTGGGCCTTGAAGAATGTAGGACCAAGAGGAGGCAGGGGGTGAGAAAGGAGGCAGAGGTCACTGAAAGCATGCCATCCCACTGGCTCTGCTAAGAGATGACAGCCCAGCTCAACTCCCACAAACCTACAGGGATCTGGCAATTAAGGAGCTTACAGGATCTACACACACAGTAGCAAGCAAGTCTTCAGAGCCAGTAGCAGAGCTGAGATCTCAGCACTGGGCCCTTGGCCTTAATCTCCTCTGTAACTTCAGCCTTCTCCAGCCCGGAGACAGAACTAACTGATGTCTCCCCTACCAGCTGAGGAAAAGAAAGGCACAAGGCTAAAATGAAAAACAGCTCTAGGGATTTGCACTCCACTCTCTTGGCTGGACCGGAACTATAAGCCACAGCTCCCACAACAGGATGATGCTCAGTCCCAGAAAGGGTGAGAAGGCAGAAAGCACATGATGCACAGGGAGAGTCTAGCACAGGCCTTCAATGACAGACACTTCAGCTGTCCAGGAGTACAAGTCAGGTTGCTACCAAGGGTTTACTTATGCTTTGATTCTCACACCCTCCTCCACCTCAGAGTACCAGTAACAATGGCTGGGCACAAAATACCACACTTAGTTCCATTTTCTTTGCTCCCTTTGGCCTGCCAGCAGCTGCTGTAACATATTTTTGGAGTTGTCGGCTGCCGAAATTCAGCTGCAAAGCTGCATGCAACCTGTTCCACCAGGACTGCCCAGCTGGGGACAGAGGAATGTGACAGAAGTGTAATTAAAAGTGACCTTTCAAGGCAATTCCATCACAAGACCCACTTACTGCCTCATAAACTGAAACAAAAGCTGCTCTGAGGCGGGCTGCTGCTGGGCTGATGCCAGCAGCAACTCCTGCACCACTCCAACAGGAATGACGGAAGAGTATTAAAGAGCTTTACAAGGTATTAATTCAGGTTATGCACATTTCAACCTTTCCCAGATCCCAGGCCAGGAAGGAAAAAGAAATCCTCTGGACTGCATTATTATGGGAGACAATAACTCTTTCCATGTAGAAACCACAACAATTCTTGTTCTTCACGGGGAGAAATGGGAATCATTAATCCAGCTGGAAGAAATCACAGTCATTACTAAGGAAAATTACAAGACCTTTCACTTTTAAGTACTTGATAAATAACTATTTGCCTGACTGTTTACTGGGATGCTATTCACACATTGTAATCCAGGAATAAACATGAAAATAAGTATATTGTCAGCAATAAAACAAGTAGCTAGTGTCTTGCCTACTTGCAGCCCCTGTAATTCACACACAAAACCACTCACTCTAATCACATTGCCACAGAGATTTCATTACACTGCTATGATATTAAATTGCATAATAAGACTTCCAAAACACAGAACAGTTACTAATTTTTTAGACCACGTCGGAGCCTGGTAGCACAGATTGTACAAGGTATTGTGCAACTGTAAAATAGAAATGTCTTCCATATTTAGAAGTTATTATAAGGAAAATATGCTAGAAACTGGATCACTAAGTGCCTTGAATACTTATAGATGTCCTTCCTAAGACCCTTCATCTCTGAACCTCGCTCAAAGTGGTAGCCAAACATTTAGACACAGCCATAGCCACCCAGCCTGCTGGTTTGGTGCCCAGTGGTGGGTATGTTAGTCCAATGTCCACTGAAGAACTTATCACCCTTCCTTTTACAGTTATCAACTGAAATGCTGCAACCTAAGTGCATGGAAACGGCCCCAGGTTATGGACACTGGGCACAAACCACACGAAGACAACACCTGCTGTCTAGGCTGTGCCAGAAGGGGTTCCACAGAGCACTTACAGTACTGAAATGCAGCAGATTAATTTAAGAGCAAGAGCAATCTGCTCCTAGCAGTGCCCTTAGCCACATAAACTGCTACAAGGAAGGAAGAATACATGCTGGAAGGAGCATTATGCTGACAGCTCCAGCTAATCTACAGAAGAGGATTAAACCCAAATTTTCATGCCTTAGTTCAGTGGCAGAGTGAGTCTAATACAACAGTTTGTCTGCTGCACCCTGGTTTTATACCAGATGTAGAGCTACTAGGGAGGAGGGCCTCAATCCATCACACCATGGCACAACACAACACCCACAGCCCAGGACTCAGATGCCTCCACTCCAGCACAGCTGAATCCAGTCCTGCTGGCCAGAAACAGAACTTGCATAAGGGAAGCCAAGGCTGCAGTGTGTCAGCAAAGTGCCCAGCTCAGCAGTGAGCAGCAAGAGGCCCTGCAAGCCCTTGGAGAAGTGCACCAGCAGAGCTTCATCCTTGCACAGAGCTGAAAGGGAGGCAGGATAACGGCAAGCTAGGAAAGACAAACAGGCTTTTTTGAGAAGGCTTGCTGGCTAACTATCTGTAGTCTGCTGTGTAATAGCAACCTTATGCATCCCAAGTGCCAAAATCCCTCCAATTTACCCCCACATGGCTCAACACAGCTATGTTCTCCTAACCAAAACACTTGGTGCATATCAGACTGAGAAAGTACATGTTGGTATTTGGGTATAAGGAGACTTAAAGTAGAGAAGACTGTTAAAATCTTTACTCACAGCAGCACAAAGTTACCCTGTACCTGACCTTCCTGCTAAGAAAGGGAGAACAAGAGTGAAAGCTGTGGAAAATGCCAGCTCTTTACCACTCAGGACACACTCCTCGCTTGGGAAACCTGTCCCAGTTTAGACCTGACACAGTTATAAAACTTTCCACACTATCTTAATGTTGTTAGCTCTGGGGAATCACAGACCAAGGGGGACAAAAAAGAGGCTAATTACCCTTTCTCAATATTTCCCATCTATGTTTAGTCTCAATAAATAGTCCCCCAGCCTTCTGGAATGACTACTTAAGGAGAAAGTAATACTCATCTACAGGGGTTTGTTAAGAAAATTAATCCCTTTTGAGCCAAGGAATAATTTTTATGAATATTTTTTGTGGACTTTTGTGCAGTATCCCAGGTGCCTTCTACAGACAGATGCACAGTGTGAGAGGCAGATCCTCCAGTCTGCAAGGTCCTGAAAATGCTGGAGTGCACAGGCTCAGCACTTTCCAGGAGGGAATTCAGTCCTCACACAAGTGAACCTCCAGACCACATCTGCCTGAACACTGCATATGTATGTATTTTATGCTGAATTACCTGGTGTAGAGCAGACAGAGCTAAAATTAGTACATCCCCATCACTTTTCTAATTTCAAAGTAAAACACTAGTTTTCCCCCTTTCAGAAAAAAAACAGCATTCCTCTCCAAACCAGGTGGGAGAAGCTGTTCCCTGGGAAACTCAGCCTATTCCCTGAAGCAACACAGACAAGACCAAGCTGGAATAACTGATAATTCTGTAGGCTGACTAGATAGGCAGAAGAAGCTGGATGGTTTCTATACAGAAGCTGTTGGCTGGTTTCTAAAAAAAATCAAATGTGATGAGAGCTCTCCTGCGGTCAGGCAAGGGCCAAGTTGCCTGCCTGGTGCTGCTCCTTGCAGCAGGTGTGTGCCGCTATCCAAGCAGTCAGCCCAGGCTGCAGCTCAAACCAATTCACCTGAAAACAAGCACAGGTGAATGGTATTTTAACATCAATAATGCATAACCTTGTAAGCCTTGAAGGAAATGACCGATTTTCCATCATCTTCTGTACGACAAAAACTCCATGACAGATGCAAAGAAAATACCAGTGGATGAACAGTGCTGCCTCCTGAAATGCTGACCAAGCTGTCAGGCTCCTTTTGGATTTCTGCTTGCAGCTTCTGCAAGAGTCTCCCTAAATCCAGAGGGTAGCAGCACTCCAGTTATCAAGCTCCCACTGGGGCTTGCAATAGGTAGTGCATACCAAACATCTCTCTGGAGAAGCAGACCTGCAGTCAGGGCACAAGCCTTCATCTCATTGACTGGTGCTTTATTCACCCCAGTTTTAAGTATCTCAAAGTACGAAGTCTCTTCTTGCTTTACTGGATAAGTAATTCCCTTGCCCAGCTCCATTGCACTGCCTCAAAATCCCACCATGCATTAGCATGGCAATCTTTGAGGCATGCCTGTGTTTTAATTTGTACCTCACAAAAGGATTAAATCCACATTACAAAACACACCTCTGAGTAATCTAGGTGAATAGATGAGCTGCTGCATGCATGAGTGTGACAGTCCCCTGACCCTGTTAACCACGACCTGCAAATACACTGAAAGGCAGACAGATCCCTGCAACCCTCCAACTCCCCCAAAGCAGGGCTCGTGTCATGGATGCCTCTCCTGCTGAAGGACAGCAGTACCATAGGTATTAAGAGCCAGGGGTTCCAAATTCACTTAGAGCTATGAACACTAGACACAAAGGTTACACAGATCATAACAGGAGCCAGCGCACACTACAAAGCAGAAGAATCCCCATGGGGGAAAGGCCAGACTAAGCTTGGCTCAGTTGTAACGTGTTAATGAGATAGTATGGCAGCAAACAGCTCTGCCTCCCCTTCAGGCTAACACAGAAACCCTCTTGCTTCACCATCTCTTAGTTACAGGAAAAAAATAATGCATCTTGCAAGCTGCACTTTCCAGCAGGGGAAACCCCAGGCCCAATGCCTGCAAAGCAGGCTCTGCCAGCATCTCAGCAGACATCAAAAGCCTTTTTCTGAGCCTGGAGCTGTCAGGAATGAGCAGCAGCTTGGAAATAAGGGAAACAGGCCAAGCAGCAAAATGCTGGGACTGGATCTGAGGCCCCTGAGATGAAGCCATGAACAGATGGACCAAAGATCCCCTTACTAATAGCAAAAGAGCACCTGTGAGACCTGAATAGGTCACTAAGTATCTTCTATTTTCAGATTTTTAAAAGCCAGGAAACTACCTGAGAGCCAGATAAAGAAACAGTGTCTTCTGCTGGGGAAGGGTGTGATTTTTATGGAAGTATTTCCACACAGACTTACAGAGAACACAGGAAGAACACACTTGGAAGAATCTGAAGATGAGACAACGCAGTTTCTTATCCAGTTCCCAAAGCCAATGCAGCCAGACACCCCAGGTTTGAAAGACCTAGAAATGCCCAAATTAATCTGGAGGTCAATCCATCATTTTGGACATTCTTTGAGACTCCTCCTACCTCTGGAGATACCAGCTGAGCCTTCTTTTTCATCACACCAATTACCAGCAAAACCACACAAATGAAACCAGCATACATAAATTATTTCCTTGAAAGCAGCAAGCCACATTAGAAGGCAAAGATGACTTTTTTGCCCAAAGGTGGGCATCTGCTCAGTCACCTTGGAGGTCTCAAAAGCATGTTGGGCTATTATGTAACACTTTGCAGATCACAGCCCCTCTGAGCAGAAGCCTCATCTGCACATCTACTAATGAAAAAACCCTGACTGGAGGCTGTTCATTACCCCATTCCCCTTCTCCAAGCACATTAAGCAAACCATAACACCATTTATTTTAGAAGCAAGTGTTCTGGCTTAGAGTCCTGGCTAGGTTTGATGTTTATGAAGTTAGAATTTCTGCAGCTGCCTCTGAGAAAGGCAAATGGCTCACAAATGAACCAGCACACAGCACAGCTCCTGCTCAGGCTTACTGACCTCATCACTGGGCCACCATCGTGCCCATCAGCATCGTACGATGTTAGTATTCTCCAGGGAAATTCTGAAGCATCAGGGAATGGATGCACACATAGGAAAGGTTATCAAAATGAGCCCCTGAGACCCTGGCACTCTTGAAAGGGAACATATTTTCACTTATTGGCTTCCAAAAAAAGAGGAAAAAAAAATCAATAGTTGTTTTTTAAATTGGAAAAAGCCAATATGAAGTGTGGATAACTGCGGCATGCTTTGACCTCTAAGAAAAACAACAGCATAAAGGCAGAAACAGGCTGCTGCCTACACTCCATTATGCCAAGATCACCATGTTGGTAGTAGGAAAGTGACCATCCACTTTTTTGTCTGCCACCTCGAAACAGTGGTCACATTCATCTTCCATGTAATTCTGGATGGTTGAATTTGTCTTATGGTCCCACAGCATCATCCTCATGCTTATACTGTTCAGACTAAATTTCTGGGAAAATCTTAAAAGCCAAGGTTTTTGCATTGTGCAAGCCTCCTTCACTGGAGGCACTGGAAAAAAGGCAGGGCTTTCCAAATATCAGGATTCAAGATACACATTCTGGTAATGCTCACCTGCCTTCTCTCTCACAGGTATAAGCAATAGAGCAAAAGCTTTTTCAAAAAAGCAGATATGGAAGACGTCAAGCACATCAACATCTGACGTGCACCACACCACCAACGACATTAAGAGATGGCCACCCAAACTCCTGATCTTTCTCCTGGTTTTAAAAGCTACTGTGCTTCACTCAGCATTGCTCAAAACCCCACGAACACAGAACAAATGACCAAGATTCACACCCAGCAAGAAGTGTGAGCATGCTGCCAAGCCCTTGCATTGATTCATCAACTGAGATCCCTGAAAAGTATTACAAAGTAAGGAAAGGGTTAATGGTGTCACATGCTCTCTCACTGCTCGTTAGCCTGACAAGTCTGACTGGGCCATGCTGAGACCACAAAGCAAGAACACAGATGGACAATTACACATTTTAAAAATTACTCTCTGTGCCAGCTCTAAATCTTGAGGCTTATGGGAGTCAATTCCCTGCTGGTTTTACCCATTCCCCTTGAAATACATAATCAGCATCAGGATTTTCCTTCCACTCTTCTTGCCTTCCAGGAAAAAGCAGAAGCAGCTGCTATTGCTCAGACAGCTACCTTAACTGTCTCCAAAGCAAAGCAACAAAATAGGTGACAGTCTCCCAAACTTCTTGGGTAACACACTCTTTGCCAACTTTGTCTCATTTGGTTGGTCTTAGTAATAGTGTAAGGAGCAGAGAGGACATCACAGCCACCAATAAGGAATCGGTCTGAGCAAGGACAGTGGAAAGCTCAGGCTGTTCTCAGGTGTCTGATCTGTTTCTCCTGCAGCCCTTTCCACCTGCTATTGGCTAAAAAGGTTCTGGGATCAAGTGGTTGAAGTTCTGGAAGTGGACAGCAGATCCAGAGTTAAAACAGTGAGAGTAGTCTAGGACATAGCTGGCCATCCAACAAGCACACAGGTGAACTAAAATTAATAACAGAAAAATCAATATTTCAGTAAGGAGAGGCACCATAAAGAAATCCCAAAGCAGCAGTACTGTACAGCTGCAGAGAACTAAATTACAACCTCACCTCCACTCTGAGGTCAGCACTTTTTGCTGCAAAGAAATAAATCAGTCCTTCACCAGCTCTGCACAACTCTACTGAGGAGCTCACCAAGGTGAAGAGCTCAGCAGCCCAGATGACCTCAGACTGGGTTCAGGCCTCACCATCCCACCCAATCAGGCCTAAGTTAAACCTCAGTGTCTTTGCAGGACACCAAAAAAAGACACTCCATCCATTGTCTGTAGCTCTGCCTGCACAATTCCCACTATCAATGGCATTCTTGTACATACACCTGGGGTACTGGCCAAGAAAGGGCCTTCATTAGCACAGGTAAGTCTCCTGACAAGAACCTGCTCTCAGCCACCTCCCCTCACCTTCGCTGCTTCTGCTCAAAAAGTCATGAACTTCACCACTAAACTCCTCAGCTTAAGGTCCAGCTTAAGGTCCTTGAATTTCAACTTAAAAACAATCTCCTTTAAATAATCTTTCTTGAATCCTTGATCAGGCTGAAAACCTGTGAAGCAGCAACACAGAATGAGCAATGAGGTTTTGTCCAGGGACATCCTAGATGATAACCACTTACAAACAGTAACAGATGAAAATCAGGCTCTTTTTCAACCATACTTCCAACTGTGGCAGATGAAGTATCAAATTCAGATAGTATAAACCCCAGTGATTACTACAGTAATTTAAGTTTATACTATTTGGTTATAAATCAGATACCTTAGGTATTTCTTTTACACTTTTAAGATGTAATAGCTGCTCTGTGAACCATCATGTCCCCTAACCCAGAACACAAGCTACCACTCAACTCTGCTCAGCACATGTACCAGCACACCTTGTTTCCTCAGAGCAGAGTGGTCACACAAATAAAAGCAGTCCAACAGCAGCAACCCAGGGGCTATTCTCAGGCACAAATGTGGTCTCCTACACAAGTCAACAACAGGGAGCCCTTATCAAGAGAGGGGAGTTCATGTCTCACATTGAACAACTCAACACATTGTTTTGACACGAGTTTGCCCACCTCTTTCTACAGAACTATATAAACTTTAAGTATTCCTTATATCCAGCAGCAAGTAGAAACTCAGCATGACACTGCTTGTTTGGCACTGGCTCTTCCTATTTTGATTTGGTCCATGCAATGCACCAGCTCAATGTGGACCCCACCTATCCTTGTGAGAAAGTAAAAGGAGCTGTGACAGGAACACCTTGTCAGAGCTCAGGAAAAGAGCAGGGCTCTCCCCACTGACAGATGGAGAGTGCAGCCCTACTGCAGCTTTGCTTTGGCTGCTTGGTTCATGCACATCAGGAAGCAACTGAGTCACTGAAGCAGCAAAAGCCACAGCTCAGCCAGCACAACACAGCATCATCAGTACAGCACAGCAACTCTGCAGTACCAGGAAAGCACTCCCACCACAAGAATAACCTGTGTAAAGCTCTGGCTTTAAACCACATGAACAAACCACGTGCAAGAAATACAAAGCTTCTAGTCTGGAGTCCCTTACTTGGAATCTGTAGTGTATGAATGAAGCAGGGTGCTAAACACAGGCCTCCCATTCCTGAATGGCACCCAAGCCATTAATTCTTTTAACTTAGTTTTGCCTTCCACAAGCCAAATTAAGGTACAGAATATGTTTCAGAGTAAAATCTATTCTTGACAGCAATCAATAACCTGAGTCTGCTCTTCCCTCACGTGCTGTCACACTGACACCATGGGGCTGGACCAGCTCCATGTATGTGAGCTCCACTCTGCTGCAGTCCCAGCTGGACACAAAGTTCACTTTCATGGAAAGGGCACAGAAGAACCATTTTGATGCACTGTGCACAACAGAGATTTAAAGAAAGCCAAGGACCAAATCCTTCTGGAGTGCAAAGAGAAAATAAGCAATTACAAAATGCAAGAGTTAAACCATGGCACTAGGGATGCAATTCCCTATTAATGCAAACACACGTCCTGCACTGTGAGGCAAGTTCATAAACCAGAGGCTTCAAAGGACCTTCAATCTCTTCTGCCAGGGAGAAATGGCTTGAACTTCCATTTAGACACTGAACTGCCTTCACAAATTGCCCTTGCTGCCCACAATTACAGCCATTTGGGTGACAGTCACCTGCTGCTTCTAATCTATTTAACATGAGGGAGGCAGAAAAAGCAGACAAAAAAGTCCCAACTGGAGAGCACTGCAATCAGTTTAAGATTGTTTCTAGTTCCAGGACTTGACAGCCTTAGTTTTACAAAACAAAATTATATCATATATTTTCTAAAATTAAAAGCCGCTAAATTAAAATCTTCATTTGGTAATTGTTAATTCTTAACACTCAGAAGCTAAAGTTCAGCATCAGCAACTGATACAAGCACGGACTCAACAAAACGGACATTAAGTGCAGCAAAAACCTACAGGGGAGTTGACAACACAAAGCCCTTTACTATTCCAGTATAGCCCTGTAGCTGGAGATCACTTTCAAGCCACTTCTGCTACTCCAATCAGGCCAGAAAAATCATATCATCTTCTTACAGGAGAAAATAAATTGTTCTGCAACAGGAGATCAGGACTAAATGATCTTCTGTTAAAAGCTTCAGTGAGCAGACTGCAAAAATTTCTGCCCTGAATCTTTCACTGCTTAAATACTGATCTAAATTCTTCTCAAGCTTTCGAAAGAGCAACACTCAACAGTAGCCTCAAACCATTTAGAAAGGCAAGCAACAGAGAGAGCTCTCATTTCAGTTCCTTCGGTCCAGAAATGCACACACACACAACTACCGTGTGGTGGCCTTTCATAAGCAACGATTTGCCAGCTGCTTCCCCAGGCAAGGGAGTCAGTGTTTGGTATTCAGAGTATTTGCAGACGTTGGGGTGGTGCAAAGACAACCTCTTGCTATTCTGAAGAAAGGGCAGCCCTCTGGGCCTCACCTACTGCCATTAGGGGAAAGTACCAGCAGCTGCAAGTAGCAAGTACACCTTGTACCCTCCCCACAGCTAACAGCGTAACCCATTTAAAGATGCAGCATGTAGCAAACAACATAAAAGAATCAACTCAGCGCATCACAAAAATCAAGGGAGCAAAAAAGTTGAAGGATTTTTCTGTTATCAAAGAGCTCAAGAACATAACTTTGTTGTAACTCTGGTACCAGCAGAAAACAGTGATCCAGACCTCACTGCAAACCTTCTGCTGCTGGTTCTGTAACCAACTATAATATAATAACTGCTGTAAACAAAACATGCAGTAGCCTTGGTGCTTGCAGAATTATAGTCTCATTGTCACTCAGGCTCCAGCTATTGCCTATTTCATCAAAAATTGGTAGAAATTTCTAATGATTCCTCTGCAGTTTCCCAAGGGAAACAGTAAGCTCTGAGCAGTACAAAGGACACTAGAAAAGCAACTGGTACAGGAAAATATCTTTTTCTTAGTTCTTAAGAAACTACAGATAAGATACTGGTGTCAAAAGCATAAAATTAGCCTCTTAGAAGCCCCGAACAACTTCTCCTCACATAAGGCAACCAATGTTTCAAAGGATAGAGAACAAAGTGAGTGAAGTTCATCAGTGATCAAGGGGCATTGCTACGGTCTGGCTTGCCGAGGGAAACAGCATAGCCCCTACTATGGCTCACAGCTCTGCCCAGAATTTTCAAACAGCTCAGGCAGCAGTGCTAACACGAAAAGCAAGAGCAGCAGAAGCTCCAACTCTGCCTCCGCCTCCAGATTTAGGCAGGGCGAGTGTTACTGCTGGGAACTGCTGCCCTCTGCTGTCACATGAAACAGGTCAAGTTCGTCTGGCAAAACCAGATTTACTGCTACATGTAAAGAACCAGCAGTTTACAGGGCAGTCAGATTTCAGGTGGGCTCACCCAAGCCCCTCAGTTCTGGTCTTGCACATTTATAAAACACCCGGGCCCTTCTTGCCACACAGCCTGAGAGGCCTCTTGTAAGCCAAACTCAGCCTAAAGCTTGGTTTTACCCAGCTCATCCCCTTTGCTGCAGCTGTTTCAGAGGCAAAAGCACTCAGCTGCTGGTCTGCTAAGCAAAACACCTCTTACTGCCTGCAAATCTTGGTCATGGATTGTGACTATGACCAGGGAAAGTGCCAGCCAATATCCTGCCCACAGTACAGAACCTGGACTAGGCTGAAGGAATAAAATGTGTTACCCTCATCCCCGTGGGAGCAGATGTGCTTCCTTCCTTGTCTCAACCTTCCCAGTGACAGTGCCACCAGGGAGCTCGGCCAACCATTATAAACACTGGCCAGATGGGGAAGCCCAAGTGAATCTGAATTACATTTATGAATGTTTTGAAGTTGAGTAAAGACTGAGGTCTGCATATAAGGATACCCTGCAGCTCCCATGCAGGAAAATCTTGGCTTTGTTTGCCCTGAGTTTTGTATGTACTCACAATAGAAGAAAAGAACAGTGTAAAGGAAAGAAAAGACCACTGTGCTTCAGACCCAGCTCCAGTCTGCCCCCAGCACCACAGCACCCAGTCCGCACTGGGCCCACAATGGACATATCACATCTGCCAACTTACTTGATTTCCTCACCAGCAAAATCAAACGTTTTGGTGATTGTCACTTTTCCTGAATCTTTTGGCTTCTCCTGAGGCTTATTCCCATTGTTCTCTTCTTCAGCCTACAAAATATATGAAGCAGAAAGCAAAATAATGCATTTGTGGAGTGAAGCTAAATTATTCTAAGGGGCCAAGGGCCCAACACAAACCTTGGATAGCACTGCAATTTAGACTGGTGGTCAAAGCAAGTCACCCACGAATAAGACAAGGAAATAAATAAATTTCATTCCACCAGAATGAAATTCCCCATTTTGGTTCCAAGCTGTCATTGAAGCTCTAGGATCAAAACAAACTAAAACAAGAAGTGAAATTGTAATAAATGTAGGAAGGAACAAGAATACATTGCAGTGGTTCAGAAAGCAAGCAAAAGCTTGGAGACCTGGTTCTCTCAAACTAAGCACCACCAAGCAGGAAAGCTGCCAAAGTGAATTCCACTAAAGTATGTTTATTTTTACTCAAGAAGAGAGAAGAACAAAACTCATCAGCACAAAAAGCAATGCTGATCTCCCTACTTGTCAATAACACCTCTCTTATTTGAGAAGAAAAAATCTTTTTAAGCAATTTGTCAACAATACCTCTTAATTTACTCAGTCACAGCTACAGCTGCTAAAAGGATACATAAAAAACCTCAGACATTGTAGGCTACCAAAACAAAACCCAAATTCTTGCTCTAAATCACCCCCACACCACAGAGATATATTCAAGCAGACATTGCAAACCCAAGAATTTCACAAAGAGAACAGAGGAACTGCATGTCTCCATGAATTACTCCAGGCTATACAGGAACTTTCAAAGACATCTCACATTTTAACAACCTGACCATAAAAGTAGATCTGCTCAGAAGAAAATGTTCACTTCTCTTCTTCCCTCTGACTCTACAAGTTACCACCTCAGCTGCTCAGTCAGTAATAAGGAGAAGCAGGAGAGCAAAGATGAAAGGACTCCTCTTCCAAAAGTTGCAAGCAAATATTACAACACTGCACTTTCTCCACAACTTTCCAACAGTCAGAGAAAAAAGCTTCACACAGTCAGAACTGTACTCACCAGGAAGACTCCAGTCTTCTGTTACTGAACACTTATTTTGGCCGACCATTTAAAAAAACCCAAACTGACAATTCTAGCAACAGAAGCTCAGTTGTGATATGTTCTTCCCTTCTACCACCTAAAGCATGAAAGGTCTTGACAGGGAAACACATGCACTTGCTTTTACTGTGAACTAAATCCTTTTAAATAGCTACCACACAGAATTCTCTCTCCAGAAAAGCCTCTGCACACTGATAGCAGTTTACTGGAGCTTCCAAAGGACACAAGAAAGCCAGGTTCAATCTTGCTACAAATGTGCAACACGCAGCACCTTCCAGACCCCCTCCATGAGGATGGAGGCACAGAGATGCCAGCACAGACCCCTCTTGTTTCCCCATTCACACACACACAGAGCCTCCCCCCACCTTTCTCTTATTTTTTCTTTTAAGCATCAGGAAAGGCACAAGCCTCAGGGAGAGCTGTGCCCACAAGCACAGCTCCGACCAAAGCACATCATTCCTGTATGAAAAGAGGAATCCAGGATCAGGAAGAGAAGCAAACAGGGTTGCTTAGGACACTCCAAGATGCTGACAAACAGTTCCAAAAGCAGCACCACCTCCACATTTGGAAGGCAACCAACACCTTACAGTCTGGCCTATCAGGGGATGCAAGTCTTACATAGAAGAGGGGCAAACCCAGCCTCTTCCCAGCTCTGTCCAACACCTGGTACCAGCCAGACCCAAGGCTGCATGCTCTAAAACTTCAGGCCCTTCCCACACTCTCACAGTGCAGGCCCAGGTCCCCATTACCTTCTTGATTTGTGTCACTTGTGTGGCAGCCGCTGCTTTGGGTTTCTGTCCAACATCACTGAGGAAACTGGCCCAAAGAGCATCCTCTTTCTTTTTTTCTTCTTCTTCTCTGCTTCTTTCTACTTGCTCTACATTATCCACTTCCTCCTCTTTCTGCCCCTCTCCGTTCTGCTGGGCCTTTTCTTCCTCTTTCTCATCTGGCTCTAGCAAGAGACCGCCTTTCTTTCTCTTCCTGAAAGCAGACACCAAAAAAGAAAAAATGTATATGGACCTGCTGCGATACTATTCCAGAGCTGAACTGTAAGCTCGGGTGAACCAACACGGTATTTCATATTTTTACTAAGACATCCAATCTGGGAGGTTCTCTCTTAACCTTGGGAGTGTATATATTTTATCAAAAGATGATGCTACTCAGAAAATACAGCGAGACTGATGCAGGCAGTGCCCTTGAAGTGAACTGGCCCGTTTGCATGCATTTCTGTGAGTATATAATGTGCTGTAACATGGCACAGGTTGGCCAGGGAAGCTGTGGCTGCCCCATTCCTGGAAGTGTTCAAGGCCAGGCTGAATGGAGCTTTGAGTAACCTGATCTAGTGGGAGGCGTCCCTGCCCATGGCAGGAGGGTGAAACAAGGTGGTCCCTTCCAACCCAAACCATTCCAGGGTCCTGTGGTGCTGGGATAATGCAGGAACCAAGAGAGGAGAAGAACTTGGCCTAGACAGAAACCAAACTCAATTAAAGTATGTATATATTTATATCAACACTAGAAACCCCGCATGTGTGTGCTTTGCACGGAAAAAGGTTAATATAAACAACTCCTGCTGAGGAGGATGTCTGTCGAGGCCGAGGTTCTCTGCTCCTGCCACTAAACAGGAGCGCAGAGCAGAGTTTCCCGTTCCTCCGCCCTGCAGCGTACCAGCGGCGGCCCGGGCCGGACCGCAGCGGCCGTACCTGCTGCCGGGGCGGCGGGGGCTCCTCCTGCCGCGGGGCGGCCGCGGGCTGTCCGCCGGCTCCTCCTCCCGCACCAGCTCGCTCTCATCATCCTCGCTGTACTCCGCACCTGCAAGCACATACAGTGAGCGCCGGGACCGCCTGGGCCGCCGGCTCCCGCCCGCCGCCACTCACCTGAGGGCACATAGTCGTCATCCTCGGCCGAGGAGTACTGCTCCTGCTCCGACTCCGACGCCGACATGGTGCTGCCCCGGCCCCGCCGCCTCACTGCGCCTCCCGCCCGCCGCCGCCCAGAGCGCCGCTGCCGCCCGCGGGCGCCCCCTAGCGGACAGGAAGAACAGCCGCGCCTCCGAGGCGGCGCCGCGCGCGGGGAGCAGCGACAAGAGTCCGCCGGCGGGCCAGAGCGTCCGCCAACCCCACCGGGGGCTCCCCGCATTCCTTGCGGCCCACAGCCGTTCCCATGGCAGCGCGGGGCCGGGGCGGGGCCCGGCTGCCCAGAGACCAGTGGTATTGGTGCTGAGCCCTGTCTGTCGTTTTGCAACGCTTCCCATTGGCTGCGGCGGGCGGAAGGGGACGGGCGGAAGAGGCGGTGGCGGATGCGGGGATGGAGGGCAGCGAAGCAGGCGGCGGTGGCGGGGGGCTCCTGCAGCAGATCCTCAGCCTTCGTCTCGTACCTCGCGTGGGCAATGGCACCACCACCTACTCCAGTCCGCTCTCCACCTTCCCAGGTACCTTCCTACTCGAAGCGGGGCCCGCCCGCCGGGGCCGCCGGAGGCCCGCGGGCCCCGGGCCGCCCTCACAGCCCTTCTCTCCGCAGAGATGTGGTACGGCGTCTTCCTGTGGGCACTCGTCTCCTCCCTTGCCTTCCACGTCCCGGCCGCGTTGCTTGCCCTCTTCACGCTCCGGCACCACAAGTACGGCAGGTTCATGTCCGTGAGCGTCCTGCTGATGGGCATCGTGGGACCCATCACCGCCGGCACCCTCACAAGTACGGCAAGTGCCCGGCAGTGTCGGCCGGAGGGCTCTGAGGTGGTCAGAGCTTGCATTCGGGAGCGCGTGGAATAGCGGTGTGCCCCGGGATGGAGAGTAATGTTCTGGCTTTATCTCCCCCTTGCCCCACGTTTGAAGAGTTGAACCACACCCCGTTGTCGAGCTCTGCATCGGGCGTCCCAAACGTGCCCATCGGGTGCAGAGCCAAGGGGGCTTTCACACTTCTGACCTGGAGGAAAATCTCTGAGGTTTAGTGTCAGTGCCCAGAACTGGGTAATGTTTGCAGCCTGTGGCCTGTGGGTGGGGGAATCTTGTGACAAGGGCATGTCCCAAACCACCCCAACCCCCACAGCTGCTGGAGGCCTCGGCAGAGTTTCAGCACCAGTTCACCCATTGCCAGCACGCACTGGTTACTGGCTGAGGTTTGTCAGACATCCCCAGCCCAGCATTCTTGCCTGCTGCTGTGCAGGGAGAGGTTCAGACCCCGCTGTTCTCTGCCCCAGCCTCACATCCTGAGGCTTCCTCTTCGTCCCTGTGGCAGAGCAGCTGTCTCACGTTCACATTCTGGCTTTTCCCCCTCTCCACAGGTGCTGCCATTGCTGGAGTTTACAGAGCTGCAGGGAAAAAAATGATTCCCTTTGAGGCCCTCATTTTTGGCGTGGGCCAGACGTTCTGTGTGGTGGTGGTTTCCTTCCTGCGCATTCTGGCTACTCTGTAGCTCCTCTGGAGAGGCTGGAGAACACAAACTGGATGGGGAGCAAAGGACCTGCTGCCTCAGAACAAATCACAGGGAGCACAGCTCCAACCTTGTGCTTCTTCCACTGATTTAAGGAAGTGGGAGGAGTTGCTCCTGCCTCCAGCCTGGCTTGAAAGTTAAAAGTTGTGAATTTTGTTACTTTTTGGTAACATTAAGTGCCAAGTGAAACTACTTCTCTGGAGGGTAGGAAAATGGCCACCAGAGGAGTAGACCCGGGTACCTTTCACCAGTTATGAGTTGCAGTAACAGGACATGACTAAAATGTGGCACCAGCTGTGCTAGGTAGGAAAAGGACTAGAGTGACTTGTGTCCTCAGAGCACACTCACCACATTGTTGCTTGGTTTTGAGTGAACCTGAAGCTCTTTTAATGTCAGCTTTTTAAATTAAAAAATTAATTTGTTTTTTTCCTGGCCCAAACTTCTTAATACCAGGTCATGGCCATAGTGGATTTGGAAGCAGCAAAAGGAAAACTCATTTTAGATGGCTGAGAGTGCAGATTTGTGTCTGGGACACAAGGGAAAATGCTGCACAGGGGAAATGACTGGTATAAAAAAGATTTTATGAATTTTGTTATAGCAAAGCTTTTCTGGCCCTGTAAATGTTCTGCCCAGAGGCAAAGCACAGTGGAATGGGCACTCCAGAAATCCCAGGTGTGCATGTTGGTGTGCACAACTTCTCAGGCACTGAAGGAGACTCGTGTTTTCAAATGACCCTGTTCTCCTTTGACTTGCTGGTGCTGTTCATGCTGGTGTGGTGGAGCTGGGTGTCTGCACTGATCTGGAGGTGGCACTGGCCAGCTTGGATAAAATCCCTCCTGCTACTGCTGCTGAGAGCTGCATGGCCAGGCTGGGCTGTGACCTGCTGCTGGAGTGTGCCGTGTTTTCAGCATCCAACAGTGTGCCAGGGGTTGGGAGAGCTGTAAGGCTCCTGGCAGGAGCCTGGGTGATTCCTGTGTCTGTGTGAACACAGCCCCAAATCAACCCTTCTCCACAGGCAGTACTGTCTCCTCATGAATTGTTTTAGTTTGTTTCAATTTTAAGTGACTTGTAAATAATTGATAGCTCTGCACTTGTGCCCGGGGTTGTGCCACATGGCTGGGGCACTTGGGCAACTTACAGGGTGTTTCCTGGGGCTTGGTTTTGGGGAAGCTGAGGTTGAATTCCAGGGATTTGGCTGGGCAGTATGGCCACCCCTAGGGGTTTGGTGTGGTCTGTGTTTGTACCCAGCTCACACCATATGGGCTGCAGAGGGAAAACACTGTCTGTGTCCTGACACTGTCTGTGTCCCCTTCTTGCAGGGGACAGTTCACATCTGTGTCTTCGTTGAATTCCTCTGGTTTCCAAGTCAGTTCCTTTTGCACCTGCAGCATTTCCTAGGGCCATTTATGCACTGTGAGCCCATGTCCTTAGTGCTGTAATGACTGGACATAGCACTTAGTGCCATGGTCTGGATGACGAGATGGTGACCAGTCAAAGGTTGGACTTGATCTCAAAGGGCATTTCCAAACTAAATTGATTCTGTGATCCTTCAGCAGGGCACTGTGATTGTCATGGAAAAGTGTTTCTGTATGCACGGACTTCTCAGGTGTGGTCTGTCAATGGTGAGAGGTGTTTTGCAGGTGCTACTTGCTATATTCAGGGAATATAGATGCTCAGTTTAGGAAATAATTTAATATGAATCCTTCTCCTTAGGTGGGTAAGGTCCAAGTGGTGTAACATATACTAAACTCTGGATCTGTGGGGAGCCCTGTGTGCTGTGCTGCTTGTAGAGAGCCAGTTTTCCTGCCAAGGAAGAAACAATGAAAAAGAAGAAATAAACTAACTTCCTTTTCCCCCTTCCCACTTTGTATTTCAGCATGTGTACAGAGTGCACAGTTTAATTTATAGGAACTATCCCGTGTTTTCCTGGATGGATTAAAAGTATCTTTTGGAATTTGGAAAGGGTGGGTCTGGCATTACCTTTCAGGTGACACCAGAAACCAATGTCCTGAGCACCTGCTGTGCTCTCCTTTACCCTGCCCTGGTGCCTGGCACCACTCAATAGCCATTAAGCTGATTGCAACTGAGAAAGCACTTTATCCATGTGCCCCATGCTACAGCAAGAGGAGGTTTCCTTGCAGGAACAGGGCTGAGGGGTGCAGGACACAAATGGGGCAGTTACAGAGCTCAGAACAACTGAAAAATTGCTTGGTAAAGTCACTCATTGCTGGGTGAACTGAAAACCTCCCATTTTCTATCCCTTGGGATCTATGAGAGTCTGTTGTGAGGGGGTTCTGGTTTAGTTGAAGAGTTGTCAGCTTGACCTTGTTTGGAGGGTTTGGAGCTGGCAATGTCTCTCTATACCTGGATGCTGTGAAATTTTCAGGGAATTCCTGCATAAAAGGTGAACAATCAGCTGATCTGCCTTGACATATTAGCACAGGAGGCAAGTTCTTTGTGTCACCTTGGTGCTCACAGAGCATCCTCCATGCCACTGGCTGGTGCTGGCAACCTCCCTCCCCAGTAAAACCAGAGCTAATCAGAAAGGAGGAGTAGCCTTGAGTTGAACACCAGATGGCAATTGAAGCACTGGTGGCAGTGTCCTCCCCTCATTGGTTTGGCCTTCCCTTTCTATTCCTTTATTCCAAGTGAGGCATGTGGAGGGATCCCTTCAGTTTTCATCAGCTGTTGGTAGACTTTGCTCAGTCAAACTTGCCAACAACTGTGAAGAGCTGGCAAAAACATCAACACTGAGGTGTCCTGGGCTCAGCAGTGCTGTGTGAGCCTCTGCTGAGGAGTCCAGCCCATGTGCTGGTTTAGGAAACACTTCTGGAGAAGCTGCCTGCCCTGGAGGAGCACCTGCTTGTGTTGAGGCTTGTGGCCCTGCTCCCTGTGTGTGACATCCCCCCTGCTCCCACCTGGCTTCCTCTTGCTCACAGCTGTGGCTGTCATGAACAAATCTTTGTATGACTGAAAATTGTGTACATTTTATTTTTCTACTGACACTCCTAATCGTGGTGGTGATTATCAGTAAATTCTGTAACTCTTAAAGTGAATGAATGTGGTGTGTTTTTTCTGCAGCATGACAAGGGGTGGTGGGTGTGCTTTTGCAAATGAAGTGCACTCCTGCTTTGCTTGGGGTCATCTGCACACAAAATGTCCTGGTTCTGGTGGTAAATGTTGTCTCCTTCAGGAGCTGGACCTGCAACCGCAGCCAGGCGTCACAGTCTGAGGTGACATCTCTACTGCTGCATTGGGGACAGGCTTAGCTGTTGTCCCTGTCCCTGAGGAGACATGCTGGGACTCTGCAGCCCCTAGGCTTGCTGCTGACCCGCTCCCAGCCCCTGGGGCTGTTCCCACCCTGGGCCAGTGGCTTGGCTGTTGCCAGCATTCAGTCCCTGCACACCACTTGGGCTCTCCTGGGCGTGCAGGTGCAGGGCCCCACAGCTCCCCTGCCTGGCTCTGGCTAACCCCAGGCCACAGCAGTACCTGCACATTGCTGTTTATTGATGTACAGCCTACAGAGCCTGAGACAGGCCCAACAACTGTTTGTAAGAGGGTGGGAGCTGTGCCTGGTGGACATTTCCACCATGCCTTCACAGCTTCCCCAGACTCAGAGGAGAGTGCTCCAGGATCAAAACTGGCCTGAAAAATTCACATCCCAAGTCATCAGGGATCCAGGAGGTTTTATTGACAGTAAAAGGTCAACACGTTCTCTTGGTTTCCTCGTGTGAGGATGATGGGGGGTCTCAGGTCCTGCGAGAGGGTCTCGAGCCAGGCCATGTAGAGGGAGCTGGGGCAGCGGCCCTTCCTGCCGATGGGCGGAGTGCTGCGGTGCAGCAAGGGGCGTGAGGGGGGCCAGCACAGAGCCCCGTCACCGCCCCTTTCTCAGTCCAATAAAGGGGGTAACACCACATCCTCCCACCCGACAGGCTGGGAAGCTGGCGCCCTTGGTGTCCTCCAGGGGCTTTTCCCTGTGGTGCAGCACTGTTTCACCACAGCATTAGGGCGTCTGTGCAGGATCTGCCCACCCAGGGAGGGGTGAACATCCAGAGGGACCATATCCGTGGGGCAAGAAATGGGTGTGAGGGCATTACTGGCACCTACATGGCTATGAGTGCTGCATCCCGTGAGTAATCCAGCAAAATCTCATTCAGCCTCACTTGTCGGAGCGACTGTGGAGCAAAGAGCATTGAGAAACCCAAAATAATAATTTCTAGAAAGACTGAATTTTGTTTGAAAAGCAGGAGACCTTTTGCAGGAGCTCCCCTGGCACTGGTGCTACCTTGGCTCTGTTTTTATCGACCTCCTCATCAGAGATCTTCCAGGGACAGCTCTGTCTCATCTCATTCACTGTGGCCTCATCTTTGAAGCCATCGTTCAGTCTGAAGGGAGCGATGAGGTCGTCAAACCTCTTGATACTGCAACACAAGCAGACAGTGCCAAGGAAGAGGGTCTGGACAGGTTTGGGGGTGCTGGGGGGGCACAGAGAAGGGGAGGGGGGTGGTTACTGCTCTGGCCGAGGTTTCTGGTTGATGTCAGGGAGGATGTGGACCTCATGGAAGCCGAGGCGGAACTTGCTCAGCAGAGAGACAATCCTAATGGAGGGAAAAGGACACATTTTCCCAAAGTTAGCAGAGAATAGTAGCTCTTTACAGGGACCTGCCACAGCAGAAAACGCTGCTGCTGGCCTCGATTGGCACTTCAGGTTTTCCCACTCTGCAGCCACATTGATTTCCAGAGAAATGAGGCAAAGCAACCAGGTCAGAGCTCACAGATCCCATCATGCCAAAGCTGGGAGGGCTCAGCAGGATGAGAAGCAGCTTGTGTCACCACCCATGGGACAGTGGCGGTGATCAAGTGGCTAAGAGGTGCTGGTGACTGCCAGCAACTTACGCCTTCCTCTCCTCGTCCATCCTGTTGATCTGCCCACCGACAAACACCCGGATTTTGCACTTTCCCCATCTCTTCTTGCGCCCCAGGAGGTAGGGGATGAGCAGCGTGAGACCTGTCCCCAAAACACCCGGTGGGAGATGCAGCAGTGACCCCCAAGCTCACCAGTGTTCCCTTGATGCCAAAGACCAGGGATGCCCTGGCCCCATTTGGCAGGGCCTGAGCCCTCCTGGGCACCACACTGGAGGTGCTGGGCTCACATTATCTGGACAGATGGAAGGTGAAGGTTACCTCCATCATCAAAGAGCCAGTAAATGTCAATGGTCTTCTTGCCCTGCTCACTTTGGAAGATGGTGCTCGCCTGCTGCTCACTGGCCAAGGTGGTGGGGTCCACTGCTGGAGCAAGAGGGTCCTGGTGTCAGCAAAGGGCACCACCAGCCACAGATTAAAGGCATCACTTCCTCCTGGTTCCAGCCCTGCTCCCCATCAGTGCTTGAAAACCCCCACCCTGCCTGCAAAATAATCCCTCAGAGCTGGGGATGCTCTGGGCAGTCACAAGCCAGGACCAACTTACCTGTGCCTGGGACTGCTCTGCTGCCAGTGCCATTCTTGGGGTGCTCTGCTGCCTCAAACGTGGGGTTAACTGAGGAGGGAGGAGAAGAGCAAGGGCAGCACGGCAATGCCTCAGTGTCCTCATCATCTTTGATCTCAGCACAGTAGTGATGTCCCACCAGGACTGTGACCTCTGGGGTCATGGTGCTGGCTGGCACATCCCACACAACTCCATGTCTCTGTGCATCTCTGGCCGCCCAAAACCACTTACCATGTGCCTGCAGCACTCGGGAAACGTTCAGCCCTTCCTTCATCCGCATTAAGCACACACCGTACTTGAAATCGAATGCATCGCTGCAAGGAGGGAGGAGAGGGCAGTTAATGGGGGTGGCACTGTCCAGCTGGATGCTGCGCACGTGGCTGCAGCTGTCAGCGACTGTGGGGCCACCACCAGGTGCCAGTGTCCCCAAGAGGCAGAGGAGCCCATGTGGCCATACTGCAGGATGCCCACGTAGTCCTCCAGGCTCTGTGGAGATGCCGTCCGCCAGTCCTTCTTGTAGCCCAGCACTAAGATATTAGGTCTCATCTTCCCAAGGCCAGCAGCCTATGGATAGATGTCCCCATGAGACCCCTCTGCAGGGACAGATGGACACAGGTGGTGTCAGTCCACTCCATAGGGGAGCAACACAAAGGGGCATGCCTGGAAATTGTGGAGGAGGGGTCAGAGCTGTCCCAAGGTGTGACAAAGAGAAAGGACCCTGCTGCTGGAAGGCCAATGATGGCTGTACCTGGATGAGCATTTGGACACCACTTCTCAAATCCTCAGCCACCACATTCGTGTAGAAAGCCTTGATCTTCCTCTTCATTAGCCACTTAGTGTGGCCCTCTGCCATCAGCTGGGACTCCGGCATCTTCTGCTTCCGTGGTCCCTGTAGGAATCAGGGGCAGGAGCTCAGGTAGCCCCTTCCAACTGGTGGTCTTGCCACCAAGGACTTGTGGCTCCTCTCTTCCCAAATCATTGGCAAGGGATGGATGTAACCACTGCACACATGGGAGGTTGCAATCACTGCCAAGAAAACCAGTGAATCCAGGAAGCCGACACTCAGTGCACATGATCCCAACAGTCCTGTGGGTGCAGATGAGCTGGTTCTTACTGCACCCAATTGCTCTGGAGACTTCAGGGCTGCAGGACCCCCCTGTCCTCTGAGCAACTACTTCATCCTTCCAAATCTTCCACAATTAATTGGCAAAGGGAAGCCATAAGCCCACATGGACATCCTGGTGCTTCACCAATATTGCTTAACAACTCAGAGAGGCTTCCAGTTGACACATTTCATTATGCAGCAGCACACAAGTGGGCACATTTCAATCTCTACCCTGTGAGCCCACCAGGATACAACTGGATTTCCCAGCCCACCACCCACCAGTGGCCATAGCCCCTAGGAGAAGGAACAGCCAGCTCCTGCAAGTGACTCACAATCAGCACGTTGCCGCAGAGCATCAGGCTGAGGTTCTTGGTGAAAGTCCCCACAAAATCCACCAGGGCTGGGCGGAAGTTGGGTGGGCCAGTCAGCACCAGGCACTGTGGTCTGCAGGCAGGGGAAAAAGGAAGTGAGGAATGGTACCTTGGAGGCATCCAGCCTCTTTGGAATGAGCCATGTCTCTTCTCCATGCTTGGCCAGTGGCAACTATAGGGAGCATCTTTAGAATGAGAAAACATTCTGTGGCCTTAGGGTCCAGTCTCACTCTTTGGTCTTTTTATATCAGATGAGACCAATGTGTCTGTGTCTGCCTGGTACAGGGAGGGCAGGGTTTGCCCAGTTTTCTACCTTACATGGCACAGACATGGGATTTTGGAGACAGACACATTCTGCTGTAGATCCTGGTTACTGGGGGTGGTCGTGGGGTTGTGGCCACGGGCACGAAGCCTCCCTGGGTTTACCAGAGGCAGGAGCTGGCTCTTCATCTCACTCCCTCTGTGCCCAACGCTGCAATGAGCTGCCCTTGCCTGTAGTTCTTGATGTGCTCATCTACTTCGCTCAGCCCCACAGAGTAGTTGAGGGCCATGTTGTAGGAACTGGCTTGCATGGAGGAGCCCCAGTTGACATCTGCATGGGGAAGATGATTAGCAAGAGGGCCGGACACCTTCTGGGGCATCGCTGGTGCCAGGTTACCACCACCCACCTGGCTTTTTGTAGAGGACATATCCCAGGAGGAAGATGACGATGCCGAAGGCAATGAGGGCTGCCCACCAGGTCAGCAGGAACATGATCACCACCGAGACTGCGGCTCCGAAGAGCGCAGCCCACTTGCTGTAATACCGAAAGGAGGGTCGCCAGCCTGCACGCAAACACACACAGCGGCCGCTGCCGGGAGGGGGAGGCGCACGCGGAGCCGGCTGCCGCAGGGCACGGCGTGGCGTGGCACAGCGCACCTGGGGAGTTGGTGATGGAGGCGTGGAAGCAGCTGAAGTTGATGAGGGCGTAGGAGCAGAGGAAGAAGTTGGAGATGATGGGGGCGATGGCATTGAGTTCAGCTGTGGGAGAAGGAGAGTCAGCTGTCAGTGGTGGGGACTGAGCCATCCTGCTGGTGGCACGGTCTAGGAGGGTACTGGGCAGCAAGCACCTACCAATGAGGATAAAGCCAACAGCAATGACATAGGTAAGCATGTAGCCACGGATGGGCTCGCTGTTCTTCCCGTAGCCCTTCCCAAAGAAGCCGATGAGAGGATAGAGCTGGTCCTTGCAGAGACACTGCAAGGAGAGACACAGTGGGGACAGCAGGCTTTGCCAGGGACATGGGATGGCAGTGCCGTGGTGGCTCCTGCATCCTTTAGAGCAAGGGCGGGACTGGAGACATGCCCTGTGTTGACAGCAGCATCCTCCCTGCCCCAAGGCTATTCATGGATGTAGGGCCCTGCACCAAGGAGCATCGCCCAGTGCTGAGCTCAGGGAGAGGAGCTGGGGTGTGCAGACATCACCCCCTCACCTGGAAGACTTTGGGGGCTGAGACAAGGCAGGCCAATGCTGAGGAGAGGGTAGCGCCAAAGATCCCTGCTGTAATGAGGGGGCCAAATCCAGACACCATGCTCATGCTCTGTATGAAAACCAGGGGATCAGGAACCCCAGCATCCCTGGTGCACCAACCTCCACCCCAGCCCTGAGGGATTTCCAGCCCCAGGCCCCATCCTGCTTCATTTCCTCTAACATTATCCAGGCAGCAAAGTCCAGCCCCATCCAAAAGCCCACTCCCTGGTGCCTTCCTGTTAAAACATGGCTGTTTCAAGAGCATGGGTGCCCCGCAGGATGCCAGGGGTGTGCCAGGCTTGCAGCTGCCCTGGAAACCCATCTATTGCAGCACAAACCTGACCAGGAGCAGGAACAGGGGTTGGTTATGGCTCTGAGCACTACCTGGTAGTAGTTGCTGAGCCCGTATCGGCAGCTCTGCTGTTGGGTGCAGGCGGTGAAGTTCCAGCCAAAGCTGCAGGCCAGTCCCTCACAGCCTGGTGAGCCCATGGCCACGCTGTCGTTCAGGCTGCCTGAGGCATCTCGGACCACACAGGCACCTGGGGGGACACACAGGGCTAGAGCAGGGCCGGCACCTCTCCATGGTTTCGTGAAGCCCATCCCCACATCCTGTTCCCTGTGACAGCTCCTAAGTCCCTGCCATGGGCCTGCCCCACTCCATGATGGCTTTGAGCAATGCCATGAGCTCAACTGCCCACCCAGGATGACTTTGCCCCCTATGGGGGTAGGAACAAGATCTGGCACCTGTGGCACTCACACCGGGATATCAGTGCCAGTGTCCACGGCTTGCTCCTGGCTCCTACCCACCTGCATCCTCCCAGGCCACCCATTTTGGGTGGGGGCCAGCCCACCCACCCAGCCCCTCACCCATGGCACCTGGGGACGTGCTGCTTACCAATGGTAGCAGAAAGCACCAGGTAGGACATGGTGGTCCAGAAGATGGCCATCAAGGTGCCCTTGGGGATGGCCACGGCAGGATCCTGCCCAAGGAAGTTGCAGAGATATGTAAGACAACTTTCCAGCAGCAGTGCTAACATAGGCAGTTTATCTGTGGCTGCTGTACAAGAGGAATTTTAATTCCCTGTATCACAAAGCCACAGAGCATCTCCTGGCTGAGCCCAAAGCTTCCAGAAGAAATAAAACAAAGTCTAACAGTTGGATCAAAATGAAAGCCCCAGGGAAAACAGAGAAACACTGGTTTATGCAGCAACAGTCACAACCCACCTTCAGGTCACCAGAAATGTTGGCCCCGGCCAGGATGCCGGTTGCTGACGGGAAGAAAATGGAAAACAAGCCAAAGAAGGAGCCCTCAGGTCCACGCCAGTTGGGCACAAAGTTCTGAGCAAAGATATCAGCTGGGGAGGAAGCAGAGGAGAAGCATTTAAGGCCTCTTAGCTACTTTTTTCCTGGCTCAAGTACCTCAGCACTGGCTGGGGGCATAGTGCTGATGGCAGGGACCCCATGGGAGAGGACACTGTTTTTAATGATGTCTCTCACAAGGAGCACCTTCCCATAGCAAACATCTACCCCAACTGCAGCAAAGAACCAGGCTCCAGAGATGCACTTGGACCTGCTGAGTGAACCCACCCTGTGGTGGACTCACCTCGGTAGCTGAAGAAGCCCTTTGCTTGCTTCTCAGCCGTGGCTGGGATCACTGTCCCCACCAGGTAGTTAATGAAGGAAACCAAGATGACCAGGAAGAACAGTATCTGTGCCTGCCAGACCAGAAAGAGCCAGCTGAAGGATTTGGTGTTTGGGCGCAGAAAGAGTGAAGAATGCATCAGGAGAAACCCATGCCCATTTTTGGGGAGCAACACATGTCCTCTGCTCCTCAGATGCCTGATGGGCAGCAGGGACAGCTGTTACCAGGCCAAGAGAAAAACGTGAGCAGGAGTGAGGGTTACCTTGGCCTCCCATTCCATGCCAGCCAGGGAGATGCCCAGCAGCACTGTCACAGTGATGACCCCAATGATTCGGATGTCATTGGTGGGGTCCACGATGAGGGAATTGTGCTCCTGTGGAAGGGGAACTATTCACAACGTGGAAATAACCCTCTTCCTTAGCAAACCACTGTTTTTTTCATGACTTTAAGCAGCCACCCTTTGATTATCAGTAGTCCAATGATAACACAAATATTGATAATCAACACAGATAGTGCAAGAAGAAGGTGGGTATGAAGGGGTAGGGGGTATATTGGGACCCAGAGGACACAGAGCCACTTTCCTACCTGCAGCAGGTCCCGGACGGTTTCGGCAAAGCCCACTGTGTGCATGGCCACGGCCACCGCGTTGGCAAAGGCAAAGATCAGCCCGATGGAGCCGCCCAGCTCCGGCCCAAGGCTCCGCGAGATGAGGAAGTAGGTGCCTCCTGAGGCAGGGAACACCCCATGGCATCACTGCTTCCCCCACGTTTTTGGGGCCCCCACACACCTCACAGCCCATGCCAGGAGTTCACATCCATGGGGCAGCCCCAGGATAAGGAGACCCCTGGAGTGGCCAGGAGGGAAGAGATTACCAGACTTCACTTTGCCATTGGTGGATATGGCAGAGATGGACAAGCCAGTTATGGTGGTCACTGTCACGGACATGAGGATGATGAGCCATGTCAGGGCTGCAGGGAAAGGGCATTGCTTCACTGCTGTATCCCCCAGCCCCACAGCCTTCCCTAGGAGTCCCACCACCCCCCAGGTGTTTGGGTGATGATGGTCCCAGTGCCCCTGTCCAGCCCACAGTGAAGTGCAGCACCCACCGATTCCTGCCTGGGCGGTGATCCAGGGCAAGCGCAAGTAGAGGATAACTCCCCAAATGTTCAGCATGCAGCGAATCTGGGGGGGACAGAGGGGAACTGGCCATCAGGGCATTGACACCTGGGGATGGCCAAACCATGCCAGCTCTGCTGCTCCTCAGAGAAAACCATCCCACTGAGGAGGGCAGGGAATTTCTCAAAGTACATGTGCTTGCAAAAATGCAACACAAGAGTAAAACGCCTACAGGGTAGGAGGACAGGAGGATGCTCTGTGGGGAATGGGTCACACTCACCATTACGCCCTTCACCCATCCAAAGCGGACAGGTTCTTGCACAGAATCTTTGCCTGGCTCCCCTTCTGCCTCCTCCAGCCCGGCCTCCGGCCCAGCCTCTGGCAGGCCATTGCTCTGCTGCAGGTCAGACACTGGCGTGCGAAGGCGGCCTGAGTCAGGCTGTGGGACAAGGGGAAGGCAGGTGAGGGTGGACTTCAGGCAGCTGTTCCTGGAGGTGATGCTCTGGTTGAGCACACAGCTGGAAACAGCTGGATTCTCTGTCTTCTCCCAGGGCCTTCTTGGGGATGTGCAGTCGGCACAGCACCAGTTATGGCAGCAAAAGGCAGGAGACACAGTGACCCACCACAGACACATCGCAGGGACCAGCAGCATGGCCAGTGAATGCCGGAGATGCTGTGGGTACAGCAAAGCCCCATTACCTTAAGGATGGAGTGCAGGTCAGCCAGCGAGGGCCTGCCCTTCCTGGGGTCCTCCACCCCCTTGCTGTTGGCATAGTGCTCGTAGGCTGGCACCACGTCCACCGTGTTGTAGCCGAAGGTCCTGGTGCAGAGGGTGCTGCTGGACAGGTGGGTGGGCTGGGCGCTGTCACAGCTGGACCCCTCGGTGGGTGTGTAGGGACCCCGGCCCCCCTCCTCCATGCCCAGGAGGGTGCTGATGGTGAAGCGGCCACTGCAGCGGGCCAGGGGCAGATCTGGGATGGGCAGCTCGGCCATTGCCCCTGCCCAGGAGCCTGCCAGGTGGGGGACAGGGTGGAGAGGGGCTTGCCGGCTTTATACCCCACAAAACCGGAGCGAGGTGACCGGCACACACCCACCACTGATGCTAATAGAGGAAAGGAATCAGCTTAAACCACCCCAAGCTGGTCAGGGGGAAAAAAATAGCTGGAAGGGATACCAAAACCACTATAATGGGCATCACTGCCTCCCAGCGCTCGATGGGGGCAGCGATAACGGATTTGAGATTAAGTCCCAAGGACAGATCAGCAGAGAAATGCAGCGCTGAGTTTGCCTCCGGCCCCAACCCCGGAACATTCAGTTCCCACAGGGATTTATTATGGAAAAAGGGAGCAAGACTCCCACGCACTCTCGCCCTTCCCTGGGATACTGCCGAGACCCGTCAGATCCCGTAAATCATCTTGGCTGCTCTCCAAGATGCTGCCTGTGGCATTGAGCTGGGCCGGATGTGGGGAGGGGAATGGCGCCTCTATCTCACAGTGAATCCTGGGGGAAGGGAGAAGCGTGACATCTGAGGGATGTCCCTGCTGGACTCGGGCTCCAGGGGGCTGGAGAAGGCAAGGTGCACAGAGCAGTGTAAGTCTGCCTGTGCTTATCCAGGCCGGGAACTGGCAGCTCTCAGGACCAGGCAGCAGAGATGCCCACGGTCCCACACCTCCCTTCCCCTCCCGACCCACGGACAGGATACCACCGAACACCCAGGGCTCAGAATTGCTCCCAGTCCCATCCTTGAGTTAATAAGCCACTTAAACCCTTACTCCTTTAACACAAAACACAAGCTGAAGCTGTGTGCCCGTAACCCCACAGCCACAACAGGCCAGGACAGGGGGAGGGATGGGCGCCTGTTACACCCCTGCAGCCCCTGTCACATGTGCCACGAAAGCAGTTATAGATAAGATCAGCAAAGACAGCAAACAAGGCCAGCAATAAAATTCGAGGGCAGCCCATTGGAATTTCAGCTCTGTGTGGCTTTGCAAGTTAATGGAAAATTGGGCCTGCCTGCCCTGCTGCCTCTGGCTGTCTCTGCATTCACACACAAATTTTGACCCGATTTTTGAGGACTCGCTCCAGCCCCCTTGCTTGTGGGCAGACAGCCGCTTACCCGGGAAGCTGAGGGCAGGCAGCCTGGTCTGCATCCGTGCTCAGCCCTCACTGCACTGCAGAGCATTCAGAGCCTGGAGAGCGGGGACAAGGGCGAGGTGGGGATGAGGAAAGAGCCTCACGCCAGCACCTCATGCAACACCCTCCGCACAGTGGACACCAGCTTCCACTCACAATAGACGCACCAGCAGACTCACATCCAGCAGAAATGGCTTTATTTTAGAACCTTCATCAAAACCGCTGATTTGGCCAAAACAGCACAAATCAGTCTCTTAAGTGGGGGGTCTGTTAAAAACAGCACGGTTAGAGATGCTCCGGAAGAGTCAGGAGAGCTCCAGAGGCAGGCGAAGAGCGAAGCGAGTGGTATGATGCAACCCTGGTGTAGTGAAATAGCCGGATTGTAGGAAGCGCTTGTCGTCGGCCTGATTCACAACACCAGCTGCAGCAACAATACCGGGCTGAGCGGCGCTGGGAGCTGCGGGCAGGGAGGGGAGCTCTGCGGCACCTCCCTCCAGCCGCTCCGCTCACAGGGAAGAGGTGCCAAGTTGTTTCTGCAGGGCTTTCCCTCACTTCCAGCCGATCCCCCAGTTTGTTCTGAATATTAAAGACATTAAATGAACCCAAACTCGAGTTAAGCAGAGCATGGTGCAGTGCATTACACAGCTTCTTTTAAAGACTGCCGAAGTGTTATATTTCAAGAGGCGTTAATGAGGCTCTAATTGACCTGTTTCCATCCCTGTGGAAGAGGGAACCTACCGCCCTGAGTGACACAGGACGCACAAACGATGCAGGGGCTCAGCACTGCAAACCCACCATGCAGAGCAGACTCAGTTTCTCAGCACCACAGCAAAGGAAGCCTGGGAAGAGAAGAGAGATGGTTATTCAGCCACCAGTCAGTAATAACCTTTCCCAGTGGGAACACAGAGGTCATCTCCCATCTATCTCTTTCAGACACCATTTCCATCCTTCCAACTTCAAACCCAGAGAGAAAGAGGACAAAAATGCTGGTACAGGGACATGAACAGAGGCAGCATTTAGTGCTGTCCCATCCCAGGGACACAGAACTGGAATTAACAGTATCCCCTTACTTCTTCGAGGCTGGAACGAAAACATTTTGCTTCTTTGAGAGGCTGGGGTGCCAAGGGCTGGGAGAGTAACAAAACCAAAAGAAATTTATTGAATTCACTTTTTCTGAACTCAATTCCTTCAGCTTCTGCGAGGAACAAGGTCCAAGCAGTGTCTTAGACAAATGCAGCAGTAGTAGTAGGAAATGGTGATGAACAGAGAAGCCACTTCATTTAGCAGTTCTACTCCAGCCAGAGGCTCTGGAAAACATGACAAAAATCAGATTGAGATGCAGAATCTGCACTGTATAGGGAAATCCATGAAAAGGCAGAGGAGCAGGAATGTAACACACAGGCAGTACCCTTACTATGACCAGCATACTCTGGGGTAATGGTGAAAATACTTAAAAGGATTAATTTTGTGGTCTGGACTAGAAAAACCTCACAGACACAGCTGAGAAGACAAGACCCACCGACATCAGCTTTCTGACAGTGTTTAGGAGGCCCCCGAGGCACATTTCAGCAACACCAGTTCCAATAGGAGATGACTGTCTTCCCTTAGCTCAGTGTAGTTTTTACCAGGGTAACCCTGGGCAGAACTTTAATTTTTTCCCTACTGGACAGGTAACAGAGCAGAATTTCACAGTGAGTGTTTCTAGATTTCCCTGCAAATCCAGACCACATCACTCAGCCTCTGGTCCTTGCAGGAGGTGCAGTCTATAAAGCTTTAGGAGCTGCTGTGCTGCTGTTGCAGCACGTGTGGATGTTTCAGAACCACACAAACTGTGGGACACAGACCTGGAGACTGCCTGCCTCTGCTGCATCCACACCAGAACAAGACTGTCACATGCTCTCACAGCAAACACCTTTTCACTTTTTCCTCTAATCTCCTGCAGCAACACAAGCTTCAGCTGTGTTTGACTCAAACCAATGAGTCATCCTTTGGATGCATCTCATCTACCTGGAGGATCTTTAATGCCAGGGATCTAGTCTCACAGTAGGAAAAAGCAGATGGAATTATCCTAAACCTAACTTGTGCTTGCTTTGTGTATAAACAGCAGATCAGCTTTGTGTATAAAGAGCAGAGCTCCACTGACTTAGAGAAGATTTGTCTGTTTTTACTCAGAATGAATTCAGCTCAGATGAACAGCCCTGCCTCAGCTGCACACTGTGCACTACTCCCTGTTGTAAAGGGGCTGCACCTTTGAACAGGCTGTATCAAACACAAGGCATGAGTTTAGTGACACCCCAAAAAACCCTTCCAGAACATAAAGCTTTTAGAAAAGCTTGTAAATTAGCAAAGTCAGTGTGATGATGCAAAACCTGAGGGAGCAGAAGCTGGTTGTTCTCTCCAGCAGAATAAGCATGAGGTGGAGAGAAAACAGGGACATCTGGAAAACCATGGGGGTGCCTTATTCAGCAAAGCATCAGTATGTGCATCAGCATCTACCTCAAAGCAGCAAAGCCCTTGAAGTCATGCAGAGGAGTCAGGTTTGCCAGAGCCAGCCTCAGACACTGAGCTGGAACCTGCCACTCTGGGAAATGTGGGAAGATGGATGGGATGTAACATTCACCACCTGCACAAACTGAAGAAGAAATCACAGGGCAATCAGCAAGTAATAAACTAACTTCAAACATCTGTGGCACTTTCTGTTATACCCACAATCTCTTATCTTGACTGAAATGGGCCCGGTCTTACCTTTTCGGGGTTAGTCTTGAGACTTGGACTCCCCGGGGTTTATTTCCCATCTGTCCACCAGAGAAGGATCATCTTGGATTTTGAAAGCATGAAATAATTCAGTTTCTGATTAACTTCAAAAGGGAGCAAGGGCCGGAGTCACAACCACTGGGCACAAAGGGAGCAAACTATATACAGACATCAACTGTCTTTTTTACCAATAGCCAAGAAGGTTGATAAGCACCAGAAAGCACCTGCTACAGCCTCCTCAAAGGGCAGATTGAGAAGGGTAATGTACTGCTTATAGAAGGTCTCCAGGTTCAACACTGGACACCAGAACATGCCAGTGAGGCAGCACAATAGCTCTTCTGAGCAGGGGATGGGCAAGAGACAGGAGAACAAGCTCCTGAAATGGCAGCAGTAAGAGCTGAGCCCCAGAGGACTTCTGTCCCTGCATGAATGGCAGATCAGGGAGAGGGAGTTACAGTGAGGAAGGTGGCCCTCACCCTTTCCAGACTCCAGCAAACATTGTCCCTCTTGCTCAGGTCAGTAGTTGCCTGAGGACAGGTGCAGACTTGCCAGACTTTCTGTACAGGAGGTGGTTTGATGCTGGGGGTAACTCGGGGACAGGGGCTGAGCACCAGCAAGGAAAACACAGGAGCAGGGTCATCCTGCAGGACTGCATGTGGGGTGGCCTTGGCCCCACTACAACTGCCCATAAACAGCTGGCAAGGTGCCTGTTCTCTAGGGAATGGGATCAATTCTTACCTGAGATATGCCAAAGAAGCATGTCCACACAAATTTGCCACAAACATTAATAGCCAATACAACTTTCCACACTCACCTGTTGACAAGTTTGTTAAGCAATTCTACCCCACTCCCACCCCCAAATAACTCCTTGGTAACTCACCAACGCCCCTTTACTTGCAGGGTGTTGTCCAAGTCTCTCTCAGCCTTCAGTTGGGACAATGCTGGCCATGCTACAGGAGCACTCCGTGCCATACACAGTCCCTAGCTCTATCCTCTGAGAACCCAGCAGCTGGTGGTTTGCTAATGCTGACAGACATGGACTGGGGTGGCTGGCAAGCCCTTTGCTTCCTGTCCAAAAGGTGGACAAAACTTATGCTACAACATTTCTGGTGAAAAAAGTAATTGAAAAATTGTCATCATGTCAGTCAGATATTCCTCCATCACAGTAAAGTAAGACATTGCAAAATAGAGATGAATTCTCTCCCATGATCACTATTAACATACAAAGGCCAAAATCAGCCCCTACATTTTGCTGCCTGCTCTGTATTCCAAACTCCACATGTTCTCAGATCCCAGCAACACAAGAGGCTGAGACAGCAGTAGGGGAGCAGTAAGAGTAACCACCAACATTCCTCTCTTCTTTTTTCAAAGATAGGCAGCTATATTAATAATAAAAGTTTCTACTAGAACATGCTCCTTGGGCTTTCACTCGTATTTAATTGTAGCTCAAAACATTTAAAGGTAACCATTTTTTCAAGCCCCTTGCTTTTGAGGCTCAGGTTTCCTGCTAAACCAACAGTAATATCCACCCACACCCAACACAGCTGGGCCTCTCTGGTTCAGCTTCCTCACCTGTGGCAAACTCAACAGGGGCCCACTTGGAATGCAACCGACTCAAAACTCATGTGTTGCTCACAAGAAAACTCTCCTACCAAAATATACCTGTTTCCAACTCAGCCGCTCCTGCAAAAGCTTCAGCAGAGCTCCAGGGCTGTGAGCACCTGGTTCAGCATGGAGGGGTCTGTGCAGCACACAGAGCTCACCAGCACTGCAGCAGCACATGTGCCACACGAGACAACGGGATGGACTGATGGCAGTGTCACAGGGGTGGGTGGGGCATCAGACACATTTTCAACACTTAACATGCATTCAAAACTCCCTAAAGTTTCTCAGCTCTAAGTTCATGAAGCAATAAATCAAAGTTTTCTTCTCCATTTCCTCTTCTGCTATAAAATTCTATATTTGCGTCCCTACTGCAGACCTATGACTTCTTTTTCTGCATGCCCTATTAAATAATTAAGAATTTCTAAATGTAAACCAAGTGAAAATAAAATTAATAAAAACATAAAAACACAAGAATCAGTGAAAATGAAAATGTCAAAAACAAATATCAAAACCAAAGAAATTTATTTCCATCAACAAAAATACAGAATACAAAATGACACTGGTCCCATGGGCCCCCTGAACGTACTAAAGACAGGCACAGGCTGCTGCAACCCCAGCCAAAGCTGCTCTGCTAATTCATAAGGATCTCCATTTGCACCAGTCTTGCATTCGTGTCTCCCGATGTTCTGTATGGGATCATCCCAGCAAACATTATCAGTGCACGAGCTTGAGACTGAAGTTGCTAAAAAACAGAAAAACAAAGTACAGTTACTTTAGTATCAAAAAAAATTTACAGTGATATAATACTCTTCAAACCAGCACATGTAATCTTTATTTCTCAGAGCTGCTCTCTGGAAAAGGAGTCTCTGCATTTTGAAGATAATCCAATTATTCTCTTTTCCAACCATTAAAAGCATGTCAAGTTATCCTTTTGCTTAAAAAATAATCCCATTTATTTGAAAATACCTAAGAAAAACCATTTTCAGCAATGTGGGGCATTGCTGTATTACAGCAATCTTGTAACTTCTGCATGAAGTGGGCTTTCCCAGGGCAACAGGATTCCATCCCACCTTGCAAAACCAAGTTGAACCTGTTGAAACGCAGCATTAATGTTCTCAAAGCAGAAGCACTAGAAACAAATCAGAGATGCCACACACAACTGGAGATCTCCAGCATCACCTGCAACATACCAATCTCCTCAAAGGCTCTTCCTGCCAGTAACACAAGGAAAGCAGAGGCACCAAGCCCACTCAGACCTTCGCCCAAAGCAAGCAAACCCTTCCCTGCACACCAGATGACTACAGAACAGCTGAAGGAATTCAGGAGTAATTTGTTTCATTTGTTAAAACTGTTATTAAAGTAAAAGGACAGTCATTCCAATAACTAGTAGGAGAGAGAACACAGAAAACCCAAATCTTTGTAGAAAACTGTTCAGACTGTTGTGACTGCTAACAGGTGTTTCTTCTTAAATATTAAGCATCTCAAAATTACTGTACTAGAAGATCCCACTGTTCAAATCCTGCTTTCACCTGCTGACTGCAGGAAAAGCCAAAGGTTTTCAGGTTGCTGTTGGCCTGTGGATGATAAATCTGAAAGCAGGAACTTACAAACTGAGAAGTGACTGAAGCCCATTCCTCAGTTGGGAACTGTTATAAACACCATCCCTAATACCTCTTTGGCCAATTCCACCCTTTTTTCAGGGTGATGTTAAACCAGTCTGTTATTCAATAGCCACAGAGAAGCTTTGGAGGCTGATAATGGAAAAGCTGGGAGTCTTCCCCAGACTGACCTTCCTGCTAAGATCTCCCAGGACAGGTTTGCCTCTCAAGCTGTCAGTTACTACCCATGGACTGGTGTTGCAGAATTTCGTAGAGAGCAAGGACATGATTTATATTTGGATTAAGGCTTGAGCTGCCCCAGCCTGGGCCCCAAATTCAGGCCTGTGAAGTCTGTGGCACAGTTAGAAATTATGCTAAGGTGTGCACATGGGATAGTGGGTTTTTAGGTGTTGATAGGTATAGTTTGTAGTGTGAACATTTTAGCCACCTAAGAATAAGATCAACAATGTTTGTTTGCATTCTTTTTTATGACCTGTAATTGTAAACCATACTGAAGTGTATATAATCTGCCATTTGAGCTAGAATAAAGAGAGAACATCATGTTAACCATATTGGTTTGATCTGTGTTGCTCTGTCCAGGCTTCCCATGTTTTAAGGGTTCCCTGTCAACAGACTGGCAACTTGACAAAGGTGGCCTGGAAATCACTCATTCTGTTCCAGTCACAGTCTCCCAGACTGCTCCCAAATGTTTTACACACTGAGGCTATGTAATTATGTCTGAGCTGCTGCTTTTCAGTGGAGGTCAAAACAGGTGATAGATGAAAAAAAAAAAAGCATGTCAAGGTATCTGACTTTGGAGTTACAGTATTAAGAAGAAAAAACTCTCACCAGACTAAGAAGGGCTGAGGAGCAACATGAGTCACTGTTCTCTTTACCTTTACAGTAGCAATGACACCAGAGCTGGCTCATTTTTAAAAATTAAAACAATACTTTGGGAAGAACAAACAGAGGTTTGCAGAGGTTAAGAGCAGCCTGGAGGTCTAGATGTTCTATTGCCTGTAATTACTTAATGAACGTTAGAGTTACTTGCAATTTTAAATAAGACCATAGATAATAAAGAAAAAAAAAATAATTCCATTCCATTCATGACCTAATTTGCCAAGATAATGCCCTTGGGCTGCTTCAGAGAGTTCACCACCCCTGACTGGGGTGAGGAGCCTATGACATTGCACTCACAGCATCTGGGTCAGGGCTGTCACCACAACCATAGTTTCTAGCACTACAGGCTGGGCTCCCTGCAATCTCTGCCTGAAATCTGACAAAATGGATCAGGCCAAGTGAGACAGGACTTTGTTCCCTCATTCCCAAAACTAATTAATTATATACGTAAAAGAAAAAATACTCAAAACACAGCTTGGGTGACTTCATTCTGAAATAAACACAATGCAGAAATTGCAGAAATGCCAGCTCTGACCTCAAACCTGATCTTTTCTAAGTAAAGTCCAGTCCCCCTCCAAAGAGGGACAGGAGATGTTTAACAGAGAGCATTATTTGGCTTGGGGGGGCTCCAGCAGTACTACTCCTCTTCATCCTGCCAGGTCCATGCTGTTCCTGCTGAAGTCCCACCCATGGCACCAGGATCCCCACCCAGGGTGGTTGGCAGAGCAGTGCTTGGCACCAGAGGACAAATACAAGGGCTCTGATTTCCTCTCTGGGGGACGCTGTTCCCTGCTATGTAGAATAAACCTTAGAGTTACAAACAGCAACTCTCTTTTCTTCTGATGAACAGAGGGATCCGAATCTGCCTGTTCTGATGGAGCTAAGGAAAAAGCCAGGGATTTCAAAGACCTGTTCAAGGAAAGGTAATTTTTTACTTGCATGTCTGCTGGGCGGTGTGCCAAGACTGTTAAAGCTTCCAAAAGGACCTGATTTCCCCATAAATTTGCTTCCTCAGAGAATATAGAAATGTTGCCCTTCTCCCAGGGAAGTTCAGGAGACAAATTCTTGTCATGCACAGCCTGCTGAAGCTCATGTCTGCCATCTCTGTCCAGGTGAATGAGATTTTGCTGAAGAAACACCTCTCTCCTCACATTTGTAATGCCCTCATTTCACACCAAAATTGCCCGAGTTGCATCCCAACTGAAACAATCTAAATTCCCTGCTCCTGCAGTCCAGAAATTCTTCAGGGTAAGAAAAAAGGGCAACACATGCTAAAGCCATTCTTACCCTACCTTGAATGTGCTCATGCCTGTATTTTTGGTTGTTTTTGCACATGCAAATCTTTAGGCAGACAGGAGCTACAGGGTGGTAGGTTTTTTCTCTTGCTAATCCTACATTAGCAGATTTACACTCCCTTGTGACGCTCCAGTCACAAAGCTGTTCTCTTCTCCCCTCTCTGACACCAGAGGCAGTGGACACTTGTCCCCTCTGGTGGCAAAGCACAGCTTGTACTGCATATGGCAGCCAAAGATCTGTGACTCAGAAACCCCACACTCCCAACATCGCTGACACCCTGCTGTCATGAGATCCCATCACAAGGCCTTTTGATTAACAAAACTTGAAATAAAGAAAAATTTCAAGGTTTTGTAGCAGGGTACATTATCAGTCCATCTCCACAACTGTGATAGCACAAGAGTGCAGAGTGCAGGAGTATGAAGTGATGCTCACACTGAGCACAATGTGGGTATGATACAGTATCATGGTGGCCTCCTTCCACACAAACCTCTGCCAGCAAAGCTGCTAATCCCATCCCCAACCAGCCCATGGTATCCATTCTGAGCTGACACCTGACAGCACTCCACCCCTATGGAGATGGCAAATCCTTCTATACGAGGCACAAGACTGAAATCACAAATCAAAACAAACAGCTCACTAGGAAAGCAAGGAGCAAAGGCACTCTTTGCTCAGTGCCAACCTTGTGAAGACACACAGCAAGTGACAGATTGTGTTAGCCTGGGACTTCTTCACATGTGTAGAGTTTAAGGTGGGAGAAGCCCAAACAGTGTGTACCCTTCTCCAGTGCTGCTGATCTAGAGTACCAGCACTCCTGTGATCCCTCAGCTCTTGCAGGCTGTACCCCAAAGACAAAAGCTGTACTGTTACCTGAGCCTTTTATTTTTCTATTTAATTTAAAAATGCTACTAAGATTTTCACTAATATTACAATTTAGAGATCAAAGGCACTTCTGCAGTTGACTAAAGCCTGGAATAAAGCTGGCTATGGCCCAAGTTGGTTTTTCACTCTCAGGAGTTGATATTTATTTTCTAATCTGTTAAGACAGGATGAATGGTTTGGCCCTGGTTTCAAGTGCCTGTAGAAGCTTTAACTTAGTAAAAGTTACAAGACCAAACCTGGCTGGAATTAGGCTGTGAACCCTTCTGCTCAACCCCACATGCTGGCAGGTGAATGCTCACAGATTTGGCCATGCCATTTAAATGCTGCCTATTCTGCAGCTTGCTGGAGGTGGAGGCTCCCATCAGTGGCTTGGGGAAATGCCTCTGCACCAACTGGAGCAGTGAAGTCAAACCCATTGTTGCCATGCATTTCAACAGCAGCCAGACCAAGCACTGCTGCAAGCTGCCCACTCCCTGCAGGGGCACCAGAACAATGCAGTCACCAAGGGGATGTGCTCGAGCATCTTGGTGTTTCATCCAGGAACACCTGGAATATGTTGGCCTGCATCACTAAGAATCAAGCTGAGGGGAAGAGCCAAGGCCCTTCCACCAGAAATGGGCACTTACTCAAATGAAAAGAGTGGCAATCAGATTTTTAAAAAGCAACAGCTCACTTGTCAAGTCAGCAACATCAACCATCTTAGAGACAATGCAGGTTGCCCGTTTGCTTTACCATCTAAGATTCCACTAAGAAGCAAGTTTTCTCTTGCTAGGAGGTGAATATAGATGCAATATCTCCATTAGCTCAATGTCATTTAAAGCAATATCACAGACTCAGAATGGCTTAGGCTGAAAGGGACCGTAAAGACCACCCACCTCCAACCTTTCTTTACACAAAACCAAAGGCATCAGAGACCAGCCTTGACACTAAGCAACTGGACAAGCTCAGTGGACCAAGACTCTAAGCAACTGAGCAAGCCAAAACCAAGACCATTAGAGATTCACAGTTACTTGAAGCCCAGCCTCTTGAAACCAGCAGAATAGAGGAAAACTTGTCAGGCAGTGAGGATTATATTCTTACCGAATCTCTGTCTTCCATTACCCGCTGGGGTCTGGCAGGAGTGGTTGGGCTTGTGCCTTTCATCCTCTTATACTTGGTGAATAAAATATTCATGGTTGCAAGCAGGACCTCAGACAAATTGTGTTTGATCTACACAAAGGAGGGGGGGGGAAAAAGACACATTGCAGCAAAAGCAGGTTGATAGAACCATGAGCCTTACTATACAGATTCCTGTAAGTCAGAGGTGTAAATGGTTACCCCTGCTTTGACTGCACCATCCAGCAGAAACACTACCCAGAGCTTTAAGACAGACATGCCCAATGGCTGCATCTTCATGTTTGATAGCAGCAGGTCAGATAAAACCCCCAAAGCACCCAAATACACACAACTACTGCCTAAAAAAGAAGTGTCACCCTCCAGTTAAAACAGTTCAAGAGCAGGAACAGCTTTCCACTATGCTTCATTTGCTAATACACAAATCCATTATTTCCTGTAATTTAGAGGGAAGGAAACAAACACCCTACAAATGCTTAGTGACCATTAAAAGCACAGAAAAACTAAGTCACCAGCAAGTTAAAAGTTTTCAGTATTCTGAATTCTTGAATGAAACTCAGTAAGCTCAGGGAGGCTCATATCTGCAGATACCTTCTTCAAAATGGAGACAGGATTTCTGGGTAGTGAATTCTAGCGCTCAAAAGAGCAGCATTAAGAAGAAAACGTTGCAAGCCAAGAGTCTACTTGTATAAAATCAAAATAATCTCATCCTTTTTCTCCGCTAAAGAATAAGAATGATAAGATGACAAGGTTTTAGGATCCTTTTAACAAAGCAAAAGGCTCTAGGAAGCTAAACCCAAGATATTACTTACTTCATCACTAAAATTTCGGAAGGCAGCGACTCTCTCCTTGACGCAATCTTGGCTAAGAGGTACAAGCTTCAGGCGTTCAATAATCTTCAAAAAGAAATGCAGGAATCAGGACAGATAATCAGCATTCGATGTACCATATAGTAATAAAGTGTGTTTTTGAAGTGTTAATGAAATGCTTTTGTTTCCATTCAAGAGAAATAATTTCATTGTCATTGACTGGTTTATCTCCTCACTTTGTTGAGCAACAGGAATATTTTGTTCAATGTCTACAAAAAAGCTCCAGGAAGATCATCCTGTTTATCAAGCAACAGGGAAGAAACACCTTTCTAAATTCCTGTAACATTGCAGTCCCTTCTAACTCATTAAATATAATTTTTAAAGTGATATTATTTGAGACATTCGGGGCTTTCAAGGGCATTAGGAAGGCTACACTTCAAACAGAACTCTTGAAACTTACATCAAAGGCCCTGTCAACGTGACCAGCATGATATTCATCAAAAAATGTGATTAAGTCTAGCAGAAGGTAGAACGTGGAGTCAATGGACTTCTTTGCACTTATCCCCTGCGCTTTGTACCTGAAAGAAATTGTGTTACAATTTTATTGTGCAAAATGGCAACCGTTTATAATTGTGTCCTTGCAATTCTTGGAAGTGGAGACATCAAACTCAAGGACAGAGAGCATTTAACAAAACACAGCTTTCATTTTCCTTAACCAGGAGGCGGAATTTTCACAGGCTGTGGCTTTTTGAAACCACTGTTAATCACTTCCAGTTTTGCATCAAATCCAGAATTTGTTTCCTTTAAAGTGTTTACATTTCCCACATTCATGGGGAAACAGTGCCAGGCAGCAGAGACCTGCAAGGCAAGCTCTGTAAAAGCACGTTTAACACGCGGTTTTACAGCAGACAATCCTCCAGCACGACTGCCTGCTTCAGGCAAGAAGTTAAGACTTAAAAGATGGATTAAGAACTCCTGCACGCTCTCAGGAGCTACACTGGCTATAGCATGAGTTGGAGGGCTGCCTGCTCTCACACCTAACTGCATGAGGGCACAAAGCAGCTGTTTCCCCAAGAGTGGTGCTGCAGATGAGCTGTGTAGCCTCTTGACCATTTTGCTGGGTGTCTCTCCCCGTTCCAAAAGCATCACAAGAACACACAGGAGGAATGCTGCACGCCTACAGCACTGTCATCAGGACAGTACACAAGGAAAAGCCCTGTCTTACATTCAACTGGCAAGAAGATGTACTAGTCAGAATTGCTCTGGCTTTGCAACTACCCAGATTTGCAGCTGTGAAGTGGCATTATTTCACAGTAGTATTTAGTGCTTTTAGACAGATCAAAGCATGTAGCAAACCAAAAAAGCCCATTACAGCCTTTGCTGAAGCTTTAACTCAAGGCATAGATTTAATTCTTTTTAATGTCTGCCACCAAATCAGTCTCTCACTAAGTCAATATGGCAACAATTTTAATTTGATCCCAGTCTGCCTAAATGAAGGAAAGGCTGACCAGAAGGAGTGACTGGCAAATGCCACTTGTAAAAGAAGAATGGCAAAGGCCTCTGATGGAAATCAATACATTTCTGTATTTGTCTTCCCAATTTCAAAGTGCCAGCAAATGGGCTTGGTTTATTTTTATTCTCTCTGCAGCTCAACGGTTGATAAAAACCAGTGAGGCATTTCTCATAGGTATCCACATTTTGCTCTAGTAAAATACAGCTATTGTCCCTGGCAGTCACCGTGCCAAGATGCACCAAAAGATGATGATTTTAAAAAATCATGGACATATTTTTCAATTACAGCTTCTCAGAATCAAGTTATTCCTAACTTCTAGCTGCTAGTAAGTCTTGAGCACTGATGTCTCTCAAGCACATACCCTAATTAGTATACAGCACGGGACACTCCTTACAGTTGCTTCCTTTCTTTTCTGGACACCACACAGTACTTGGCTAATGTAACAGGCTGTGGAAATGTGGCCCACTGCTTGCATTAGCCATACACAGCTCATCTTAAATACTCCCTTTTTAGTTTTCATTAAATCAGCAGTTTTCAGACAGCTACTGAACTATTGTTATAACTCAGAATTACTGCGTTCATAGCAATTTCAAACAAGTGAATTGCATGCAACGACTCAGTGACTGTTACAATATTTTGCTTTGAAGTCAATATAAAACATTCAATTCATTATATTTATTGCTCCTTAACAGGCTCTATCTCCAGCTGGCAATCCTGATTCACCTACAGATAAAACTTCTTGCCAAATTTACCTGACCTGCCCCTGAAGATTTCTGGTTTCAGTACTGCAAGCCATCACAAGCAGGACAGGGTAAATTCTGACCTCTTCTCTGTCTTTCTAAATACACTGCAGTGGATGCCACAGTCCAGCCTGCAGAAACAACGTCAGGAACTAACACCCACAGCACTGACAGTCCCAAGGTGAATCACCCAGTCCTGCCCTCACTTGAGTCTTACCTCTCAGCAATGGAATGGGCCATGTTCTTCAACCGCTCCTTGTTTGACTGGGGAGTGCTGATCTGGGGAACAACTGGACTAAGGAGCTTGTTCATCAGCTCTAAAACTTTGTCAGGGTTCTGTTGGCATTAAAGTTACACAAATAAAAGGAGCATGATGGAACATGGTGTCTTAATCTCATTGAAAAAGCAGAAAAGTCTCATGCCATGGTGTCTCCTGCGAGCCCAGAGCCACTTCCCTCCCATGAAGAGCCAAGATCATACTAGCTATAAGCAACATAATGATGCTGGGTCACAGGAAAAGGCATTTCCCCCTAGTTTTTCACTACAACAGTGGTTATGGTTGTATCCACTTCTATTTTATAAAGAAACAAGAGCACTCAGTATAAAGACTAAGTATTTTAGACTTCAGTTTAACGTCTATGAAACTGGAAGAGTACACTCCAGGTAAATAACTGCACTAGACAGAATTAAATCATGCGTGGGGCACTCTCTTCAAAAGAGCACATTGATCAGGAGCCACAATGTCCTAAATTAGAATCCCTGGAGCACAATCCATCTGGATTTGCTAACTAAATCATCTCTTCATGCAGTCTGTGGCTCTGTTCTTCCAGCAGCAGAAATAAGCTGCTTGAATAAGGGCAATTCAATCTCTGAGATGAAATTTAACCTCCTAATCACAGGCAGAATGTTTGGAAAGGAAAAAGGTGAGCCAAGTACATACTTAAGGCAGCACACAAGACATACCTTTGCAAGGTCATAGAGTTTTGCAGCTTCTTCAAACAATCCTTTATTTTCTGCTGCAGAAGCAACTTTGTTAATAATGGATTTTGTGTCACTTGTAAACTTGTCTATCACTCCAGGCTAAAGAGATGATACAAAAATCAAAAGAAGAATCAGAAGGCTCAAACACACCAGAATATTCTGTCAAGGCAATGAATATTTTACATGCTGGCTTATGATTGGAATGGCCTGTACATTTCCATGGGAATGTGCAAAAGTGAGACATTAAAAATAGAATGAGCTCTTTTGCAAGAGGGACTCTCTCCTAAATGGAGTCAGCACTGAGACATCCTTGGTCTCTAATTCATTCAAAATGACCCAGATAAAATAACTCAGAGTTTGAGCTGTTAATTGCTGATGACACAGAGAAGAAAACACAAAAGACTTCAGCATAGAGCATTTCAGGGGCTCCAGGGATGCAGTTTGTTTATACTGGCATGACAGATTGTGAGTGAAATATCACACAGATAAATGAAAAGGCAACAAGAATTTTAAAACAAATAATAAACACATAGAATAAAAGAGATTATAGAGTCAAGAATATCTGGAAATTACTGTAGTTGAGGATTCAAAAATAAGACTATATCATCTAGAAGAATTTATTTTAAACTTAAGATTGTTGGTTTCACATAAAAGAAAATGCAAAACAATAAAATATTTGTAAAGATCATGAAGTTATCTTGCTCTCCTGTATGCATTCTCACTGCTTTTGAAATGACAAAATAAAGACATCTAAAGGAAATTCCTGCCAGAAATAACTTTCCCCCCTATTTCTGACAGCAGTATGAGCACTAATCTTAAAATTAAAATGCAATGATTCGGCAGTCTGTTTTACACAGGAATCTTCCAAAGTTGTCACAGCAAACAGAAAAACTTCATTGGTGATCTAAAATTTTCATCATTTGCATGCACTCTCCTGTTTCCAGGGAAAACCTTAAGGTTTCCTTTATCTTCTGACTGTGCAATCTTACATTTTACTATTATGAAACTGCTTTTGCACTGGAGTAAGATCCATCACATCTAAAAATGGCTGAACTTTGATCCAATACTTACTCTCACCTGTATGAAGGTCAGAGCAGCTGTGGCTATGCTTGTGGTCTGTTAGTCCTTGCTCCTTTAGTTACGAGGATTTTTGAAGGACTGCAATTCATTTCTTCTGTGAGGCGAATGAGGATGTCATAAATCATTTTCACATGCACACCTTGGTTAACAGAACACTCTCACACACTCGCCTAAACTAAACTCCATTTCCTACTGGGAAGTCGAAATTCTGACCTCACTAAAGTTACTGATGCCATTTGCTTCTTCAGTTACACCAGCTGTCTAGAGGAACATAGTTTGGTCAGCAGTTTCTGACCTGCCTTTTGTTAGGGCAGGTCACAGATTATTCTGTAAAAGGATCTCATACTGGGAGAACTTGAATGTATTCAAACACAGTAATAATTCAATTAGTGAAAAACAAAGAGAAGCCAAATAGCCTCATGACTACTTTGGAAATCATACATAGGTTGTACTTTTAATGTAAAATATAAATTGTGAACTCACCTTCCTACTTCCATCCTTTTCCAGCTTTCCAAGAATCATATCAAACTATATCCACATAGATGTAAAGTAAGAAAAAAAAAGAAAACAAAAATAGAGAGATGAATTGCACATATATCATAGCATATTTATTAAGTACAGTCATGGAATGAAAAACAGTGACCAATGTCAAAAGTGTTTGTAACTAAATAACAGAGAAAATGACATGATTAAATGTCTTAAACATAAGGCCATTGCAAGACCTTCTGTTGTCTTAGTCTGCATGAGGCAGAAAGACTAGGCAACTCTAACACTGTTCTAATAAAGATTTCAATGAAGAAATGAATTTCAGTTGAAGGCAAAACATGGCCAAAACGCACCTCTCTGCTTTCAATTACTATTTCGCTAACGCAGCGCAAGAACATATTCTCTCCTTGGCTGTCCTTCTCGTTCCTATAAAAGAAAGAGGGAGGAAGGGACTTCTGTTTCTGAGAACCTTCCAGATAAGAATAATGAAACAATTGTAACTAGGAGAAAATCTGAAGACATATATTAGCTCCTACCTGAGAAAGTAAAAGTACTGCAGAGCTTCCCTTGGATCTGTTGATTCAAACTTACGGGTGTAAAGCATCAAAAGGCGCACAAAATTTAAACGTCTGACACCAGGAGGGTCACCAGCTTCATGGCTTACTGCAATGTCAGAAACAGCACTGTCAGAGAATCTAATGCCAGGAAAATGCTGATCTTCAACTCATATTAGTCAGAACCATGATCCAGAGCTCTAATGCAACTAAAACAATTAACTTTTATGAGGTTGTTCTGCTAAATCTTCAATCAATCACATAGATCTGCAGTTTCTAGAGGGTACTCTGAGGGGTAGGAAAATATTCCTTTACTGTGAAGTAAATAGGACTTACATAGCTGTGCACTCTGCCCAGATGCTTTCAGGAGCAATTTTAACTCAAACAGGACCAAAGCAACATGAACAGCATGACAGCGCAAGCGCTCTGTCCGGAAAAGAAATGCAATTGCAGCTTCAAACTGTGCTGTCAAGAACAACACTTGGAAGTAGAGGAAAGGTGGCTGGTTCACCGCAAAATGTGATTCACCTGAAAAAAAACCACAACACGTAGCATTTTCACATCATTTTCATGATTTTGCAACCAGAGATGACTGACAAGGGATGCTTCCTGTCAAAGTGCATCGTTACTTTTTATTAGGTGCCAGCTGAAATAAACACAGTACACAAAACTGAATTCCTAACCACACATCAGTGGCTCACCTACAACTATGCTGCTGCAGATTTATCACAAAGGACCACAGTATAAAGACATATTCAAAAAGTGAAACAGAATAAACCATTACTCAGAAAACTTCCTTTGTTCTTTTCAGACAATAAACCATCACCTCTGACAGATTCTCTAAAGACCACAACTTTTTGTCTTCATTTATACTTACGCCAAATGGTACAAATAATGTTAAAACCCTGGATTTTCCTACTCAGTGACACCAACAGTAGCTTATTATTTTTCTTTTCCACACATTTTTATCTGAGTGAGAGTGATACTACAAACTAGAAGGCTGTGGAGAATGAAATTTGGTATGTTTTGTACAGTTCCAAGTGACTTAATTTTGATTGACTGGAAGACGATTACAGGAAAATGTATTCTATGGATGTTCTTAAAACCTTCTGAAGTGGAAGGAACTATGACTTTGGTCCCCAGAAATTTCCCTGAAACACTAAGGTAAGGGAAAAGATGAACACCAGATGCACACAGAAGAAAATCCTGGAAATACATGCTTACATTAGGTAATGACTGCTTTTCTGTTCTGTATTCCCAAAACTGGAAGTTCTGCTAAAGGACTTTTGCATATTTATGGTGAGAGAAAGCAACCCACAATTAATGGAAAAATGAAAAACTGCAGTAGTGTTGTTCGCAGATGAGTATTCACTCTCTGGACTGCTGGGAAAACATGGGATTCATTCATCATGCCTCACTGAAGTCTGCCATAACTCCAGAGTGAGAAGCAGGCTGTCCATGGACACCCTGAAGATGCCTGTCACTAGTGGAGAGCGGCAGGGTTTTTGTGCAGTCTGGGCTTTGTGTAATAACAACTGGGAACTGTTCTCAGCAGAAAAGCAGAGCCCCAAGCAAGACATCACTCTGTGGTTTCTCACCATAGTCTTCCAGCAGCTGCTTCTGGAACTGTGATAACGTTAGCCGGTCCTGTGGGGAGCTCGTGCCACCATCATCGAAACACACTTGGTTCAGCTAAAAAGCACATCCAAAAAAGAGGAAGCACAGATATTGTCCCTTGCACAGGAAATGCACTTAGAAGATATTCATTCCATCTAAGCCCCTCCGAGGATTTGACCAACTGAGTAGAAACTGCATCTAGCCACAACATCAGCTCCATCCATTGCTGGGAAGCAAAGATTTCTAATGCAGCAAGAGCTGAAATCCATGCAGATATAACCCCAGGGTTCCATCTCCATCCCTGCCAGCAAACTCTGATGTTAAGACTCTGAACACTCTCAAGCAGCATTTTTTGCCACAAATACAATATTAACAAATACATCATTTTACCACCTTTTTTCTGATAAAAGGGAGAAACAGGTACCAACCAGTATCTACCCTGCCCTCACCAAAACTGTAAGGACTTCAGAGACATTGACAGTATTGTCTTTGGTCAATTCACATTGACATTTCAGACACCCATGCAGGAAGGAGAATTCAAAAACTCCTCACTATAGCAAGCTAATACTACTTGTAAAAACAACTGACAGAGATCAGTGTCAAATGAAGAACATGACACTTGCAAAGACAACTGTACCCAAACTAACACCTGATAGCACAGAGAGTAACAGAACAGCTCTGGGATTTGGGTTCCCAGCCCTGCATTATCTTCAAGGTCAGGTCACATGCACTGCATTGATGCAAAACACCAGATCTAGAAGTAGAAAAGGTAGAAGAGCAGTGGAAAAATGTGGTACCATTTAGAGCTGTTCTTACAAAAAGAAAAGCCGAACACCACAACCCCAACACCAGACTTACTTTTAGCCAAAGATAATCTTCTGTTTTATCAGCAACTTCACTCTGGTTGTCTGTAATGTCACAACGACCAATAATACAATAAACAGCTCTTTTGTAGGGGTCAGTGTTATTTCTCAGAGCTCGTCTGTAATGAAGACGCAGTTTATTTTCTGTGGCAGGAGACAGTCTAAGGAAAAGAACAGATTGAAGGAAAAGACATGAAACCCATTTTCCCTGTATGAGGAAACTGGGGTACAAATAAAGGTAAATAGGTGCATATCCACAGCAAAGGTATAATGAAGCATAAAACACTGGCCAGTACTTCTTGCACTTCCTGTTCATAACTGTAGGTAAAAATTTTGCACATGTGAATTTAAACACGTAATTAAAGCTATGGAAGATCATCTTCAAATGCTCACTGCAGGGAAAGAGACCACATATGACAGTCTCTTCAGGGGTACATTAATACTATGGCAGATGAGCTATTTTTATCTGACTCTGCTATGCATCATTTCAGAAAAAGAGAGCTCACAACATGGAAGCCTGGGTTAGTAACTAACAAATGAGTAGGTCATTGTACCATGAGGTCTTTTAAGAGACATTTTCATCATTATCAACCACAGTCATAATGTTCTTTGTCACTCTTTTTTTGCAACGTCTTGTTGAGGATTTTACAGAATTTAATCAATAAAGTGTTCTCCTAGACTAAGGCATTGTTTGTCAAATCTGTAGGCAGAGCACTTTTTCATAGCTGTAATAAAAACAAATCTATTATGTTGTAGATCATAAAAGTGTTTGAAATGAAAACAATGACAGTACCTTCAACAAGGTTTCTGCAACAACCTTGATACAATGAGCACTCCTAGATACTCTCTCTTCTTTATAGAAGAATACCATGGGATACCATACACTGTAAATGGCACTTGGACTTTTATCCTTTCAGTTAATTTTGTTAGCTTGGTTAGTTGTTTTTTATTTGTTTGTTTGTTGGTTTTTTGGTTTGGGTTTTGTTGGTTTTTGGGTTTTTTTGAAATTCACTGCAAGTGGAAAGATGAAAAAAAAAAAAACCCACTGTGGAGTTCAGAGCACAACTTTGGGTGCACTAACTCAACCACTTTGCAACCACAGCAGCAGCAGTTTGGCCAATGGCCTCTGTCTAGTGCGGGACAGCAAAAACTGGAAGAGGAGAATAAACACAAGAAAGATGTGAGAGTGAGGCCTCTAAAGGCCTCTAGCAAACACTGCTTGCTTTCCCTGTGTAGCACTCTTATGAAAACAGGTGTAGTAAGAAGTGTTCCCCAAAGGAAATTCAGCTAAAATAAGCAACAGGGGAAATAAAAAGATACAGGACTCATGACAGCAGCTTAAATCTGATCTACTGTATGCCATATCCCACTGTGACACTGTGCTTATCCTTCTGTAAAAAAGTAAAGCTACACCACACTGTATTATTTTTGAAATGTAAATTTTTGAGTATTTTCAAACAACTCTTTCTCTGTTGAGATTTCTCAGCTTCAAAGCCACAAATTAAAATATGCAAACTTCTACATGTAATTTAAGTAGGTAATATAAACATTAGGCAGCCATCATCACCAGAAGAGACATGAGCTTTTTGTATTTCTACCCAGCCACTGATAATTTCACTACCCTGCAGCAATTCCCACCCCTCACAAAGACCCTTCCTAGTTCCCAATTACCTTCTGTCTTTACTGTGCATGTACTCCTGGAACCAGGTTTTGAACTCTCCCAGCTGGTGCTGTGCCCGTTTCACCACGTGCATGGCTGCAGTCAGATCTCCGCAGCGCATGCAGTAGTAAATCAGTGCCCACACAGGATGGCCCTCCACCTCACCATCCTGAAAAGGAAGTAGGACATAATTTTTTCTTAAAGGCAACATATTTGAATGATTTTTCTTTATCCTTTGCCTCTTCCATTATTTCTGCCCTTACACCCACAGTCATCTGGTAAAAAAAATCTGTTTGTTACAGAAGCCAGAGGTCATGAGGGTTAAATCCTGGCAAAGCTCTGCTCATCTCAGCAGTTACAGGTGTGATTCTCTTCTGCTTGCCCAGATTTCAATTCTGAGGGAGGTTCTGAGAATCCCAGAATTAGCATATTTTATCCTCCCCACACAGGAGATTGATCTGGATTAGGCCACTGAGGTATTAAAAACATTTTCAGTGAAACAGAAAGATATCAATCTAATCACTGATCTCAGCAGGTAAAAGACAGCTAGTCTTAGCTGTGGGCTCTCCAATGCTATAATTTATTATTTCTTCATTTACCTTTCATATTTAATTTTTCAACCTGGACTGCCTATCTGATAATTTTGTACATGCACAGCTATGCACTTTTTACTACATGCAGGTAAGAAGGCTGCATGTGGGGAGAGGGAGATTAAGTTACTCCTTTTTTGAAGCATCACAGTGCATTTCAATTCTTGCTTGTTGATTTCTAAGATGATGACAAGAAGACACCATAATTTCTAGAATTAGAACTCCAGTTACTGATCATTCACTATGCTTTGGGACTAGGTCTGAACTCAAGAGTGATTTTGTCTGCTATCTCCTGTTTTCCTAGTGAAGAATTCTAGAGAAGGAGTGAGAGCCTGCTGCCCTAAGAGCAGCTCAAACAGTAGAAAAGTCACTGGAGGCTGCACTGGGGTGGGTGCACAGATTTGTGTTGTTATTTTGGCTCCCTGGCTGACAGTGCTGGCCATACCTGCAGACCAGGGACAGATGCTGGGAGTTTGATGTTCAAGAAGCTGCGGACCAGTTGGTAGGTGCCTGGGACTCCACCCAGCTGAGCCTGGTGCAAGTTTCCAAAGACGGTCACAAAAGTGTAATTTTTGTAACTGAAAAACAACACAAGCCAAACAAACATGAACAAACTGAGACACATCTGCCACAAAAACATCCACTGCCTTTCAGATCTGACAGAATAAACAATTTAATGGAAAATAACTTGATCAAACATTATCATTACAACAAAATGAAGCACAAATTTTGGTCAGTTTAGGAAGATCCTTGTATTTAGTGGTCTCAGAAGACACCGTGTTTGGAGTCTGTGGTGGACTGCTCCAGGTTTAACTCTCAATTATAAGTTCCTGTTATTAGATTCTTGTTATACAAGGCTAAGGTCACAAACATAACTGGCAAAAAGCCTTTCTACCCTAATACTTTAATTCTCATTCCTATCACGAAAGGACCATTAAATACCATAGATGACTCTGTCTCTCCTTCCTGCTCTATGGAAAAATATCAGCCTTAGGGCTATGGACTCACCAGAAGGAAATCCCAGAGAAAAAGGAAATTTAGAGAAATATAACCGATAATTATACAACAAGGCAGTTTCAAGAAAATTATTTAAAATCACCCATCAAAGCATTTAATCAAGGCAGATCAATTTGTCAAATACTCATGTTTAGAAGCAGGAGTCTCAAAAAATTTGTACACTGAAGGAAGACTTAAGTAAGCAGCATCAACAAATGACATTAAGTTCTTTTTCTTTCTCTGCAGCATGTTAGACTCGTGCACTATCAGAAATCTGAAATACTATATAATCAGGTATCAGAGTAGTGTGATAAACAGAATTATGGCTGAGGCAAGTGCATACTCCTCAGGGCTTAAGACCACAGTTGTTACAAAGGAACTAATGTATGAACAGCTGTAAGTGGCATTACATCTCTTCTGTATAGGAGTGAGGGGCTGGTGAGGCATGGAAACACGAGTATTAGCCAAGTCCCACCAGGGAAGAAAAGCTATGAAGCAAGGCACGGTGGTTTTTTCATTAAAAAAACCCAACAAAAACTAAGCCTGAGAGGCCTGATCTCCACAGTTGGGAGCATGGGGGAAGTACTACATATAACTAACTCCTATCTTCAGTTAGCAATTAATGGCACTGTAAGAATTCAGCAAGTTGGATATGTGGCAATTCAGGTTAAGAGTCACTGGCTCATCGCACTCTGCTGAGACTGAGGAACTGGGAACAGAAGATCCTTCTGATGTGTCAGCTCCTCTGTGCACAGGCAGCAGCCGCCACCATCCCCGGGTGACACCAAGTGCTGATGGGGTGTGACAACCGTCAGGGCCAGGAAGAGGCTCTGCCAGGAGGTGAGAGAATCTCTTCCTACAGTGCTGTGTCAGAGCACAGCGCTTTCCATGCTCTGATGCAACCTATGTCCCTAACAAATGCCCACATACCACCCTGCAGTTATTGCTTGTGTGGGCTGGAAGAGCCTGTTTGCATCACATTGCAGCTACTAGAAAAGAGACACTGCAATATCCATCCACATGTGCAGTGAATGGGCATTTGGCTTTGGGCAAAGCTTTACAGCCTGCAGCTCTCTGAGAACTCTATTGGCCAAGGAGCTTAGGCCCCCATGGTACTCGCTAATACACACGGGAAACCACTTTCTACTGTCTGTAAATCACTGCTACATGTATTAACTTCAGCTTCTTCACATTTTCAAAAATCTTTTCAGTGTAGAAATGAAACGATCAGAACTTGACTCACTGCACCAGGTTTGTCCCCATGCTGTTCTCACGGGCTGCTGACAGCAATCAGAAGGGGAGCATATAAAACAGAGGACATTCTTTTGCAGAAGATAAATAGATCATTTTACTCAAGTGAAAAACCCTCACATATCACCATACATATATAGAATATTTATAAGCAACACAGAAGAAAGAAGAAAAGTCTTCGCATCTTTTAAACAACCTCCCCACGGATTCAAGGCCTTTTAAACTAGAACACTGTTAAATTAGAACAGTTTTTTATTTAAGTGGCTGCTCTAAGCCCTGCACAATAAAAAAGACAGGCAAGAGACACGTCTGTGGCAGCACAAGGTAGCTGACTCTTTAAGTGCACTACAAAGTCATTCTGGCTTATTATTAGGGAAGTGTAGCAATCTGTACTCAGAGCACCCATCTGACCTTTCCTCCAGGTAGTGCAGAGCGTGCCTCACGAACTCCATGCGCACCTCCATGTTGGTCCGGACCTTCAGGGCATCGCTGGCAGGAACCAGGGTGACGTCGGTCATTTGTTTCACCATGGCCCACATCTCGGAGATGTTCTGTAAAAAAGTTTTTCCGTGCCTCAGCGATTAGTACAGAGATGAACAAGCAACACTGTTTTGAGCTACATTGTGTTTTGATGCTCAAGAAAAGCATAAGAACACAAGAGTAATTCGTGTCAGTTTAGATTTGTAATGGAGATACTGGATACAGCCATGAAGGTGCTTCTGCCCCATGGAATTCAAATATCACAGGCTTTTTTGCACAGTTTTTATTTAAGAAAATGGCTATGAAAGTTGTACCTGCAATTGTTCCCAGAAATTGACAACTATTTCCAAAACTAGGCTGGGTACTTGGTACTCAGTCTCTTGCTCATTTTTAGTTCACACTTCCCACTCAATATATACCACAGCATCATCAGCTTTCCATGTAAGCAATGGCTTTGGAGGCTGTTGGAAAGCTGTGCGATCAGCTGTGATAAGAAGTATCAAAAGGACACTGATCACTTGGACAAAAGCTCTGTTATAAATAAAGGTTGAAAACTATCCAGATCTGCTTATTCACAAGGACAAGATCATATCAGTGTTTACAGGACTAGGGTGTCCCTGCTGAAATGGCGAAATAACGAGAACTAACAGCACTGTTCACTTGGGCAAGGGCAGCTCTTTGATCTCAGTGCTTCAAAGCCATCCAAGAACACTGAAACTCCCTGTGCTGGCCTTTGCAAAACAAACAGAGCTGTTCAGAGTGAAGATGCACATCTGTAATTCAGATCCAATGGAAGGGTTTGCCCTTCAGCTTCTGAGCAGCTTTTTGCTCTCCCCATTTGCAGAGTTTTTTCATAGCTTGACCCTGCTGCAGTATTCTCCTCCAGGCATTTCTCCAAGGTTTGTGCATTTGTTTTCTTTTTTGGGATGGATCAAGGCAACACAATTAAAGGAAGAGGAAAAAAAAGAAAGTAGGCAAATCATTGATTTAAAGGCAATCCTAAGGGTTTTATGCTTTGCTACGAGAGCCTGTTTCAGCTCTAGCAGAGTCTGACTGAAGACCCTTTACCCTCAACTATATACCTTCAAAGGATATTAAGAGACCACATTTTGTAAATCAAAGACAGCAGAATCTATTTAAAATTAAAAGCAATTTTTCCCTCAACAGCTTATCACTTATGATGGGACACCAGGTTCGTTTCTTCCTCGCTCTGTTAAGAAATTTTCACCATGACCAACTTCACTGCAGGTGAGCCCTGCTGAACTGGAGAAAATTCTGGTATTGCCCCTGTGTTTTCTGTGGAGCCATGCAATTTTTTTTGGCAATATCAGTATTTTTCCCCCTGATGTCAGCAGGTTGTTAATCACAGCCTGAAAACAGCTTAAATACATTTCCTTATGTTAACTTACTGGCAGTACCTTATCATCCAGGCCTGCAGTAGCAGCACAAAGGTCCACCAGGTTAGGCTGCAGATGTCCATTCACTATCTTCTCATTATAAATATAAATCTAAAACATAATTAAAGTAAGCACATTTAACAATATAAATTCTGCTCTGCTCCACCCCCAGCCACAGCAGCAAAATCTAAATCAGGCTTCAAAAACTGTTCCCAGCAAGTCCCTCTGCTTCTCTCCCACATAAGCCACTTCCAACCCAATGGTGGAGGAATGAGCACCAGCATCACCCAAGCTTGCACAGCACCTCAAAGCCCCAGGCCCGCCCGAAGGCCAGCAGCAGCCCAGCTGTTTGGGGGTTCTGCATGGCAGAGCACTGTGCTGAATGTCCTGTTAGACTAATTGCAGCTAATTGTTGGAGGACAAAGATTCAGAAGTGACCTGACAAATGGATGGCTGTGATATTCCCCTGCATGGCAGCCTCCTACCTGCTGATGTGAAAGAAACAGGATTTTGCTGGTTTGTGGCAGCATTCAGGGAAATCTGACACAGGGAAATGAACAGAAATCTGACCCTTTAGAGCCTGCTCTTAAACGTGTACACACACCTCCCTGTTTTAACTCTTGATTTTAACTGAGATCTGTCTACTGTTCTTTATTCTACTCTCAGTCCAAAGACCTTCCAGTATGTCCAAAAATAATTCTCAATACTAGAAAGGCAATGCCATTGTATTTTAACTCCATTTGGCGTGCAGCAGTACTACAACATGCCCAGGGTGCAGACAAGATGTAGAGCTCAGGACTGCAAACAGAATGAAGCCTTAGTGAAATCTTGTCTGTGGATGTCACTGTGTTCCTGTGAGACAGTCTGAACTACTCACAAAGAACAATTAATCACTTCAGTGTAATTACAACACATCTCACGGCTGCGCATAAATGGAAGCAGCATGGATCTCCAGGTCTCCTGCCTGACCTCCAGGTCTTCCAATTCCTCACTGAAGCCACAGGAGCCGCACACAGAATGCTGACACTGGGTTATTCTTGAACTGCAGCAGGCTGACATAAGCATGGCTCAGCCAGGCCAGCTTCTCTGGAGCCCTTGTTGGGAGCACGCAGTGACTGCACCGAGTGTTTTGGTAGCAGAAGCCTGGTCACAACACCACATTTCCAGGGCACATTGCAGCAGTCTGGGCACAGCCCGTGACCCTGACAAGGGCCCACCACCCACAATGACTCCACAGCTAACCCAGAGCCAGGACTGTTAGAGACTGGGCCTCCCATAGCCAAAAACCAGCATGGAGTAACACTGATGGCTTCAGAGCACAGACAATTATGCTTTAAAGAACACCTTTACTGTGGGTGTATTACAGTAGATATGAACTAAATTAACAAACTATTAACAGCCACTAAATCAAATGTATGCTTTATCAGCACAACCATGAACCTTTTGCTATTAAGTTTCTTCCCAGTTACCATAACTGAATGCAGATGCAGGAAAACAGATGCACAAGCTGCTCCCTGCCTCAGCACAGACTGAGCCAAAGAACACAATAACAGTAATTGTGTGCAATGTCGTTTCACATATTCCATTTTGAAAAATCAAGTCCTTTTCTTTCATTTTGTTCTCAACAGTGCTAGTAAACAGATAATCTCAAATAACAACAGTAACAAATTGGTTATGTAAAGGTTTATCAGTTTTCCCTGAAAATTTCCAGAGGGAGTCTAATGCTACCAGGCATATTAATTCATAGCTGATGTACTAAAGCTTCTCAGAAGCAATGTCATTAAAATAGGATGCAAGTCAACAAACATCAGGATTAACACTTCAGCATATTTTTTCCTACACACATACACGAGAAAAATCATCTTCCACATATGAAAATAAAGGGAATATAAAGCCTTCATTTGTAAACAAGTATGCATTGACACAAATCCTAAAAAAAAAAAAAACTTTTGAAAACCTAATTTCAGTTTACTTTACAAGCACAAATGCTTTCTACACTCAATATATGATGCTCAGGATCTCTTTTGGACAAAAAATATCCTACACCAAACAGGTGAGTATGCTTCTAAAAACATCAAGATTTATGTGTTTATCAATAGCATTTTATCTCTAGGCAGATATTTTCATGTTTTACCTACCATATCATCTTTTACACTAAGCTCCAGTCTATTTTCCCTATCTCTGTCCATGTAGAACAGTGTTTAATTAAGTTTCACCACTTCCACTCACCTGACGAGCATATGCCATCTCCACACTGTCCAAAGAGCTGCGACCTGGAGGACCCACCTCACCAACATAGCTGGGCTGTTTAATGAGAAGCATATAGGAAGGTATTAAGTATAGAATTACCCACAATATATTTTATCAGTGCATCTTCTCCTGAAGAACCACAGCAACTGTGTTCCTGACAGAACTAAGTACAGGGTTTTGAACCATTTACAGAGAAAAATGCGGTCTCACTGTGATACCCCATTATCTTCCCAGTATAGCTGAAACCATCTAAAGTGACAGAAATCCTCCTTATTCAGTCCACAAACCAACCATTAGCTTTCTAGAATTAGGACATCAGTGTCTCTTGGTAGCACCTTATAATTTTAATTCTTTGCTTTTGTTTCTTGAAAGGTTGCTTCTTGTCAGTGTCTCGCTGTGAGGCATCTAGTCTGAACCTCCATCACAGCACAGACATAGCATTTAATGGACAACCTCAAACAGATCCAGTCTGGCAAATCTGATACCCCAGTTTTGTCCCAGTACCATGATATAGACATAAAATTGGACTGCAGGATTCAATCGTATGCTGTAAACTGCCCCACTGCTGGTCTGATGCAAGAGAAGTATGCTGGCAATATCCTGACCTGAAAAAAATAGTATTTTTACCCACAGAGACTATGCCAAGATTGAGATATTTTGAGTGTAGAGCAGGGAGAGACAGCCAATGGAAGGAATCATGGCATAAAAAAATCATACTTTTGTAAAACTTGTAACACAATGCCATAATAGTATAATGCTGCATAAAGCAATTTTAAGTATTCAGTACAAGGCACAGGTATGTTCTCAGTACAGGCACCACTGTACATAGATGTTCAACACTCTGGAGGAAAGAATACTCCCAACAATGCTCTCTGCTGTTTTCCTGTTTTCTAAAAGAATGTAATTCTTCATTTCAGCATCAGCATTGTAGGTCTTGAGTTTGAAAAATAAAGTACAATCATTTTAAAGACAGATCCCTTTGAGGTAAACAGTCCTTTAATATCAGCTGCTTCAGAAGCCATGCTGTTCTGAAGATCAAAGCAAGACAAGCACAGTACAGAAGCATAATGTTTATTATGAAGCCAACTGACATAGTTGGGGCAAGCAAAAAAGAACAGACAAACTTTCAGCAAAGCAAGGTTTTCAGGCTTGTTACCGTATAACTCAAGGCCATGGATATTAATCTAAACTGGAATCAGTAATTTTTTCCAAGAAAGGGCAGGTACAAATGCAGAGTTTAAAAATTAAGCTTTTTACCATCAAAGGCAGTTACAACTGGCTGCACATCCTCATTAGCTGTTACAGTGCACCTAAGCAATACTGTAAAACAGCTTTACTGCTTCTTACACCAGTCACCCGGAATGTCAGCACTTTACAGTGCAGACAGGATCACCTCCAAGGATTGCTTAAGGACGTGCTCTAGTATTGCCTGGAAGAGCTCACTTAAATGTGACCAACTTGCTGCCTGTACAAACAATATAAAGCCCAAATGCAATAGGAAAAGCACTGTTTTCACTTCCAGTTTTATCAGCTTTAGAGTTCAGCTTTGCTGACACCTGTCAGATTGCAGCATGGCAGGAGCAACGTTCCTGCCATGACCTGGCTTATGCGGATTTCAGGAAGAGATCCAGAAATGGATAGCATTTCTCCAGATGGTGCCATCATTCAGTTTTTTGTTTCAAATGAGGATGAAATACTGGCAGTCTTCAAAAGAATCTCACTGGTTTTGGGAACTGTATCCCAACTTCAAAATGCAATAATACAAACATATGAACTCCCAGACATGTTACTGATCAGTTTTGCACTGAGCATTCTCTCAGTCATTCCCAAATTAATTTTATTTTGGTATCAGCTTAACCTGGAACATCTACTGTGTAAGACCTCTCTTACAGTCATTAGCATGTGTCCTTACAAAGACAACTACTACTCACTTCCCAGTTCAGGAGTTTTGATCAATAAAGTGTTCACAAGTTAAAATTTAGGAAAAAAAAAAAGTTACACAATTGCAATGGCCAAGAAACTGTTAGCATTGGCTAGGAATTTATACATGAAGATAAGGGCACTGACCCCTATCAAGAAACTATAACAGCTTTGTGATATCTGTAGTTACAGCTTTCTGCACTGCATACAACAGTTGATTACATAATAAAAAATACTGAGCAGTCTTTGTCCCTAATATAATTAAATATAAATGAACGAAGGTACCAAGGATGAACCTGGACACTCCTTGAAAATGGCTGAAATTAGTCTATTACTGCATTAATTTCTCACTAATAATGCAACTTAAATAATGTTTAACCTGATTACAAATTCAGGCAGGTGCATTTAGACCTTAGGCTATATAAAAACACCTTACAAAAAACCTAAAAGCAATTTCACTTTTTCTTTCTGCAACTGAACTTACACTAAAAATATTCTTCACAGTCCCTCTTAGTGGGTACGGATATTCAGAAGCATCTGCATTTTTCTTTCAGTGCCAAATCATCTGACACAAATTCCTTTAAACCTACCTAAAACCCGACAAATTCTTTGTTCTTTAGAACAAAGAAGCTGTTAAAGCAGGTTTCCTGGGAAACAGACGTGATGGCAGAAATAGCGCTTTGCAGCCTTTCCCTGTGCCAAGCCAGATAAAATGCAGAGTTATTTAAAGTAATGCTAAATTATGGACGTTGTCATTAATTACCGATGAGGTTTCATCTCCTAAAGCAAGTGAAGACTAGTACATAGTGACTTAGTGTCACTTTTCAGCCTGTGCCCAAGCACCTGACATACAGGGGTTGGGGGTTTGTTTTGTGAATCTGTTCCTTTTTCTGCTTTGCAGCACCAAAGAACACCCACGTGGCTGCCACTCCAGAGAGTGGTGTGTGACTACCAGGTTCAAACCAATTCAGGTAAGAATCTGAATTCAAAAGTGCATGTCTGAAACGAAGAAATATCTGCTCTGGGGTTGAGTTTTCCTTTCTCCAATTTTATTTTAACTGCTATGCTTTAAGAGACACTTCTTAACTATCTGCCACAGCTGAGAACTGCCACAGTGGAATTAAATTCTTTAAATTTTACTGACTTGGCACTTCAGGAAAAAAAATAAATCAGACATCTAGAATTTGTCCTAATTTTCTTATACTTTTCTTTTCTATGGAAAAGGAGCCACAGAAGCAAGCTTATTTCCTTTTTCTCCCATCTCATGCGTGCATTCTCTGGCTTTACCATTGAATTATTAAACTACAAGAAAGCACTAGCTCACTGAACTATCTCATGGCTGCGCTAAAAGGAAAGTTCAAAAGGAAAACTAAAGCAGTGAGTCAGCATGGGGAAGGCCACTTCCAGTGCTCCCCCGGAACTGCAGAAATGGATTGCTAAGGCAGTCCTTCCCAAGAAGAGACAGCCCCTACAAACTAACAGGGGCGAGAATATCCTTTGCTGCCAAGTCAGAACTTACCAAGTTTCAAGCAAGAAAAAGATAATGAAAGGTGTGGTCAAAACAGCAGCTAGGAGAATATGGGAAGAATTGTGTTTCAGGTCAGATTCTGAAGTTTAACTGGAGCAGCAAAGAAAAAGCAGAAAAGTGGGGAATGCACAAAGGACTGCAGAAGTGTAAGTGCACACACACAAATCTTGCTGCATCTCTAGTCTGATATCGCTTAAACGGCTTGTGCTGATTTTCTCAACCACTTTTGCTTTTCCCTGCCCTGAATTTTGGTCTTTCCAAAATATTCTTCAGAACAGTAATATTTATTCTGAATATTATCCATTTCTCAAAGCCGTAGCTTAGCTGCACTGCCATCACATTTTTATCTTTTAAATTCACTTAGCCAAATGATGCTGCTTTTCAAAGGAGTCCTCCTTCATTTGCACTCAGCCAAGCATTCAGCCTCACTTACACACCAAACCCCGTGCATGTGAAGATGCATTATTCATCACCCTCATATGCATATGCACATTCCTCAGCAGAAGTCTGGGCAGACATTTTGTCAGCACTCCAAATGGCTTGGCCAGTAGACGCAGTGAATATCTAGGCAGGAGACCAAGCTGGAGAAACACCATCAAAATACACTGTGGTGGAGTGGAAAGCATCTCGCAGTGCTTGGGATTTAAGGGGTATAAAGACATGATACAGAAGGGCAGAACAGAAACCAAGAGATGCCTGTGTCTCTGTATCACTGCAGGAGTGTGCTGGTTGACAGCAGGAGTGGAAGAGCTTACGGCAAGGGCGGAAGAAAGAAAAGCCTGGAATAAGGAAAAACTTGGAAAAGGACAAAGGAAATGCCTTGGCACCTCATGGCACAAACATCTTCAGACCACAGGTTTTGTAGACAAAACTCAGCCTTTCACCCTTTTCCAGCCCCACAAGAAGCACCTTTTTATCAGCTCTGGTTTTCCCTGACAAGAAAGTGGCCAGGCTGGAAGACAAGAGGGAAAAGAAAACCTTAATAGCAAGTCCTGCACTAGGTTCTTTTGAATCATGAGCTGTGCTTGTTAATTGGTCTTATTTCCATGAATAATGTGTTGGTATTTCACTCTGCCCAAATTAGCTTGCCCAAAGCTTGAGAATTGGCTCGCAGGCAGACCAGCCCCCTGCTGTGTTTGGATCTGTGCCTTTTCAGCTGATTCTCCATCTCCAGAGGATATCAATTAAACCTCTACTATATTCTACAGGCTGTGTCTGTTTGTGTCACATACACACAAAAAACTTATTTGACTGGAACAAGGCTTTAGAAGAACAACCTGCTGTGGGGAGGTTAGATAACAGGCTTTTAACACAGTAGATGCACTTCAAACCTCTCAGACCTTTGACTTCTTGAGGCTAAGACTAGAATATATCAAGGATTTTAAATGCTCCTGAAATGACATACTGCTACTATAAAAGCTTTGAAACAGAGAGTGGAGTATTACTGAGTGATAGTGTACATTGAATCTTTAAACTCATTCATGAAAAACATTAGGAGCTGAGTTTTCTCCCCTCCCTCACACCAATTTGATGCTTAGCCTCTCAAGTGCCATGGACTGGGGGTAGCATCCATTTGACAATGAAACACCAGAAGAGGGGTTTTACCTGTTCAGAGTGGGTTATTACATTACTTTTGCTGGCAGTTAACATCTACACTTCAAAAGGAAAACCCCATACCAGTAACTAGCACATAAATCAAAGATGTTGGAAGCTATCAGTTTAACTGCCAAGTCTTCAAATTCACATCCCAAAATAATGGGATAGCTGTTCGTAGTTTTAAATTAATTCAGTCTGCATTATTTAGCATTTCTAATATTGGAAACCTGGACAACCTTTGAGAAGTCCCAGTAAAGTATTAGTAAAATATTTTCTGGGGAAGACAGACTCTATAAAAAGATGTATGCTGACTGGGATTAACCTATATTGAAAAGAACAGCAATCAGAAAGGGACATTTCATTAACAATTTTAATTATTTTCAAATCCCTATACAGGTCATACCCCATTAGCACCAAGGACTTTTTTTTTTTTTTTAGCATACTTGCAGGTCATTCCAACGAACAAGAATTCGTTTTCAAGGATGGAGAAGGTGGCTATAAACAATGTGTCTCTTTTTCAGCCTGAAAGCACAGCAACTTCCACCCCCCCCTCCCTATCCCCTCTCCTCTCAAGGTGAGCATTTTCATGGAGCACAGTGCAGCAGCTGTGATGTAACTTTGTGCCCCAGGGATCACAGCTGCTGTCTGATGCTTTCAGCTCAGAGGAGCTGAGCTCCCAACACTCTGCACTAACTCTGCTTTGCTGTACTTGTTTAACGGAAACATTTTCTTTAAGAGAATAAACTGTAAAGGTTTAAATTTCACAGAAGGAATGTTTTAAGATGATAGTCAGTATCTCTTTTGTTAAACAAGGGGTCAGTCTTGCCCAAAGGGTTTGGTCACTGCTGGATTAACCTGAACACTAGAGGTGTGAGCAGCACAGAATTCTAATCTGCTCTGCATGAGACAGCAAGATGAAAAGGAAAGCTTTTTTTTGTGTTTATTCCTTTGGCTTTGCCAAGAAACTTGAGAGACTTCATCAGCCTCCTAACAAAAGCCATAAATCCAGGCTAGCACACAGTGATAAGGGGAAGAGACACCCTAAGACCTATGTGCAAACACAATTGCACCTGAGAAACTCCCTGGTGTCACTTCCCAAAGGCTTCCTGAAGTCCCCAGTGTGTTTTCTGTCCCCTGGGTATATGACCTAGTATGTGTTTGTGACTAAGTTTCCAGCCAGCATATATGTTTCTCAAAACACAGCTTCAGCAATAGCATCTCCATTGCCTATACCCATCAGCCAATAAATGGAAACAATCACAAAGGCTTGATATTCTGCTAGACAATGCATTCTGCTAGTCAGAGCCATTCTAGAATTAAATAGAGATTTTATATTTCTCGTTTTCACATAGTTGTAGTTGCAGAATATTTCAGAGGTGGTTTCAGCAGTGCTGGAATGCCAGCTGTGTACAGTGCCATGTGTGACTGTCACATACACACAATTTAGAAAGACAGTGTTACCTCATTTTCCTGTGTGAAATCAAGAGCATCTTCCCCTGATGCAAGCAAAGAATGAAGAATCCTTTGTTTCACCTGTTCCCATTCAACCAGCATTGATTCTCGGTGATACTCCTCAGCCATGGCAAAAGTCTGTCGGTGAAGAAGAACAAGAGCTAAGGAACATATAGAAACACCCACCAGCCTAACTCTGCTATTAATAGACAAGCCCCAAAATGAAACAGAAAATAGCAACTACATAAATCAACGAGGTCAGCCCTTAAGAGCTAATGGTGCTCTGCGTATTATTTTAACAGGCTTCCTGCTCAGGTACAAGGGGATTCACAAAGTAGGTGCATGTGGAATTAAGACAACTCTCACATACCCCCAGCTGGTAAAAGAGAGAAACTGTGTCTCTTCCACAGCACAGCAGCACAGGAATTTGAGCAGGCTGAAAATCGATAGGGTTCCTTCTTTAACTTAGCAGCACACACACAATGTCCAGGTTCATCACTGATCTGTGTTTGTTGAGACTTAATTCTCTAATGCCCACTAGCTTTTCACCTTCCTGGAAGTGACCAAGGTCTGACTCATTGCATTCTGAACAAAGATGTGTGTTTATTGCCAATAATAATTCTCAGGTCTTTACCAGTGTTTTTTTCTTTTGAACAGGAAGTAGGATAAAATAAAAATCAAAATATTAAGGGAAAATAAACCAGTGTCAAAGAATTAGGAAGTCTCTTTCATCAGGAACATATCTTGGGAAAGCACACAGGAAAATCATATCCCAAGAAGAAACAACCTTTACCTTTAAAATGGCTGATGTGCTACATTGTCTTCAGATCCAATTGGGGAACATAAGGGAGGAAACAGCTTTTCCCTTAGTATGGAAAATAGTGCTAGGATAGAGAAGATGCTTCACTACCTTTTCTGTTATTGTTGGGGTGAGACTAACAGCCTCAGGTGTACCAGCACAGGAATTAAGAGAATCTCCACTAATTCTAAATAGAGAATAAGCTATATTGTGTCATCTTCTTTTTTCCTGTTCACACAGGTCCGTGCTGCAATGTACATAACTAAATGTCTTGGTTGGCTGAGTTTTTCATTTCATTGCAGTTCACTGTTAGGATCTTGTCAATTAATGAGCAAAACATTTCTCAGAAGGAATGAATTTATAAGAGAAACTGACAGTTTGGCAAATATTTAATTACAGTGCATGCATGCAGCTAGAGCTTAACATTTGTGTTTATTTGTTGCATTATAAAATTCACTTTATACTTTAATCAGGATATAGGTCTTACCTGTACCTTCACTCTAATAATTTCAACAGAATTTTAAATATGCTTCAACAGTTACAACATAATTTCATGTAATTGAAATAATTTAACAATGCTTATGTACTATTTCTTATCATTTGAAAGAAACACAGATTCAGTTCTAAACCTGATGCCCCCATTATACATGGAGGGAAACAATCATAACATGAGCATTAGGAAGTATGGAATGACATTTCCAAGGAGTTTCAAGACAAACAACAGGAAGTGTTTTTCCATGCTGCATAATTCAATTGCAAAAATCACTGTCCCAGAACTTGACAGATACCAAAAGCACAAATAGATTCAGAAACAGGATTAGATGAATTTCTTATCAGAAAACAAGTTGCTGCTCAGATAATCTTCAAAACAACTATTTATTCAGAGGTGAAGATACAGGAGATGAAGACAGGAAGGCTAACTCTGTCTTTTTCTTAGAGACTAAGTACTGATCCCTTTCAAGGGAAGAAAACTGGACTCTGCAAACTTGTCCTGATTTTGTTTTTAGACAAAAACCATGGTGCTTTCTTCCAACTTACCCTCCTCCTAGACTCTTCAATGGCAGATAGCAATGCATTATCTTTTTCATTCTTCAAGAATCCCTGCAAAAAAGAAGAAAAAGAGCTTCAGCCAAAAAAAACCAGCCTTGCACTAACATCAGATACATATTGTAGTACTCAGCTCTTTCAGCTCTGAGAGGTGCTCAGAGCTCTCTCTGCAGTTCAGTCCCAAAAAGTTTAAAGATCACTTTACTTCACTGAAGGTACAGTAAGATGACCATCCAGAGCAACATGAAAATGAAAATGCATTAATCCCTTCTTTTAATATGCATTAAATCCTAGTGAAATGTCCTGCTTCTATTCTCTTTTATCTCTGTGTCCCAGCATCTGCTTCCTCTTGCTCTCCATTTGAGGGAGCTAGGATGAAAGCTGGTAGGAGCGATAAGCCAAGATAAGATGGTTGGACTTGAGTATCCTGAAAAAAATAAAACAGGCTTTGACTTGGCAGCTTCAGGCAGAAGAAGAGCTCTTGGAGGACCGATACAACTGTGAAAAAGAGCCTTAAAAATAGTTAGTTGAGGAAGGATAGAAATAACTAAGCAGTTGGAAGGCATACAGAAAAAGTTTACCACACAGCTTCTCTCCATGAATACAGCTGGAGTGGATGAAAAGGAAGAAGTGTATTTTTAATTCACAGTATATGAGTAAATCTCAGAGGTCAGGTGTGTGTGAACAAACTGATTTAGATGAGCTGTTAGCACCTTATCCCAAAGGTTACTTCTTTGACCTATACTAGCAAATAAAAAATAAAGTTTTAACTTAAAAGAAGTAGCTGTGGGGTAAACTGCAGTAACACACACACATACAACAGTCAGAATATGTTTATCACATTTTAACATGGCTATTTTACTTTGAATTTTCACTGTTACATCACCAATTAAATAAACCAAGTTGATTTCTAAGCCTACACTTCATCTTACTCATTATTCAGATCATAAAAAAGAAACAGAAGCTTTTGTATCCCTCTGATATAATCAGCTATAAATTATCAACTCCATTAAGTGCTAATATCATTAAAATCTGTACACTCACTCCAAAGCTCTACAACTAAAAGCTGCTAACAAACCCAGAGAGAGGGAACTCAGTGGACCACACTTTATGCTTTTATGAAGAGAAAACACAGTTGTAGCAGTGTCCAACTGAATTTGTCAGTAATCAGGATGATTTTATGCCTTTTAGTCTCCCCTGCAAAGAATTCCTGTGGTGATACACGGAGATTTGGGCTTTTGGAAAAATATATTTATGGTAGGTCTGGTAGAAACTGCCCTGCAGCAGTAATGCATACAACCACAAGCATCACAGAGTTCTACTTAGCTCTGGGAAATGAGGAGCAGTTCAAATCTCCCCAGTTTGAAGCTATCTGGCAGGACACTGTTGCACAGTTGTACTGCCTGATTCCTGTTCCCCAGCACCAGCATGTGAAATAAAGGGCACTGCACCCTCTCCTTCTGAAATATGTAGAACAACCATTTGAGGTACATGGGACAGGCTGTGACCCCCTCCAGCTGGAAATAAGGTGACCCCTTTCTTTGTACACCAGAGAGAGAACAAGCCACCATCCTCCAAGAGATGTGCAGTGCAGCTCCCCAGAAACAGCCCTTGAATTACACACAGAAGAGAGCGGTCACTGCTACCCAGCCTATTCTTCATTTCACCAGCCGACAGGTCCTGCTTTATTTTTAGACAATGCCCACAGAGAAATCACAGTTACAACCTGAAAAAAAGGAAGCTAAATCCAGATCCTTGCACACGTCTGGGGACCAACCATTACAGCAGCTGTCACTGAGACAAGGGCTGCCGCAGTCACCTAACTGGGCCAAGACCCAGCCTTGGCTCTGTGCAGAAGAAGGATGGAGACGTGCTTTGTAAGGCTTGTCCCTGCCTCCATGGGTAGAAGGACTTTGGGAGGACAATGAATTTTCTGGGTTCTTTTTTTTTTTTTTTACTATCTCCAACCTAAAATGGAGAAAAATTATCTGGAATTAAAACAAGCAATGCTTCTAGACCTTCAAAGTACACACCAATACACAAGCAGAAGAGACAGACCCATTTCTGATGGTAGAGATCTGATACTGCAGAGAACAGTGCGTATTAGTGTTAGCTGTATTCTAACAACACTGCTAATTTTACAGGCAAAACCAGCCCTCTGTCTCCAAGATGCAGACCTTCAGCTATCTGGATGTGATGGAGGGTGTGAGTTTGCAGAGGTCCTGGATGCCTGGCTCCCAGCGCCCTCTGTGAGCACTGGACTCCTGAAAACCCCAAGAGATACAAGCGCTACCTTTCCTGCCCTTGGTCTTCCCCTCTTTCCTTTCAGGGATGTGTGCCCTAGCAGCTACCTGCCTAGAAATATACACAGCAATGATGGCAATCAACAGAGCAATTTAAGATGTGCTTGAACTTCCCTTGATGTCAGTAAATCCAGGCTGAGTATCTTAATGAAACCGCCCAGCTCCCAAAGAGTTCTACTAGGTCTGTTTAAGGGAACACATTACACTGAATGCCAATTAGAGGATGATAATTGTCTTTTTCAATCTCAAAAACTATTTCTTTAGCAAAATACAATCCTCACACATTCCAAATAACATCTGTATTGCCTCATTAAGGAGAAATACATTTTTAAAAGGTTGCCTTACATCTTGTGCTAAACATTATGACTGTAGCATTGACAATTTCTGCTTCAATTAATTACAAGCTAATTGTTAGACCTCAGAAGAGGGAGTTTCAGTAACTGATGCTGGAGGTCCTGTTACTGCTTGTGCGAGCTGCTTCTATTTAGTCAGGCCAAATAACAGAGTTCCTGGGGGTGTCACTCCAGGCTTTGGTGGCCAGAATGAAGAAAGTGAGGTGTGTCCGGCTGGCTGCTGGATTCCCTGATTTATCGCATTGCCACCTAGTGGTGCACTACCACTTTGATCACCAGACATGATTTCATGGACATACATAAATGCACACACAAATGTACCTCTGCTGCATGAAAAAGCAGAGCCCCGGAACAAGGCTAGGCAGAAAGATGGCTGAGATGCACTTTACATGGGAGAATTTTTGTCCTCAGAAATCCCAGGTCACAACTTTAAGGGTTTACGTATCTCTTAAGAAGGCTGAGCTGTGAACAGCGCTGGTTGTGCTCACCAGTTACATCTGCCCTAAAAGCTTTCTGCAGTCCCAGAGGCAGGGTTTGACTTTGCCATGAACGCTGGCAGACTGTAACAAGGAGACGGAGGTGCAGCGTTCAGCACGCACAGGGAGTGCACGACCCACAGAGCAGGAGCCGCCCTCTCGGGGGAGATGCTGCTCATTGTACAACGAGTAACGAGACATTGCTTCATATTCAGCATCCAAAGAGAAAAGCGGGAGGAAAACAGAGATTATTGTTAGGAGACAAAAGGCTATTTTGCAGAGGCAGATGGCAAAGATAGGAACAGCCAACATGAGCATTGCAATAATCTCAGAGGTGAAAACCTCACCTTGCAGCTCTCCCTGCACAAGCTCTGCCAGTGCAGGGATCCCAGTGTAGCCTGGATTTTGCTTGAAAATGAAAATCTTACTTCCCTGAGGCAGGTTTATGCAAAAAGCTCACAGAGCCTTAATGTCACATCACTCTGCCCTGCTTTAGTGAGTGGCTTTTGATTTTCCTCTCTGTTACTGTCTGACTCCCACACATCCTTCCTGCAATCTAGCTTGGAAGGGAAGCAGCATAACTCTTCTCCATCACCAGCTCTCTGCACCACTCACTGCTGAATGTTTCCCACACACCATTTGTACAATATCCGATGCGATGGTGTTTGCAAAACAGGGACATAGGCATAGAAATACACCCACTCTCGCACCTTCAGGTTCCCGCTTCTCAGTCAGTCCTGCTTACACTTAGACGTCTACTGACTCTCAGCATCTTTCCTAAGCAAATTCCAGATCCCTCTTGGATCTCCTACACTTTGAACTTCAGCCTGATCTCAGAGTCTTCCCTTTTTGCTGAAATCCAGCTTCACTCTGCCGCACTTGATGACTGTTTGTAGAAGTGGGCCCATAGTGGAAGGGCAGGACAGTACCCCTGGCAGCCTGTGCTTGGCTCATTATTACCTCTCATCTCAAACAACCACTGACTGACAAACAGGCTGGTTTGACAGCAATCAGCACCTTGCTCCAGCCTGAATTCCAGCAAGAGAGTGTTCCAGTAGTTCATTATCAGTACAAAAGGGCACACGTGCATGCACCGATGGTCTCTTTTTGACAGGAGACTGAAAGTCTCTTTAATTTACTGCAGTAAATGAGGTTACTAAACTCTCCTGGCTGAGAGAAATCTCTTAATTACTTTCATCAGCCAGGCCATACTTTTAATACTTGATCTTAGTATTCAAGCTGTCAAGAGAAGGTGAATGTTGCCAAATAGTATATTGAGGCCTTGGATGTTGACAGCAATGGGTACTTTTTCACTGGCACAGAAAGAAAGAAGAAAATGAAATGAACAATCTGGGACCATTTCAAGTCAATTGCTCTTTGATTAAAAATATTTCCAAGGGCTGGATTTCCAGTAGATCCAGTGAATCCAGCAGGGACAGTTAACAAAAATCACTCTTTGGCAGCTCCAGGTGAAGCACCCGAATTTATTATTTCTACTAGCAGTTCTAAGAAACAATTTGCTAAATACAATCTTATTGAAAACATGGACACATCTCAGTCACCCCTCAGGTGGTGTACCCTGGCACAACCCTCCCGGACACATTCTCTCTGGAAACAGAAAATGAAGCAAAACTGCCTGGCACTTTTCTAATCTAAATTATTGTTTGTGCTGACAAAAGCATTAGTGCTTGCTAGCTGGCTTTAAAGAGAAAGGCCAAAGGGTGAAGAGCCACGGCCAACTATTGTATTCCTGAGGATGAGGACACACCAGTGTAGCATGGGCAATATTTCAGTCTATTTACTCTTTTTTGTGTATGTGACACCACCATGTCTTGGAAGCTTCCAAAGGTCTCCCATGATTTGTTTTTCAGAAAGCATCAGGTTTTTTTGCTAAAGCCATGTAGATAAGCAGCTTTACTACATACCTTGGCCTGCGCAATACTGTGCCCTTCAAAGCATCAAGGCAGATGCTCAAAGATCAACTACCAAGCACAACGAGCCAAGAGCATCTGTGAAATTTGCTTTCTCCTTGGAGAGTTTCAGATGGCAAAACTGCTATGGGGCCAAAATAGACTCAGGGCAGAGAGGAAGACAACCCAAGGAAGGGTAATTCACTAGTCAGCATCACTTCAAAGCTGCATGAGAGCAAAGCATCTGTACACAGACAAAGTGCACTGAAAAGGACAGTCTGATGAGTCTCATCCCATAGCTGTATTCATTGTCCAATTTAAGGATTTAGCAATACAAAATTTCCTTAGCCTAAGACAGCTGCACTTGTCAAACTACAACATACATTTCTCAACTTCCTTACCATCATGTTTAGAGTGGGAAATCCTGTAACATTTTTAATTCCCTGCTGACTGAACAGGAGAAGCAGAGGAAAACCATAAGGCTTTAGAATTTGGTAGGACCTAAGAGTCGGCTGTTGCATCAGAGATTTTCAAAGCAACAGCCGTGTTGAAGCTGAACATGGAAGAGCACGTAGCAATAGCTAGGACACAAAACTGTGCTAATACAGCCAAACACTGAGCTTGGGGAAGATCTGCTGCTCTGCTACCTGCCTTCACAGGGGTCGAATCACATTCCCCCATGCACTGTGATCATGCTACACACTTGTAGCCAACACTCATGCTCAACTGATTTGCGAGTCAAGCTAGGAGAGTTCTTCCCCACTCTGCAAGCCAATAGCATTTGAGTGGCAGTAAGTCATTAAAATATACAAAGCCTGGCTTCATCTCTGCTTCCTTGCGTGACTAGTAGCAATTTTAAAGATTACTTCAGGGTTTTTTAAGTAGCTTCCTGCTCCAGCAAAATCAAATTTGGCAGAGCTGCAATACTGTCTTCCTTTCATGATGGAGAAGCAGCAATCTGGGTCTCACCCCAGCAGCAGCAGGAGTTGATGCACACCAAGCTGGAGCCCAAGTGAAGTGCAGAACAGGAGGGGCACCTCCACTTGCCCACAGGGCTCTCCCTTGGGGCTGTGTGCACCATGGAAAATGCAGAGACAAGCACTGGGGCAGGAATGGGTCTCCCCTACCTCACCATCGGCACACTTTGATGCAGTGCCCAGGTTCAAACAGTCTTTAATCTGCGTTACAGAGTGAGCCTTAAGCAAATATTTACAAAGAGCCCTCTGCCGCAGGTTAGTGCCCGCAATGCAAAGATCTAGTACTCTTTTTGGTATTATTTTACTGGTTTAGACTGTTTGATCTGTGAAATTCATGCAGTTTTCACAGTAATCTTAAGACAGTATCCAGGAACCCTGGATTTTGCTGTGTTGGATAAATACCATTATTCCTTCTAGCCGTGACAGGAGAAACTCAAACTGCCGAAAGAGGCATTCCTTGGGAAAATCACGGATCAGCTCTAACATAAGCAGGGGCAGATGGTGCACGCTCTTTGACTCTTGCTGGGCCTGTTTGAATCTGGCAAGTGAAGACTGCAAATGTGTTCCTCAGACATACAGCCTTGAAGGGAAGAAATACAAACACCTCCTAGAGATCACTTCAGCCACACACCATCCATTAAGCATGGGAAACTTGTATCAAACCATCAGTTAATATCAAACCATCCCCAGCACTGAGAGGCACCACCAAATCCCGCACTCAACTGCAGTCCTCCAAAACACATCTGCAGCATGTGACTAGCAAGGAGAGCGCTGGTACCTGCAGTGAATAGAAGCAAAATTTACCATGAAACATACAGGGAGCACAGCTTTATCATACTGGAAAGTCTAGAAAAATACCACTGTTCAGATTTCCTGCAGGAATATTGTGCCAGGCACTCAGCAGCACCAAAATCGAACTCTCTGCTATGTGGCACTGCTTGTTCTGTGTATAAATGGAGATCATCACTGCTGGCAAGAAACATGACTCTGCTTAATTTTAGTTTCTTATAAGACAACACAGGATGCTCAGTGAGTTCATGCACTATGAGATTTTAGTATTTCATTTAAAACTGTACTTACAAGTGGCTTAACTCCTAACATAACATGAAAATTCAGTGTTCCTGTGTATTTCAGATTTTACAAAATACGTCAGAGACCTTTCCAAGATTTAACAAATCCAAGGGCAATTAAAATGAGTAAAGTAGGACACTTTTAAAAAATAACACCATATATACCAACCACTGCAACAATTTATATACTACTTACACAGCACACCTAATTATTAAAATATATAGTAATTATCCACACTATTTGTTCTGTCTTTCCCCTCCATTACAGTGGGGGGGGAAACCAGAACAAAATAACTTCAATTACACAAGTTACTTTCTTATTCTCAGACTCTAAAAATTGTTGCCATGTCATGTTGGGCTACACAGTGCATGGGAATGCTGCTTAGTATGTTTTTTTCAAAGTCACAAAGACTTTAATGGCATAAGACTAAGATAATACATTTTTAAATCCAAAATTTTGCAGTAAAGTTGATTAGAATGAGGTTCTCTTTCACATACAATCACCAGCCTCCACTGCATAGATAATTTTTGACAGCAATTGTTAATGCAACACAAAAGTAGTGTAAACAACAGTGCTACTTTCTCTAGTGATCCTGTCTTTCTCCTCAGTCACATACTCATTTTCCTACTGCCTATGATATAACTGGGAGTGGTTCAACAAGAACCCCAGATCCTATCAAGGTACAAAGCACCAAGGAGATCTGTGAAATAACAAGACAAAGTCTAGAGTGGCCCTAAACTGCTGAGAGGTCATGCAAAGACCAGGAGAAATAACAATGAAAAAAAAATCTACAACTAGAAAAAATATTGCTATCTTTGTATTCCTGAATATATTTTTATCAGGAATATAAACATCTCTGTATTTTATTAATTGAATGAACATGAAAATGGAAGACTAGAAAGAAGGTAGAAAGGCTCTTGCTAGCCAGCCAGCTGTGGCAGTAGGAGATGTTACTCAAGAAGGAGGTTGTTCAGCTGGCTAACACTGGTACATCACACCTGAAAACATCTCAGACAGTGTTTCTATTTGTCTTACAATGTCACAAAGGCTATTAAACACAAGACCTCACTTGGAATTACAGCTTCTTGAGTGAGGAAATCTCTCCACACAGATCAGGCAGCAGGACCAGCAGCAGGACTCACGGGAAGCCCATCTCCTGTGGCACCGGCATTTCACCATCAGCAACGGCATCAGCACAGAGCTAACAGACGACACAGTCTGAAACCTGAGCTCTAACATCAAGTTTCCAAATACATGGCTACCTGTTTTGCTTGACATTTTTGAACGTAGAGGGATGACCTTAGTGTGGGGCTTTGCTCAGTGCTATGATGAGTGGCTACAGCCTCTCCCCTGCGCTATACAAGTCCTCACATTATAATTGTGATTTAAAAAAACCAAACCTACAAAAATCACAAACGCATCAAGAGATACACAATCAAAACAAAACTCAAGGCTTTGCCTCTTTTTGGAATTTATTTTTGGTAAATTAAATTATGAGAAAATTCCAGTGGGTCTGAGATCCACAACGCAACCCAGAGTAAAAATATTTATAGCACGCAAGCAAAGCTAATTTCTGACCATCCATAAGAATAAGCTGTTATACCCGCCCCTCCAGTATCATGTTTTTTGAGGGAATACTGTGAAAAAACCTACAGATTTAAATGATTTAATACCTTCATTGTACAGTCATAACTAAGGCTGTAATGTAATACCTCTTGCTGGAAACATCCTTACATCAGGCAGGACGCCCTCAAATCAAGCCATCGAAACCAATTTCACTGATGACGCCATTTTCTTACTTCTTTCGCTGCCATTTTAGCATCGTGGTTACTCCACATTTCCTCGAGAAGTAGCTGTGCATTCTCCCTGCTCTAAGAGGAAATCACGCTCGAATAACACAGTGACAAATGAAACCTGTAAGTTGAATTTCTGCCCACGTCCCTGCATGGCAGGGGCAGGGATGAAGCACAGTTGCCATTGCAGACCACACCTCAATTCCCTGTACCGAGAGCTGGCGAGGAGTCTCCCGAGAAGGTGCAAGCTGAGAAATCAGCCACTGGAAATTCATGGGCACCACACAGAAAATAGATACAACTGAGGAAAGAGGAGTGTCCAGCCTTGTTACAGGAGGTATCGCTCTGAACCCCACAGAAAACACTGGCTAGCAAGGGAGTATTTTGAAAAGAGAAGCAAAAGGCATAAGGGAGGCACACAGACAAGCTTGCACTGCCTGCTGCTGGACTAATTGTACATTAGCATTAACGTATAGGCAACCACAAAAACCCACTTAACCTGGCAGCAGAAAATTCATCTCTCAGGATCATATCCAAAAGCCAAACAGCCACCCCAGTCAATCAATAAAGTATTCCTTATTCCGAAATGACATTTCTGATGGATCACCAGCAAGAGGGGCAAATTATTAAACAAACCTGCTACTCATTAAAACCCAGCCTCCTGTAATTGACTACTAAAAATTTCATTGCAGTCCTTCAGTCTCCCCCACACCTTGGTAAGTGCTTTATCCTTCTGCTTGTCTGACTGGGTACATGTAACCCTCCTGTTTGCAAGAAACAGGGATGCTCTCAGGATTCTTTGAAAACCAAAACATGATTGTTATTTCCACATCTCTTCCTTCACGATTTCAGATGAGTAGAAACAATTAGACGCCTTCAAGTTAGTCTGAAACTGCAGGTAACAGAACAGTAACGAAAAAAACTGGTTCTCTTTACCTCCTCTGGATTCAAGTAGTGAGCCTGGCAGCACTGAGTCTGACACTGTCCCTGTTCTCAGGCTGACTCAAGCAGAAAGATTTCGGCTGCCATGCCCCCATCCCACAGCTGAAAGCCTGCGTACTGCCTTCCTGAATGTTCCTTAGGAGCACGAGTCATCTTTCTGCTTCTTGAAAAGAAATGCCAAGCAGCATCTTCCAGCCTCCATCTGCATTTCAGACAGAAAGCGATGCAGGCAGTGAATGCTCATTGCCTCGAAGGGACAACGCCTGGTTCAGACGTGAAAATCCTGTCAGCACTGGAAATGCGACAACCAAGTTACACCGGGATGCAAATCCTAAACCAGCACAGGTGGCTTTCCCCAGTGCTGTACCTCCACAAAGGGGGTTCCTATAACATTTCTACTGCAGTTTGAAGTCTCTCAGAAAAATCCATACAGGGAAAGGAAACCTTTCCCAAGTTAAATTTACTTTATTTCGCTGATAGTGGCTAACATGACAGAGATAAGATCACATTCACTGTAGTCTGAAGAATATAGGCTTTTTTTCTTTTCAATACACACTGGAATGTCAAGAAAATGTGCAAATTTGAAGTTCAGCCCTCTTAAATAACATGAGATGATTTGGCAAAATCATCCACCTGAGTTAAAAAAATAAGCCCAAGTTAGCTATCCCATTCTTCCTTAGTATTTGTAAATAAATCATAGCTACTTTGTTCACCTAATAGCTATCTTCAACATGACACCTTATCCCCTAGAATAAATATAAATATTTTACCGACAGTGAAAGCAAGCAATTTGGAGTTCATACATGTCACGATATCTTTAAATCCTCAATTTAAACATGTCATGGTCTTTAGAAATAGGTTTTCTTTACTACATCACTGATACATTTCACAAAGTTAATTATTTAAATTACATATTCATTATTAATTACAGATCATTAAATTAAGAAAAAAGAAGTCTGGAATACGCCTGTTATAATTATACAACTTATACTTTAAAATGTTAGACATTAAAGGGCTCAGAGAGAAAAGCATACATCCAAATTCTCTGCTGCAATAAATATTTTGCAATAAACACTTTATCCTTTAGCAGTTTATTTCTCCTATTGTGTAATAAACCTAAGGTTTAAACTTTCCAGACTTGGGGCATGAGGCCGGTGTGCTGAGGATACACCAGAGACAATAGGTTTCCATTTTTCTCCTCTGGCTGTACTCCACCCTGGCTAAGGAACTGTCTAGCAGTGCATGCCTTTATTTGTGCCTTGCATTAACAAGGCACACAAGCTTTCGGACTTTAATGTAAATTAAACGTCAGGTCCAGATGCTGCCAAAAGATATCACAGAAAACCCTGCTAAAAGAGACCTACAGCTAATTGTTCATTACAGTGGCTCAGTCATTTATTCATACATTAATTTATGGAGCTTAGTTGAAGTCTGTCTCCCACCCACTTCAAACAAAGGAAAATAATTTGCCACACTGTACTAACTGCAAGGATAACTGAGCCATCTCCCATATGGGGTCAGTGGGGATGGGATGGTTTCTTCCATGTTTTTACACAGGCAAACCACACATTTCATTGTCCTTTACTTGATTTTTTGCTGAGCTGCTTTTGTAGAAAGATCCCCCTGCTTTTGCACAGGTAATCTGGTTGGAGAGAGGCAACTTTTTGGCTATGCTTTGCCACTGTTCCATGTCTTCCCTCTGAGCATTTCTCAGCTGACAAAAGGAAGAGTGCAGAACATGGCACACAGGCACCTTAATATTTGGGGAGGGAGCCCCAAAGGAGGCAACTCACTCTACTGCAAGAGCCCAGGTGCTGTCCCAGCACAGTATGTTTTATTAAACTGCTTCCTTTCATACACAAAAATAGAATTGAAAGGAAAGGAGAAAAATCAACCCACTCTGTACTTTTGTCCCCATACCAAAGCCAGGCAGATTTCCCAGTTTCATGCAGCGTCTAAGTCCCCAGATCTGAGAGTATTAAATGAGCTGCCACCCACCCAGCTAGTCACGGCCACCACATTTATATAAATGTTAATTCCCTGACTGCTTCCCCTTACTATGACTTTACTGGATTAACCCTTTTCATAATCTCTCCTATTCACCTAAAAGAGAAGTGGGATCTAGGCTGCAAACTCCAGTTGACTAAGCAAATATGCTTCACCACCTCATTTAAGAAATAAACAGAAAAAGCAAATCTCCAAGTACCTTCCTTTGCTTTGAAAGAGTAGAAATATTTTCTCTCTTATTTTTGTACTACATTTGAAATCCTTACTTCAAAATAAAACTAAAGAAAGTTTAACATGTCTTCTAAATAAATTGTAAGTGCATATGTAAGAACAGGGGAAACAGAATGGACCAACATCTCTGCACCACAATGAAAAAAAGCAGGAGAAAAAAAAACATAATCAAGTAGCATTTATCTTTATTTTTTGTTTAAAATACTTCCATAGACTTTTCACAGCCTAGGGAAGAGAAAACAGGAATAAAGGCATTCAGAAAGTTATGCTACTGTATTTCTGCTTAAATGAAAAGCAAAGTCAGCAATGTCAAGAGGGTCTTTAAAAAGGCAATACATATAAAACCCAAAGCAGACGCTGGACTGCCCCACCCAACAGCTGCTCTAGCGAAGAACGTTGGAAGGTAAAGACACAAACCTTCCTGTTTCTTTCCTGTGAGCAAAGGACCTTTTCTCCAAAACTACCCACCTGTTCTCTTTAATTACTCACCTACAAATTAAAACAACCTGCAGCAACAATACAAAGAAAAACTGCCATAAAAGACACCTGAAGAAAAGCTCTCTATTATTGAAGCAAGCTTTTTTACTCTAATATATTTTAAAAGATAGCCATTCCTACCTGTAGATCTCAGTACTGAGGAGTTACAAACCTGTTAATGCTGGCTGTAACTGCCACACTTCAGCTGCTTGGTATTTAGGCATACACAGCTGTATCTATCTCTATTAATTTTCAAGTTTTCTCATCTTTAAAAAAAAATAAAATATATATATATAAATCAAACCTGCAAGTCCTGAAATGGCTGAGACAGTCAAGAGTCCAGCAAGACAATAAGAAAGCAGCTGCTTTCCACGGCTGAACACCACTGCCTGTAAAGCATCTATATATTTTTTTCCAGTGGTGCTTTATTTAAATTCTAGGGAAAGCATCAGTCTGAAACCAGTAACTGATGGGAGTAACAGTTTATAGGTTACAGAAGGATATTTTATTGTTAACGGACTGTACCATGTAGGAATTAGGAGGGGGTGAGGCGGCAGGCAGGCAAGAGGAGAGAGATGCTACTATTTTTTTTTTTTCCCTGAGCCACTGCAATTACTCTGATGTGAATTTTTGATGACTTCCGACATATTGCATGGTTAATAATCGTTTCAGCTGTCATGTTTGGTTAATGTGGAAAATGCATTTGCTGCATTGTGATGCAGCACTCCAGCCACAGATTGTAACACCAGTTGTGAAGCTATTCCCTTAACTGAGCTGCATGAATTTGCACATACCATGAGGCTGAAATAAATGGTAGTTGGATTTTTATACAGCAACTGAAAGCTTCTGCCATTTTAGACCTGCAGAGCTGTTGGTACAACTTGTACAGGCAGATAATTTTACTGCATATTAATTGATGTCGATGCTCTTTAAAGGGGAGCTTTGATTCTCCATTGTTTTGCTGTGTTTGGTTATTTAGCAGTTAAAAGACTGCGATACTACTTATGTTAAACATCGCTCTTTTTTGTAGCTTTACACAGTTTATTTAATTGTAAGCATATATACATCAATGAAACTGTCAGCACTACAGAAATGCAGCCTTGTTATTCATACAGGCTCAACCTACTTCTTCCTCCATATGATACTTAAAGAGTGTGTGTATATATATAACCTTGTCTTACAAATGATTGCACATGAGGCATGAAAATAAAATGATTGCAACGTAAGGGGTGAAAAGATGCTGCTTACAATCAAATAAAGAGAATTTTATTTGCAAAGTACCACTTCTTCACCTACACTTTAAACATCAAACGGAAAAGTATAAGGTTACATAAATACTCGTGTGTGCCTTTCACTGTCACCAGTAGAAAAACAATGCTGCAAGCAATCATGCAATTACAAGCGGAGATGTAAAACGGCAGAGATGAAACCATGCTAAGAGCCAGTCACCCGGTGATTAAAGTCAGGCCAGTGTATTCCAGCAGTCAGGTGATGGTGCCATCATTACAGTGCAGAAAGCCACAGAAAAATCGAGAAACAGACCACCCCCATCTCCAAGAAAAAAATTAGAAGCACCAAAGGAATAAAGAATGTACTTGCTAATATGCCAAATGTACGACCATGAAGAAGCGTTTCACAGAATGTGTGTGTAACACTATTGGCAAGTTACTGTCACAGGTCCCAAGTGCACATTTAACCCAGGGTGCCAACCCAGCTCCAGTCTGCAAACTGCTGGTGACACTACCAAATTCAAAGTTCATTCTTTTAAAATTCCAGAACAACAGCCCTGCTGCCACATCACTTCATTTCACAGTTCAGTAATTCTGCTCACAAATGCACATCTTGAATTTGCAAACACACACAGGCAAAAAAATCCAGACTTAGATGTCTACATTTAATGAAGAACAAAAAGCTATCAGGAGAGTGTTCTACTGTGCATGAACACTGATATACATGTAGAATCACCATCAACTCATTATTTCCACTTCTGTTTAAATTAAAACACTGCAATGTGTATATTGGACAGGAAATATCAGAAAATATGGTGCAGGACATTTTATATGGAAAAAACAAGAGTCTCTGAATTAACATTGAATGCTCTGGTTTGGGAGCAATTCCCATGAACAGGGTTATGTCTGCAGAAGGTGCTCTGTGGCTCAGGCTCACCTACCCCAAAGGCATCACTGCACCTTGCCCAATTCAGTTTCACAGGTGGCAGAGTGATCTCTTCCAGTGTGTTTTTTTCTTTGAAATTAAGAAACTATCTGAAAGGGGGTTTTCCACAAGTGACTGCAAGGAGCAATCTCTCCCTGCTTGTGACCAAATGAACACCGAATATCTGAATCCTGCTACCAGGCATTTCATGAGTGGAGAAGACAGGTCTAAATCTAACATTCTTAGTGGAAAACTGCAGTCAGTTGCATTGCAGGGAAAATTATTGATCACAGCCAGCTACACCCCATAGTGCAGGCGAAGTCCCTTTTGGGAGAGGAAGGTTAATACATTTGCAGGGATAATTTAACTCTGGCATTCCTCCTGCATTTATGAGCATCCATGTCTGGCACCATCCCTGCTGCTGGGCTTGCCTCAGTAACTTGCCACTCACCTCACACACACTGCTCTGCCTTTGATGGCTTCTCCCCCCACTTACCTCTAATCTGCATAACCCACTAGTGGTGCAGAGGCAGAAGCACTGAGGATATACAGAGCTTTTGCTTCCTAGCCAAACTTTGAAACAGGTAAAGGTACCTGGAGAGGCAGTTGACTCTTTAGGACAGGTAGCAGCCTCCCAGGGATTTCAGGAGCGCAATCATCCATCTGGAGCAGCTAGCCACAACCTTAAAGATGCTGCTTTTATCAAGAGACATTCTCTGTTCTTTTCTGGCCATGTAATGCTACTGCAGAAGCTCCTTACAACTGCAGATCTGTGCATTACAATCAGCACAATTATATATCTGCACTTTGTTTTACATATCGCATTGCCAGGGAAAGCCTTCCTGGTGTGGCTCAGCAAAGCACTGTCTCACATTACCTATGGATTTCTTAAAGCAACAGCTTTGAGGGATATGAAAGAAACTACCCACCCCAAATGGCTGTTAGTGTAAACAACTGTGAGTGCTAACCCAGCTAAGATGTCGGAACTGCTATCTGTTTCACTGGCAATCAATTTAGTGGAGCGTTCAGTCAGCTCACGCATCAATCACTTCTGCACTCTGATGTGACTGTGGGAGGAGAAGGAAAACTACTGTTCAGGGCTGCTGGGCCCCAGCTAAGGAAAACTGCAGAAGTCTTCCTTCTGAGAAGAAAGCATCAAATATCTAAGAGAATGACGATGCAAAGAGAATGCAGAAGCCGTTGGAGTAAGAATATCCTTCTCTAGGTCAGGATCATTCCCTCACTCTATCTCTGCATGTCCACAATGACCTCCTGCCTTGTCAGGTAAAGCTTCATCTCTGGAGTAAAGGAGATTCCTTCATCACGACTACAAAAATGAAGAGATGCAATCACCATTACTTTAAAAAAACACACCACCAACAAACCATAAAACATGGTAGCCTGCAATCAACGATTTCACCTCCTTTTCTTTCAGTCTTGCACTGGACAGGGATAAGCTGGAGAATAGGACCAGCATCCCTGGATCTGCTCCTGTATTAGCTCCATTTTGAAATCCTACAGTTTCAAAGTTTGCCATTGCTGGTGAGCATTAGCCAGCAAAATTGAGAGACATTGCTGGCAGTGAATTGTAACAGTGATAGGTAGCTCCTTCCCAGTATTTCTTCTCTGCTTAATCCAGCACTGTAACAGCAGCAGTAAATACTGCACTGTCATACTGGCTCTGGAGAAAGCCTTAAAGCATTAGCTGGTACTCGGCAAGGCCAGCAGGGTGATTATCCAGCATTAATGATAGGCGAGGTCTCTTCCTCTGCCTTCAGCTCTGCACACTCATCTTACCCCTTCAGAGGGATGCAGAAAGAACAGCCAGAGAATTCAGAAGTCCAATCCAAGCAGGTTGTGGTGAAGAGAAAATGAAGAAAACCCAGGCAAACACTTGAACATTAATACAAGCAGAGCAAAAAGTCAGGTTGAATGTATTATGATGCTACTGGTCTAGCAGGGAATTTGGGCTTTGTTGCAACGGGCTAACTTACATGAACTATGTAGGTATGAACAAATGAGCCATCCAGAGTCAAAACAAAAACTAGAACTAGGAATTGACCAGCTCCAGTACCATCCAATATAACCATCACAGGGAGCCATCCTCCTTCAGGGTAAAAACCCACCAGCACACTCACACTGGGAGTTGCTGGCTTGTTACAGAGCTCAAAGGACACCTGAATTTCAACACAGCTCTGTAACTGAATTTGTATCAAACGAAAGGCAGGATGTAAAGGCAGAGAGTGGGAAACACCCTTGAGAAAACTGATTGAGGACCAGTGCTTTGAGTGACCAGGCAGATACATGGGGAAGTGAAACACGAACCCTGTAAAATTAGAAGAGTGCTGGTCCCCAAGCAGGGGAGAGGTGAGGGGAGCCCAGCCAAGCAGAGAGGATTAGCATCAACACTGGCAGAGCTGTTACTGCCATCCACACCCCAATTAGTGGTATCATTTGTCCGGATGAATGGGGAACTTGCACTCAATTCGGCAATTTGACAGGGTGTCACTGAACTACCTCACGTCCATATTTATCCAAGAGGCAAGTGCAGGAACCAGTTTTAATTAGCGCCTGTTTGACAAAGAACTGAGGGTATTACCCATGCTCTCACCATCAAGCGATAATTGAGATGTAATCGTTTAAACAAAGCGCAACAAGTGTCCATTTACCCAAAGCCATTGTTAAATATCCACTAGGAGATTATTTTCAAAATTATAATGCGCCATGAATATGCAAACCACTTTCCATCTTTAGCACTGAAAAGAATAATCACCTTTAAAAAAGCGCACACCACCAAAAACCACAACTGAAAGCCAAACAGCTATTTTGCAGCAGAATCTGAGGAGTGTTTTAAACATGCCAATGCTAATTTAAAAGGAGGGGGGAGAGAAGTGATGGCTCTGCTTTGAGGCCATTAAACTATGTCTGGAAAGCCCTCTTTTGTACAGCATTAGCCTGCTGTAAGTCTGTAATTATGAGGAGAATGTGTTAATTTTTAATTCAGATTGCTAACCCCTTTTTTATGTACAAACCCTGCATGTCAATCCCTCTTGCAGATGACTGTAAGCACTGACATGACCAAATTCAACCCTCGGTGGTAAAAGCACACTCTCCCTGGGAGGTTTGGCGCTGTGCGTTGGAAAGCAACTCAACCTCGTAGTAAAATAGCTCTTTTATAAAACTGTCACCTCAGCATCGTGGCAAGCAAATCCTCTCGACCCACAGCCTATTAAACCAGAACCATATGGCCACTGATATTCACACCTTCATTTCAGCATTCTTCTGTCTGGCTACTGAAATTCTAACACAGCTTCACAGGAAGCTAAATTCCCACATCCCTCACATTCCCAAACACAAAGAAGCACAAGATGAGGAAGTTAACCTAACACTGCCTAAGAGGCCCACACCAAGTTAATGGCTGCCAAACACTAAAACCATCTTTCATCTCTTCTGACTCCTACTAATGCCAGCAATCCATGGAGGAACCTGACTTAAGAGCATGCTTTGACACAGTCCAGCAATGAATTATTAACTCCAGCAGAAGCAACAAAGTGTCAGCTAGGAGCAAATATGAGCCTTCTATGATGGTTAACCAGAATGCAATTATCAATACTTCTGCTTCTCACAAAATGTCTCAAAATTCCCCATCACAAAGTCCAAAAGGCACCACACAGAAATGTACATCCAAATGTATGAAAGCAGAAACAATTCTGTGCTTTTACCTTTGTTTCTTCAGGGTTATATTATCAGCCGTGAGTGGTTTGAGAGAAGAAAGCTCTGCCTTGCACCTGCATTACTAGCAATTATTCATGGACTTGCAACACTAACAGAAGAGTCACATATGCAGAACCAAGTCCATATTTTTAATTTCCACAGCAATTTAATCCATCTTGGACTGAACAAAATGCAGTCACAGAAACTTGCCTGCAGATTCAGAACCATCCTTGGCCATGTCACAACATCACACAGCACAAGCTGTTTGCAGCCCAGAGCCTGACTGGGCACACAGAAGAAGCTGTGGCTTCCAGCCTGCTCACCAATAGTAGATAGATGAAGACAGATGCAGTCACCCCTTATGATGATGAGTGATACCCAAAAGGGCAGCCCAGCCTCCTTCCAAAAGGCACAGACCCACCCTGCCAGTTGGATGCAAGAAATGCATCTCTAGCAGCATCCCACCATTCAGGAAGAACAACTTGCTCAATTCTCTGCCAAAGGAATCCACATATTAAACCACAAGATACCAAGAGGGAACAAACACTAGTGATGGACCTAAAAAGACCTGCTGTATCCCAAAATGCACAAGAATGTCTGCTTGGATTGGGGTGCCATGCCATTCTGAAATTAGCAGTGAAAAGCCAGGATGAAGACAGCATTTTAGGTTTTTCTTAGATGAGAAGAAAATTTGTGCTTTTCCTTTAATTACAGCTGCCAGCTCTGAAGAAAGTGGCACTAGAACTGCTGGCCAGCACGGAAAATGAACACCCACAAGCATGCTGGTTAAGTGAACAACAGCAGTGCACGGCTGCTTTGTCAAACTATCCTTGTATTTCTCAAAGTGAAAGTACAACTGAAATCAGTATTGGCATCTCAGTAGGCTTAATTAGAAGTCAGGTCTACTCTATTCAGGTCTTTACACTGTGCTCATTACATTAATATCCAAGTGCCTTCCAGTCCTGTATTAAATGACATGACTAACATCTGTCAGTGTTGTTTGTTCTCCATTTCCTGGAGGAGTGGAAACACTGTGTTCAAGCAGATCACTGAACACCCAGTGACTGGGAAGGGAGACTCCTTCAGCCCTGGCTCACACAGAGCATGGCCGTGTCTGCTTGGTTAATAGTTTTATATCACAGTCATCAGCAGAATGATTAAGCAGCTATACGTATTAAAAGCACCAGGTCTCCTCCCAGCAGCATTTCCATGCAAAATTGACATGACTGGAAGACAAACAAAAGTCTGTCCTTTCTGGACCAAATTAAGTCATTTGGAGTTTTATCATTTCATTTCTCTGTCTAAATCTCCTTGCCTTGTCATCTTACATTAGACAACACGGAGGATACATCTTCCAGCAGAGGAAATAAAAGCATCCATCTGCTGAATTTGACCAAAAAGGACAACAAAGGTATGAACAGCTTATCCTGCCCTTAAATCCCTTACAAAACACATTTTAAAGCTACAGAGGTTTCACCTGAATAGCAAAACTAGAAGACTGAAGTCAGTAATTATTACTTTGGTACTCACATGCTTTTCACCTTTCCCAATGGTTATCTATCTATATATCTCTATTCTTCTGATGCTGAAAAGTACTTATGCCACCATTTCTTCTGAGTTATAACCCAGTAATTATTTGCAAAGACATTGTAAGGACACTGAGACAGCTAGAGAATGGGAAGAGCTAGAAGGAAAAGAACTGGGAGGGATTGAATCTTAGACTCAATCAAGATCATGAAGGATTGGCAATGCTACATGTCTTAAGGTCAGCTAGCTGGGGTTAGGCAGATGCTTCTAGTAAAAGCAAATGCCTAGAGAAAGGTCAAACTCAGGAACATAAACTTGGTAGAGACTGGGAAACAACAGGCTGCAGGGGATGAGACTCACCACCACCTTCTCCTCATTTGTCCATCCAAACCTTCAAAACTGAAGGTAAAAGAAGCCCGCTGAAACTGAGTCACCAGCTGTTAGATTAGGAGAAAAGCAAGGACTCATTCCAGACCAGTGAAGGGAATGCACAGAGCTTTTATTTAATGCAGTGTGCATAGCCATACAAAACCGGGATTAGTCTTTTACAAAAAAAGAACAACCTTTTCAAGTGTACAGATAAAGAGACTCTCAAGAAGGGACAGAGGCTGACTCAGAAAACTATTAAAAGGACAAAGTGACTTTTAAATAGAGGTCACTAGTTCAAATACAAACTAGATCAGTTATGGCCAAGACTAAAGCATCTAAAGACTGATTAGTGGTGTAAACAAAGATGTGTTGCTAATCCTCCTTGAGCTCCTGCTACACAGAAGCCCATATTGCAAGATCCACGCAGAAAACAATGCAGAATTTACTTTCTGTCCAGCCCTAGAGGAACAGCCAGGGCTTAGGTGGGTACCTAGACACCAAGTGCTTGTTCCCTAGTCATTGCAGAAATGAGAGAGATACAATGCTCCATTTGCTTAAAATGGCCAAGTTATTCCTTCTGGTTAAGGTACTCTACCATAGTGGGCTCAAATGTTTGTTGCTGGATACATATTATCAGATATTGCACTGAACAACACCCACTTAGCATCTATAAACAAGCATTAAGATCACATTGCAGGTTTTTCAGTATTATTTTGTCAGAGAATTTTCCTGTGAAAATACTGTGCTGATTCACTAATGTCAAATAACTTATATATTCATGAAAACGCTATTTATCCTTTTCCCCCAACACGGCTCAGAAGAGGCTCCAGTTATCCCTAGAGATCTTGCAGCACTGCAGACTCAGATGTATATTATGACGAGGCTTACTGCATAACATGCTTCCAGAGGACATCCAAAGAGGGCAGACAGTATTCCAAAACATACATTTCAGTAATGAAAAGCAGTAAACACACCATGTTTACTACTCAGGAGGTACATCCAGTAATGCAGCCACTTTAGCTTTGGTCATCAAGCACAACTTGGGTATCACCCATCTCCCTTCACAGGGAATCACAGCTCTAATATATTCCACACCAGGCTGTAACCACGGACATCCAGTGAAGCATCGTCCTTCTCACTTTTACTGGGCACTATAATACAGGCTGCAGGTGTATTTACAGGGGAGGTTGTGTCAAACCACTCTTGACCTACTATTAAGCAAACGTTTCCTTATGGGCCTGCAGTTTAAACAGCACAGTCATCATTACGTACATCAATGCATACTTTTATATAAAAATATATGTTGCTATTCAATTATGATACAGCACATTATTCATGTACTATTACTGAACTGGAATCCTGCAAGTAACATTAATTCCTGTGTCTATTTATTGGAAGCAAGGACATAGATGACTTTATTTCCTTTTTTTTTAAAAAAACTTTTATTAATGTTTGTTCCAAACAAGATCCTCCAGCATTTTCCCTAGGGTCCTCCATTATCAGGAAAGGCCCTTCTTGTAAGTCAAGTCTTTCAAGGTATTTTTCTTTACTATCCAATTTGGGAGACTTAGTACTCAGCATTCAAGGAATGCAATCAAATCCTGCCCCTTCCAGGCCTTCTGGGGCACCAATTAATTCACTCTCTTGTAGAAAGGGAATTTATCATCTCTTCCTACTGCTAGTATCTAAAAAAGTAAAATAGAGCAACTTAAATTTGCATTGCAATTATTTAAAGTCTATAAATAGTTGTTGCCACAGTGTTAATTAAATTGCTATATGGTAATGTCCTTTCTTTTCTACCTTTTAACGCTGAACTCTGAATAAAGTCAGGTAAGCTGGGACCATGCCTTGTAAGAGTCCATGGAAAGTGAGTACAAATGCTTAGACATTGTATTGTACTCCACACAAAGATGAGCTGAAAATCTGAAGTAGCTTGTTATGTTCTCTCATTCCCACTTGGTATGAAAGAGAAGAGACTAATTTCCAAACTGCTTCATCATCTGTCACCCAAACTCAGAATTTTGAAAAAATCACCATAAAATTTCACAGACCAACCACAGTAATTGAGTGGATATGAACTGCATAGGGAAAAAAAACAAATCCTGAAAGGTTTTTTCCATTATCTTTATATGTGAACAATAGTGATGGCCACCTCTGCACAAAAGTATCAGATCTGGCAGACTATTGAAACAGGGGAATGGAGAAAAGTCAGATCACTGCAGAAACCAACACTAAGCCAAATATATGCCATGGCAGATAAAAAGTCAGTTTTAACACAAATACCAGCACAAGCTTCATCCTGGTAATCATACTGCTCACACTGGTATTTGCTAAGAGCTAGAGCAATTGCCACTACTTCCCAGTGAGAGAATTTGTTGTTGTTGTTGTTGCAAAAATATCATAATAACTTCTTTTAAAATGGTGGACTCTTAACAGGCAAACCCCCTACCTTACAAAATTTTATTATTTAATGGAAAGCTGAAATGATAGGAAAGCGACTGCATCAAGTCCTGGCTACAAGTCTAAGTGAGAGAGATGAATTAACACTCAAGACAGTAGCCAGAGGGCAAACTCTTGGCTCCTCACCTTTTGTCAAGTGTTTCCCCTCACATTTGAAAGTGCAGAAAGGTGTTTTGGTCTCCCTTAATTTCCAGTAAGTCTAGCCACAGTGAACTAGTTAGTACTTGTGTAATTATTTGTTTTCACAGCAGGCTGTAACAAACAGCAAAACTACCTGACAGAACCAGATAGCTGAAAATGCTATTTTCTACCAAAAGTGTGGCCATGCCCACAGATACACATAAACCAAAACAAGCTTAATCTTTTCTGCTTTGTGAAGGTTTGTGTTTCTATAAAGGGGAGCGACAGCTCCTGAAGGATCCCTGGTCACCTGTCCCAGAGCAGTCAGAAAGGAAAGGCTTGGGTAAGGAAAGGCTTCTGGCTCACCACAGTGGCAAGTGATTGATACCAGTTAAAGGTTCCACCCTGTCTACCTTATCAATACAAGAAAGTCACCCTAATGATCAGGACAGCTGCTTTCTACAGCTATACACTATTCATGTGCAACAGCAATAGCATCTGTCCAAAACCTGATGTGGTCTTTTCTACAAGCTGGACAACTGGCCATCAGTAGCACAAGCTCGAGCAGAAGGGACCAAAAGGAACATTGACCATTAAACCACACTGGGAAGGATCCCAGGAACTGAGCAGAGATTACTGATGGTGCTGCAGGGAGGAGAGGGCACACCCCACCTCACATCTGGAGAAGCATTACACAGTGACCACAACAGGCATATTTTTAGGAGTAGTGCTACTGACATGCAACACACTTGTGAAGCTATACAAATAAACTTTCCCCTAGAAAAAAAAACAATAACTAGTTTAAAATTAATAAATTAGAGTATCTCTTACTGTCTGTTGGCAGCTCAGCAAATGATGGGCATGGCAAACATCAAAGGTGAAAAATATCAATAGGTACAAACCTTAAAATATTAGGATTTCTGTCAGCCTCCCTCTGCCTTTCCAGTGTCTCCTGCTTCAGAGGTTCAATTCAGTATGCGAAGGTTAACAAATACAAAACAAGGAAACTCAAAACTTGCCTATTTATCTTTTCCTTTTAAATCCAAACCACATTAGTACTTCTGGATAGACAAATTATATTATAAAAGAAGCATTTCAATATTCTGGCACTAAGCCACATTCTAATGGACATTCAAACACTAACTAAGGAAATGGTTGTGCATTAAGCCTATCAATAAGTCAACAATCAATACTTCAGTATTGCAGTAAAAATACAATGCACCCTTTGTAACTGCCACTGGCCTCATCCTTTTGTGTCAAGCTCAGCTCTGAACAAAAAATAAGTCTTGAAGCAAGAAATGAAGCACACACAGTCATTAAACATTTATCTTAAACTCTAGGCCTAATTGCTCTTCTGAACTGTACGGATTTTTGTTTTTCAAATAGGGCAGAGGAGTGACGAATAAAAAGGACAGAAGTTCAGACACAAAATTAATCAAGCAGGTCAATAGGTAAAAGCAGCAAAATAAAGAAAACGCAAAACAGCAAAGCCCCAAGCAACTGCAAATTAGGAGCTGGTTCCAGCTTTATCTCCAAAAAGCATCTCAATCAAAAAAAAAAAAATCCCATCAAAGCATCCTAACATTTGTGTTTTAATCCAATTCATAGATTTTAATTGCCTGCACAACATCAGTCCTGCACAGTCCATTGACATATCCACCCTATCAGTTTGATCAAACGAAGCCAAAGGCAACCTCTGCAGAGGCAGGAGTTTTGGACACCCTCTGGAAAGCATGACCATCAAGCCATATTGCTCTGCAATAGAGCAAATGCTTCAAATTTAGTTAACTCTGGCTTTCCAGTCAGAGCCATGGCCATAATGCTGAGCCACCACTATATTTCTTGACAGTGGAAAAAAAACCCACAATTTTTGGGTGCTTGGAGCAGCTCTGTAAGTCTGCAGAAAGGTTCAGGGTATGCTTTTCAGGAAGAAATGGTGGCAGACATTGATCCAATCCTGTGAAACCTGAATGTAAAAAGAGGAGGACAAAGACAATCAAATTGATTATTTTTATCTCCACAGCCTAGTAAGCTCAGTACTGAAATGGAACTTCATCATGGAATGGCTAAGCCAGCCTAATAGTTTGGGTAAACAAGGCAACTGAATTCTCTATTTTCTTCTCCGAGTCTGCAAATACACAGAGGAAAACAGCAAATGATTGTTTCAGAAATCCCTCCACAGATCCCTTACGTTTATTTGCTAAAACCATCTTGCATCCCTGGGATTTCAGCTATAACAAGCACAGAGCATGGTTGGGAATTTGGAAAGACTTTTTGCTGGCATTTGCTGGCAAGTCAGGACATCTGCATCTTGAGGTTGAGCTCTGCAAAAGCAGCCAACGCTGCACGCCTGGCAGGGACAGGGCAGGAATACCCAAGTCCTCACAGACCGTGGAGCAGTTTGCCAGTGCACAATCCAAGTTCAGCAGCAGGGTGTGCAACCAGCAATAGCCTAGGCCAGACCTCTGACTATTAGGTTTTTCAGCTTCAGTTCACTCTCTTTACATCAGGTATATCCTAAATAATCCATCCCAAGTGAGAGTTATCACACTACTAAATACTGCTGCATAAAATTATTATATTTGGTTGCAGGCAGCAGCCGTATTGACCAAAGTTTCAGCCTACAACTCTAAACTGCCAGATTGAAAGGTTTTTTTCTGTGGCCACAATTCCAGCTCAGAGCAGCAACTAACAGCAGTCTTTGCACAATTTCAGCTCAGAGGAGTTAAAGGTCTCCAGACCAGACTGGTGACAGCCACTGCAGCTGTCTTAATGACAAAAGGGTGGTTTCAGCATGTAGGGAATAGAGCTCTGCTGACAGTCTTTACCACAGGGGCAGCCAAGGACGGTGCTGTTTAGCACTGCCAAACTAGAAAACAATGGATGGAATGAAATAACCTTATTTTTTTACAAGGTCTGATAGTATCTGAGGGAGGGAAGTTGGAGGCCAGTGAAATGTTGCCCAATATTGATCAGGACTGTGAACAATAAAGAGATCTGAGGAAATAGCAAAAAGGAAACCATCCACATAATCTTCCACTACAGAATCTCATGATCTTGTGAGAGCCAGTGGTAAATGCAACTTTAAATTCTCAGTTGAAGAAACTAATGTATAGGAAGGCATTTCTTGAACCCAAAGTCAAGCATGAAAATCATGACAAAAACTGGATCAAAATCCAGCTTTCCCAATTTCCTGCTATGAAAAGCAGCTGCCACAGAAGGCCATTTTCTAAGTAAATATATGCATCAGGGGCTGCCAGTCAGGCAAGGGTCCAAAAATTCAAGGGTCAGGTGCTATTCAATACCTGAATCAGTACAATAAAACACTGCATAAATATTTAAACTAGCACTCTTGCTCCAAAATACTCTTGGAATGTATTTCAGCCACTTATTTTCAAAGTTTATAACCAACATTCCCTTCTTTCTTCTGTCCTTTGGAACCTCTGAAAAAAAACCCCATTCCTTGTTCATCCACAACACATCTGACAGCAGTTTGCTGGTTTGATTTGAATGTGCTGCTTTCAGTCAGCAAGTACAAATAGATAAATCTCATGTGCTGAAATCCTATATCCTTGGCTCTTTATGAGCTCTTGTTCTAAACCTACCCTGTTTCCCTGAAAAACCCAAATAAAACCCAAAACCCGAAACTCCAGAACACTCTCCATTTTTACATCTCATTTATAATCTCTGTCTTCAAAAGCTAATTGCTTGGCCTTCATTTCAGTTGTTTTCACAAAGTGTGCTATAAAACAATGTAAGATGCAATTTGTCATTAGACACAAACTATGGAGGACACATATTTGCCTACATCTCAATATAGATCTCAAGAAGTCAAAGGCCAGGGACAACAGCATTTTGATATTCCACATGCAATTGAACCTCCCAATTGTTTTAACCAGTCATTAATATAAGTTATGATCTTGTAGGGCAACATTTCCCTATTGTCAGTCACTACCTGTGCTGCCCAACCCAGCCCCCACTTTTAAACTACGTGATACTCAATGAGCTGGAAGTTGCTGTAACTGGAGGTAGAAGCCCAGCAGATGTGTACTGCCAATAATCCACCTGGCTGCACACTCTAACAATTCAATACACTGAATTGCAGCTCTGCTGGAGATGCCCATCCTGACATCTCCACAGCTACACTCAATATTGATTTGCATGAACCTGTTTCTATCTCAGCCTTCATTTCCCTGCGCTTCTGTGTCTTAGGCCTGTCAATACACCTAAGCTCCAAAACAGCTGAAGTTCCTCCTGAAAATAAAATTTTAAAGTCTTTTAAAAGAGATTTCAATAACACATCCTAAGAATCACCAAGGTTTTTCTGTTTTTTAATGTGTTGTAATAAACACATTAACTACTGACCACAGAAATCTGACAATGCATCTGACACTTGCAGAGTTTTGCTTCTACTGCTGGTAGCAACAGCTTGTTCAGCAGATGCTTCTAGTAGCACCTAGGCAAATTGTTCAGAGATTAATAGCAAAAGCAAACAAACAAAAATCCAGACCCAAACCATAGCCAAAATCCAAGGGACTCTTTCAGTTATGTTGGGCTATCAGAAGTAACAATTAACTAAATCTTTGGTATTAATGCAAAAAGGAAGCTTTGATGATCCCACAGGTAAGATTCCACTCTGGTGGAATGTACCACAGGATATCAAAATGCTCTGAATTCATACGAACACTTCAAAAGGTAGTGCTATACTTAAATTATTTACACTCACGATTGCCCTGGAAGAGTCCAGAGGAATTATGTGTGAGACTGTCAATCTGAGTGAGCAAGATTTAGTCTGTGAAGCTGTGCCTATCAGTGAATGCTGCAGTCACTAACTCACTGCACTGATTTCACAAACAATATTAGAAGGGTCGGTACTTCAGTCTTTCAGATCTGGCACTTCATAGGGCCAGCAGCCTCACACTCAGCAGCGTTACTGTGTGACCACGTGGAGTCTCTCTCTGTCTGAGGAAAAAGTTGCCACCTGTGGTGCTGATAAGGTGTCACTCCTGATTTGCTCTGGAAGCTGCAAGTTCCTTTTTTTAAAAAGATAATTAGTCAACACTACACAGCAAGGCAAATGATCCAGTGCTATAACTGTAGCAAAGGGCTGTTTCAAGATGTAAAAAACTTGAGTAAAATAAATCAATAAGCTCCGGAGTTGTTTAAACTCTGAGGTCCTGCCTACCTACTCTCCCTGCACAAATTCACGGATTTAACAGAGCTCCTTAGCTTCTCAAAGTAGTGCATTGACTACACAGCTAGGTTACAAAAACAAATTGCAATGCTCTCTGAATAATAAATTGTGGAAGACACAAAAAGAACTCTTCTTTAGTTGCTTGTGGTAGAGACTTTATTTCACTGTCTACTGCATGCATTTTCCATAAAGTGGAGAGGTACAGGATATTGGTCAAGATAGTTTTCAATTTATCACTCTGGAACTTCAGTTAGGAAAAGGATGAGATCAGCAAGCCATTGCCTTTGACACTGGAAAGAGTCTCACTAATGGGAAGGCACAGCCTGCAGTGGCATGGACAACCAGATTGCAACTCCTGCACCAGGTACAGTGAGCCAGCAAGTCTTTGCCCATATAAACTGCTTGAAGTCAGTCAGTCAGCATATAGAAGAGCTCCAGCAAAAGCCATCTGCATTTTAAGATGTGGCCATCATTCTCTCCCCCTTCAGCATCTGACCTTCCAGTTTCAAAGTTTCCATGTTTTTTCTGGATGACCATAACCATCCAGCACGCTTGCCGCAAGACAAACTGGTTTCCAAATGCCCAGTACCAAGGGGTGTTCTTTCCTGTAGATGACACCTGCCACGAGTGCTGAAGGGAAAAGGATCCACTTCAGAGATCTGCATAAAATCAAATGATTTAGAAACTCCTCCAAGATGGCAAGATGAACCTTCTCTGGATCCACAGGGGCACTTCCCACATGCAACATGTTCTGCTGAGCTGTCTCTGCAACATGAGTCTTTGAATTGCGCTTCCCACCTTCCTCTCTGAATATGTGGCTTCAACATTTGTTGCCAGGATGCATTGCTAATACATAATATATTGGCTGGAAATTAGTATTTCATCTCAGAGAGAGAAAATGTTACAGCAGCTTTTTCAGAGGCAATGCATGCTGAAGAATTTGAGGAAGAAATTTTCTAAGACAAACAGAGCAAACTTACAACCAAGAGAAGACAAATCTAGTTGAGACAAACAACTAAATTCTACCCTTTAAGCTACACTGCAGTTTCAACCCCCTGCAGGAAGAGGATCTGTTCTACTATTCTGCTGCAGAAGAATGCCATTTTTCAAAGTTTAGCTTTGGGTATTTATTATAGGAATAACTTCTGACTGATGAGCCAGACTTCCTTCTCTTTTCCTGGGGATGCTTTGCAAAAGGCATTCCATTTCTCGCATTCCTGGGGATGGATGGACTCATATGTAATATTTCCTCCCCAAATCCAGCATCCCTAAATATCTGCAAGAACTATCCAGCCTTCAAAAACAAGTCCCAGACTCTTTCCACACACAGGATTGCCCCACTGACTGGTGGATCCAGGATCCACCAGGGGGAAGGAAGGCCTGGAGATTGCCAGCTGCCTTCTGACAGCTTTCAAGAGACACAGTGTAACAAACACTTTACATCCTGGAGAGATGTCTCTGAGGGAAAAGGCCAAAGCAAGGCAAAAGCAAAGAGAGTAACCCAGAGGAAATAAGAAAAAAAGGAAGAGATAGCTAACAGTTCTGCTACAGTGACTAACAGGGATATAACTGAGTAACAAGCTACTGTCAACTCTCAGCCAAAGATTTCACACTACTAGTTGATAGGAATCGTTTCCAGGTCAGCTTTCCCCTGCTTCTAGCAACAAGCCAGAGGAAACATTCACCTTGAGTGCTTAAATTCATAATTAATTTTAAAAAACCCAGAAAATAAAACCAAAGTTTTCCTCAGACAAGGAAAACAAAAAAAAACAGGAGGACATTAGAAAATGTAGAGAACAAGGCATTTAAGAGTATGTTACCACAGACAAGCAACAAAACATTTAACGTAACTTTAGCTAATTATGCACAGCAATGTCATACACCTCATCCTACCAGGAAATATGAAGCCAAAACATTAACCTCAAGTCAAACAGTAAAACAAAAAGAAGTAATATTGATTCACTGTATCTGTTGAGTAATCAACATTCTTACCATTAGCAATGAGCTGCAAATTTTCTGGATAAGCCATTTTTAACCTTGGATAAATTAAATCAATATGGAGGAGTTGGATCTATGGAAAACGAATAAAAACAAACCAGAGTACAAGGTTCAAATGTGTAATCCCACAGTGAGATGGATTTCTGTATCCAGCTTCCAGCATTTAGCTTTCACTCAAACCCAAAGATGGTCACAGTCTCATTTAGTCAAAACAATGGTGAGTCTTTTGACTACTGCATTAGCACTTATTTCACATTCATTAAAACCTTCAGGTTTTTGTATATACTTAACAGACAGAGTAAAAGGATTTAAAAATGCCATTTTCTGCTACAAGCCTTGGGGCAGGAAAGAAATAATGAATGTTTCAGAGTTACTGTATGGTAACCATAGCAGGCAAAATCAATTACTGCTCAGAGGATCTGAGATAACACACAGGTTTTATCATCTATTTGAAATGTGGTTTGTTTTTTTCCTTCTGCATTTCCTCCCCCATACTCTTCAGATATTTCTTTTCTCATACATTAGAATCCAGCCCAAAGAATCTCACTGACTTGTGCTTACAGATAAGGATTTGTCATGATACTGTACAGTATTCCCACCTATGCACTCCCATCTACCTGAGATTAAAATCAAATCCTTCACAGATTACTACTTCTGCCTTTCACACTGAGTTTGGCTACACCAAACATCATTATCAGAAAACCCAAACAAACTGGTGTTATCAACAACACTGTGTAAGCTCAACAGGCACCCTCAAAAGAAAAACTGCAGGACACACTCAGGGAATTGTCAAAAGCATGTGACATGGTCTGGGAACACTTTTGGGATGAATAACATCACAAAAAAGAATGAAGAAAGAGCTGGTACTTTAAGTGAAGTAAGTGTTCTAGAAGGGGCAGATTTTGAAATCCAGTTCGTATAGGTCTGAACAAAAAGGAAACGATGTCTGTGTAAATGATGCCAAGATCAAAATCAATAAAAGGAAACAAATTTTAACATAATCTGTAATTGGATTGTGGAATTTACTGCCACAGGAAGATGGCAAGGCCAAAACCACAATGGGATTAAGAACTGACTCAGTATGTGTATTGATATTCACAGTATCTAGAGCTGAGTTTTAACACTGAAATTTTGGAAAGAAATATTCCTCATGCTTCAGGATAACCAGTCTCTAACCACTAAGGAACAACATGAAGCCTAATAAAGCAAGTAGATATCCCCAAGAACATCTCTGTGAGAGTAAGGAAAAAATAAAAAATAAATAATAAAAAAAAGAGTGGAAGAAAGATGAGAAATAAAGGTTAGAAAACAGAAGACAATGAAACCAGAAGTTGTTTCAAAAATCTAAACGGGCAAAACAAATGCATGTATCCTTAGTTCTACCTCAAAAGGCTGCAACTTTCTTTCAGGAATATACCTTGGCAGGAATAAGAATTTCATTTTGACTTCAAAAAGAAAAGTTGAAAAACATCCCTGCACACAACCCAAACATCTTCCACAAACTGCCAAATTTTCAGGCTGCTGTTTTGTATGGGGCACCTTAAGTACACACACAGTCTGATGCCCAGTCACTGATAAACAGTTGACACACTTCTTAGTTAGTGACTGTTTTAAACCAAAGCTTGATAATGCCTAGGATTTAGATTTTTGATGTGGAGTCAAACTGACTAATTATGACAGGGGAGAGGAGGGCATGCACAACAATATACCTGTGGCCTTTCCCAGACTGCTAAATTACGCAAATGGTTTAGTAATAAACCCCAGTGGAATTCATCAGTCGAGTAACACTTTCAAGAGGCTTGAGTAAATGAGGAGAGCTTGAGAGGAGGGGAGGGAATTAAGAGCTGCAGCAGCTGCTGCTTTTCCTAATAAATTTGATGAACTGCCTCAGTGAAAACAGGGTGTCCAGGGTTTTATGCTGTTTGTGACCACAGGAGTTCAGCAAGAGAGTCTGGCCTACCCACATTACAGATTTCTCCTGTGGAAGAGTGTTTTGCTCACAGCCCCTTGAGGGATTAGTTGAGAAAAATGGTCAAGACAATATTCATGTAATAAAGACTAGCAAATAACCCCACAAAAACAATAGCTCTTAAACATTTTCACCTCTCTTATAGGTCAGCTCCAAGCCCCTTGTCTCATTTCAGACAAGTTTGCTGAAGATCAGAATTCTTTTTTTCCTACTGCACTTCAGAAACTTTCTTTAGTTTCTTTCTCTTCCTTTTCAGAAGAACTAAAAAGCCATATTGATTTAAACAGGTAAATGTTAATTTTTTGATCCCACACCTATGGCTTAACTCCATTAACCCACTGCAATGCTGGAACTGAAAACTTCTGCCATTAGGTGAGAAGTCCCCTCAACAACAACACCTCTGTGACCTCTGTGTGGCTGTGAGCAGGGCACAGAGGCACTAGAAGGTCATAGCAAGGTCCACTGAGAAAATTGGATTGTTTTAAAAATAAGTGTGCAAAACACAACCACCGCCTCCAAATCATGGTATAACTTATACTGCTACTATACAAAATGCTGTTCATATATTAGAAATCTCACTTACTTTCTCGTTCATTTTTGACAACTTTTTTTTTCCCACTTAAATGCAACACAGATGAACTGGGTTCACTTCTGTGTATAATCAGTTCCACTGTGAAATTCCAGCACAGCCCTGCAAATCTTTCAATTCAGAGCTATAATAAAGGTACTGGAAAACTCCAAATCCTCTCCTGTAAGATTTATGCTTTATTCATTAATGTTTTAAAAGATGTTACAGAACAAAACAGGAGTTATGCTTTGCAAAAGCTGCATTTGAACCTCAAATAAATAAAAAAAACCCATTTCTTTAATCCAAGTAAGTGCTCTATCACATGATACATGGAGGGGGCAAATTGCCTGGCTGCATCTCAGCATTGTTTCTTCTCACCAATCTGTATAAACACAAAGATGAAACCATTCTACATTTTTCCTGCACAATGAAAACACTAATTCCAACAGTTCATTTGCACATGCTGAGCACACACTGTCTAGGTCAGTAGTCAATAAAGACCTCAGTGAGCACTGAATTAATGGGACAGGGTGACACTAAGAGGTACCACATTGCCAGAAATTACGTCCTCCTGGCCAGATGCAACACAGATCCTGGAAGTCCTTAATGATCCCACAGTACATCTTGCAATAGTAACATTGCTACAGGCAGGGTGTTGGGGAAATTCTGCCTCAGGTCCTCACACCCAGGTTTGCTCCCAAGTTCCAGCTATGAAAGGATCCTGCACTGCTACCAAGAGAAGCGGAGATGTGTAGACCTCAGCACATGAGAGGCTGCATTTTGGGTATGGGATGTCCAAACTGCCTTTTTATACTGTATTTGCTCCTTCACAGAAATAAAGGTTAACATTCAATTAGAAATTGAAGCCATTTTCCAACAAGGGCAGAGCTACATGGCAAAAGAAGAAAAACATGGGAGGGGGAATGAAGTCAAGCATTACGACTCAAAATCTGGTATGTTTTAAGACGTTTGAAGTATCTGCTACACAAACATTTATTAAACGCTTACAGTTGTCCTGATTTGAAATGCAAAGAACCTATCTGGATTAAGCAGACAGGAAATGTGAAATATGCCAGGACATAGCAGAATTTAAACAGATCAATACCAGAAGCAGAGTTCCCAGTTTTTCCATCTCATGACCTTGCATTAGCATAAAGTTCTGAAATACCTTTCCTACCCTCTTAGATACCCATAAAAAAAGAGAAAGGAAGATTATGTATCTTCTCTCCCTGTTCCCAACCCCTTAGTGTTAGGAATCCATGATCAGAACCATCATGAACTCGAAGATCATCAAATAATTACTCCAATTAGCATGCAACCAAGCAAACAAATGAAATTTAAAATAACTCAGTATCAGAGTATTTACTGAATGACTGTAATTTGGCCAACTAATGAAACACCTGAGTATTCTACTATTCTATTAAAGGTACCATGGTTTGGGTTTTTTTGGGGGTGTGGATACTTGTTTTTAAAGTTCATAAGGCCACAGTAATTTAAAACTGCTCTAAACCATGCCACTAAAGCAGTAACGGAAACTAGAGAAAACTGCTGCTAAATGCAAATTACAAACATGAGGGAAAAAGTGACAAGCAAAAAAAAAAAAAAAACTCCCAATGTTTTTAGCCTTTTTGTTTCCCATAGTGTTACTCAATCACCTACCTGATGCCAAAAAGAAGGGGGTGTTTTGGGTTTGTTGGGTTTTATTCCTTTTAACTTAAAACCAAAACAGACCCCAAAACCCCACACTGGCTATAAAATAGAGAACCTGCACTCTTAAATCCTATCACATCGCAATCCACACACACCTTGGTAATTCCCAGGGCATCCTTTAATCAGCACAGGCCTCGGGAGGCTCTGAGCCAGCCTGTTCATTCAGTGGGGACTGTCTGTGTCAGGGAGGTGGCAGACAGGCCACTGATCCCCTGGCTGCTTTGCCAGGGCTGCAAGCTGCCCAAGGCCCTGCAAGACAAGGAGAGAGCACCAGGAGCGAGCACAGGCAGGCTGCAGTTTATGTAAAATTGTTACACCTTACTTAGAAGGAGGAGACATTAAACACAGCAGAGATGAGCTGAGGAAGGTTCTGTAATTTATATTTCCAAGGTCCACATCCCTTAGCTCCATTTGCTCTGCCTGTCAAAATACTCATTCATTGCCCACCACTTTCTTCAATTGTGTGCAAACTGCCTCTAGCCACATTTAATTACCAGGATATTTATATTCTTGATTTACATGCCTACATGCGTACATTAAGGCTCAAATCCTGAATGCAATCAATGAGACAACCTAGGCAAAGAAGACAGCAGGGTTTGATACCAGCATGCACTAGTAAAGGGAGGACAAAAAAATTACTTCTAAGAACATTTGCAGAGAGGTATTTTTGGAGCCAAACATTTCTACAGTTTTTGAAGAATTCCCAACTATGACCACAAGTAGTATTTTTCATTTGGACTGCAGCAATGCAAAGAAACCAACAGCTAATGACTAACCCTAAAAAAAACCAAGGTCAAAGGTTGTCCTCTTGCATTCACCACCATGGCTCTGCAATGGTTAAAGGGACCCCACAGCTGTGCTGGCATCATTGATTAGGGTGAACAAGGAAGCAACAGAAAAATAAAGCCACCTTAATTTCAAGCTCCATTAGAACTGAAGGACTTGGGGGCGGGAGGAGAAATCAATGTTTGGCAAATGAGAAAGGACAAAATCTGCAAAAGGAAAAATGCATTTTCAGGCTAAGCTAATGCAAGCAATGGATGGTGAACAGCACTTGAGGTTGGCCCTTTAAGGTTCTGTCAGCATTTCCATTTATAAACTCTGATTTTAGTTACACTCTAGTAGATTAGCACAGGCTTTGGTATTATTCTAGCAGATAACACAAAGTAGATCACCACTGGTAACATAAAACAGCAATAAGAGCTCAATTGTTGAATAATGCACCCTTTCAGTACCTGATGTGAGAGTAAGAATTTTTCAATTACGAGTCATACACAAACAGGACATACAGCCCTGGGGAGGGCATCCTGCCACCCAGATTCTATCAACACTTAAATAGAAGTTAAAGCTACCTTGGATACAAAACCTGTTTACAGTACTTTGAAAAGCTTCAAAATATCCCAGATACTTAATTTCAGTCTGTTTCTTTTGCCACTTGGAGTGATTTCAGTCTAACCCTCTGCCCTCATTTAGATAAAAGCTCTTATTTCTGTCTCTGGACCTCTAGAGAGCTACTCAGTCAATACTCTGAGTACCCACACCCAGAAATTAAAACCAAATCCTAGTATGCAACCTTTCATGTCAGTTTTGCCTGGGTCAGAAAGCCAAGGTGAAACTTGCACAAGTGAGATAATTCAACAGAATTTTCCTTCAGTGTAATGGAGCTAGGCCTTCACCTCAAACTTTCTAAGCAGATAAGCAATGCATTCATTCACCCTAGCATTTATTTCACAAATCTGCACAGAGCTAGACTGAGTCAGAAAAATGAGACAAAACCCATTTTTTAAAATCCCCACCATGACTCTGGGCTTATATTTTTCAAAACAAAATATAGAGAGGACCAAACCCAGTATCAAGCTAAGTGACATGTTCCAAAAGAAATCCCACAGTAAAGCAAAATATACATTGTAACCAGTCAAATTATCTTAGCAGGAATAAATCAGGCCTTGATCTAGCAGCTAACTCCTACCTGGTATCCCAAAAATCAGTTTGACAGAGCAGCACTGAATCTCTCTCTGACCTCCTCACATAAACCAAACAGCACAAGTGCAGGGGCCAGGTCCCACCTCACACGTTACAACAGCACAGCCAATCCACAATTTTGGAGTAATTCCTCCTCTGGCTGCCATTACTGCACCCTGAGAGAGGATCTGCTATGACAGACAGCAGAGGACATCATAGTTTGCATCTTTGGGAGAGTGAAGAAATACACTTTTTCTGAACAGAATGGCCATGTTATGTTTATATGCACATAACCCATCTTTGGGATACGGATTTGCATCATCAAGCCTTACCTTGGATTTTTAAAAAGAAACAAACAAAAAGACCCAAGCACATAAAAACATGCTAAATATGAGATCAAGAAGCACTTGACTAACACATTCAGGTTTGAAAAGATTTTGCCAAAATAGGGCATTTTGACAATTTAGAAAAATCTTGATCTTTATAAACTCCTGACATAAGAATTATTGTAAAATGGATTTACTGCAAGAAGTGTTTGTTGTTCTGCATGCAATTTAATAACACAAACTTTGAAATGAGAGAGGAAAAATACAAAATCCTATAATTTAATGGCAAGCCCAGAATCTTTTACATAATCTTCCCGGCCTACTGCTCTAGTGGGAGATATTTCCTGGACTCACAACCCTTTTATGTGCAAGCAATCTACATTTTACAACTGATAAATAATTCAGATAATTAACTGAGCTGCAATTTGGTGCACTTTTTAGTCAGCACTATAGACTACCATTTAAAGAGTTTCTGTACAGAAAGTCCCTCCTGCTTGTTAACCCAAGCTGGGACTTCTATTAAGGTGAATTCCTAGATTCTCTTAACACTTTCTGAATGCCTCCAGCATCCTGGGACTTCATGCCCTAGGATGCTCCCCCCTCTTATTTTTCTTGTTGCTTTACTCTCTATATAAGAAACAGGATATTTCCTGGCATTCCCCTTCTGCAGTGCTGATTGCCATAATTTGAGAGATTAGATTCTAGCATATCTCTCTGTGATGGCCTCCCACAGGCTGCTAGAACAGACTGCACTGGAAGAAGGAAGAGAGACAATAAATGCTTTAGGAAATAATGCAGGGAAAGCTCAAGCAAACTGCCAGAGAAATCTCTAGATGCAAAGGAGTGACATGAGAACACAGGCCAGAAAGTCTAAAGAGTGTTTTCATGCCGTGAGAGCTTTGATAGAATTTAAAAGTCAGCAGAACCCTAAAATTCATACAATAAAGGCTTAATTATATTTGTAGCCTTCACACAACTGCAACAGTCAGCAAAGGCTATGCATTAGGTCTGTGCCCATATTCACCACCTTCTCTTGTTCTGTGGTGCTACACAGGCTACACCAATGCAGCTGCACTACCTCTTCTGAGGAAGAGGGCACAAACCTCCAGTCTAAGATGCTCACCCAAAAAAGTCTCTTTGGAAAATAATGATGTAAAGTATTTATGAATTGATACGTGCTCAAACTGAAGCTTAAGGGACAGATATGAGGAACCACACAGACAAGAATAATTGGAATGTTAAAGAATCTACAAATGACAATTAAGTTTCAGATGAGATTTCAGGCTAAATAAACTTGCTGCCAGCTACACAGGGTTGTGAGTGTGTTGAGCATCAGGAAAGACAGGTCTGAGGAAGGACAGTTGAGCCTACAACACTGATGATAAAGTGTGGACCAAGTTCATTAAGAATATGTGAAGAAGTTTTTGTTAAAAAGAGTAATGATAATGTCAGAAGGCACAGGCTGAGGGCTTGATGCAGAATAGAAGAGGCCTTCCCAATTCACAGAATTGAAGTTTACCAGTGTACCTGTGTAAATACTGAGTAACAGCAGAGGAACAGTAAAGTCCTGTAAAGAAATAAAGCAGGACCCTCCCGTATATCACTCTGCATATTGCTTTTCAGATACAATGGGAACAGCTTATAGATGAAGGATTCCACACAGTGCACAGGGATAACTTCAACTGTCCCAAAACAAGCACAATTGGTAGAAGACTTAAGAAACTATCTAGGAACAAGGAAAAGAAATGCCAACAGTCATCAGAAGGTATGAGAAAAAGTAACACAGAAAGAATCTTTTGCAGCATATCTTTATCTATAGCACCAAGTAGTTTTAGGACGACCTTGATTAACAGAGGTAATTAGAGGAGTATCAGCAATGTCTAACACAAAGGTCCTCTTATATAACTAACAAAAACTTTAAAACTATTCTAAAGTGCTGACCACTGCATAACCTACAGATGGATACAGAGACTAGTCCATATTCTAAGCAAATAACTGTCAGGTACAGACGACAGTTGACACCAGCCAGACAGCTTCAGATGTGACTGCAAATATGCTCAGAGCAGAGGATGATGTTCTGCAAGACATAAAATCCTTGCACCCATTAACTGCAAAAACAAACAGGGACAAAACATTTAAAACTGACACCTGGCTCATGTGCCTCCAAGATGGTCTGAAGTAGAGCCCCGTGCCATGCCTCCCCTTGCAAATCACTTTTAGGTAATTGACAACGAATGTTTTCTGCACATGGCCTGCAAAAATATGTAAGATTCAAAGCACCCAAGTATTAGGCCTCAGAGATGAGCTGTTGAAGTGATCAGTGATTAAATCACTAGTGTTAATCATGATTCAACACAGTAAACAGGGTACTTTGATTTAAATGATTGATTTTAATCCTGTTTCTCATTTGTACTTTTTAGCTGTTTTCCTGAAGAAAGGGCTGAACCTCATTGTCTGATTTGGCCATTTAAACACATTGATTTTCAATTGACCATTGGTTTTATGTTAAATTTGGAGCTTTTCCTGAACAGGAGGATACATTCAAATATTGACAAGAATGATTAAAAAAAGGTAGTGGAGATAAGAAAACACCAAGATCACTACCAGAGTATCCCAGAATCACCATTTCAAATAAGGCCTTGAGATCTAGTATAATTAATAAATAAGAAAATCTTCACTTTTTGGTTAGGTAACCAGCAATAATATAAAACAGGATTATTATGCAATCATATCCATTTTCTCACGTGCCACAAATCACAGCTCCAAAGAGTCAAGCGCTCTACTGCTTCTGGGCTTTAGAATCTACACTAAGATTCTTCTTACAACAGAAAGGGAAAACAGTAGAAATCAAATAAATAATAGCAGTAGTAAACCTAAAAAAAAAAGACAAACCAACAAAACCCCAAACCAATAAAAGAAAAAGGAAAAAGAAAAAAGAGGCAAGAGTTGTTGAAAAAAATCTAGACAGAATGAGGTCAAGAAAGACGCGTACCGAGTTTAACATCACCAATTAGACAACAACATCAGAAATTGGGACAAAGGGATAAAATGAGAAAAGACAAAGTGAACAATGCCAGTGGTTTAGAGCTCTCACTCTATGATCAGGCAACAAATGAAGTCTCCAGAGAGGACTAATCTTTAGTGAGAGGCCTTAGAAAACTGGGGTTAAATAAGTCTGCCTGAAGACAGGAGACCACAGGGCTCCTAGCACTAGCATGAGATTCAACTAAGGGCCCTGCACCCAAAATGGATGGCACCAAATGCATAAAACATGGGGTAATTTCACATGCCTCCCCTTCCCCTCCTGAAGTTAAGCAGTTTAGCATACTACTTCTGCAAAAAAACAAAGAAGAGCTTACAACTCTTCTGACCCTCCTAAGTGAGCCATCTGCCAGAAAGGAGAGAAAAGATGAGCATCAAAATGATTAACCGGTAATTCAGACTGTTACCTTCAATGCAACCCACAACATCAATTCCATTTCCAGCTCTTAACTGAGTAATGAATATTGCCAGTTTCATCATGAAGATGTTCTACAAAAGCAGGTAATGATCAGAAATCAAAACAAGACAGGTCACAATAATTTCTAAGACACACAGGGAAAATTTACAGGAAACTTTACAAGATAAAATCATCTGGTAAAGCATTTGAACCACAGCAAATTCAGTCTATCACCAAGACAAGGTTATGACATCTGTGATACAATGAAAGAAAAAAAGCTATACTCACCCCTTTTGATTGTTGACTTAAATGTCCCCTATTCCAACACCTCAAAATTGTCTCAAAAGTGTTCCCACATGTGTTTTTCCAACCAGACATAAAAAGGGTTTCAAAACTATGAGATGAGAGAGCTATCCCTGTGTAATTTAGGCTTGCAAGGCCAACAAAGAGAAGTCCACAAAGGGAGTAAGTATGCACCTAGTTCCTCTTGACTTCAGCAAGATTATGGAACTTAAAATACTTCTGTTATCTTGGTACTTATTGCTACTTCTCATGGCTAACTCAAACATCTTTCAGCACTGAAAGGAGCATCTCCCCTCTGCACTTCCTCTAGCCAATGAATTAAACAGAGAGCAAGACAATCTCTACAGAAGCCTTAGAACAGTTCTGAACCACAACACAGGAACGGCAGTGGCAAGGCAAGTGTAATTCAAAAACGTCCCTACCTGGATGTCAGTGTCCTTCACTGGTTCAAGAGGCTCAAATGTAGTGGCTGCACTTAGACTCTCAAGTCTCTGAGAAATGTGGGATATATCAAGTCCTTTAGACCCAAGAAGAACCGATCTATAAGGAAGAAATTGTACAGGTATGAAATTAGTATTGAACAGAAAGAACTCTGAACCCAGACTCACTGCCAATATTTAGGTCAGCAGCTAGCCATGTACAGACAGTGCTCCCAAACGTGTTACAAAAACTGCACAGAACTGAATTTTGAACAGCTCTTTGTGTCTACGTAAACACCTCAGCCCTGCTGAACTCCTTCTGCTGTTCCACTGCAGTGCTGCACAGCTGCCAAGTCCTTCCAAACAGAAAAAAAATGTACACCATGTTGGTAAACATCTTCAGCAGCAGCCAGAACAAGGCACTGCATCTTTCAGTTTTAGCATCCAAAACCAAGAACAGTAGCTCCTCAGATAAATCCTTCAACTATCCTATTGCTTTTTGGAAGTAGGAGAAAAGTTGGGAAAAAATAAAAGGAATCACAGGCTTTGCAGTCCTTCTAAAAAACAGCCCTGCAGTCACTGTATTTCTGCCAGCAGGACACCCCCAGGCTGGAAGCCAAACCCATGAACAGGTCCCACGCCGTGGGCAGTGCTCCGTACTTACGCCTTGACGTTGGCGGTCTCCTGGGAGGTGCGGGTCAGGGTGCGGGAGCGCAGCCGCTCCCCGGCCTGCTGGATCTCCTGCAGGTTGCGTTCCACGTGTGGGAGCTCTGAGATCCCTTCTGTCTCGGCTGCCAGCTGCTCTGCCTGCTGCAGCAGCTCTCCAAAGCCTTCCGTGTCCATCTCTGCTGCAGGTTTCACTCAAGACACGCTGAAACCTTAAGGGAAAGAGGGAAAATTCTTGCTCAGCTAAAAACAGTTTCTACGCTTGTGGGGTCACAGACCGGCAAGAGCACATCTTCTAGAACAGCATACACTGGCTATCCTCCCCAGGCATTAAACATCAAGGAAATCCTTGCAAGTGGTCTCAGAGAGCTTTCTCTTGCAGGACTACAGTCTATGGACCTGCCAGAAGTGGGATGCAGATACCATATCTTAGTTCATATTTTGCCTTAAAACAAAATACAGTGAAAGCAAAGAAGGTCCCTGAGAAGAATTTGGTGTTAATTTAGCTATAAACTACTTGCATACACACAAAAACAGATTACTTGGAGCACTGGACTCCGTGATCCTTATGGGTCCCTTCCCATTCTATGATTCTATATTTTTATATATTATGAAGAAAGATGCATACATGCGCAAGCATAGGAATATATGAGGGCTGAAAACACACATAAACATTAAGTTAAATTAATAGCAAAACAGCTGAGCTATAGATGCACACAAGCAGCCATAACTAGCTATTTGTTAGAATGTGTTGCTCCATATGTGATTAACCCCCAGTCAAAAGAAATTAGTGCGTGTTTTTCCAGTTTAGAAGACCTGTGTCTAAATTCAATGCCTGCAGAAAGTTTTACCAGTGTGAGAATTCCTTGCATTGACCCAGTGACAGAATAATTAAAGAAGTTAAAGCACAAGGCAACAGCTGGAACAGACAAGGCATTAAATGCATCATGCACTTCTAAATTCAGAATGGAGCCTGCTATTTTTACAGAAAGGACAAAAGCATACATGCTTGGGATCACTATGGAAAAAGACATGCAGCTGCAACTGTGTCTACGTTAACAAAATACAAAACCCAAAACTTGGATTTCACACACCAGATCATGGTTTGCAGCTAAACCAGCTACAAGCAGTAAGGCTCAGGCACCTCTGTAAGGCCTGTAAGAAAGCTGTGGTGCTGAATGGTGTTACAGAGATGGAAATCTTCAGCACAGTCCCTCTCTCACAGCTTTTGCACCCAAACCCTCAGGGCCTGGGATGAAATAGCAAAAAACAGATCTCAAGCATTAACTCCAACTGTTTATAACTGTTTAAAGTTTATACTTTTACTCAAAAGTAAAATCAGTGCAGACTATCTGGTTCAAGGAAGCCCCCTAAGAAGAAAACAGGGATTTTTAGAAATCAACAATAGCCTGCAATTCAAGTATTTCTTTTTACTCCTCAATGATAACCAAAGCAATTTTACAGTAGAACTTGAACATTGCTCATGTTCTCAGTCTCACCACCATTCCCAAGTACAACTACCCAGCAGCAGTAGCAGTGCTTTCCTCTGTCTGGACAAATGATTTAAAAGCACTGCATGATGATTCATTAAGACATATGCAGTTTGAGAAACTGATCCCTCCTGCCTGGGTGCCAGGACAAACCCTAACAGCATCATCCAGAAATGGAGAATTTCACAAGCACTCCCCACACATTTCTGGAAAGCTGAGGGAGGAATGATTGTATTTGCAATGACTTGTTAATCAGGTGAGATAGCAGAGACCTGATCTGTTTGAACAGATTATCCTGCTACCGAGACGAGTGAACAGGGAGGAGGAGGGTGGAAATAAGCAGTTTCATGCCCTGCAATGCAGTACAGAACCTCTTCCCACTGTTTACTTGCAATAACTCAGATGCAGCCCTGCCAGGAACAGCCTCTGTTGGCAGACACTGACCAGAACAGTCACACTCCTGTACATTCAAAGACTGATCACATCCTCCAGGAGTAGTGACTGTGAGAACAACACAGACATCAGCTTGATTTGATCTGATCTGGTGCATCTCTTCCTTTCATTACCAAGATAAAAAGCTCAGAGTGCAAGAAGCATCAACTTCTCAGACTACCAAAATCAAAAGCGTGAAAAATGAGTGCTACAGAACTGCTCCCAAATGTGCTCTTGTTACCTGCAGACACCACATTAATACCATGTACGAGCTGTCTTACATAAGTTTGCCAGTGTAGGACAACTGCCACAACTCTGTGAGACTGAGCCCACTTCAGCAAATACTGAAAAAACTGGTTATTTTAGAGCAAGTTAAAGTACCTATGATTCTAACCAAGCACTGGAAGCAACTCAAAACTCAGAGAGCCAACATTAAACAGCTTTTTCTAAGTGACAGAATTCAAACATTTAGACTGAATATTCATACATTCGTAACAGCACAAACAACTTTGTCTCCACCCTGAGAATTTATTGCATTCATGACACTGCAGTCTGACTCTTCCTGCTGCTGTGCAAGATGGAAACTGCTTCCACAGTAACGAGCATAGCAATGGCAGATTTTCATGTCTGGCTGGAGAAGGAGCAAAAACCAACACTAAGAGAAAGAAAATACTTCAGAAATTAAATTAACTTCAGTGAAACCAGATTGACCTTGGGCTAAAAGCCAGGACTGAAAAAGCTCTTCTGTAAAACAACTTTGATGACTTATCAATAGAAGCTGCTGCATTAGACTACAATTCCATTAAATCCCAGTTTAATTTCCCCAACATTTAAAACCACACATAAGCACTATATACTGCACAGGCTGACTAAGTTTAAGCCACAAAGAAAACAGAAAAGATGACAGGTTTCTTAAGTCTATTCAGACTGATTATAATTGAAGAATTCTTACCTAAAAAACACTAAAAACTCCTCAAGATCACTACAATGCTATCTCAGGAAGAAAACTGTAGCTATTCTACTCCAAACATGGATGGCCACGATGAACATTTTAATGCACTAGATTCAGAAATATACTAAGCTGAAGTACTCCAATGCATGTGCAAGTGTCTCTTGTACTTCAAACATTGACAGGGTTTGCGTCAACTAACCAACTAACTTTGAGAAACAGTAAAAGAATTAGGTTTTTCCAGTGATCTGGGAAAAAGAAAGGATGAAGATGTCACAGGGGAGAAGAAAAGCCTCACCCACTACATTCAGAGTAGCTGATGAACCAAGAGTTCCACAAGATGCAGAAAGATTCTTCAAAATGTGAAATAAAAAGGAAGAAATCATTGTTGGCTTCTCAAAGAGGCTCCCACCCCAAAGTGCTCAAGAGACCCAGTCTGATGAGTCAGGATCAGCTTCTTGTGGAAAGAAAACACAAAAGCACAAGTCGTAAGAGCAAGCCAGCAATGCTCTACTTCCTACAGCTGAGATCTGAGATCAAAGTGCTTTTTTGACAGGCTCGAAGCCTGGGCTGCTACAGAGAATGAAGCAGCTTCTGTCTACTAAGCTAAACATGAATAAGTAAAAGGTCCATTTTGCAGGCCTGGGGAATTCTGTCTGAGCAGCAGCAATAATACTGAGTTCCCACATGGCAGGAGCAGACACATGGACATTTCAAAGACGTCAGCAATGTAATACCCATGTTACAGACAGAGGAAGTGATTAAGAAACACAGCGATGATAATCAAAGAGAGATGGACAATTGTACAACACAAATACCTGCTGCACATTTTCAGCACACTATCCTCTTGTCGGTAAAACACCAAAATGTTCATCAAACCTAACAGAGAGAAAGCTTCCATACCCTAACTACACTAAACCCAGATAAAATGACAATAGGCCACCTTAAATACTGAAAAGCTTCAAGCTATGTTTGCTACCCCATCTGGTACAACAGCCTGTTCCCCCTGCAACAAAAGGCAGATGAAGGAAAATCCTGAATAGATCCCATAACAACCGTCAAAACCTATTGTTTCTTCTACCACCGATCAATTAATGGTGGTAATTAATCCTATAAAAAAAGCTTTGAGTCCTGCATATTTTCTTCTTCATCTCATCTGTAGGTAGATATGCAAAAGTCCAATCTTATGACCCCAGAGAGCCCTTACAGTAAGCACATTCAACAAAAATGGGTTTTTTTCCAATTTTAAAGGCAGTAACTTTGGGTTACATGCACTGTGAGAAAGGACAAGAAAGGGCACACAGTGCTTCACTACACTGGTCATTATTTAAAGTGGACCTGAAAAGTAGGCATTTGAAGTGATTTCTACCAAAACACACTATCACACATTTGTCAACACTTCCTTTTATCTGCCATAAATTCCTCATAATGGTCTCAAGTCCCTACTGTTCTGAATAACTGACTCAGTTGTTCTGAATAACTGACTCAGTTTTGCCATCTTACCACTTTTCTTTCCTGTTTTCCAAACACAGTCTTTATTTTAAGCACCCAACTCAGCAGGGCAATAACTTGCACAGAGTGGCAAACTGACCCTCATTAGACAGAGCATCTGGTTCAGTATTTTAAGTTCCCTGCATGAAAACCCATATCCTCCCCTCTCACTGAATTTCCTGTCATAGCTGCACCATAGAAACCTTACAGACTTAGATGACAGAATCACATACATTCTTCCAAGCAATTTTAAGCTTTTTCTATCAGTAAATTTTCCCAAGGAGTAGAAAACTTTTTAAAACACAGCATAACAGCACAAAAGCACACAGGAACTGGTGTTCCTTTCTTACTATCACCTTAGCTCTCCGTGCCTTAACTACTGTCCCTAGAACAACACAATCAAATTGCAGTAGAAGAGAAGCAGTCCTTCTTTGCACCTGGACTTTTCAAGCCTTCCACTCACTGTTCATATATTTGTCCAGTATCTGAACATGTCCTACAGCAAAGCCAGAGAGGGACTCTTTGTCAGGAACTCTAGTGACAAGACAAGGAATAACAGATAAACATTGAAAGAGGAGACATTCAGACTTAGGAAGAAATTCTTTACTGTGAACGTGGTGAGGCACTGGCACAGGTTGCCCTGGGAGGTTGTGACTGACCCATCCCTGCCAGTGCTCAAGGGCAGCTTGGACAATGCCTTGAGCAACCTGCTCTAGCAGAAGGTGCCCCTGCCCATGGTAGGGGGGTGGAACTAGACAAGCTTTGAAGCCCCTTCCAACTCCTTAATATTCTATGAATTCCTAGGAACCAACCAGCAAATCCACAGTGGGGAATAACAACCCCCATGCACAGAACTCCAAACAGACACCAAACCACACGCATACACAAACCCATTCTCCTGAAACCTTCCCAGACAACCAACTTCTGCTTCCTAAAGCACCAACACCGCACTTTGGTTAAACACTAAACTTCTCTTCCACAGCCGGGCTTAGCACTGCCGACCAGCACAGACCCCTCCTCGGGCATCCACAGCCGGCCCCGCTGCATTCGCGCGGGTTATTGACAGCACCAGCTTCCGGGCAGCCCCAGGAGGGCCCACGAGGAGGCCTGGAGCGCTCCGAGCCAGCCTCCCGCCGCAGCGGCCTGCACGGCCCAGAGAGGGAGCCATGGGCGGGGAGGAGCTGCCGGGGGCTCCGGACGCGGGGGGGAGCAGACAGCGAGCACCGGAGACAGGGAAGAAGCGGGGGAAAGAGGCGGAGGGACGCGGAGCCCCGGCCGGCCCGCGCGGCGCCTTCACCTCACCTGCGTTCCGGGCCGCGCGCCGCACCCGCCGTGGCCGCGCCGCGCGCCCCCATTGGCTGCCCTCTTGCCCGTCCCGGCCCTCCTATTGGCCGAGCCGCCGCGCATCCCGGCGCCGCTTGCTTCTATTGGCCCAGCCGCCGCTCTCCGTCGTGCGCCGGTTCCCGCCCCCTCGCGAGAACAACTTTACTGAGGCGCTCGCAGGGGGCGCGGACCGAATGTGAGGGGGCGGCTGCCTGTGAGGCCGCGGGTTCGAGGCTGAGTCCCGCCTTCCCGCGCCGCGCCGGAATCACCGCAGTAAGAGCTATACAGACAGAAATAACGTTCATGGGGTTGTTTCTCTCTATCCCCTCTCTCTGTTTAGTCAGCGCTGACTCTTGCTGGCAAACCCCGTCTGTGAGCTGATTCCTTGGGAGGTAAAATGAGGACACCGTATTCATCCCGATTTTGCCACCTATGGCCAAATACACCAGCAAAAGTACCAGTCCACAGGTACCCTCACCATCACCTGCACCATGGTGTCCTGAGAGTGTATAGGGGTCCGCTGTTTGGTCCCCTCTTGGGCACACACACAACAGCCCTAAAACAGATATTGCCAATGACACGGGATTTGTTGGGGGAAATCTGGGAACTGGGAAAGGCCGGCTTGTGTAAGAAGTGATGTCTGGGCCTTGCTACTGTTCCAAAACATCATCCATCAAACCTTCAAAGCTAAACAGATTTCCCCATTAATACATCTCTAACTTCACATTTTCCCGTGTAAGAAGCAGTTCCCAGGCCAGAGGCGGCGCTGGCATCGGCTGTAGTCGCTCCTAATTGCCAAGTGCATGCAGGGCATCAGGGTACATTCCTGCCCGTCACTTCGGTTTGAGTGGAGCACCTGTCTCCGGCAGGATGCCCTGGCGGAATGGATGCCCTGGTGGGACTGTTGTCCTGGTGTGACGGGTGTCCTGATGAGATGGGTGCCCTGGCAGGGTGACCGTGCCACGCCAGCTCTCCCTGAGCCCCTCCAGGCTCCCGGGGCACCTTTCCAGAGCGAGGAGAGTCCTGGTCCGCCCGGAGACCGGCGCTGGTGCCCTCCGGGGCGGGATCGGGAAAGAGCAGGCACATGCAGGGACCGAGGGAAGCGGGGACAAGCACGGAGCCGGGCCGGGCGGGCGGCGGTGCTGTGGGCAGGCAGGTGGCAGCAGATCCCTGTGGAAGGGCTCGGCGGCACCGGGAGCGGAGCCGCCCGGGAGAGCCGTCCCTGAACCCGGGAGACCCGTGTCCTCTGCGCAGGGACAAGGGGTGCTGTCCCCTCTGTGGGTGCCCGTCCCTCTACACCGGGCGCGCAGGGCGGCGCAGGGCGCGCAGTGTTCCCTTGGCCAGCGTGCGCAGGGTGCTATCTCCTCTACATCAGGCGCCTGTACCCTCCGTACACGGGATGGAGGCCATCCCATGAGCATAGAGTGCTTCTCATCTCTGTGCCAGGGGTTTTAGACTGGATATTTATCGAAATACTTCACTGAAAGTATTGTCAAGCACTGGAACAGGCTGCCAAGGAAAGTAGTGGAATCACAACCCCTGGAACGATTAAAAAACCACACAGATGTGTCACTTGGTTTAGGGGCGGGCTTGGCAGTGCTAGGGTAGCAGCTGAACTTGATGACCTGAGAGGGATTTTCCAGCCTTTCCAATAATTCTGTGACTCCGCACTGGGTAATTTGCGCTCCGCACTGTGTACGTGTTCCCTCTGCCCCGAGCGCACGTCCCCTGAGGGCAGGGTGTTATTTCCGCTGTGCACACGTGCCTGTCACCTCTGCACAAGGTGTGTTTACTCTCTGCGCTGGGTGCATGTCCCCTCTGCACACAGCGCTTGTCCCCTCGGCACAGGACAATGTCCCCTCAGCACACAGGTTCCTGTGACATGTGCTCAGGGTGCTCGTCTCCTCTGCACACAGTGCATCACTCCTCTGCACAGAGCACACATCCATTCTGCACAGGGCACTTGTCCCTCCTGAGCATGATATGTGCAGGCACAACGCAGGGTCACGGACATCCATCATCCCCCTGGGATTTACACACAGCCAGAAAAAGCGGAACTGGATGCAACCTCATGGGCAGCTTGTCTGGGAGTGTATCCAGGACCCCCTGGGCCTGGCTTCCCTGGGTGTCCGGAGGGGATGCATGGTCACTTCAAGACCACTTTTGCAAACTGAGCTGGGCTGTTCTTCGTGGGGCTGAATAAAGCACATCAGCCTCTTGGCTCAACCAAAGGCTCCCCTCACCCCCTGCCTCCTTCCCTCCTACCACTATACAGAGCTGTCCACAGGAAGCACACCTTTCTTCATCAAAAAGTAGTGGGTTTTTTTTTGTTTGTTTGTTTTTGTTTTTGTTTTTGTTTTGTTTTGTTTTTAATATAGAAAATACTCCTGAGGGGACCAGAAAGCCCCCACCCACCTCACTGAGAGCAACTACAGGCAAGGATGGGCACGGGGTACGTCCCTGACCAGCTCCTCACACGGGTGCCTGCACCCACTCCGCTGGTCCTGTGGCTTTTCTGGCCCCAAATCCCTCCTGAGGAGGCTGGAAAGGGCACCAAAGCTGAAGGTCTCTGCCAGACGGGCGTGCAAGCAGAACGGGGAGCAGGCACGGCAGGCTGGCACCGGCACGGTGCATTAGTGTGTGCCCACGTCCCGCCCTGGCACGCCGCGGGGAACGGGGAGTGGCTGATGCCTGGGGCGCTTCCTGTGAGGGGAAACCCCATCCGCTTTGTTTCTGGTGCAGGATGCGGGCGCCTGGCCCCGGGGGGCTCAGGCTGCAGCCCCTCCGCCACAGTGGCCCGCGTCGCAGCTCTGTTTTATATGGCTCCAGCAGCAGAGCCATGCCAATCTTCTTTTCCAGCAGAGCGTCTTCCCATGGGATTGTTTTTTATATGCATTTAGGGCAGGGCAGACCCTTAAAACCCATTACCAGCACTACACGCCCGTTGCAACAAGCAGTGCTGGGAGGCTGCTTAGGCAAAGACAAATTGCCTGATGCAATAAGGCAACACATTTAAAAGGCAAATGGGTGCTGAGCTAGGTGTTGCTTTTCTCACTGGCAAAGCTGGGTGCTGAGCAGGCTGGGCACCCCTTGCAGAGCCATGTGCTGAAGCTGGGCAGACTTTGGGGAAGGGGTGAGACTAGAGCATCCTGGATGCCTGAAACATCCCTAGGAACTGGTATTGCCATGCTCCCACTGTGCAAACACCCCACCTTGTGCCACCCAGCCTAGCAGAAAGGGCTACGTGGATACCCAAGTGACCAATTTTGCTGGGTTTTAAATTTACCTTGTCGCTAGTGCCTTGTCATCAAGGGCTGCAGGAGATTTTCCTGCCAGGCAGAGCTGTCTGATTGCCCAAAGAGGCACAAAACGGCTGAGAGCAGCACAGCTGGGACCTTACATCTGTGGTGGGGCACACCCAGGAGACGTGCATGGGCAAGCAGGTGCCTAAAAAGTGACTCTTTCACTTGGCAGAGATTTTCGAAAGCAAAACACATCCCATGCATCTTCCCACTGCCCTCCCTCTCCCATCACAGCAGCCACCCCAAATCTAGGCAGCCAAGCATTGCATTCATGGCTATGGTTGCCTGCCCTCATGCATCTGGAGGTCATTGCAGCTTTAAGCAAGGTGCTTCCCAAAAACGAGCTGGAAAAAAGTGCTTAGGGGTTTTGCTTACAGCAGGAGCCAGGCATTTAGCTGCAGGTATCTGGCATGGGGAGGCTGCAGGGGAAATGTCCCTTTGGGGATTGATCTGCTCTGCAACGGATTGGTTTGCAAAGCAGGAGCGCTTGAGGAAGAGAGGTTTGTCCCTACTAGAATTTATCCAAGTGCTCTCCAGCAACAGCTCAGGGCAGGGTATCTTGCCAGCACACATCAGCCTCCCACCTATGACACTTGTTCCTACAAGATCTTTCACCCAAAGGAAGCTCCAAGTGTGGTGCAGAGGCACCTGCCATGAAGCCAAAGAAAGGCTGGAGAGGACTAGAGCCCCTCCTTCCATTGCTTGCCCACACCCACTCTCCCTGGGAGACCAGCACCTTCAAGATGCCCAGAGCAACCCCACATGTAGGATGAGGTTCATCCTGTGCCCTGTGAAGCTCTTTTTCTCCCCCTCAAGGAGGTGCAGAGCCCACTTAGGGAAGAACATAGGGGAGTGTTTGTGAGCAGCCCTCTCCCACCCCACAGTGACAATTCCCACACAGGTGTCCCAAGCGGCAAAAATGCTCAGCCTCCAGATCCACAGCAGCACTCGTACCTCCAGACAAACTCCTTTATTTCCCTCCAGTTTCACCACTGGTACAGAAAATACAAAACATGGAAAACAACAAAAAAATAGGCTTTTCTGTGCCCCCCACCCCCCGAAGCATGCCGACTATTTACAGGCAGAGACGAGCGGCTCAGTGGCAGCAGCTGCACTTGTTGCTGGTCGGCTCCTTGCACACGCAGCCCTTGGCGCAGTTGCTGCAGCTCGCGGGGCAGCAGGAGCAGCAGCCTGGGGAGGGACACAAGAGTTAGGAGGTAGGCGGAGGGGACTGGGGTTCTATGAGGCAGAGGGACCCGATGGAGCGTGGAAACAGCACCTCTGCATGAGCAGAGCTGATGATCCCAATGGGCTGGGAGATTTCCATGAGGGTCCTACAGGGCAGGAACTGGGGCAGCCCCCCGGAGGGGAGGGTGCGTGTATATCTCAATGGGCCAGGGGAAGAGGGAAGGATCCCGTGAGGGTCCTACAGGGCAAGAGAGAGAGTGCTGGGGACTCCATACGGGGTCTGACGTGGCAAGAGGGACTGCCTACAGGGCAAGAGCTGGGAGATCTCCATTGGGTCCGACAGAGCAAGAAAGAGTTCCCTTGTAGGATAGAAAGGTGTCCATGGAGTCCCACAGGGCAAGGAGGGGTTCCATTACGGAGCAGCGAGGTGCTCAGAGAGTCCCACAGTACAAGAAGTTTCCCAATGGAGCAGAGAGATGCCTAAGGATGTCCCACAGGGCAGTGACAGCTCCCTCCAAAAGACAAGGCTGAATTCCCCCTCCCTGAGCCCCCCACTCACTCTTGCGGCAGCTCTGGCAGCGGCAGTTCTTGCACTTGCAGGACCCGGCGCAGGAGCAGGAGTCACCTGGGGAGCGAGGGAAGGAGAGCGGGATCAGCCAGGAGTCAGGCAGCCGGGAGTTAGGCGGGAGTCAGCCGGGACAGGACGGGGCACTTACCGGCGGCACACGTGCAGTCCTGGGGGTCCATGGCTTGGCTTGGCTCGGCTTAGCTCAGTCTAGCTTGACTCGGCTCGGCTCGGCTCGGCTCGGTCCGGCGGGGCTGGCAGCGGTGCCGACGGAGTCCGGCCGCCCCGTATTTATGGGGCAGGACGCGGGGCGGTGCTGGCGCTGCGCACGGTGCAGCGGGGCCGTCGGCACCGGGGCCGTGCTCACTGGGGGCGGTGCCGTGCCGTGCTCACCCCGGGGCCGTGCTCACCCCGGGGCCGTGGGCACCGGGGCCGTGCTCACCCTCGGGCCGTGCTCACTGGGGGCGGTGTCGTGCGGTGCTGTCCCCGGGGCCGTGTTCACCCTCGGGCCGTGCTCACCGGGGGCGGTGCTCACCCTCGGGCCGTGCTCACCGGGGGCGGTGCTCGCTTTCGGACCGTGCTCACCCCAGGGCCGTGCCCTACCCGGGGGCCGTGCTCTGCTCACCGGGGGCCGTGCCCTACCCGGGGGCCGTGCTCACCCCGGGGCCGTGCTCTGCTCACCGGGGGCCGTGCCCTACCCCGGGGCCGTGCTCACCGGGGTCGGTGCCGTGCCGTGCTCACTCACGGGCCGTGCCCACCCCCGGGGCCGTGCCGTGCTTACCCGAGTCACGGACCTGCCCGCTCCCCCCCGCTCCCGCTGCCCGGAGGCCGAGGTGTCCCACCCGTATTCCCTCCCCGGCAGGGTGCTGCACTGCAAGGAACCGAGACCCTGGAATGCACGGGGTGTGGGGGTAACAGCAGTGGCATGGCACTGCCACCAGGTCCTGCACACCTGGGACAGCCCCCGGATGCTGCCCCATGTATCCAGCGCTGCGGTGCCCACCACCTCAAGGTGGCTGTGGGGTGCACGGGGCTGTCCATGAGGATGAGACTGACTGTTTCAGCACTCCACAGGAGAGTGGGATGGCCCTGGGCAGCCCCCATGGGTCTGGAGTGCTCAGATGGCCTCCCAGGAGGGGTGGATCATAGAACACCCTGAGCTGGAAGGGACCCACAAGGATCATGAAATCCAACTCCTGAACCTGTACAGGACAACTCAAAAAAATACACCATATGCCTGCGTGTGTTGTCAAAAAACTTCCTAAGCTCTGTCAGGCTTGGTGCAGTGACCACTTCCCTGGTGAGTCTGTTCCAAGGCCTGACTACCTTCTGGGTAAAGAACATTTTCCTAATACCCAATCTAAACCTCCCTTGACAGAGTTTCATGCAGTTCCCTCGGGTGAGCATGGGGATGCAGTGTGGTAGCTTGGTATTGCCAGCTGGGAGCTGCTGGGAATCACTTTCTCATCCCTGTGAGTTTTCCACCTTGTCACAGGGTTTTTGTACCAACTGGCTTCCACAACCACGCACGTGCCCTTGGCCAGTTCAACATCCAACATGGAAAACAGTTGGCTGGGCCAGGGCCAGGCTGTCCCCGTGCCTCCATCCCCTGCTCTTGGTGGTGTCCCAGATGGGGCAAGCCTGAGTTCAGAATCAGTGCTGTAGACAGAAGCCTGGTCCAGCGGGCTCCAGGACCAGGAGAGGCTCAGTGACCCAGGGTGGTTGTGCCAGGGTACGGCTCGTGCTTATTTGCAGAAGCATAGAGTTGTTTTTTCCTGGCAGCGTTTGCCAGCAGCAGTGAGGCGAAGCCAGCAGGCATTGCACACGCCACTGGCTGAGCGGGAAGGAGGAGAGGTGGAATAGCCGAGCACGTGTGGTGTCGCTGCACATAAACACGGGTTGTGAAATAACTTCCCTCCAGGACAACCCCAGCGCAGTGTTTCGGGAATGTGCTGGGCCCGCGGGCCCCCCCTCCGGCGGGGCGGGTTCTGCTGCACCCGTAGTCGAGGAAAAGAGAGCCCCGACCACCCACAATGGGATCGTACATCCCTGCACGGGGCCATACCAAAACCGGGATGACTGTGCAGGGAAAGCAGGGGAATTCCCAGATTGCTAGGAATCCTGTGTATCGTACATGGAGGGGCTGTGCTGAACCTGGGACACATTGTCCTGGGCCTGTGTCACCGTGAGCGGGAAAAGGCAGCACAGCATTCCCGCAGAACTGAATGTGAAGCTGAGTTGGGAAAAAAGCCTGGAAAATGCCTGATTTCCCAATCTGAGCATTTCCACTAAATAGTGAGCTCATCCCGCAAGCAGAAGAGGGAGGGAGGAATGAATATCCCCTGAGCTGCGGGCTTGCTGAAAGGCTGTGCCAGACATCAGTGGGGAGATGAGAGCTTGGAGAGGTCTCCTTTATAACTGCGAGTATTCCAATTTCCCGGGGCATGGAGTAGTTAAACTCAAGTGTGTTCCCATGTAAGAGGAGTGCCAGGTGCAACTCTGATTTTATAACAGTCATAAAGTGAGCGGCAGAGCTGCAGCTGCCCAGCACAGGTCTCAGGAGTCAGAATTGGGATGCTGGAACCTCTCTCTTCCCACACTAACACCCTCCCCCCCGCCCCAAAATCCCCTGAAGACAGGGGACAGCACCTGACAGCTGCTCTCCGTGATACTGCCATAGGGCATGGGTATGGGCACAGCACAGAGCCATGGGGCAGGACCAGTGCAAAGCCACAGGGGTCAGCAAAGCCAGACCAATTCTGTGAGCTTTGCTGGTTAAACAAGATGTTTGGTGATAAATCCCATTAGCAACCTCTCCTTCACTCTTGTTGTGAGCTCACCACTGATGTTTTTGTGTGGTTGGCACTTACATCTCTCTGGGTTGGAAGGAATAAAAATAACTTTGCTCTTTGCAGAATGGAGTTCAGTGTTGTTGCTCCGTGCCTGACATGTGCCTGCCCTGTCTAAATTCAGCTGTCACAGGGGTGGCCTTTGCACCCATCAGAAGTGTGGGGTGATGGTGACATCTCAGGGGATACTCTGAGGGAGGAGCTCTCCTGTAGCAAGGGGTATCCTCTAGGGATTGGCATCATGAGCAGCCTGTGGGCGAGGGTGTTGTGCCATAGGCTATGCCAAATCCCTGGCTGAGTCCTGGCGATGGTGACTGGTAGGTCAGGAAAGGTTTTTAACCTAAAAAGTGGCCATGAACTTCTGCATTTGAGGAGTGCGGGGACAGGTAGAACCTGTCATGTTCCTGGGAAGCAGCAGGGTGGCACGTGGCACCTGGGGTGCAGCGTTTTGGAGACAGCATGGCTGTGCTTGGGCAGAGTGAGCATCACACCCTGACATGGGCATTGCGGACATCACATCCCATTGTGGGCTTTGCAGCCTGGCATAGGCATCCTGTCCCATCGTGGGCATTCCACCCCATCACAGGCATTGCACCCCATCACATCCCGTCATTGGGATCCTGGTATGGGCATTGCAAACCACAGTGGGCATCACACTGGTTTGGGCATCATGTCCCATCACAGGCACTGAACCCTATTGCAGGCAGTGCACCCTGTTATGAGGATCACACCCCATCATGTGCACTGCACCCCATGGTGGGGAAACAGCTCACCTGAGGCTCCCCCAGAGCACTCTGCCAGGCTGGCAGAGGTGGCAGGGGGATAAGCAATGTGGTTCTTCCAGCCAGTTCAACTAAACTGCCAGGAGGAAAGCTAAACCTGTTTCTCTGCCACCCCACCTGCCTGGAAATATTCCCCCTGGAAATGGGCAGGGCTGGGGTGGTTATTACAGTGAAAGCTTGTAATAATAAGCTGCTCATTAGCCCTGAGGATCTCTGGTGGAGGAGACAGCATGGGATTTGCCCCTGGGTAACAAGAGGGTGGGGGAGGAAAAATCCCTTATTGTGTTGGGAAAGTGTTAAAACAAGAGTCAGAGCTACTGGTAGGGAGAGCAGAGCCAAGATTAGAAGACAGGAGCAAAAATAAGACACAGGCTCTTTGCCATGACCTCCCACAACCACTGTCCTCCTGCTCCCCAGGGAAACTGCTGCGCCCAACAGAAATGCCAAGTTCCTTGTGGACCTTTATATACATATCACTTTATTTAGGTAGCTTATTACATGTCAAAATGACAAACACTAAAGGAATCTGAACACATATATAAAAAAGACAACCAACATACACAATAAGGTTATTCTTCTTTGCCCCCCAGATGTGCATCACCCCCAGATGTGCAGCCCGGGGTCCCCTATTTGCAGCAGCTGCACTTGGCAGATGGGGGCCCCTTGCAGACACAGCCCTGTGCACACTTGGCACATCCAGCTGGGCAGCAGGAGCAGCAGCCTGTGGGAGAGACAAAAAAAAATTAAAAAAAAAAAAATAAAAATTATACATTCTTGGGAAGTCTTAGGCTGGGGCTTGCAGGGGGGGTCTCACTGTTCTGGAGACCTCCCATGTACTCATGTCATTCCCTTCTAGCAGCATCCCCATTCTTGGCAGTGTCTGCCAGGGTGTTAATGCACCCATGGCTGGCACTGGAGAGGAAGGGGGAGAGTCTGGAACTCCCAGGGGTTCACCAGGATTCCCTCAGTCCCTCTCTTTGCAATCCCCCATGGCACACAGCTCTGCTGTGGGTGACAGCATCAGGAACACCCAGAAGAAATCCCAGTGCAGGTTTCATCCCCAGCATCCACTTGTGCTGAGCCTGAGGGGCCACTGAGGGGAATGCTCAGGTTTAGGTGCTACTGAGTTACTTGTATTGCCTGGAGAGGGGGTGGGATTCACACTGTGCTCCTTTAGGGGCAAAAAACCATGTGCGAAGAAGAAACTCGCCACTGGCAATGCTAAGAGTGATTTGATTCAGTGCATACACAGACGTGTAGTGAAACCCCCCCGAATGTTTCTGCTCCCGCCTTCCCTCTCGGGGGGCTCACGGATCCCTCTTACCTTTTTTGCACGATGTGCATTTGCAGTTTTTGCATTTGCAGTTGTCCCCGCAGGTGCAGGTGCCACCTAAAACATGGAGAAAAGGAGAAAAAGAGGTTGAGAAGAGGTGGTGGGAGGGGATACCAACAACCCAGACATCCGCGGGGAGCAGCACTGCCTCCCTTCCGAGCATCTACTGATGCTTCAGCCTCGCTCAGAGGGGAGATCACGGCATTCCCAGCCGCTTTCCAGTGAGGTGCTCCCAGGTGACACCGCAGTGCTGGGAGAGGAGTTCAGCTGTTGGCCCAGCCCGTACGAGAGAGAACATCGGGAATGGCGGAGGAGGCCGGCGGGCAGCAGTGCCGGTGTTCCCGCTGGGATGCTGGAGCTCCCGCTGCCCCCGGGATGGAAGGAAACGCTGCCTTACCTGTGGCACAAGGGCAATCCTGAGAGTCCATGTCTGGCTGGGCTGGGTGCCTGCTGTCGGACACGTTGGACGACGGGAAAAAGCTTTGGCAGGAGTCGCAGCCGCCTCCTATTTATCCTTGGCCAGGCGAGAGCGAGTGCAAAACCTCCGCCCCTGCAGCCTGCGCACGGCTCAGCCCGGCGGCTGCCCCGGGCGCTGCTGATTCACTCCCCGGGCGGCGCAGCGTGACCCGGGACTCCCGCATCCCCCCGCGCCCCCTCCCCGCCGTGCTGCGGCAGCAGAGAGAGCTGCCGGGGTCACCACCCTTCTCCGCTGAGATATTGGAAGTGGTGCAGAGAACGGCCGGATCTCATCACACAGATGACACCTGTCTCGGGAGTGTTGCTGCACTCGACGGGGCTGGGGGCTGAGGGGATGCACTCAGGGAGCCCCCACGATTGACTGATTTATTGATTGATGCCAAAATCAATCTGCCAATCTGACTTGGGGGATACATTAATCCAGAAAGTGCCACCCTTGCTGGGAAATTTCAGTCCCTTCCTCTCAGAACTGGCACAGTGGATGATGGGGAACTGGCTCTATGTTGTGACAAGGATTCAGTCCCTGCTTGAGACCCTGTCCTCTGGTTCCTACACCCTCCCTGCAAGCAGGAGCAGCAACAAGCTGGACTGGCCTGGCCAGAGCCTGCCATGCCCTCCCAGTGCCCCAGGACAGTGGCACCCACGTCCCCTTGGCGCCGTGCATGGCACCTCGGGGCCCTGTCTCCTTCCTGGCTGTGGTGCTCCATCCCACTCGTCTGAATTAATTTCCGTGTGCCATTAGCTGGGTGTGCAGGGGAGGAGGGTGACAGGTGAGCTGCCATCACCCTGGTCAACTCCTCCAGCGGGTTTTACCCACCCACTCGAAAGCGCAGTGAGGGTATGGGGTGGGAGGCACAAGAAAAAAAAAAAAAAAAAAAAAAAAAAAAAAAAAAAAAAAAAAAAAAGATGCTTGCTGAGATTTTTAGTGTGGGGACAGTCTGCTTCATGTGCAGGAGGCATTGTCAGCCATGCAGCATCCTTCCTCCTCATTCCTGTGTTTCTGTGAGCTCCTTGGTGTCAGTGATACGCCATCCCAGCTGCCCCCTGCTCTGAGACTCCTTTGCCTTGGGGTTTTATCCCAGCTGGGCTTTTGCCTGAGGTACCTGGCTGAGGCAGTTTGTGGATGCTAATCCAGCCAAAACAGCAGCCCAAGGAGTATTTTTACCACTCAGTTGTCTGGGCTTGTTGGGAACTTGTTTGGTGACCTGATGGGGAGCATTGCCAGCACCCCAACTAAGTGTCTGCTCCAGCCTCTCCAGGCCAGTGTGGGAAATCAGAATGGAAAAGCCTAAGGAAGACAGAGCCAATGGGTCCCTTCCTCAGCTCCTCTACCCTGGAGTGTGGGAATTGACAGTGCTCAAAAAATAGATCTTAGACACCAGACAGTGACTTGAAACCTGTGAGAAAAGCTGGCTTGGGAAACTGTGAGGAGGAACCCAAAACAATCCCTATAAACAATCCCTGTAGATGGCCTCCTCCTGACACCTGGTGTTTTTCCAACTTGTTTACTGGTGAAGATGTTTACAAGAAAGTGGTGTTCTAAACAACCAATCCTATTCATTGTACCAAAACATTGTCTAAAAAGAATCTCTCTTTCAATAAATTTTGCTATAATGCCCTCTGAAGAGGTTGAGGTTTTATGTATCGTTACACGGCCGTCCTGAATCATAATGATACTGGAGCAGCTTGTCAGTGCCCTGACGTGCCAGCCCTGCAGTCTTGTGAATGTCACACTGCTGCTGATGCACCAGGGTGTGATGGCAGGGGACGGTGCCAGGGACCAGGTGCATGCTGAGAGTGTTACTGATCCTGTGGGAGCAGGGAAACACAAACATGGGAAACACATGTGCAAATGGTCACCTGTCACGCTGGCCACAGCCCACTGTACTGTGTTGGTGTCATGACAGAGGGACAACATCTCCCTGGGATCTTGCATTTGCTCTGTTCCTTGGCTGAAATGATCAGCCAAGCACTATATATGCTGAGGGAAATGCTTCTTGCCGTGTTGTGATGGATTAATGGGGAACAGCAATATCACTCTTTCATCTGTTGTGTCTTCCCCCACTGGCTGGCACCTTTGGCCACACAGGCAAAAATTGGCCCTGTCCCCAGCTGGTGGTGGCCCAGGGATATGGGGACAGGTGGTTTCTCCAAAGTGGTCCTCTCCTCTAGCCTAGGGGAGGAAGGTGAAGCCTACACAAAGGGAAGAGAACAATCTCTGCCATGAAAGGACAGGGTGCAGGAAAAGCTTTCCAGTATTTGTTTTCAGTCAGACCTCAGCCCTTTTTACCTTCTTTCCTTTCTTTCTGCACAAAGGAAAAAAGCATCTTCCAGGTGATGTAGGACCGGGAGTCAAGACTGGTAGATCTTACATTGCTCCTGGTCTATTCTGTAATTGATTTGGGATACATTCTATAATTAATTTGGGATTAGACTAGAATAGTGGGTTGTCAGGCAGATACACACCAATCAGACCACCTCCAGAAAGCAACCTGTGATTGTGGTGACAATGATGAGCTGAGGACACCTTCCTGCTGTTTAAATACCCCCAGTGACAAGGTCTTGCCAGCCTCAGTTTGCCTTCTGGCCCGTGCTCTCCATGTGCCTGGGGGTTCTCCATCATTTAAATGGGCCTGATCTTGCTCCCCAGGGCTGAGCAAAACAGGCAGGATCCTTGCACAGAGTTTATTCACCAGCCCTTGCCATACCAGAGCTGTAACCCTTGGCTCTCATGTCCCCTGCGTGGGATTCCTGGCTCTGTCCCCAGGCATATCCGTGGCAATTACCCCCGGAGACTGCTGGGTGGGTGAGTCAGCATGTGATGCTCCAGCGCTCGAGGCAGAGCCGGAGATGACTTTCACCGGGGAGGATGGTGATGGCTGAGCATCACCATGGACATGCCAGGGACAGGACTCCCTAGAAAGGAGAGAAGGAGGCTGACAGGACAGTGTGGTGGAGGCACCTGTTCCTGTGACACCTGGGGTGTCTAGAGCTGATTACTGAAGGTAATCTACAGGACGGTGTCAGGGCTGGTGCCGGTGACTGGCAGTGACTCAAGGCTGGTGCCAGGCAGACGAGGAGGGAGGCACAGCAGCCAGCTCCCGTGGAGGTGAGCTGGCACAGGTCTGCCTTGGCTCTCTGCTGAAGGACACGTGGCTCCAGTCACCTGTGGGCACGCGGAGACAAGTAATGGACCAGCATCAGTCCCCAGCTGCCTGTGGGGCAGCCACCCAGCACATCACCTTCTGGGGACCCTGCAGACTACTACAAGTCTCTTTCTCATGGCGCTTGTCCCCCAAAGTGCTTGCTCTGGGCTCATCATCCCCTCTGGAGCAGTGATGGGTTTGGTGACCCCTCCTTCACCCAGATACAACATCCCGGGCAACCAGGGGGCTCTTCTGGCAAAGCACCATGGCTTGGTGGGTACAGACTGTGGGTAGGAATGCAGGGACCCACGAACCCTGTGTGGGCACAGCACCAAGACCATTGGGGTACAGTCCTTGGGGGTACCATGCCCCTCACCATTGCCTATTGCTTGCCAGGCAGGATGCTGATGCAGGGTACCCAGGGATGGCCTCAACATTGCAGCAGCAGCAAGGGTAGCTCAGCTCTGCCTGCTCCAGCGGCCTCTTTGTGTTGGTCTCTGGGCAGGAGAGCTGTGGCTGGCCAGGGCTCAGCTGCCAGAGGTACATGGAACCGCAGCCCACCTGGGACCAGCGTTTTAAATCCAAATAGGGAAAATAAAAAGTATTTTAGCACCCAGCAAACACCCAGAACGTGCTAGTGCTGAAAGCCAGCAGGAAGCCCTAGGAGTGATTGCTGCTTAGAAAGCAGGCTTGGCTTTGATCCGAATCTCAGGTTATTGTTTGCTGATGATAAACAAGTGTTTGAAACACGGGAAATAGGTGCTGACGTAGTTTTATTTTGCTGGCGCTTGCCAGGTCTTTGGCAGAGGAGGAAGAGGGTGAATCACCCCTTGTCTGCCCTGGGAAGCCATTCCCAACCACTCCCCGTGTGCATAGGCAAAGCCTTGGAAATATTTGAGAGTGAAACCGGATCAGTGGGGTGGCTTCAGGCTGTGGAGATTTCTTTCTTTTTCCCAGAAAACTGGGAGCAAAGACTTGTTCTGCTCTCAGTGGCAGACATAAGCTAAGTCCATGTCTGTTCTCCCTCCTTACATCTTCCCGGGAAGCTGCCTGCTTCCACGCCAGCACCTTGATTGCAGCTTTAGGAAAATACATCCCAGCTAGGGCTTCTCCAATACCAGCCATCAGCAAAGACGTGGCATGTCCCATTTTCCTGGGGAAATGCCCTCCTCGGGGACTTGCTGGCCCACATCACGTCTGTAACCATAGGAAGGCACCTTCAGCGAGGGCCCGCTGGCAGTGGGAAGGGGACGGGCAGATTTCCATTAAGCAGGAATTGCTCGGCGTGCAATCCTGGGACGCTTTCACAAGCCGGCAGCGCTCTTTGATGTGGGCTCTTTGGGAGCCGCCCTGTGACCCAGCCGGCTGCGCTGGGGCTGGGACTCCCAAGGCCGGGATTATGAGTCGGGCTCAGCTGCCGGCTCATCCTGTGGCTCCAGGCGAGGGCTTGGCCCTTACTCCTTATTTTTTATCTGAAACAGAGCTATCGATATTACTTTCCCCTTGAAAAAGCAGTGTGGAGAGGGTGGGGATCTGCTACTTACTGACTTATGGGGAGAAGGGAAAGGAAGAAATGCTGAATTGATGCCATGAAGGAGGGTAAACTGACCTTGCAAAGTTCCCGCCAGTTTTGGGATGTGCATCCTGAGAGACCCCAGTGCAAGGTGGGAGCTCCTGCCTGGCAGGACAGGCTTTTGGGGCCAGGTGATGTGCGTTGGGGCATGTCTGGAAGATGAAAGGGCTGATTCTTCTTTTGATCATGAAATTCTCATAAATGTTAATGGGAATTACTTCGAGGTCTAACGAGGGTTGAATTGCAGCCCCCAAGGGAAGGAAGGGGGTGAGGACCAACCAGGCTTTGGCTGGGAAATAAAAGTGCTTGAATTTACCTGGTCCCCCACCTTTGAGAGCAGAAAACCAGTGGGTCAGGGGCTGCCCAGCATCCTTGCATACTCTTCTGGGAAAAGGGTTTTCCAGGTATCCCCTACTTTGCCCAACACTGCTGGCAACTGCATGACTACATGACAGGTTCTAAGCATCACCTTAACTCCAGGCATCATTTTAATTCACCAATCTAATGCTTTCCCATTGTACAGTTTGGATTTTCTTCTTTTTCTTTGGTTTTGTTTTTTTCCTTACATCTTCCCTTCCCTTTTGTGTCTTTCAGGTTCCCACAGACTTCAAACTCACCTGCTCCAACTACCCGCCACCTCCCCTGGCTGAAACGTGACCCAAAGTTTCCAAGTATCGTTACCTTGGGCATATTTAATTATTGTATTCCCCTTTAGTTGCTAATTAGAAGCCAGGAGTAGAGGGGATGAGTAATTCCCTGGGATGTCAAGTACATACTTGCCTGAGCTTGCAAAGAAAACATCAGCCCCCTCAGTATAAAGGTGTGAAATAAAAGGATGTGATATTTTCCTTGATGTCTTTATAGCCTTTCTCCTGAGATCCAGAGATCCTTGTTGTCTATCCTGGGAATGATTCATGCAGCTGCTGGGCTGGATCCTGCCTCCCCCAAGAGCAGCATAGCTGTAGAGGAAGGATCTGGCACAAAAGCTCTTTACATCCCCATCCAAAAGTGTCTCCCATCCCAGGAATGGGCATGGGATGGGGGCAAGAAATGCTCCAGCTGGGGGAGCAAACCTGGGGTGGCGAAAGAGAAAAGCTCCTGCAGACAGGGTCATTCTTCATTTTAAGGAATACTCAAGTGTGCAGATGCAATTGCTCATCCCTCCCCACTCCCTCTAGCCATATAATCCCCCTCCTTGAAGGATGGGAATGGTTATTTTTAGCCAATATTTTCCCAAACTCAGTATCTGAGCACTCCTCAGCATTCCTCTGCCAGGCAGATAAAGGCATAGTGAATTTTTGGTTACATTGGAAGTCTTTTCCAAGAAACAGCTTCTGGGTGTGCGATAATTCTCATACCTGTTGTGCTGTCAGGTCCAGCTTCTCCATGCAAGCTGCCTAGAAAGCCAGCAATCTGTGCCAAGCATGTTTGATTATATAATCTCTATCTATATCTAATTTATTGTATAATATTATATTAAATCATAGTGGCTTAAACAATGTTATTTTAAATTATTATAGTGTATCAATTAAGTTAGTAGGAGCTAGAAAAGACAAAGCACTCATCACAGGGCATTGCCTTGCCAAGCCTGTGCAGACTGGCCAGGAAGCAGGATGATGATGGTCTCTTGCTGGATTTTAAGACCCCTGTTGCAGTGAAGAAGCTGAATAATCCCTCAACTACAGTCAAATTAATCTGGGCTGCAAAGCAGCCCTTTTCTGTGAAGCAGTGAAACCCAGGGGCTTAGTGAGGATTTTATGGGATTTCTCCCCTTGTAAAAGTGGCAAAAACTGCATGCTGTACCTTTGGATGTAAATAAATTTTAGTATGTTTTATTACTTTATTTATAAAATAAACACATTTAATTTAACTTTATAGATGATGGGCCTTTCAAACAAAGAGAAATGAGTGCTAAAAGCACGATTTGAATATTAAGAGTTTCAGAGCCAGCTGATTCAAAGTGGCAGCTGTAATTTAACTGTATTGCAGACATGCCAAACCCAATACCATAATTAGTGATTCAAAATAATATTTACAGCTCAAATCATACATATTTAGCAAGAAGTTGAATTTTCCATCTATTTACAATTTTACCAGCTTAAAAAGGTCTCTAAGCGCAGTTTCCCCCCCATTTTGCTTGGTTGGGTTTGAAGAGCTTGGCAGAGCAATGCTCAGCACTGCTGGGAGGGGAGCTGGGGATTTTGTCACCGCCTATGGCACGGGGTTGAAACTGAGTGATCTTTAATGTCCTTTCCAAACCAAACCATTCTAGAATTCTGCATTTTTTCCTGCGAAGACAACAGTGTTTGCTGGCCTAGAGCAACATCCCACTGCGTGCCTGAGTTCACGCCAGTGCTTTGCCTTTGTGCTCTGGTACCCAAACCAGCATGAGGGAGGGGGGACCCACTGCACGGCTGGCACTGACACCCACGCTCACCCCAAACAGAGCTACAGAGGGGAAAAAACACCCTCCTTAATATGCTGCACGCAATTGCTGCCTCGTTATCCACAAATATAATGGCACATTGATAGAGGTGCCAGAGAACCTCCGTAAAAACAATTAAAAAAAAGAGGAAAAGGAGGTTGTCACATTCAGAATCGCATGATCCTTGTTTGAGTGCTGCTTTTTACAGCCCTCCTTCGCATGCGGGGCAGGGACACTGTTGCTGGTCAGGGCCCGGCCAACGCACAAGGAAATGCCAACTGGGATGTGTCTGCCAGCTCTCCTAGAAATAAATGAATCTGTGCCTCAAACCAGTGGCCTTTGCAGGGAAGGAAGTGCTGTTTTTTCAGTGCATCCTCTTCCAAACTTGCTTTTTGCTAGGATGGAGGTGATAATGTCCCAGTGCAGGTGATGGATTCAGGCACTGTCAGAGAGCACTGTCTATTTACAGCACCCATGAGGGTTATCATGTTAAAGTATTTCTTAAACCTTAAATAATTGGAGAATTTCTAAAGTTATTACCTTGAGCCAGAGGTTCCCTATCCAGCCTGTGTCTGGGCAGGGAGTGGGCACTGCAGGGAGACCCATGAGGGTCTACATACCAAAATCCACACTAGGATGGGCACCAGCATCAGTGTTTACACTGTGGCTCTGTGAGGGTTTGCCCTCTATCCTCCTCATCTCCAACCTCCTCCCAGTGTCCCAATGGCTGAATTCTGTAGGATCCAGGGCATAATCCCACAAAGCAGCAGTAATGATGTTCTGAGGCTGTGCTTTTGGCTTCACAGGACATTGTAATTCTGGGTTGGGTTTTACTGGCTTGGAGACCTCTCAGTTGGAGATGCTCCTGGCAAGGTGTAAATAAGGGGGTGTGTGGCAGCCAGCAGGCAACAAAGGGTCAGGCGAGGGCACTGGGGACAGAGGGGGCAGCCCTTGGCCCCAACTGGGTGCTGACCCTGCAGAGAAGCTGGGACTGAGATGGCAATGTGGGTGTTGGAGGCCACTGCAGCTGCCCACGGGGGAAATTTCTTCTACCCTTCTGTCCCCGGTTGCCCTCCAGTACCTCCCCCAGTACTCCTGACCTCTACAAACGCCTCTCCTAGTTCCACACCTCCAACTGCCCCCTGCATCCCAAAATACCTCTCAGTTCTTCTGACCTCTGCGTTTGTCCTCCTGGCCCTTTAATCCCACACACCATCTCTCCCAGATTCACCCTAATATCTCCAGTTGCACCCCCAACCTCCCCATATCCCTCTGAGTGACCCCCACCTCCTCCACTCCTACGCCCCAGCTGCCCTGACCTTTGCAACTGCCGACCCAGTGCTACCCCATGTCCCCACCTGCCTGCCCTCTACTTCACTAACTGCCCCCTCAGTCCCTCTGCCCTGCTACCCCAGTCCCATCCTCCCCATTGTCCCCGGTCCCACTGTCCTGTTCGCCAGTCCCATCACCCCCATTGTCCCCGATCCCATTGCCTTGCTCCCCGGTCCCGTCTCCCGCACTGTCCCCGATCCCACTGTCCTGCTCCCCGGTCCCGTCTCCCCCACTGTCTCCGATCCCACTGTCCTGCTCCCCGGTCCCGTCTCCCCCACTGTCCCCGGTCCCCTCATCTCCCCCATTGTCCCCGGTCCCGTCTCCCCCATTGTTCCCGGTCCCGTCTCCCGCACAGCCCCCGGTCCCCCCATCTCCCCCATTGCCCCCGATCCCATCTCCCCCATTGTCCCCGATCCCATCTCCCCCATTGCCCCCGGTCCCGTCTCCCCCATTGTCCCTGATCCCACTGTCCTGCTCCCCGGTCCCGTCTCCCGCACAGTCCCCGGTCCCATCTCCCCCATTGCCCCCGGTCTCGTCTCCCGCACAGTCCCCGGTCTCGTCTCCCGCACAGTCCCCGGTCCCCCATGTCCCCCCATGTCCCCCCGCCCACATTCACCGCCCCCCGCCCCGGCCCACAGCGCCCCCCAGCGGCCGCCCTCGGGCCGCTCCCCTCCCGCTGAGGCGGCGCCTGCGCATGCGCGCCTGCGGTGCCGGTGGATCGGCGTCCGGCGCGGCCCGGCCCGGCCCGGCTTCCCCCGCCCCGCCCCGCCCCGCCGCCCCTCGCCCGTCATGTTGGTGCCCGTGTTCACGCTGAAGCTCAACCACAAGATCCTGCCCCGCATGGTGGCGCTGGGCCGGTACGACGGGACGCACCCCTGCCTGGCGGCCGCCACGCAGGCGGGCAAGGTAACGGGGCAGGAGCAGCGGCGGCGCGGCCTGGCCCGGCCGAGCAGCCCCGGCCGAACAGCCCCGGCGATAACCCCCGCCGGGTGCTCTGAGGCGGGGCTGAGCCGAGCCAGGAGCTGGGGGTCGTGCCCCTCGCCCTCCGCACGCCCGTGGCCCAGGCGCCCGAGCTGCGTGCGGGCACGGGGCCGCGGCGCTCCGGCCTCGCGGTGCTGCAGCACGGAGCTTGCCAACATTAACTGCGAGTGACGGAGTGAGCAGTAGCAAAGAGAGGCTGTGGCGTCTCCAGCCCTGGGGATATTCAAAAGCTGTCTAGACACAACCTGGAGTAACACGCTCTGGGGGGACCCTGTTGGAGTAGGAGGTTGGACTAGATGACTTCTGTGGCTTCTTCCAGCCTGAACCACGTTACAGACCCAAGTCTCTAAGGAAAATCACGTTTTCTAGGGACCAGTGGGATTTTTTTAAGCCGTGGATTTTATCCTGCAGCTCTCAGGGCAGTGAGCCTTGGCACGGTTACAAACCAAGCTCTGTGCTGATAACGGGGCTGAGGTTTCTGTGGGTGATGCACAAAACAGCCTGACGGGAACAGAGAGCAGCATCCTGTGTGCTCTCTTTGAGTTAGAAACGTAAACAAAACAAGATTAAGTACAACCTGAATAATAAAGCATAGGTTGAAACATAAACCCACAGAGGTGCTTAGGTTATAAATACAAACAGGGTTAATCTGTGATGTTTCCCTGTATTATTAATTTTATTTTGACACCTTGAGGAACAGCATAGAACAAGGGCTTGTCTGAGGGTCAGACTGCACAGCCAAAAAGCAAACTGTTGAGCCTGTGATCCTCTGATTTGGTTCCAGGCAATTACAGTGATTGAGCATTGGTCAGTGAGAGTAAAACCATATTTATCATTCATCCTTTTTAAGTTAACCATGTTCACCTACAGATGGAGGTTACAGATATGTACCAGGTAAATTGTCCTAAATGTCTGGGGTGTTTTGGAAATACTGCTACCAGCTGGAGGTAATTTGTTTAGTTTGTTGTTGCTCCCTTTGGTTTCCTATTTTTGCCTTATTCTGAAGGCTTGTCAGTTGTCATTTTCAGAAATAAACAGAACAGTGATGTTGCAGCTCCACTGGCCAGAACACTGTTTTTCCTGCCATTTCCCTTTTTCTAGTATAGTTTAAAGGATAACTGTGAGGGAAACTCAATAACTGTCAGTAAAACCCCCCTGTCTTTTGTCCCCATTGCAGTTATTATCCAAACAATAGTCTTTGCTGTTTGTATACAAACAGATACATGTGTGTATTAATATTTATATCTTTGTTTCTACAGGTTTTTATTCACAATCCTCATGCCCGGGGACAGAGAACAAACACAAACCGAATGGTGCCAAGTAACCAAGATTCAGACATTTCTCTTCTGAACATTAATCAAGGGATCACGTGTCTGACGTCGGGGGTGCTGAACCCTCAGCTGGGTTATGATTGTCTTCTCGTTGGAACACAGACTAATTTATTGGCTTATGATGTGTATAACAACTCAGATTTGTTTTACAGAGAGGCAAGTTGATTTAACTGTCTTTTTTTTTAGTATCCCCATCATATTCTGTTTCTTTGAACTGTAAAGATTACAGTTTTTACATGACTTTGTCAATTAATTATGTGTCTGTGCTATGCATTATTCCTGCTGCTGTATTCAGAACATTTTGTCTCTAGAATATCTGCAATATTTCAAAATTAATAGATGAAAATTTACTCTCACACATACATTGCATTCGTATGTCATATCCCCTTGCAAGACCACATTAAAAAAATTAGGCCTTCAGAGCTCAGCTAAACTGACAGTGATAATGTTGGAAGTTCTCTTCTTCATTTGTGTGCTCTAATGTATTATTGTCTGCTATTTCTTTTTTCTTTAATGCTTCTCTGTAGGTTTCAGATGGGGCCAATGCAATAGTTCTTGGAAGGCTGGGAGATATTTCACCTCCCCTTGCTATTATTGGTGGAAACTGTGCCCTGCAGGGCTTTGATTGTGAAGGAAATGACCGTTTTTGGACGGTAAGGCCACACATAATGGTTTTGATCTTATTAGAAGATTCTTTCAATGGCACTAAATCATCTTGGTTTTTTTTTAATAGAATAACTATTAATTTTGTTGTTGATTGTTCTTAATTTATCTCAGGCCTTAAACTGTGTCTTGGCCATGTATTCAGTGCAGTCAGTGTTGTTCAGTGTTACTTGAACACTGTGTCAATTGTTCTGTTGCAGTTGAGATAATAAAAATAATTCAGCTTCTGACAGCAATGACCATCACTGAGTACTGTCCTTCTCTTTGTAGGTTACTGGAGATAATGTTCGATCCTTAGCACTGTGTGACTTTGATGATGATGGGAAAACTGAGGTTTGTAGCCATTTGCACATAAATTCAGCTGCTCTTGTGGTCTTGTAGTGAAATGATAATAAAAAAAAAATTAGATTATCAGATACAACTGACTTACATCACCAGTTAAAGTTTCTCATTTTTTTTAATGCCAAGAGCAGTACAATGAAATGCCTGTGATCATCAGTTGGCAAGGAATTTATTTCAGTGATATTTCTTGAATATGGTTATGAACTCTTAAATTTTAGAGAAACAACTTGCAAGCTTACATGTAAAAGTGAACTTTTAAACGGCTATTCTTTTGAAGAGCTTCACTTACACTTGGTAAAATCAAGAAATCTGTCTTCACATCCAGCCCTTCTGTTTCCTTATAGTGACATGGAGAAATGAAATCCTTTTTGTTTGTTGAATTAAATGGCAACAACTTGTAATGCACATCTTGCTGTTAATGAGAGAAATGTAGGGAATATTAAGGAGTGAGGATGCAGAAGACCAAATTCAATGCCTGTTGGTATAATCATTTACATCAAAATAAACCCACTTTTACTCCTACTTTGCAGTAGTGGCAGCCACCACTTAGGTCAGAGGAGCAGAGATGATTGATACTTGAATTCATTGGGGTTTGCTTGTCTTGGGGTTTTATTGTGTCTATTTGTTTGGTTGGTTTTTTTCAAATGAGGGGTCTTCAGTGGAACACTGGCAACATTTCATAGGTCTGTTAAAAGTTTTTCATTGCTGGACTTGAAATATTTGTTTGTCCTCTGGATCCTGGCACTTGCTTCTTTAGCTTGAATAATTATTTTTAAAGAACACTATTTTTTTTTCAGCTTCTTGTTGGCTCTGAAGATTTTGACATCCGTGTGTTTAAAGAAGATGAGATTGTGGCAGAAATGTCAGAGACAGAGGTAAATTATTTGTGGCTTATGTTTGTTATAGTTGCTGACAGAGCTGAAAGTGTTGTATACTCTAAAGCTTCTCTGGTTCAGATTTATTGTGTAGTTAAGTAGTTACTCAACTATTTGGCACAGTATCTATTCTGTTAGAACTGCAAAAGTTTGAGTTTAATAATGTCTTTCATTATGCAGGGGGCTTTTTGCTTTGTTTATTTACAAACCTTTCACTCCACTGAGAAAAGTGACTGTTCTTGGCTGACAGTCAGGACCCTGTGCAAGGGTGATTAAGGTTGCTGGATTGTGGTTGAAGCTCTTAGTGTCCTTTGAGTAAAAGGATGTCTTCTACAGTTTTCCTCAAATGTTTTTGATGCAGTCATGATGATGTAATTTGCCCCTGTGTGTATATCCACACAGTGCATGACAGGGTAGAAGGGGGATGCCCAGGCAAAACTGGAAGATTATATTGCAATTGGGGTTACACAATGGCTAAATAAAATAGCTATGGTGACTAAAGTAAGGTATGGGGCAGATAGGTTTACAGAGGGATAAATAAAAGGTGTAGGAGTTGCTGTTTAGCTTAAGAACTGAGAGAAGATGCCCACGGATGTTAGTTTCTAGGAAGGGAGTCAAATACCCTTATCACTGCATTTAGAAGTGTTCTCAGTGTTCTCATGGCCCTTCTGGACCCAAGGTAGAGTAAGGTCACAGACCTTTGTCCTTGAAGATCTGAGGCCTCCCTGCTGCTCAAGATGGGACTAAAAGGCTTAGCTAATAAACCACTTATGAAGAGCTATAAAAGACAAAGCCAGGTACTGTTCTGGAAAAGGAGGTTGTTGCTATCACTACAATTAGAACTGGGCCTGTAATATGTCCTGCTCTCTGTGCAGTGGCTAGTCTGGTCGTTAGATATTTCAAATTAAAGGGATGCTAAAGGTCTGTCACTCTCAAGTGTGATTTATTTCCAGATCCTCAGTAGAATTGTTCTAAATTCACACCTGCAGTCATAGGAGGCCTGTTACAATTCTACTGTTCTAAGATAAAAGGACACAGCTGAATCAAAACATTTCTTTTTAGGAGGCTAAATTCAGGGAAAAGTGTCTTTGTACATTATGTTTGGTTTGGAAGTCTTGGATAGTTTTTGTTTTCTGTTTTTAATCACTTACTCTGGTGAAGCTGAAGCTGTAGACTTTTGTGGTTCTTATAAATGGACAATAAATGTGGGTTTATTGTTACCTTTGAGTTTCTGTCTCTTGCTGTGGTCTTCTCTCACTACTGGGTGCTTATAATTCAGTTTGATACTTAGGAAATACTCTGCAGAAGGTTGTGAGAGTAAAGAATAAAGGGTTTGGAAACAAAGTTTTGTGGTAAAACATCCAAGGGACACAGTCAGATGAGTTTAAAGAAGAAGTTGGAGAAGAATTTAATTGAAGGAAGTCTCCTGTGCCATGTTGTAGAAGATCAGACAGATGATTGCAATTGTTCCTTCTGACATTAAAATCTCTAATCTTAGCGTGTGGAAAAACCTGCATTTCCAAGCCCTGAGAACTGTAGCTCAGTGAGGAATGGGTCTTAAAAGGACTGAGAAACAGGCCAAGTTATGACTCTCAGGTCTTCCCCAGAGCTTATTCAGGTAGGACACTTAGCCTGGTGTTCCAGTTGTGTTCCAAAGGAGTCCAGCTGTGGGAATTTTTAATTTTTAACTTACTAGTACTGAGCAAAGATTTTCTACCAATAATATTTCTGGGGCTTTCATAACCTGGGCAAGTTGAACTTTTGGCATCATCAGCTCCTTAAGGTTAAGGAATATTGTGTGTATTTCTCAATGATAGTGTGTTAGCACTGATGACCACAGGAATCCTATGAGCAGTTGTTTTGCTGCCTGTGGTAGGAAATAGTTGGTCAAAGTACACAGTTTGAGGGCAGTTCTGCAATCCTTGCTGAAGCGTGTCCTAACATTGGCAATACAGCTTGTGTGAGGAAATCCTACAAGACCTTCAGTGATTTCAGACTGATTCTTAGAAGTAGTTACTTCAGTATTCAATCCTTCCTACAACAGACTTACTTGCCATTTAAGAAATGTAGGATTCATATGATAGATGTGTAGGCTGTTCCATGTTAGCTGAAGTTGCACAGGGTCTCACTCCTGTGTCCTCTGTGTCCCTCTCTTGCCCACCAGACCATCACTGCCCTTAGCCCCATGTATGGCAGTCGCTTTGGCTACGCTCTCGCCAATGGCACCGTCGGAGTTTACAACAAGACAGCGCGCTACTGGAGGATTAAGGTTAGTCCACTGTTGGAGTATCATCACTGGAAGCTTGAAGGCTGCCAGGAGACTTGGTATCTAATTTCGGGTCATTCGATGTTACCCTTAGGTGAACTTTGCTGAGCAGAGAACTTAATGTAATTTTGTTCTTACAAAATCTATTTGTTTTTATAGGCTCGTATAAAATACCAGGTCAGTTCCTGCAGTACTTTTGGGCTGTTGGTGGTGGTTTAAACAATAGTGATACAACCATACAACAAGGGATTCTTCAGCTTAACAAGAGACATTCAAATTCATGTTAGAAAATCCTCTGGCTGAATCAATACACTGTTTTTCAGAAACTGAAATACTGCATTGTCTATGTTCAAGGTTAATTTTTCTCATCAACAGTGATTTCCTGCACCAGCAAATCAGTTTGGCAAGATCCTTTGCTGATGCTCATTTTAATATTCTTAATATAACGCAGAATAGTATATTTAGTAGTAATAAGAAGATTGCTCAAGAGGTGTCAGGAAGAGGCTCATGGTTGTCCTCAGTAGTCTAATTTTATTACAGTGTTGAGGCCCTGATATTTTTTCCCTAGAGGATTTGATTTTTTGCACTTTGTTTTTGTGAGTTCTAATCATCTATTTTGATGGAAATACGTTTAAAGGAACAATCAGGTCCTTTGAAAGCAGTGTACTAGGTTAGTAGTGCAAGGGCTAAGGTGTCACACGTGTCTGGGACCTTAGAAATAGTAATGCTCAAACTTCCTGTTGAGAGGCATAGTTGTATTCTTTTCTGTACTCTCTGTAGTCTCACAATCCAGTGTTTTCCAAGTGGCAAGCATGTGATGTTTAGAGAATGTATCCAAAGCTTGATTTGTTCTTTCTTTCCTGCCCTCAGTCAAAAAACCAAGCAATGAGCATACATGCGTTTGACCTGAACTCTGATGGAGTGTGTGAGTTGATCACTGGCTGGTCTAATGGGAAGGTGAGTTTATGCAGGGGGAAAATGAGGAGCTGTAGATATGGGGGCTGTGTTTGAACAAAGCTGTTAAGTTATCTGAAGAACAGCAACCCAAAAATGAAAAATACTTAGAAACCTGAGCACTGCAGATCTACTGCAATAAACCTAGTTTGGCTGGTGGGTCCTGTGCCAAGTGCAAGATCAGAGAAAAGCTGCTTCCCCTGCTTAGCTCAGAGTCAATTGCTAAGGTGTGGCAAGTTGTTTCCATGGCAGCAGAGATCATATGCCACATCCTAGAGTTCTTGAGTGTCTATTCAGGTGTGTCTTGAGGACACACTAATAATCCTCTGCAGTGTGTTCTGAATGTTCCCAAACTACAGGGAAGACAAAGCAGTTATGTAACAGGAAAGCAGCATCAGTCTTGACTGTGGCAGGATTAATCAAGGATATTTCATTTTATGTAGAGGCGTTCTATACAGCTCAGTTTTAGTCTTTCAAGCCTGTTCCTTGGTATTCTCCTTTGCCAGAAATGACTGTTTTAACTGCCACATCTCTCCTGGATGCAGCTTGCCAGGTTTTTCTGTAAAGCTGTGCTTTTTTTCTTCACACCTCTCCTTACTCTCATTAGCCTGCGGCACTTTAATAAATTCATATCAAGCTGGCAGTCTGGAGCCCAGATGTGTTGTAACTTACATTGGATTAGATGTGTAACATTGTTAAAGAGAGGACCTCTCCTTGCTTTGCTCCTGTTCTTTTCCACTGATTGTCTCTGCCCAATTTGTTGGTCTGAAACAGTCTATACTCCATAGAAGGAGTAATGCTGTGACCTGTGCTTTGGAAAATACACAGTGCATGGAACTTAGCTCACCTCACCCTTCTTATCGAATGAAAGATAATTGAAGGTTGTGGTATTTGTGTGTAAAAATAATTCACCACACAAGAGCTGCAGCTGAGAGGAGAGATTGTAAATACTGCAGTAAAGTTATTTCTGGTTTAGTCCCATCATTGCTGCATCATATGTGCATAACCTTTCCAGTGTAGACTTGCAGTCCCTTTAATTTCCTTCCTTTTTTAGTTTTGTAACTTAGGGAAGCATCTCTGAGGAGAAGTTCCTTCTAGCTCCTTCTAGAGTCTGCCTAGAGGTCATTTCTTAATAGTACTTTTTTCATGTGAGGTGTTTGGATGAGCAGAGCTGCAGCTTCACCTGCAGTTCTGTATGCAGAGCTGGCTTTCATTTAGCTGCTCAGAGTATGGCATGACATGTGTTTTAGAGTTGGCTTTTCTCTTCATGCTGGGGCTTGGAACTTTTTGTTGTTCCAGGTTGATGCACGCAGTGACCGCACTGGGGAGGTCATCTTTAAGGACAACTTTGGTTCCTCGATTGCAGGACTGGTGGAGGGGGATTACAGAATGGATGGGAGCACCCAGCTGATCTGCTGCTCAATAGATGGTGAAGGTAAAAGCATTGTTCAGGATGTTAATGTAATACACAGCAGTATCAGGCACATCACATCATCTCAGATTAGCTAAACATTGTTTTGGTTCCAGCATTTTGTGTGCCAATTTCCCTTAGCTTTATGTGCAGTTAGGGGAATTTTGAGTTATGCTATCTGCAAACAGGGTTTTGAATATTGCCTTCTCTGTGAGAATCAGCACGTGTTTCATTATGATCCAAGAAACTATCAAAATTCATTTGTTTAATGGAAGAAACCCCATCCTAATTCAAAGATAATGATATTCAGTACAGACTCTGGTTCTTCAGGCTACATTATAATAGATGAATGTATAGGAAATTTTTTTTCTATGTTTTAATTCTTTGGCTGCTTTACAGTTGGTAAAGGTGTTTAAAGAACTATGGGTGTGTGTGTTTTGGTCTTCTGCAGATGAAGAGTTTTTATATTAGACATTTTAGATGTTAACAGCACTTTATTTCCTGGAAAATGCTATCCTGAGACTGGAGAAGTGGTGGATATATCCCACCATGCATTCAACAAGTCAGACCTTGCTATTGTGAGTGGAAATAAATATGATCACAGACGATTTAAATAAGCTTAGTATGAATTTACAGGGATGGCTCCGGGAAAGACACTGGTGTGATTATCCGACTCCTTGGCGTCAGTGGCCTGAGACAAGCAGGTCTGGCACAACCCATTTGAAACAAGAGCCTGTCCTTGTTAAATAGCAGAGTGTTTTGCTGTCTTTCTTAATCACAGGCTGTGGGGATTTGCTGGGCTTCAGCTCATAAACCTTTTTCCCAAGCTTACAAAAGGGGAAGCATTGTAAGCAGTTCTGGAGAACCTTTTCTTAGCAGAATTGTGTAGGTTGGTGTCAGTGAGCATGATCATCCTTTTCTGATGGGTCCATTGTAAACAAGCCTTGGCATGATGGGGATCCCTTTAGGCCTTTATAATTAGTTATGTGGGGTTATATAGACAATATTATTAGAGTTCCCTTTGGGACCAGCATCCTTTCACATGAGGTGTTCTCCTGTGTTGCACTGTTTTTTCTCTTGCTCTCATTTTAAATAAATGATTTGCTCAGAAATAATGAAATGTGTCATCAGAGGACAATGTGCAAGCTGAATGATTTCAGGTTCCACTCAACTTTTTACAGGGCAGCAGTCATTTGCAGTCAGGCAGCATATTTTTCCCAGGTAAAAGATTTTTGTCCTGGGCTTTCATTGTCAGAGCTTCAATCAGGGCACACAGCCTTAGAGCAAAATGAAAGTAGTCTCATCACCTGTTCAGGTCCTCTGTGTCCACAGAGGTATTTCCTCAACACTCTGCTCCACTGGGCTACTGGGAAACAAGTCTTACCCCTTGAAGTGAAGTATCCCTTGATTTGAGAAAAAACTAATGTGGGTAAATCTTGTTTACTGGCTGATTAACAGTGACTTACAGTCACTTCCAGACAGCAACAACTCCTCTGACCAGCTCTAGAAATCCAGGCACACACTGTATTAATTTTGCATAATTGTAAACTTGCCTAAGCACCTGAAAGAATGATTGCAGTGGGAATCCTGTTGCAAAAGGACTGGGTGCTGCACTTGTTTAGTCAGGTGAGTACAGCTTAAAGACAAGTTTGAAATTCACCTTCTTTATTTATTTTTATTTTTTTTAACATGCAGTTCTCTTGCCCCAGTCACCAGGAAAGTGAGAGCCTCTGTGGATCTAAATCAGTGGTCAGGTTTTCAGCTGAATAGTTCTAGCTGAAGACCAGAACTGGAGAGGTTGTACAAGGGAGTCATGTCACAGAAACTGAAGTTCTGGGCAGGCTTTTTCAATCTTTGCTGAAATGGGCTCTGTTTTGTTTTTGTACAGTCCGAGGCTACCTACCAGGAGGTGAGGAAATGAAAGGGAACCTAATGGATACAAGTGCTGAGCAGGATCTTATCCGAGAACTTAGTCAAAAGAAGCAAAATCTGCTGCTGGAATTGAAAAATTATGAGGAAAATGCAAAGGTACTGCTTAAATAATGTGTAGGGCCAAGACACACCTTCCTGTTGGTATAAATCCAGAGTAATCTGGGGAGCGGTTGTGGGGCAGTTCAGACAAGTCAGAGCTGTAGCTTGTCAGGATGCAGTGAGATTGTCTGCTGGGGGCTCCAGCCTCTGCTTTTGGCTGGCTCCTTGTGCAAGTTCAGAACTTGCTTTTTGTATTTTAATAATGCTTTCTTTGCTTCTTCCTCTTGCCAGAGCAGTTGTGTTTAGAGCTTGATCCCCTTCAGCCTTGTGTTTTGGCTTATGACTGAAATTTGTAGTTTTCAGTACATAAGCCATCTTGGGAGTCAGAGGGAATTGTGTGAGAGGATTAGATCACTGGGTGAGGGCTGGGAGCGCTGCCAGGATGTAAGAATCACACTTGTGGCTGATGGTGAGCATTTCAGAAAACAGTCTGAGAAAAGAGCAAACTCCTGTTTGATCAGCAAATGACCACCATAGCAGAAGCTTGGAGTTCTGTAAGATTGTGTTTAAAATTGACTGATTTGAAGTGTTTTTTGAGTGAAAGTTTGCATGCAGAGCAGAAGTCCATCCAGAGTGAAGCGCTCAAATGCATTTGTAGCCCATGTGTACATAGCTCCATGCCTAAGCCAACCACCACTCAGAGCTAGTTGGAAGTGTCTGGGACTTGCTGTAATGCCACCTTCTTCTGAAAGAAAAGAGAACTGACTTGTGCATATGTTTTCTAGATTTTTTGAATGAAAATTTTGAAATTCTGGTACTGAAGGATATGTATTTTGTAATAGGCTGAATTGAACACTCAGTTGAAGGAAGCTGACGGGGAGAGAGGTGTGATTCCAGCAAACACCCAACTTCAGACAACCCTCTCAGTTAATCTGGGCTCTGACAGCCAGTCTGCCCATGTGGAGCTGTGTATTTCCACCACAAATGGTGAGTGGTAACCTGCAACCATTGATATTCACTTCATGTAAAATCATGCAAATTTTTAGTTATATTTAGCTGGTGATTTGAATGTCTCCTCTTTATTGTCTCTAATGTCCCTTTTGTGGTTTCTTTCCTTTCATGGAATTTTGAATCAAGCTGTGTTCCTTGGATGGGTCTTAGTGGAGAGGAGTTTGATGGAATTTGTTTCTTATTATATGTTATTTTCTGAGGCAATTTACATTTAGCTTGGATGAAACCAGCCTCGGTGATCCCTGCAGCACTTCTTGTATTGACTGTAAACACCAACCCACAGCTGCTTTAGTGAGGGTGTTGCATAAATGCAGCTGGATCTCAGCTGGCTTTACATGCAAAACTGGAACTACCCCAGGACAGCAAATTCACCTTGCACCAGACATGGTAGGATGCAGTCAAGTCCAGATGTGGTACTCCTGGTTGCCTGGGATATTTTAACAATTCAGAGGAGAGATGTAAGGAGTCGAACATGTTTAATTCTGAAAACAGGACAGTTTGTTGCCAGAGGACAGCTTTTAATTTGGGAACTGCTTTTTCTTCCTGTTGCTAAGACACAATCATCCGTGCTGTGCTGATCTTTGCTGAGGGCATATTTGAAGGAGAGAGCCATGTGGTGCACCCCAGTCTCCAGAACCTCTCAGGCTGTGTTCGTGTTCCCCTTACTCCACCCAAAGATGTCCCTGTGGATTTGCACATCAAAGCCTTTGTGGGTTACCGAAACAGGTGAGTTTTGTGGTGTGATCTCTGCTGCTCTCCAGAACTGTGGGAGCAGGAAACAGCAATAATGTGGTTTCATGCTTGTCCCATTGGAAGTGCACCGTTAATTTCTGGGTGCCTCATTTCTCTGTCCTACTGAAAGGAAAGCTGGGATGCTTTCTTAAAAACATTGATACTCTTGTGGCACTGAGTTCTTTTCCAGGCAAAGTTTAAATGCTCTGAAATGCTCTGTTGTTCTGGTTCTGCCTTTGGGGAAGGAATGCACATTTGTGCAGGAGATGTCTTACTGTGGGTGTGTGGAGGGAATCAAGAGTTGAAGAGACTCTGTTGTGATCATCACTAAGGGGCTGGGCCCTGGATGGTGGCTGCTCTGGAAGGAGTACTTGAACACTGTGGAGACACAGCTTTGTCTCTCAAGCTGTAACGTAACCCTGAATCCATTTGGCTTGAGGGCAAATAGAAAGTAACACATGCTTGATTTCAAGACAACATTTTTCCAGTCTCCCTTAGAAATATCTCTCCATAGAAAATAAAATCTCTCTTCATATACCCTTGAAAACAGTTTTCTTCCTGCTCACATCTATCTGCCAGAGCTGTTGGTGCCTGAGAAGGCAGCATTCTTTCCCTGAACAGGGTGCCATATTTTGAAAGCTAGCCACCCACTGCAGAAAGACTGTATGGGACTGAAATAGAGAAAACAGACTTTCTGTTTTCTCTGTTTTCTTTTAATAAGACTTCACTGAACTTGTAAAGAAAATATCCAATCATAAAGTAAAATTGTAAGTGTTTTAGCCTAGAGAGTACACTTCAGTGGAAGGGTTATTGAAAATGACAGCAGTGGGGAGGAATCACACAACCTTGTGATAAGCCTGGGATTTCCAAGTTTCAGTGTTTCTTCTGGGGAAGCAGTAAGCAGCTAATTATGTAACTGGAAACTGTGGGTGTCAGTCTCCAGCTAAAAAAGAACCAGGAGCCATTGCAATAGGTGAATCCGTGCTGTTAGTAACTCTGTTTTTCCATTGGGTTGCTTCCAGCACACAGTTCCATGTATTTGAGTTGACAAGACAGCTTCCTCGCTTTTCCATGTATGCCCTGAGCAGCCCAGACTCGGCCACAGAGCCCCTGAGCTTTGTTAACTGTACCATGAATGAAAGGCCACAAAGGGTGAGTTTCTGCTCTTCTTCCTGGTTTCAAGGCTTGCATAGGTGGAAGGTTTGCAATCAGCTTGAGATTTCCAATAGCAAAGGAAAAATTATGCAGTGAACTGCACTACTGGCCTTAGCAGTCTGTGTATTTCAGTCAACCCTGCTTTTTTCTGTCTTTAAAAGATGACTCAGTTGAGGCATTCCAAGCATCAGGAGTTCCTGCAGGAGCTAAAGGCTTCTGATCAGAAGGTGTTTTATATATTATCTTAGCTGCTGTGTGCCTGCTGACAGCAGGAGACCTGTAGTGAGTGTTGAATTTTGTAAATGAACAGATGACAGGAAAAAGGCAGCACAATGGTCAGGTCGTGGCTCAGTTTTGCAGCAGTCTCTGATTGTTTGATTTAGGAATATTCAGCTTTGGTGCAAGGATTCAACTAACAAGTTGAATCCTCATTCTAACAAGTTCATGACATGGGGTTATGGGATGAAATCTAGTAAATGAAATTTCCAGGGTACCCTGAACACAGTGTTCTGGTGCACATCATGTGCAGGGACATTGTGTGGTTCCTGAGGCTTTCCACACTGAAGGGATGGTTGATGCTCTTAATTTCATTTTTGCAAGATCGTTATGTGGCTGAATCAGAGCTTCTTGCTGCCAGAGGATGCAGAGTTTCAGAGCGCTCCCTTTCAGGTTTGCTTCACTTCCCTTCGTAATGCAGGTCAGCTCTGCATCAAAATCAAGCCTGGTGGAGAGGTGAGTATCTCCCTGGATACCCCAGTGAAACCAGTATAGTCATACTGCCAGTAGGATGCAGGAAAAGTGAAGGATGAACAGGCAGAGAAAGTACTCGTGTTTTGGAAACTTCTGTATCTGTTTACTGTCGGTGGGAAAAATTCCAGGGCCTGTTAGTGAAGTAAACTGCTTAGTCTGTGGATCTGTAGGAGGGAGGGAAATTACTTCCTCACAGAATTGTTTCAGGGAGCCATAATATGAGGCACAAAGCTGCCTGTAACTTCTGCTCTGGTCCTGTGTGCACAGATGCCTCTCTATCCCAAACCTGAATAAAAGACCCTTTGAAATCAGTGTCTTCATGTCTACTGAAAGCTATAGAGCTTGTCCATGCCCTCTTGATAAAAAGACCTGCTTTCAGCCTGGTCTTTCTTTCCTTTCTGACAGATTTCCATCAACACAGATGATATTGATCTAGCTGGTGACATTATCCAGTCAATGGCCTCTTTCCTGGCCATTGAAGATTTGCAAGTGGAAGCAGATTTTCCTGCATACTTTGAGGAGCTGCGGAAAGTGTTGGTGAAGGTGAGGAGGCTTTGGGCATTTCTAAGTAGGCAGATGAGCAGTCACTGGGGCTTTTTTATTAGAAGATCTCTAAACTGCTTTATCTTTGTTGTGGAAATCAGCCCACAATGGCTTGCTGTATATTCTGTGGGTCAGCCTCAACTTTCTGTCTGTTTTTGTTCTGTAGAACAGGCCTTTAGTCCCCATCAGTTGGTTGTTCAGGATAAAGTAAATATGTTGTTCTGGGAGACTGAGCTCTGGGTTTGGGTCATCATGGTCACCCCTTCTGGCGACCAAGTTACTGCTCCTGCAGTGGAGAGTGAGGGGAAAGAGAACAGTGTCAGGGATGCTGGTTGATTAGGTTGGGATGTTATTTCCTGTTGCACTGGGCTGAGGTTTAGCCTGAACCCTGTGTGCCCAAGGTGCCAAGGACCCTTGCTCATGACTTGTTTGCCTTGGACAGGTGGATGAGCACCATGCAGTGAATCAGAGGCTCACTGCTGACATGGCTGAACACTCCAACCTCATCCGCAGCATGCTGGTTCAGGCAGAAGATGCCCGGCTCCTGGGAGACATGTGAGCAGTTGCTTCCTGGTTTGTGTGTTTGGGGTTTAGAATGGCCAATCTTTGCCTTTCAGGCAGAAAAGAGCACAGAAAAACATGTGTGTGATACATGAGTTGCGTAGTTAAGATTTTTGATGTAGAATTGTATCTTTGATTGTCTTACCATGAGCTCTCCTTGAACCTTGTCAGATTCTTTAGGTGGGAAACCAGTTAGGGGAAGGCAAGAGGGCAAGGTAGGGGCAGGTGAGGTGAATCTACTTCAAGATGGTGAGATATGTTAGATAGCTTTTCCCTGCCTTCTTCCCTTAATGTATCTGTGGTGTGTGTGTTTTTGAGAACACCAAGGAAGAAATATTAGGTGTCAGCTTTTCACTCTGGTATGCTGTTTTCTGCTAATGCTGAGCTTTACTCTGAAGAGCAGCAGTAAAGAGGCCCAAGCTACTGCAGGGGGGAAAGTGGTGTCTCCACTTTGTCTTGCTGGATAAAGTAACTGCAAAAATAGACTGTTCAGGTTTTTTTAGTAAAATAATGAGTATAACCAACATGTCTAGACAAGTCTATTGTCTTGCAGCTGGCAGACATGCAGGTGACTGTGGTAGCCAACACAACCATGTATTTCTACACCTTTATTTTGACAAACCAGAAATGACTTTCTTGTCCTCAGAGATGCAAATAACTGGACTGATTTTTTCCCCAGGAAAAACATGAAGACACGGTACAGTGAGCTGTATGACCTGAACAGAGATTTAATAAATCAATACAAAATTCGTTGCAACAATCACACAGAGCTGTTGAATAATCTGAAAGCTGTGAATCAGGCAATCCAAAGGGCTGGGCGGTTACGTGGTAAGTCTGTGTTTTTGAAAGCAGTGAGGAGCCTCAGACCCCCAGTGAGGCACATAAGATGTGTCCCACAGGTCACCTGGGTTAGTTAATTGACTTTAGGCTTTTTGGCCTGAAACTCAGTTTAGTAGAAGTCATCTTTCATTCTTTAGTCATAGCCAGTTATGTGAGACAGTCAGCTGTGAGTATCTAGTATAATCTGGGATCACAATTCTAGAAAGAACAGTTTGAAGTAGTTTGCAGATTTCTGAATGAGGCAGAAATTGATAGTTTTGTTAAACATAGTATTGAAATGTTTTTAGAATTCAGTTCTTAGTTTATAATTCTGCTTTAAAAAAAAGCAACTACTATCTTAAGCAGGGCTGTTTTATCTGCATTATTAGTCCTCTAGGTCTTTGGGGAGGGAAATACTTTTTTGTATGTTTATAGCATTCCCTTTCCAACAAGCTCTCATAAAACAGAGCTACAGGGGATTCTTCTTTAGAAAAAGGATTTATGTACTAGAAAAAAGGTGGTGTTTCATCATGTGTTTAAAAAGTATTTGAAAGAAACCCCTAAATTTTCACACTGGATTAAGTATTTTTACCAGTTTCTTACTCTGTAACTGAGTTTCTTTCTTTTCTTTCCTTTGTTTTCCTCTTTGCAGTTGGTAAACCTAAAACACAAGTGGTCAGTGCTTGTCGGGATGCAATAAGAAGCAACAACTTCAACACACTGTTCAGGATAATGCGTGTGGGAACAGCTTCTTCTTAGGGAGAGGAGCAGCAGCAGCTGTGCAGAGGCAGTGATTCCATGCACTGGGCACATAATGGATGACAAGCAGTTGATTCAGACCCCTACTCCACTGTAGGGTGAAGTAATTACAACGGTAGTGGTGTAGTTAAGTTGTCAGGTGAGAAATATTACAGAGACCAAAGCTCCATGAAGAGAGCATCAGTTTAATTGCAGATGTGGTATTTATGCAAGACAGAAGCTTACACTTATTTTTTATTACAGTAACTTATTTATGTATTTAAATATATTTTGTAGTTAAGGCATTGGTCTTTTCCATTAAAACATAGACTGGCCTGACTGATTTTATTCTGATTTAGCTGGGGAGATGTGTAATGCTAAGTTTATTTGTTGAAAAAACCCAAGCCAAACAACTTCTCTGGTTTCTGCTGCACAGTTCCTCCAGTACTTCCTGTGCTGGAGAGTCCTGAGTTTCATTGCAGGGATGTGTGGCTCTTTAGGTAAACTGCAGACCAGTGCCTGAAAACCATCAATGATAACATTTTGCTGGGTTTTAAGCCAGAAGATCTTTGACGGGTATCCAGTTCCATGATTGTTGCAGGTATGAAGTGGTCTGTTTCATATCCAGCATTCTCCCCACACCTGCATTGCAAGAAGTTTTGCTTCCAGCTACTGTGCTACTGTAGCTACTTGGTTCTGTGCTACTGCTGGAAAAACTGCAGATACTGAGGTGGGCAAGGATGCATTTCAGGAACAACAAAAACAAACTACACACCCAAGCTTGGTGCATAATCATGAAGAGCCGGTAGTACTTAATGGGATCAAAAGAAGGTGGTATTGGAAAATGACTTGGCTCCTGGCTCAAACCTGTTTAATTGTGTGATCTCTTAGAATTGGATTAAAATATTACAGTAAGGCTCTATCTCAGATCTAAAGGTATTTTAGAACCTTTGCCAAAGCAAATTTCTTTTGGAAGCTAAAAATAACCTGCACAGGATGAAGGTTGGGCCCCAGTGCTCCTGCATCAGCATCACCCTTGCCACCATACAATGGTGGTTGTGACGTGGGCAGGGAGGAGTTGGCCCATCTTGAAGTCCTTGAGTGGCTTCTTGGGGCTGTCAGGAGTCATGTTCTCTTACTGGTCTCTCTTATTAATTAAAACCAGCAACCCACCCTTTGTTACAGAGCCACTGGTGAGCATGGTGTGACCAGTTGAATAGGGAATGTAATTCTTGCAACATGTTTTATCCCCAAAACTTCCTTGGCCCCTTCTATATGGAGAACTATGGTGCTGAAAGCACAGACCTGTGTCAGTTAGAATCTGCAGCAGGAGCTCATTTGAATCCTTTTAAGAAACTGGTTGTTAGTCAAATCCAGCTGCTTGGTAGAAGGGTGGTGAGCCACCCATGCTGTTCTAAGCAAGTGAACTCAGAGACTTGATTATGGAACAGTCTCCTGGCATAAGTGCTGGGCTTTCTGCCACTTGCTGTACCTGTTCCCACTGTTTCAAGCTCTCGTTCTTTATGCTTAAAATCCTAAGGCTTGCTTGCTTATATTTATGTTCTTCATGTAATGACAGAGCAAGAGAGCGGCTCTGATCAGAAAGCAGCTTTCCCATTAGTCTGATTTTCAGAACTATGCACCAGGCACTGCCAATCCCAGCTCTGTTCTCCTCCTGGCAGTGAGGTCAGTCCTTCACTCACTGTCCAGACCTTCGGTAAGACTGATTTCCCCTATCTAAGTTTCTGACAACAAATTTGTCACGTATTTTCCTGTAAAACCAACTTTTATCTTTGCCAAATGAAAAATGCACATGCTTTGTAAGCAGCTGCATCTAATTGTAAATACAGATTGGTATCCAGCAAGAGCATCTATAGAGAAAGCTCCAGTTACTGGCACTATATAAATGAAGGCTCCTCTTCCTTTAGCAGCTCATGTAATTTGAAATTTTAGTGAGTGAAGTCTTTCCTCTGTACCTGCAGCACCAGTCATGCCTGGGGCTGCCTGTGGCTTTAGGACCTAACAAGAAGGGTGGGAGAGCAGAGACATGTTCATTTTTAAACCTTTGAAAGCTAACTGCAAATTCAGCTTCTTAAATTACTTCATCTGAGTCACTGGAGGAAGAAGGGTGGTTCCTTGGGTGATCAGGTAGATAGGGGCTTACTCAAGCAAACCTGGTATGCCCTCTAGTGTAATACTTACTATTAAAAAGCAGCAAGCTCTAAAGAGCCTGACTTCTTCCCAGTCTCCTGGAAGGATGTTCCAAGATCTACCAAGCACATTCTTAGGCTCACAATGCAGTCAAAGAAGTAACTATTTTGTTCATGAATTTACTCCCAACTTGCCTAGTTGACTACATTCTGAATAGCTGTGATGTCTGTCACTTTTGTTTCAGACCACACAAATAATTTTAGGGTTTTTTTGGTGTTTTTTCTTTGAAACCTCCCTTTGTTTAGGGTTTTGTCTTTGAAACCTCCATTACTTGTCTTGCTCTAGTGGAGAGCTCAGAATAAGAACTGCTTTCTTCCCAGAAGAGCTACTGCCTCAATATGCAGAGAAGTACCTCAGAAACCATGATTCAGAGTTCTGTCCTCATTTCAGGATTTGTTTCTAACTTCATCCCCTTGTCTTCCTAAGTGGCAAAGGAAGATTAAAACTGAGCAAGAGAGTTTTGGCAGCGCTGGCTTTGGGAAACGAGTCGGAATATGAACAAGATCTTGCAAAAGCCGCTCGGAACCATCCTTCCCACCCAGTAGAGCATGAGGGAATAGCTAGAACTGAGCAGCTGCTCATCATCTAGGGTGGAACTGACACTGGAACTAGGGAGTCCTGCACAGTGCTAACAGCAGTGTTGGCCCCTTGCTCTGCCACCTGTGGGGACTGAGATACCTTTCCCTTTGGAAGCAATGGCAGGGATTCCTTTTATGAACTTTGTGTATTGGGATCGAAGCTGAAGGTTGTTGCTCCTGTATCTTCATGCAGCATGCCCACATAATATCCCACCTACTCAGGAAAGTGTGCAGAGTACTTCATGTCCACAGCCTTGCTTTGAGTTTACTGCTCCTGCACTGCCAGCTGTGGTCTTAGACCACTGTGGTGGCCTCCAACAAGAGGCCTGGAATTGGAGGAGCAGACTTTAATCTAAAACTACCCTCTCCCCACCCAGGAGAGACAGGAGTGATGAAACATGCACACTCCCCAGCTTACTGCAAGCCTGTGGCCTGCACTGTCTGACTTGAATGAGGTGAAAGAACACCTGTCTCTGAGGAAAAAAAAGTTTCAGACAAGCAGGTGCAAGCCAGGGCTGTGCCTCCAGCAGGGTGTTCTGCACTCCGGCTGTCTCCTGATGCATTGGTACAGGTCTGTTGCACCTCTTGGTGGGCTGGACACCTCAGAGGTGAGTCTGGCATAGTCCTGCTTGCAGTGAATGTGGGGCAGGTGCACAGTATTGAAAACATGCAGGGAGCTGTTGCACCAATGTGACATTCACTGCCTTTCTTGCAGTGTTTACCACAGGACTGGGCTGGCTGCTGCCTTCAAACATCTGCGCTGATCATCTGTCCAGTGACAGAAGCCATGTTAAAACCCAGCAGATCCCAGACATAAATAAAAGGACACAAGGCCATGCTCTTGGGTCACCTCCCTACTACCTGTGGACACTAAGCCAGTAAAAGGTTACCTCATTCCTGTTTCCAGTCCTTGGCCCCTGTTCTGAGGCTGGAGCGCGGAGCTGTCTGCACACCCACCCAAGGAGAGTGTGCAGGAGCAGATTTCTTCTTGGCTGTTCAGCTTTTCTTTGGAAAAAAGGCTGCATCTAGGTCTGTCTGCACAGCACTTAGCATAATAAAATCCTGCTCCTTGTTATGGTGCCAAGTCCTTCCCAGTGCCTTTACAGCGTCACTGTCTTCCTTCCCAACTCCACAGAGTCGCGCAGCTGGAAAAACCTCATATTTCCCACGGCAGCTCCTTTATTTTTGTCTCAGGAACAGAGTTAAACCCCAGAAAATGTCTTGGGCATTTTGTAACAAAACTTGCCCGACCAGTGTGTGAATCATTTAACTGACCCATTTCCTTTTTTTTTTTTTTTTTTCTTTTTTTTAATAATATCGGTCAGCAGCTTGGGGCAATGTACAACTCTTGATGGTCAGAGATGCCATTGTGCTGCTCCCATGAGAGAACAGCTGGAAAGCTGACAGTTGTGTGACAACCTCACCCACAGAGCATTAAAAGCAATTGAGAACGTGTTACAATGGACTCAGGAGAAGACTAAATTTCCATTTTTGCAGTTAAAAAACCACCTGCCCCCACATTATGCAGTGTGATGGAATTGCATGAGCAAAGTTTGTCTGTGCTCTGAATGTCTAGGTAGGAACCTGCCCACCACCCATCACTGTTCTCTGTGACAGTGGTCACACTGCACCATCACTCATAATACACAAAGGAAAAATCCCAAAATCCTGTTCTGTTTGGATGCTTGTTCAGCCGCACCAAGCTTCTATGGTTGATATATTTCACAAACTTCATAGTTTCTTTGTCTCTGTAAACTAAGGCCAAGCAGTTGGCCTCTGGATTCACTGTCAACAGCTAGAGGACACAAAGATACGGAAGGAAATAATCAGTTTCACAAAAATAGCTTTGATAAAATTCTTAAGAGAAAACAAAACTCCTTAAGAGTTTCAAAAGTTAGAGCAAAGGTCTGGTGTTAGAAAATGAACTGTGACACTATTTTCATTCTAATACCCTTTTCCTTAAGCATTGTTATAGATTAAGGGCTTCTGGACTTCTTACCAGTATGACTGCTCAGCACTGTAACTAGTACTGATGCTGAATGTGACCCCAGTGAACAGCACTTCCCTGGAAGAATGTTATCTCTGCTATACCTTGTGTCCCTTGGAGGCAGGCTTCCCAAATGGCCCTGGGTGCAGGTGCTATGAGGCACTCTCAGGGCCCAGGTCTCATGCATTAGGTGAACAGCAGCCTCTTGAAGCTGAGGCCAGAGCCTCACCCACGAGCAGTAACTGGGGCAAGGAGGCTCCAGTGCACTACTGAGCACCCTCAGTATTATGTTGGCGTTATGACAAAGTTTAATTATGTCTCTCCACCCTCAGAAGTTTTATCTGATTTGCAGCTAGTAACTGAGATCCTTACCTCTTCATCTTCACCTTTAGCAATGTAGGAAGTAAAGCCACCATATTCAGGATCCCAGTCTTAAAATAGAAAAGAAAGATCGTTAGAAACCTCAGTGCTGTGCAGGCTCCATGCAGCCTTCCAGGAGATGCCATTTTTTCACCCTGCTTCCCAGAGTTACTGGATACAAGGTAAGTATTTACCTTCCGCCAGTCTATTTGTTTTCTTCTGTTCAGAAAGAACTTGAAGCAAATGTACTAGATTTGCCTTTTATGGTAGATGGGCTATTTAAAGTTGTTTGGTGCAGTGGTCCTCACTTGTAGAATAGTTGGGCCCTAGCCAAAGTATAAAGTATATATTTCAGTATAATCACCAGCATGTGCCAGATGGTTTCAGCTGTACATTCGGGCCTCATCTGGTCTAAAATGCTTAAGGTTAGGTTTTCTTTTTTTACCACTATCTAACTAGCAATCGACCCAAAATGCCTAGACATGCCTAAAGTAACTTTTGAATACCCTGGGTTTTGTGAATTGGAGGTGTAGTGGTAATTCCGGTGAGGAAAGGGGGGGAACACTCTTGGTTGGGTATTGTGGCCACCTCCAGCGTGCCCAGAGCCCTTGTGAGCCGTTGCTTAGGAGTGGAAAGGCGTGGGAAGCTCAGCCTTTCCCTCTGTCCAAGCGCCACCTCCTGGTGCCAGCGGGAAAGGCCAGAGATGATTCCAAGGCCACAGTATCAAACCCTTTGCGTGAGGACTACTGAAAACAGGGTTTATGCCAAAGTGAGGACTAGGACAAAGTCTATAGACACCTTCTATGTAGGAAAAAGCAGGGAAAATTTGGCTGTTTTAGCCCTGCTGAGAACTTAGAATTCATTCCTTTATGCAAACCTTGTAAAAGGAGAGTCTGATATCTCTCTCTCATCTGCTTACCTTCACAGCCACAGAAGAAGAGCAGGTCAAGAGCAAATTCTGTGGCTTGAGAGTCGTGGACAAGAGTGTAGTGCCCATGGGTCCAGCGCCGCAGCTCCCCCGCACACACAGGGGTACCCGAGCCTAGGAGAGGGAACAGACACCCAGGGAAAGCTATGAAGCCACATCAGCTGAGCTCAAAGCATGTGAGGAGCTCAGTGATCTCACACCACTGTGAAATTGTCTGCTGGCCCCAGTGAGAAGAGTAAAACCACAGATCACATGTCAATATCTTTCCTAGAGATGACTCTAGGTTAGCTACATTGAACAGTGTGTAGGAGTGGGACCAGGATTTGCTCCATACAGCCTTTGTTCCTGGGAAGTGTTCTGGTGGGATTGTTTTCAGTAGGACTTTTTTTGTTACCTTTTATTCCAGTGTCCACTAACTTGCCTGACAGTGCAGAATGAGCATTTTCAAAAATTCTACCCTTAAACTTCATAGCCACTGTTTAAAATAACCATCCCCAATCAAAATCCAGAATTAACCTAATCTTGGATAGTTATCACTGCTGACAACTAAGTGGTGGTTTAAGCTTACTGTTTTCTGAAAGACTGAATCCTAGTTTTAGGTATCAGTTTTCAAATTCTAAAATGGTTTTACTTCTGACCTTTTCACTTTTCTGTTTTATTACTTCATACAAGAATATGCTCTACATGAAGCAGGGGTTATGTGGATGTAGAAACCACATAACCATTGACAAAAGATTAACAGCCCCCCTAAAGTCCCACCCTGAAGACTTGTTCAAAATGGTATCTTCAAATTAGTCATTGATTACTCCAAATTCTTTTGCAATGGGTCACTGTTTCCAGATAATCAATCTAACATGCTTCAAGTCCCATGTTTGTGCTGGTTACAGTACAACACAACACTAGTTCCATGAAAACCATTGGGAATTGTGTTTGAATGCTTTCACACTACTGCTGCTCTACTCACCGCTCTGCATCTCACCGTCCTGTGCTTCAGGGGTGTTCTCAGACTGGTGTGGCTGATGGGGACTGCCATTAGCTGGTTGTTCATTCTCTTCCTGCTCAGGTTTGACACTGCTGTGCCCAGTGGTGTCTGCTGCTTGTCCCTCCCCAGCATCTTCATTCTCGTCAGAGGGAGCCAGGAAGTGCAGTTTTAGGCCAGTGAAGTTGGAAAGCAGTAAAAATAAGGCCTCAGAGCGCAGCAGCTGCAGGAATTTCTTCAGCGTGTCAGGGAGGCTGTCCTCCTCTGCTGCCTCATAGAGTCTGAAAGACAGCAGATGCATCTCCTTGTGGGAGAGCCAACAAGGACCATGCCCAGGAGGACAGCACTGACCAGTGCAGCCTCATGGCAGCTCCTGCTGAGCCTGATCACCACGTGCAGCATGCTGTTGTTCCTCACCTTTTATTAGCTGGCCCCCGACTACTCCACTGGATCCCTTTGTTCTCCAGTGCTTCACACAATAGTTGGTATTTTTCTTTCTAGGGGAAAGAGATGCAGAAATGTTAGCATTTAGCTCCCAGGAAAAGAAGATTGAAGAAAAGTATTTTATTTTTGCTGAGTACGCATGCAGCACTGTACAGGCAGTCAGAGGGAATCATTCCACAGAAATCAGAGTGCTTGAGGTTAGAAGGGCTTCTGGAGGTCACCTGGTCCATTCCCTTTTAGGTGTGAAACTTAGAAGGTGTTTTAACAGATATGCAAGCAAGCCCTTTCCCAACCTTTGTGCCATGTGGTACCTGCCAGCTGTCTGACCAGTTCTGGCAGATCACATCAGATTGAACCACTAGGCTCACCTTAAGAAAGTCTTTCAGGAGAATTTCTGATTGCTCCTCAAATTCCTCCTGGATTTGGGCTTGGGAGTCCATGTCCAAATAAACTAGATTGATCCACTCATACAATATTTCATGCTAGAAGGGAAATTGATTAGAATACTGAATTTTCAAAAGTAAAGAAGATTCCCCAATTCCCTCTACTGAGCTGGCCACAGGACTGAATTCCTACACACACACACTATTGCCTTATTTCATTGCACCACAGGTATTCACCACATTCTCTGAACTACTGTAGGTATGCAAAACATACAAAGATGCATAAGAAAGAAATTGCATACAAATGTGGACAGGAAACAAAAAGGAGAATGGGATAAAGATTAAAGCATCCCCAGTGCATTGATGCATTCTCTAACAGGCATTACAGGACACAGAGAGAAATGCAGATATACAGATGTAGGCTCGTTACTCACATCATAGGGGATGTGTGGGCTCCTGGCCAAGGGGGTTTCAATGTGCCGTGCAGGTCTGGCCACAGCCGGGCCATGGAACCACCCACTCACTGACAGGCGGCACTTGTGCGACAGAACCTCTGACACCTGCACAAGGGTGGGCAGCACGTCACAAGTTAGACAGGGACCACGTGTCACTGGGACCATGCAAACTTGGGACAGGAGATGGACTCTGCTCCAGAGAGCCCACTGTGTACACAGAAATCTCACACAGACCTAGACCAGGTCACATTATTAGAGACAGGCCTATCGTCCTGAAGTCCATTGCAGGTTTCTAGAATTCCAGACTAAGCTTTAACTCCAAGCTCACGAAGAATCCATTCTCTCTCTCCCTCTGAGAGTTTTGAGTCACTGATTTTTAAGACAAAATTAAATCACTACCTGAAAACAATCAGGGCAGTGACAAGTAGATGCTGCTGTTAATTAATAACTGTAAGACATAAATGACACAAAAATAACCCCCTAAGTGGCCTAGGTCAGGACATGCCTAACCTCTATCACTGATCATCTTCCTCTCCAGCCTTCTGCTCTCTGGCCCTTTGTAAGAGTCCCTGGTACTCTGAGGTACACAAGTGTGAGATTTCACTCAGGTGCTTGTGTCATGCAGATCCCCAAATTATTCATCCTGTTCTCAGGCATTTTCCTGACAAGTGTCACAGAGTACTCTTTAACTATGTCAGCATTTCTGCTGCAGGGCACTGAACCATGCCTGTGTCACTGAGGGGGTACAGCCAGATCTGCACAGTGCCCTTGCACTGTTGGCAAGGTGATGGATGGCTTGAGGAACTCTTCTGGAGCAAAGTCATGACCATCATATCAAAAAATGTGATCTAGTTTAGGACAAGCCAACAAACAGAAAGAAGTGAGAGCTAAATTCACAGCTGTGGCTTGCCAGGATAGTAACACAAAATAGAAATGGGAATTTTTCTTTCCCAGAATGATGCAGCTAGAGTGATGGTTTAAAGGTAGCTTTGTTGGTTCTTGTCCTCCTTAAAGTCCTTGAAGCCCTCTCTTTAGCACACAGCACTTAGCATGAGTATCCACTCTATCCACAGTTCTTCTCCTTTCTCATCAGGATTGTAATAACACACAGAATGAATAACCACAACAATGAGAATTAAAAAATTAACAAGAGACAGATCCTTGCCTGGTGGAAAGAGACTGGAGACACTTCAAAGAAAACCAGCGTGTTCCATGAAGGCACTAATGACTTGGTGATCTGCTGTGGCTGAAAGTGTTCTGAGGAAGAAAACATACCTGGTTAAGATAGGAACTGGGACTTCTCTCTGACTTCATGACTCTCTGACTGGTGGGACACCTGAATATAAGGGATAGAGCTCAGAGCAAGGGCTTGGTGAGGAATCAGTGCACCTCTGCATGGAGACAGGAAGAGAGCTGGAGCTGTTCAGCTTGAAGAAGAAAAGGTTATGGGGCAACCCAAAGCCTCTTCCAGTGCCAAAGGGAGCTACCAAGAGTGCTGTAGAAGCACTAAGGATAGACAAGGGCATGGAATAACAGACCAAGGGGAATGGCTTCAAACAAAGGGTGGGTTTAGATTAGCTGTTAGAAAGGAATTCTTTACTATGAGCAGTGAGGCACTGGCACAGGTTGCCCAGAGAAACTGTAGATGCCCCATGCTAGAAATGCTCAGTGGGGTTTGCAGCAACCTGGTCTAGTAGACAGTGTTCCTGCCTACAGCAGGTGGACTGGAACAACATGAACTTTAAGATCCCTTCCATTCTGTGCTTCTGCTGGAAAGGGAAGTTACTCTCATCAGTCTGGAGTTCCAAGCACATTTACTGGCATCGCTTCCATCTGGCCTCTACTCTTGACCCTTCCAAAAGTTTGTCTGCTGTTGCCTGTTAGCACTGTCTGCAAAGAATGCTACAGCCCATCTCTAAGGGGCACACTTTACTGATACATCAGCTTCTTTGAACAAAGGAGAAACTCGTTATCTCCCTTCTACTGTTTGAGGTGAGAATTGCTGCAAGGGGCATATAAGCTTCATCTTTTTCATCCACCTGAGGCTGAGCTTGGAGCTTTTACCGTCTGTGGTGTACAGATCCAACGTTCCCCCGTCACTTTTCTCCCAGGGTGGGACAAGGTACAGGATGAAAGCAATTCTCCGACCTTCCAGTTCATCATCGTGGCACAGCAAGACATCTGCAATTACACACATTTTGCTGCTGTAGTGTCTTTCCAGTACATGCATGATTCATCCCAACAACTGCTTCCCAGCTTTGTCCCCGCAAGGATATGACAAGAAAAAACATGTTCTTTCCAAGAACTGCATTTCACTCATCAGCATCACCAGCCTGAGATCTGCAAGATTCTCTTCTGTGGGACTGCACTGCAATTGACAGATGGATCACTCTGAAAGTACAGGCAGTATACACCAGCAACAGTTTTTTGTCCTTCATTTTCAGACACTGTTTTGCTGCTGACAGCCTCTGGGACCCTCTGGAACTAGAATGAAATTAGGTATTCTATAGATATTTTGTTCCTTACACATGCACAGGAGCTTTAGGGAAAGGATCACTTATAGACTGACCAGTATATTCATATTTAGCACAGGATATGTCAATAGTTGGTTCCAGCACTATCTGGGTCACAGCAGAAAGCCACACTCGGAATTCTTCACACAGAGCATGCCTAAAAAGATAAGCACATAGTAAGTGCCCTCCTGTGTTACAAAACATACCATCACAGACTAAACTAATTTATTGTCTCCCTGCCAACGATTTAAACAGTTACAGGTACTGTTGTTGTGAGTGACAGTGTGTTCCTGTAGAACCACCTGCTGGCCAGGAAAACAGCACAGTGCTCACAGCACTGCTGGCAATAACCAGCTGCAAACATGCAACCAGTCGGAAGGTACTTCAGAGGTGACAGAGGGGTGAGAGCTGAATATGGATGAAAGCTGAACAGACTTCAGTGCCCATGAAAAACACAGAGCAGATTCAGTGCTCCAGGGCCGGTTTTTGGCTCGTGTACGGGGGCAGAAGGCGGCCACACCGGGGCCCACCCCGCAGTCGCCTTCCCTGTGGAGCCACCACGGCTCTTCCCCACACCCCGGGCGGGCAAAGCCCCCGAGCCTACGCTTTACCTCAGGGCGGCGACGTGGGGCTCCGGGCTCGCCCCCAGCTCCTCGGACTGCGGCGGCCCATGGAAGACAAGAAGGGACGGGGGTTAGGGTGGCTCGGCTCGGCCCAGCTCGGCCCGGCCCGGCTCAGTCCAGCCCTGGGCCCACCTGTCGCAGCGAGAGGAGGTCGTTGCGCCGCTCGCGGAAGCCGAGGCCAAGCAGTTCATCCCGCAGCGCCTCCGTGAAAGCCGGGCCCGCCAGAAATCCGGGAATGACACCGTGCCGGAACGGGGCAGGCTCCAGCACCACCGCTTCTGCAAAGGAAGGCACATCAGCGAGGGGCGGGGAGCCGGGCCACGCCGTACCGTGCCGGAGCCGCTCCCCGCGGGCCCGGCCGGGCCGGGCCGTACCGTGCCGGAGCCGCTCCCCGCGGGCCCGGCCGGGCCGTACCGGAGCCGCTCCCCGCGGGCCCGGCCGGGCCGTACCGGAGCCGCTCCCCGCGGGCCCGGCCGGGCCGTACCGGAGCCGCTCCCCGCGGGCCCGGCCGGGCCGTACCGGAGCCGCTCCCCGCGGGCCCGGCCGGGCCGTACCGGAGCCGCTCCCCGCGGGCCCGGCCGGGCCGTACCGGAGCCTCTCCCCGCGGGCCCGGCCGAGCCGTACCGTACCGGAGCCGCTCCCCGCGGGCCCGGCCGGGCCGTACCGTACCGTACCGTGCTGGAGCTGCTCCCCGCGGGCCCAGGCCGCCCCCGCGCGCTCCCGCAGCGCTGCGTCCCCGAGGGCCGCGCTGAGCTCTGCGCCCGCCTCGCGCCTCCCGCGCTTTGCCGCCGGCGCTGCCGCTCCGCGACGCTTAGTGGCCATGGCACCGGCAGGCCAAACTACAACTCCCTGCGGCCCCCGCGCTTGGCCCGCGCTGACCAATCGGATCGCGTGGGGGCCGGACGGGAAGCTGCTGGCCAATGAGCGAGGAGAGGCGGAGTGCGGTGGGTCCCGGCAGGCGGCGCGCGGCGCTGAGGGCTGGGCGGGCGTTAATGGCGGACGTCGCTCCCGCCGCCCAGAACTGATCGACCGCTCCCTCTGCTCGTTCCCGCCGCTTTCTCGCCATGTCCGTGGTACCGCCCAACCGCTCGCAGACCGGCTGGCCCCGCGGGGTGAACCAGTTCGGGAACAAGTACATCCAGCAGACGAAGCCGCTCACGCTGGAAAGGACCATCAACCTGTGAGCGTCGCCTCGGGCCTGCCCGTCTGTGCCCCCTCCTGTCCCGCCCCGCTGGCGAGCTCATCCCCGCTCCCTCAGCGGGCTCGGCGGGGTTTTCCCTCAGTGCCCGCCCTGCGAGGTCCGGAGGGTCCCGGCCTTTCGGAGGGCTGGGGGCACAGTGGCGGCAGAGCCCGTGTGCCGATGGGGGCCCGCCCCCCTCACAGGGGCTGCTGAGCCGCGCTGAGGGTACCGAGGGCTTCGGGGGAGTGTGGAATATTTGGTGTAAACGCTTTAGTGCGTTTAGAAATAGCGTCTGGCTCGGGAGGTGTGAACCCCAAGTAACCCAGGAAAGGTTTCAGTGTGTTCAGCATCACAGACGTTTTCGCGCCCTCATAGGCATCCAGAAGGGCGGCAGAGAGAGGCAGGGATTTTTCTTGCCCTCGCTGGGATTTGGGCTGACCCTAGGCAGTCAGTAGGGTGTGGCTGGATGTGCCTGGTGTTTGTGGATTGTCTGCTGCAGGTGTTGGAATTAAAATTCAGAGTATTTGCTACCACAGAAAATCGTCATAGATACAAATTAGTTACTAATAAGTATTCATGCATTTTTTATGAGAGGTCATATATTTTTGCTTCTTCCAGTAAACTCTGGTGGATTTGGGATGTGTTCTTTGCTATTATGCATCTGTCAAGTTGCAAAAACTAGCACATGTTAGCTGCAACAGTCAATATTCAATTTTAGCTTTACTCACTGACAGCTTTGTGTAGCTGAGTTCATTCACAGAGTTGTGTGAAAGTTCAGGTATGAACATCAGAAACTGCAATATTTCTGTCGGGTTTCTGAAGCAAAGACTCATCATGAAGCTGTGTTATCAGCAGCATTTTTTTAGGTTTAGGGTTTTGATGTACAGACTAATGCACCCACATTAGTATAGTATGGGGTAGAATAATAGGTTGTTATTATTAAAGGCATTTGTGTATCTAAGAATGGAAACTAATGGAAAAAGAAATATAGAGAGGGTTTTAAACTATAATTAAAAGTGGGGGAGCTTGTTAGTAAGGGAATCTGTGGTTTGGAAACTGGTTGTTTTGGCTCACTTGTCTACATGAGAAAAGGCTCTAACAATAGCAACTGGCTTGTTATTTTAACCACTGTAAAACATGAGGAAAATTGGAGGAGGAGGGAGGCTGGAATTTGAGGGGGGAAGAGTGTATGATACTAAAGTTTGACATGTTTGGGGAAAGAATCCATGCCAAGAAGCATCTCAAGGAAAACATAAGATCAGTCATTCATTCTGTTAATTCAGTTGCTGTGTGCCACAAGTCAGTAAAAACCATGGTGATAATTCATCACTGCTCTGCCCAGAACCACTTTCTTCTCCCTTTTGACTTATCTGGGTAATTCTGTGTTTCCTCCAGGTCTCCTGCCATCAGACCTCTCTGTTACAAGGATTTAATTGCACAATAACACTTCGCTGTTGGCCTCTGTGCTGTCTTGGACTGACCCATTTCTTGACTAACCTTTACTTTGTCTTCTGTTTTCAGTCCCTCTTACCTGGAGAAATCGCTGAGTTTCTGCTGCACTGTCACCAGAGTGCAGGGGCCCAGCATCAGCCCAACAGAGGGATCTGCTCACACTCTTGATCTTACCCCAGGCTCCCAACCCTGTACTGAGAAACTCAGCATTTCTCCTCTTCTGTGATCCACATGTCTGATTTCCCACTTCAAAAAAAACCCACTTCTAACAGTTTAGTTCTCAGGCTCTCATTACATCTGCAGAACAAACTGCAGTCCTGTGCAGCTTCCTTCCTTCCCAGCAGTGTTTTTTCTCCAGTCTCTTTTCCAGCTCCTTTCAGAGCTTCAGCTGCCTTTTCCCTGCAGCGTGATCAAAGAGGGTGGCTGTTGAATGACAGTTGGTTCTGAGCTTCTTTTCCTTCTTTTGAGCCTGCAGCAGGCTAGAGTGCAGCTCAACAGACTGTCTGTGCTTGTGTGTTCCATAATGCAGATCTCCCTGGGGCCTCAGAAGCCACCCACAAAGATTTTAGCCCTGCACTGACTTACTTATCAAGCAATGAAAGATTTGCCTCATGGTGATTTAAAGTTAGATTTCTTGTTACGCAGTAACATTTTTTCTCTTCCTTACAGGTATCCTCTGACAAATTACACATTTGGCACAAAGGAGCCTCTGTATGAGAAGGACAGTTCCGTGGCCGCTCGGTTTCAGCGCATGAGAGAGGAGTTTGACAAGATTGGCATGAGGCGGACAGTGGAAGGAGTTCTGATTGTGCATGAGCACAGGCTGCCCCATGTGCTGTTACTGCAGCTGGGTACAACTTTTTTCAAGCTGTAAGTGTCTGTTTCTTAAGTGTAACTTTCGTTTATTGTCACAGATCACAAAACATGCGGGCTAGAGGTTAAACTGTGGCCAACTGCTCAATGTTTTGAATGGGATTCATTGCTTGTAAAGATTTGGTCTAGAAAGTAATTTTTGAATGTGTGGGGTTTTCATCTAAAGTGTGTTTGTTTGACTCTGCTTATGAGGGGGACTGACTGGGAATTTTAGTTACAGTGCATTACTACAGTAAAACCTTGTTTAAAACTCATTATCAGCAGTTGGTGTGTTGTACTTGCATTGTGAAAGCTGTTTTGCTTCAGTAGCTTATGCTATGCCCACAAAAATGGGCAAAAGGAGGTCAAGGACTAACCCTCTGTAAATGCAGAGTGATACCTGTTTACAAACTAATGGCTGAGCTGGGACAGCAAGAAAGGTAGGCATCTAAATTTGAGAAAATTACTTCAGTTCATCTCACAGTTATCATAGCCAGAGTGAAATTTTAGTGTTTGAATGTGGTTGTAGTAATGGTGGTTATTTTCTTTTTTAAACAAGATGGGCTTGACTTGTCTCATGTTACCCTATTTGTATTCTTGTTCTTCCGTTTTAACATTTTATATTGTTCTCAATTTTGTATGTGTGTTTCAAGTCTCATTTTATATCTAGATTCGTAGACAAGACTGAAATGATTTGCAAAATGCTGTAATCACGAAAATGAGTAATCCTGCATAATTTCCCCACATGAGTTTTATTTTCTGCTTTCTGTATGCTTCAGTGAGTGCTGGTTTTGTGATAAGAACAAATACAGGCAGTAGTTACAGCTCTTCAGAGCCCTTCAGCCTCTGGTTGTTATTCTCAAAACTTTACCCTTTAAGTGTCCCAGTTATTATCATGTGTATTGTTATGCTTTATTCTGCTGAGCTGAAACTATTTTACGCATTATTTTTTTAAGGGACGTAAATAGCCATTTTAGTTTAGGTTTTGGTGAAAGTTGTCCTGCTGTCTTCAAATTCAGCAAAGCTAGATTTGGAACTTCTGACTTAAGAGCCATAAGTGAATTTGCAACTCCCTGCCTGGAAGCACACTGGAACTTGCCTGTGAAGATTGGTAAAGGCAATAAAATAACTTTTTCACGATTGATTATTTTAACAGACCTGGTGGTGAACTGAATCCAGGAGAAGATGAAGTAGAAGGGCTCAAACGCTTAATGACAGAGGTCTGTTTTCTTTCATTATGTTGCTATAGCAGAATGTTACATTATTTTAGAATTACCAGAATAAGCAAAAGCAATAGAATAGTCGTCTTACCACTGTTGTTATTTTGTTGCTTTTGTGATGTTCTCAGGTAGTTAACAAATAAAGCAGTCAAGGTTTCATTTGTCTGCATCATGAGTGTGGCTGACTCCTACCCGGTGCTCAAGTCCTGTGTTCATTTGCAGCTTTGCTTTCTGACTGGCTTCAGGCAAGTGAGTGTAGAGATGAGCAATAAAATATATTGTGGAGGACAACTGATGGGGACTTGCCTTTGAGATAGTCCTCCCAATGCACCATTTTCTCCAAGTGGCTAAATTAATTCTTCTAGAGAATGTAACAATGTATTTCATTCTTCCCATTTGTCTGATAGAACTCAGTCCAACTGAGTACAGCAAAGATTTTGAAAAGCTTTTTAGAGTGCCCTTGTCCAACCAGGTGAGGCTTTTACTAAAAAATCTCATTTTATACAAAAATACTCTACAATTCTATTGAAAGCTGTGTCAGAGCATTTACGAACTACATCAGACACATATTACAGCAAATCTTTGTGCTTCCAGTATGTGTTTACTAACAATTTCCTTGAGGTAGTTTGAGGTCTGATTAGTACTGAATTTGTGATAGATACTGGGTCGTCAGGATGGTGTTCAGCAAGACTGGGTGATTGATGACTGCATTGGCAACTGGTGGAGACCAAACTTTGAACCTCCACAGGTGAGTACTCCTGTGGGCTTCCATCTTCTTTGGTCAAATTCTGTTTGTACTTCTAAAAGCCTTCAACGTTCCAGATGGGCTTCTTGAGTACTTGCTGCATGAGCAATTAGTTTTCCTGGGTTTTAGCTGTTTCATCTCCTTCTATGACTGAAGAGAAACGACAGCCTTTTATTAATGGAAACTCCTGTCTCCCTTCTCATACCTGTCCTGATGGATGAGAAACCACTGGATGTAGTAGCTTCCAGTTCTGTGCTGAGACAGATGCACCATTTAAATTTCTTTTGTAGCAGCAGTGGAGTCTTGCAGTCTTGCACTGCTAAGCAGTCTTGCACTGCTGCTTATGGATCAGATGCCCTGTGAATAAATTAGTCTTACCACCCTATTTCTAAGTGCTTAAATATTAAAAACCTTGCTTAGTTTGCTTTTATGCATTTTTGGTTTATTGGGTTGTTTTAACTGCTTGTGAGTATTGGTGCCACTTTAGAACCTGTCAATAGCTGAGACAGCAACAGCATTCCTTTCTTAAGTACTTTCTTATGAAAATGGTTTTCTTTATTTGGTGCCAGGAAAGAAAATATGACACATTGAAAGCTTGTACAGGGCTTGATAATTTATAAAGCAGCACTTAAGATTACACAATATTTTCAAAGCTCTGTACAACTGTTTTTTACCATTTTTCTTCTAGTATCCATATATCCCAGCTCATATTACAAAGCCAAAAGAACACAAAAAGCTTTTTTTGGTCCAGCTTCAAGAAAAGGGTGAGTGTTTGTTTGCATCAAAGGGTGGTATTTGTAACAATGTTTATGCTTGCATTTCATGCAAAGAAAACCAAGTTGTGATTGTATGCTTCCAGTTGTTTGTAGTTGATCATTAACATAGTTAAATACTGGTATTTGCTTTGAAGGTAGATAATCCTTTGAATATGAGTTCCTAGTAAATTTTTATTCCTGTTTCTGCATCAGTCTGTGTACAGCATGCGAATCCCACATTTAACTAAAGGAATAAACCTGCCTGAGTGCTCCATGTAGTGAACTTGTTTTGAGGCCGATGTGGGATGATGACACCTTGGCTGAATGTGCTGGTTTTTCTGATTCATCAACTTGTATTTGTTTTTAGCTTTGTTTGCAGTCCCCAAAAATTACAAGCTGGTTGCTGCACCACTGTTTGAGCTCTATGACAATGCACCAGGATATGGACCCATTATTTCCAGCCTTCCTCAACTTTTGAGCAGGTGTGTTGTATTTGTATGGTGGGTCTTGGGAACATGTTTGCCGTGGGACACCAGAGCAAGGCAAGATGCTACAGAAACCAACTTTAAGAGGTGGCATCTATCCCAAAGATTCTGCTTCAGATGAGCTATGATGGACACTTTCAAGGCTCTGATCACAACTGCCTAGCACCAAAGTCACACCTAGCAGTTGTAGATAAGGAAGACATGGAAGACAGTGAGGATGAGGCTCTGCACAGACTGAGGAACAGCTTCTTGTAGCTGTTGGGGACAGCTGGAGAGTTAAAGCCAGGATGTGAGTTTGAAGCACTGAATTGGGTGTGCATGTTATCACAGCTTTGTGCTTGTTAAATGTCCTTGGTTTTTTACAGTCTCCAGTAGAGTTAAAGAAGTGTAGTATCTTTATGACACAAATATCTGTAGGGATAGCTGTATTTTTTCATTTCTCTTGCAATTACACATGCTTTGACTTTCTTACCTGTAAATGGCCTGTGGCTCGTCTCTCCAGAGCTCACTGGTCTCTTACTTGAGAGGATGTTGAGGCATGCCAGGAGTCCACAGCCTGCTGGCTCTTCCTTAGGGTAGTAGTTCTGTCATGCACCAACTGTGATGAAAAAAGTATGTTAGCAGAATGTTAGCACTGGTGTTACCCATAATATTTTTGTTTCCTGCTGAATATTTTTTTCTCTCTAGCCCAGACTTTGGCTTCCTCTCCTCTAAAGATAGCAGGTACTTCCTCTTGAGTACCAGCAAAACACTGTTACGCAGGTTGGGTAGTGGTGCAACAGACACGGCCAAAGGCTGGGCATCTGAAAGTTGAATTGGATGCTTGCTTCCACAGTTACTTATGAAACTTAGTTGGGAAAGATTCTCTCTTCAGTATGTCTGTATGCTCCCCTTGGAACGTGTAAGGTTGGCCTGTGTAAGGTTGGCCTGGTAGCAGAAATGCTGCAAAAGAGTTGCTGATGGAGGAATGTAACTCTCACTGTGATTTATGTATCTCTGAGCCTCTTATAAGAGATGAAATGTTAATAATTAGTTTTTCTGCAACCCTAAGAGACAGTTGTGCAATGCTAGTATAGGATTGGCTGTTAAAAAATATGCTCCCTGCTGTACTGTAAAGTTGTCTTATTAAAAAATGCACTTTTTTCCTGTCAGGTGGAGGCTTATCCAGAGCAGAAACAAAACATTTGTTTTTCATTCTAAAATGCCCTTTAAAAAAAGGATGAAAATTCCTCACTTGGTATAATCCTTTTAATTTTAGGTTCAACTTTATTTACAACTGAATTCCTATGTACCTGAAGACTCCAGTAGAAGAAGCCGTCTCTATGAGCACAGCTTTGAACTGTAGAGAAATGAATACGTGTGACACAAGGATTTTATTAGGTCATTCTGTTCCTGAAGGCCACTAAACATTCTATGGTATGAGCAGAGAAGTGAATCTCAACTGTTTAGCTAGAGAGATGGCAATGGGCTACCACTCCCTTTTCATTGTAATACTCACCAATTTTTTGTTTTGTACAACATTAAACAATATGGTTGAGATGTTGTTTGTCTTGGGTTTGGTTTGGTTTTCGTTGTTGGGGTGGTGAGGTTTTTTTGGTGATTTGTTATCTTTTGTTTGTTTCTAGGATTTTCTCCTTTTATTTATTAGTTGTTTTATTTTTCCTTATTGTCTCCTACTTTTAGGTGCATATTTTAAACTTTTTTACTTTTCTCCAGGAATGCAGATCTTCTTGGGATGAGGAGGAGCTAAGCCATTCAGGGCCCATTCAGATGCTGTGATCTCTATCCATGAGCAGGGAATATCCCTAGGATCAGGGAGAAATGAAATAGCAAAGTGGATTCAATATCATTTTAAGTCTTAATTTACTTGGGGACCAGAACTGCTTTTTGAGGGAGAATGAGTACTTAAAGGCACGTGTAGCCTTTACCTTTTTTACCAGAACTGATGTGTTTGTACAGGGCTTGGAGGAGATTCAGCATGCATCTTTTCCTTCAGTGACCCCTTAAGACAGTAACAACCCCAAAAATTCTATTGGACTGGTCTGAGATGTCATTAAAACAGGGAAAGTGAAGTTAATTTTGTATATTTTTCCTTAGATATGGGACAGAATTAGGGTCCTGCTGAAACACTTAGCCAGTGCTACATACAAGTGGTTCCATGTTACGCTGTCCTGTGCTGTCTCATCTTGCAAGGGATATGCACACTTTTGCTTTTTCTCAGCATTTCAGTCTTTTGTAGGCAGTAAATATAAACCTTTCTAATTCTGGGGTTTTTACGTGCTTGGCTAAACGTGAAGTCCAGTTAGATGGGACACTTCCCAATGCTTTTAGTCTTCCATAATTTTGCTTGATGAGTCTTCAAAAGATTTGTTTCCAAGTTCTGCCTCTGATCAGAAGATGCACTGTTGCCTGTGCACTGTCCTCTTTTATGAAGGTAGGGTTGGAGAGAGCCTGCTGCCAAGAGAACTGACTCTTGCCAAAGTGCTTGGCTCTGCTGCCATCTGCACTGGTAAGCAATGTACAGAACAAGCCTGACAGCTTGGTGCTTTGGTCAAATTGAAGCTGTGCAGTATGGCAAATGTACTGCAAAATGCTGGGAAAGGCAGTGCAAGGGCTGTTCACTTTGGCCCTATAGAATGGAAGGTCCAGACAGATGGTGAGTAGAATGTATGGTTTCTTAGCTGCCAGCTGGGGGAAATAAAGATAGTAGGAGAGTGGAAAACAGAACCCTTTTTGCCCGTGGAAGTAAGGAAGGGAAGGTGGAAGTTTGGAAGCCAGGTGCTGCAAGAACAAGGAGCAGTGTGCAGCTTTTGAGCCCTGGCACTTAGAGCACCTCTCACCTTACTTACCACACATTGTTTTTCCAGGCTGCCTGTGGAAGGGCGCTGTTCCCGCAGTCTCTGGGCGCTCCTCTCTGCCCCCCGGCCCGTGTGTTTCGGGGCTCCCGCAGGCCCGTCCGGCTCCCCGGCCGCTGTCCCGGGCGCGGGGGGTGCGGGGCAGGGCCGGGCCGGTGGAAGCGCCGCCCCGGCCGTGACTCAGCGCGCGGGGTGACGGGCGGACGCGGCGCCCGGAGCGGGGGGTTCGGGCCCGGTCTCTTTTCCTTTCTCCGGCGGGGGCGGCTCGCCCGGCCCCGGGGAGGGGCGGCGGGGCGGGCGTTGAGCCGGGGGAGCGCGGCGGGCCGGGCCCGGGCGGCGGCGAGGGCTCCGCGATGCCGCTGCTGTTCCTGGAGCGCTTCCCCTGGCCCAGCCTCCGCACTTACACGGCGCTCAGCGCCCTGGCGCTGCTGGGCGCCGGCCTCAGCGCCTACCGCGCCCTCAGCCAGGCGCCCGGCGAGGCGGCGGGCACCGAGGCGGCCGAGTCTCAGCGCTGCGCCGGCCCACGGGCCCTGGACGTCGCCTACTACCTGCTCTCCGACAGCCTCTGCGTCTGGGTGAGCCCGGGGCGGCGGAGGGGCCTGCGGGCCCGCGGCCTGCGGGGCTGGCAGCGGGATCCGCCTCTGCCGGCACCTCCCCGCGGCCGGGGGAAGGCGGGCGGCTCGGGGGGGTGTCTCGTTATTGTTGTTTGAAAACTGCTCGCGGCATAAAGCGGGGGCTCGGCTCGGTTTCCCCGGGCCGCCTCCGCAGCCGCTTCCCTTCCTGCCTGGCCGAGGCGGCGGGGCAGCGTTAGAGCCGAGCGCCCCGAGAGCTCGGCTGGAGCCTGTCTCCCTGAGAGCCCCGCTCGTCCTGCCGGGGGCTTTGGGAGGAGCTGTTGGGAGCGTTTGCCGCGGACACAGGCGCTTGCTGGGCTTAAGCTTCTGGAAACATTGCCCGAAATGCTCTGCCAGAAATCTGAGTAAGGGGCTGTCAGGTATTCGAGCTCAAGACTTGCCTGCCTTTATTTGTTATTATTTTTTAAATAACACTGAGAGTCTTGTAGGTAAGAGGAAACATTCTCACCATTTAAGGAAAAAAAATTCTGTATCTTTTTAAACCCAAATCTCGTAATGGTTTATGAATTTTGGCTCGCTGACCTGTAGTTGAAGTAAAGGCTCAACAAGGGGATATTGGAAACCTTGCTGAGTTGTTGCTGTTGAACTTTTCATCTGTCTGTCACTCAGAGGTGGCAGTAGTTGGACATTTGGTTCACAGCATACTTGCTTGACTGAGGTGCTGATTTTTAATATACCGAACACATTCATCCTGTTGAAACCTGGTCTTGGGGCCTTAAGGGTCCTGGAAAAGTTTGTCGTATGTCCTTTGGAAGTGACAGGGCGAGGCTTCATCATCCACCTTCTAGCCTTTTTAGCGTCCTGCTTAGGTCAAAAGTTAATTACAAATACCTTTGCCAAATGTGAGATAGCAGTTTTCCCAGGCCCCTGTGTTCTGCTTGTTGCTACTTTGCTGTAAAAAAGTTTCCCAAGAAAGCTGCAAGCCGTGTTGTTACTGAAGGGATGTGTGCTATTCAGCATGTTTTGAGGCAACCTCTGAAACCTCTTACTGTAACAACATATTCAAACTGGATTTTTCTCATCTGCCATATATTAAACAAAATGAGCATCTTGGTGATCTCTAGGTTTTGTCCCCATGTTCTTTTATGAAATTTGGCAATTTGTATGAAATAATTTATTGGGAAGAAGTAGAGCAGTTTGTTGGCTTTACTGCTGTATCAAACTGTGTTAGTATTTCTAGAAAATTAAAAAAAGCAGCTAAGTGACTTATCAGATACTTCACATGTCTTAGAAGAGGCCAGGCTTAAATTTCACCAAAAATAAAAAAGACAACTAAGACTGTTCTGTGAACAATGGCAGGTTTTGTTAGACTCGTTCATTCCACTTCTCTCCCTTCTTCTAAATAGGGCAGAAGTATTTGTTGCTGACTGCTTTATTGCTTTCCAGGTACTAGTGAATACTGCCTGCTGTTTTCTGATGCTGGTTGCTAAGCTAATCCAGTGTATGGTGTTTGGTCCTCTTCGTGTCAGCGAGAGGCAGGTGAGACAGTAAACAAGGAAACTGTGGAACATGACAAATGGTGTGATTTTCTGTATGGGATTGCTGAAACTGCACAGGAAAAATAGATTTTACAATATATGTTTTACCATTTGATTAGCTAGTATATCCACAGCCATCAGCTTCTGGTTTATTTCTAAGGGAATTTTTCCTATTGTATTTTATAAGCCCACAGTCAACTTGAAAATCCTGTTTCTTTAATGGACTCTGTCAGATTTCTTACAAGTGCACCTCACTTAAAAATACTTGTAACATGTTCTTCTCTATCCTGCCTGCACCTGGCAGCATTTCTCCATTGCATTTTGTAGTTGTCAGCACTGACAGTCTTGAGTTCCCTCTTCTTTTGTACCTTGACTGCTGGAGAAGTGCTTTCCATCCTCATACACTGAGTGGAGGTTTCAGAGGGAGTAGGCAAGAAAATCCCCAGAGAAAGACGGTGAGCAGGACTGAAAACTGAGACTGTATAGTCCTGCTCTTGGCTATGTGGAATGTTTGTAAAAATTCAGCAAGGGAACCATGAAAGCCCAGAGTTTTAAAAAACAGGATCCTGCAGAAGATGAAAGCAGCAGCAGGACCTTGAATAGTATCTCTATTTTTTTTTTTTTAAAGTAAGGCAAATGATAGGTTGCTTGTGTAAATGCAGTAGCAGTGGTTTGGAGTGTGTTCACATATTTATAAAAAAAGTCTGTAAAAAGAGTTCTTTAGGAGGAATTAGGCCATGATGATTTTTGACATCCAGAACTGAGGCGCACAAAGCCTCATTAGTAACTGTGGATCTCTCAAAGCCTATTGTATTTGTAATTCATACCTCGTAGGGGCCCTGAGTGGAGTGTTAAAACCCAAGCACTATCAAACTGCAGTGGGCCAGATTTTCTTTCCAGTCCGTGTTGACTATAAGGATGTGGAATTTTAACTGGTGATGGTTTCCAGGAAGTTCTCTACCCCCTTAAAAACTGAAGTGAAAAGCAGTAGCAGTATGGATAGATCCATTTGTATTTGGACAGTGGGAGTTTGCCTCAATTGTCATGTAAAGGAAAGCTGCTTATTAATATTGGCGAGCCTAAAACAGCAGCATCATTAAGGAATTCAGGGCCTGTCTTAACTAAACTCCTGGTGACTTCATCGTGTGCTTTAACAAAACATTTTGTTTCATAATTTTTTTTTATCCCCTCCAAGCTGGCTTGCTGTCTGCTGCTTGAGAACATTATATTATTTCTTTCATACTTCGTGTGTGTGGGAATGGTTTTATTTTCATTGCTCATCCATCTCATTCTCCACTGTAGGCATTGTGATTCTTAAGGACAGACTTTATCATCTTTTCTTAATCATCCGTACTTTGTGGCAAGTTTTTGGAAGCAAGGTGCTAGGCAGTTTGGGCATCTTGAATAACTGGAAGCTCTTCTAGCAGAGAGGACTGTGTGTTTGCAGCCTGGTAGCTGAGTTGCTTGGGCATGAAGACTCAAACTGAGATCAGACTTGCTTTGTGTTGAGCACTGTTTTAGGAATATAGCAGGAAACTGCATTGTGTGCTGTGTAGCACAGTTATGCTGCCGTGGTACAAGAAACTAGATAGACAGTAAGTTCTGCTAGTATTTTTAATATGTTTCTTATCTGAGTAAGGGTAACACTATTCAAGATGTGTATGCAGCAGACTTCAGCTAATGTATTGTTGCATTTCTACCTCCATGGTTTTTTTCCTTTCCCTTTCACTTTTCCCTTCCTTCTCTCCAATGTGTTGATTGTCAGTTCTTTCACTACAGTAACCAAGTCTCTTCCATTACAGCATCTCAAGGATAAATTCTGGAATTTCATTTTCTACAAGTTCATCTTCATTTTTGGTGTGCTGAATGTTCAGACAGTGGAAGAAGTAGTGATGTGGTGCCTCTGGTTCTCTGGACTTGTGTTTCTCCATCTGATGGTTCAGCTCTGCAAGGATCGCTTTGAATATGTAAGTTTTGATTATGGGCTGTCTTTTGGGATGTGCAAATTCTGTTTCTGGTTCAGGCACTGGCTCAGATAAGGTACAAACAGATCATTTAGACCTTTTCCTCACCCTGCACTGAACACGTGCACTTCTCATTAGCTTCAGATACTTGCTTTAAAGTACAGTGTCAATCTTACTCCTTCAGTTTTCCCATGAGACAAATGGAGCTGAAGATACTTATTTTCTTTAATAAATTGCTCCTTATATGAGCCCTGTAATTACTATTACATAACTGCATGAGATGGCTTCATAGGTCTCCTTAGTAAAAGTATCTTATCAGAACATCCCTTAGATTGGTGCCCTTTAGGATTGGCCTATGGAACCTGTTTCTGCTCAGGTTTCACACTCACTTAGATATGCTGAATTTTGACTGCCAGTGTCTTTACAATATACTGTTCAATTTTCTCTCTAAGCTACATTCCACTTTCTGTTATTACCAGGAATAAATTAGGTAGAGATGCAGAAATTGAAGGCTAGGCAAGGAAGACAAAACTGCAATTTAAACAGTAAATCTTGGCCTTTAAACAATAATGGACCTGCATTTTCCTAGTCTCTGCTGTCTTGACATAGAAGTTTGACCTGAATTGAATCCATTAATTTCTTGTTGGTAGATCTGGCCTTTGAAGGTTTTTTGGGTGTTCTTGTAAAATAGTGTCCAGTAAGGCCTGTTAATTCACAGGTTGCTAAGCACTTAAATTTTAAACTGAATTGGCTAGAGTTAGGAAAATTGAGACAGCAGTGAACAAGGCAGTCACCTGGTATTTTTAGTGTTGTTCAGAAAGCTTTGAACGAACAAAGGTCACGTGGGAAGAAATCCTTATTATATTCCTTTTGCATTCAAAGCACGCATAGTCATTTTTTGCTTGGACAAATGATACTATTATGGTTTGCCTTGTGAAGATGCAGCATGTGGGGCTGAACTAGATACAAAGAAGTTAGAAAGCACCCATTTAAAAACAAAACATGGGAATCAACTTTGTTATCAGATCAGAGTGAAGCTTTGGGCAACTCCTTCTTTCCTTGTCCTGTTCTTTCTCATCCTGCCCTGGAAAAAGGATGAACCAACATCCCCTTGGGTTGCCTTTGATTTAAAGAGACTAGGTGTAGCCCTCTGTTAAGGTAGTTAGAGATTTAGCACACTTTGCATGCTATTGAATGACAGAACTGTTTATCAGCAGAGTCTGTCCAACAGTCTCTAGCTGCAGCTGAAATGTTTTTTTAAGAAAATAAAATGACAGTGGAAGAACTATGGGATAGAAGACTAAACTGGACAAATTCAGATCAGCTGTTGGGTGAAAAATTGGCAAAACATTGCTTGAAGACTGTGTATTAAGTTAGCTGTCTTTATAAAATGTGTATTAATCCTAAGCAGATGCTGTGGATTTGGTGCAGAATATCTCTGGTTTTCTTGCACAGGTGATTTAAACAGCTCAAATAATCATAATAATTGTAAATAAAAAATCTAACTGATTGTTAAAATATGACTGTAAATGACAGTTACATGAATGAGGCTTTGGGATAGTGGGTGGATTTAGCTTTATTCTTCATAGTTTATTACATTGTGAAATTGGTTTTATGCTAGAAAGCAAAAGATTTTCCTGAATGAGGCCTTGTTTGGTGAGGTGACAATGGAAGGCAGGGTGTTTGAAGTACTCATTTACACTTGTCATGTATTTATGTATTTGTGTTGCAGCTTTCCTTTTCTCCTACCACACCCATGAGCAGCCACGTCAGAGTGCTGGCCCTGCTCATAGCCATGCTCCTGTCTTGCTGTGGATTAGCAGTTGTCTGTGGAGTTGTTGGCTATACCCATGGCATGCACACATTGGCTTTCATGGCAGCAGAGGTGAGACTTTCTTTATATGTATTGTGGTTTCTGCTTTGCCTTTGACCCCTCACTTGGGGGTGTCCTGGTACGCAATGGGTTTGCTTTTCATTCCCGTAAGAAAGAGACTTTGAAGACACAAACAAATCCTCCCCTGTTTCCCAGAAGTTGCCAGATTGGCATGCTATCTCTCTTTAGCCTTTAATCCTGAAAAATATCTTAGTCTGAAGAAGAGAATGAGAGGATAGACCTGTAAGATGATGCTGAAATCAAATGACAGCTTTATGAAAAAGTAATGATTGTGCTTCATGAACATTGCAGGAAGGGTCTGTAAAACAGCGCTTGAGAGACTGAGAGAGTGTGTATGAAAGTGTAATGTGCACTTCAGCCTCTTTCTTTGAGGTTGTCTTTTCTGTTTGATTTCTCCCCAAAAGGAGTGAGGCATCCTTTCCTTAAAGCATACTTTTGGGATTTGCTTATGTTTGTGTATTGAGTTGTCTCAGCTGAGATTAGCAAAGCATTTTTGTGCACTCCTGAACACTTTGTGCAGTGGACTGAACATCAGTATGTTTGTGGAGTGAACATCAGTATGTTTTTGATGTTGTGGTGGGTTGTTGCACTCTGTCTGAGGAAGTGATAATCTTAAACAAAGGAGAGGAATCCGATCCAAGTATGCTGTGTTGCCACATCATTAGTTTAGATAACAAATAACATATACAATTTATTTTTCTTCTCCTATCTTGAATTCATACTTGGAGTTAGGAAGCAGGAAGGAAAACAACTGATAGTAGGAGAATATGATGCTTGTCACACCACAGTTCAGTTATTCAATACGTCGCTTTGTTTTTCCATGAATACGAGAATATGCAAGACCAGATTTGTAATTAAACAGTGGAAGGGAATTGGAATATTTAACACTGTCTATAAAAGGTGAGGTCTCATTGGTGCCATGTCTCTTATCTTGGCTTGGCAGAAGGATTATCAGCCTTGCACCAGCTCGGGGTGGGTTAATCAGGGAGTGTTGTGGTGCCTGTGTTGCTCCTCAGCACTGCCCTGTGTGGTAGTGTGAGTGTTTGGGGTTGCAGGATGGGGCCCAGTTGTTCATTTTAGTGAGAGCTGTTCTCTGTGCTGATTAACAAAGGAGTGGCTCAGTCATTGTAAATGTGGGGTGTCCAGCCAAGCCCTGGATCCCCTGCTGTGCTGCTGGTGGGCAGTGAGGAAATTTGTGGGGAATACAGAAGGAAGGGTCTCTAGCATTGCAGCCACTGGTGTTTGAGAATATTCTTGAGCTGAGGGCTGCACAAACCCATTGGGTTTGATAGTCCCAGATGTACTGTGGAAAGTTGTCTAATCATTCATGGAATGTTTGTGTATCAGCCTCTGTAATATCCAAAGGCAACAAATTCCACTTTTACCTGGCTTCGTGTACATGTAAGAGCTCTTTGAGTTGTTCTGAATCTTGTGTTTGATAATCACAGAATGATTTGGGTTGAAAGAGACCTAAAAGATCATCTAGTTCCCACCCCCCACCATGGGCAGGGAGTAATGTCCTTAGCTATCATCAAATACATTTATGGTGAAAATAAGCAAAAAATCATTCCCTTTTTAAACTTTTTCATAGAATTTGTGATTTTATCATCCTTTTGTCTGTTCCTTTGCTGCCTTCTAATCTAAGCAAAAGTATTCTAGGCTGTTCAATTTTTTCTCATAAGGAGATTGTATAATATCTTGGCATTTTTGAACATTTTAAATATTCCCTGTATGGATTGGGCAACCATGAGTAATTTTCTTGATTTTAATACCCAGCACTCATGTGAGTGGAATAAAATATTTAGGTTTCTTTCTGTATGGGTACTGGCAGTGACATCTCATAGCAGACTTCAAGCTCTTAGTAAAAAACAATAAATCTTTCAGACTGAAATGTTTTTCTGGTTACAGCTTGTGTGATGCTCCTCGAGAGGGACCCTGCCAAGTGTATTCCATTAGTGTGAATGAATTACATTAAGTTACATTAAGCTATTAATAATCTCTCTTCTGCAAACAATGATTTAGCTCAGGTTTTTCAATAAAGCAATATAGATGTTTTTCTTGTGTTTTAGGTAACTTCCCCTTGTTCTCTGTTTCTTTGTCAGCATTTTTTTTTGCTGCAGAGGGTGGATATGAAATGTGCAGATGCCCAGGGAAAGTTGAGTAGGGACTTGTCTGTATTTTTGAGAAAACATTAATCTTTTTTTCCTTAATATATGTTGTTCAAGAATTATAGTATAGCAAGCAGTCTGTCTATCTATGCATGTTTTCTTTTTAAAGCCAGCTGGTAAACAGTTGGCAGATATGTTGGGTATTGCAAAGGGTGAAATATATATCAAAACACTTAAAGAATATTTTTTACACACTGAAAAAATTATTCAAACTAACTGGCTTATTGCTACTTTGGGAAGTTAGTGGTTTTGATAATTCTTCTGTCCTGTTTGTAGTACTTATGCTGAAGGCATGCCATCAGACCAGTTTCACAGAAGTGGTTTCAGTTACTCATTGTAAATCCCCTGCATCTCAGTGTCACTTGGCCCCTGATAACTACAGGGTGGTGTGGGCAGTCTCTGGGGGAAGCATGTCTGGTGTTTTGCACTGTGAGGGTAGAATGAAGAGATGGAGCACTGTGGGCTCCAGGGATTACAGAGAGGTGATGGGGCCACTGTCTCTTAGATGGTAAGAACCCATGGAAATGTAGTTATCTTTTTGGTGACTTGTCTTTACACTTCTGATCTTACGCTTTCTGATATACTCAGGGTTTTTGTCTGTACTTAGCCTAGAAACATAAGTATGATTAAAGAGAGAAGTTCTTTTAGCAACATTTACATCTCAGCAAAGGGGGGGAATTATCTGAAATTATCTTCCTCAAATTTCTGTTATTATTCAGTTCTTCCAGTTTGTTCTTTTTTTAAGAAGTGGGATGAGGAGAGGTAGTTGGTGGGATTGTGGTCTTAACACTTGCTCAGTGATAATAATTGAAAAAGGCAATGCATCCTGTGTAGTTGGGGAAAATGACACTTAGCAGCACTAACACTAGTGGCTGCTTTAAAAGCATTGTGTCTTTGGGAACAGTTTCTTCCATATTTATTTATAAGCTTCATGGTTGTCTCAGGTATATTGTGCACACAGTCACCTCTAGTGACCATTGGTTCACAGGAACTTGTTAAGCTGCCTAAATGAATTTTGTGTTTTAAAATTCATTGAGCTCCTGCATCTGTCTCTGCCAGAATGTTGTTACCATGTGTGTTCTTTTTCTTCCTCTTTTGCAGTCTCTGCTGGTGACAGTCAGAACTGCTCATGTGATTTTACGGTAAGTAGCTTATATTTTACAGGGTGGTGTTCAGGATGGTAGTGCATATAGCATGTTGATGTGTTTATGTAATGAGGTGTGTGTCATTACCTCATGGAATTGCAAATGCATATTTGGAGATTGAGGGCAGCCCTGAGGAGAGACTTGGGGATGTTGGTGGATGAGAAGCTTGCCATGGCCCAGTAATGTGTGCTTGCAGCCCAGAAAGCTCAGCCACATCCTGGTCTGCATACCCACAGTGTGAGCAGCAGGTCCAGGGCAGGGATTCTGCCCCTCTGCTCTGTTCTGATGAGACTCCCCCTGGACTGCTGCATCCAGCTCTGGGGCCTCCAACACGAGAGGCATGTGGACCTGCCTAGAAGTGAGTCTAGAAGAGTCCTTAGAGATTTTCAGAGGAATGGAGCACCTGCTGTTGGAGACAAGCTGAGAGAGCTGGACTTGTTCAGCCTAGAGAAGAGAAGGCTTTAGTGAAGCTTTAGTGCCCCTTCCAGTACCTAAAGGGGCACCAAGAGAGCTGGAAAGGGACTTTGGACAAGGGCATGGCGTGAGGGAATGACTTCAAACTGACAGAAGACAGGGTTAGATTAGATACTAGGGAAAAAAATCTTCCCTGTGAGATTGGTGAGTCACTGGCACTGTGAGTTGTTGCCCAGAGACGCTGTGGATGCCCCATCCTGGAAGTGGTCACAGCCTCATTGCATGAGGCAGCCAAAGAGACTGGAAAGAGATAATCTTCCAGATCCCTCCCACACCATTGCAGGATTCTATGAGATGAGCAAAGGTGGTTAGCTTTCGCCCTGTTTTTTAGCAAAAGTTTTGCAATTGACTTTTTTTGTTTTATTTGAGTTATGTTTGTGTCTTATCCTGTAGCCTTTATTTGAATAAAAGATTGTACTGGTGTTTAAGTAGTTACAGGAACATTTATTTTAAAGCCAGCTAGTAAACAGTTGGCAGATATGTCGGATAGTACAAAGGATTAAATATGTATAGAAGCATTTTCAGAATGATTTTTACAGATGGAAATGCGTTTTAGGAGTGCTTTTTACACATGGAGGTTGAAATGCATGGATAGCTTCAGTGGGTGGTGATAGCTCGAGGCATGGATTAAAGTGGATTGTTGCTGCTGGATGAGGGTTGATAGATGCTACTTAATATCATTCTCCAGGATTTGTTTTAAGGCCTTGGTCTCTTGAAGGTTTGCTTTGAAAAATTCACATGCATGTGTACCTGTAACACACCTGTGTGTAACACAGGAACCTCTTTGTACAGGTCACTGTCAGCATTTCAGGTCTGACACTGAGCTGTAATGACTCACCTTAGAAACGCCTCATGTGCTGAAAAATGTGCTTCTCTAGTTACTACAATGCTAAGATTGACTTTCAGTACATGAAGTAGTTTTTAGCAAATGCTGCATCTTTTCTATCGGCTGGCAGTGTCTGTAGTGCCAGTGTGGGCTAAGCATTGACTGCTTTTTTTTTTTTTTTTTAGATGTTGCTGTTTAAAAAACAGTAACATTAAAAGAAGTCCCCCTTGAGTGAGCACAGACTATGGGCACAGAGCCTTGGAAGGGCAAAGAATCCATATCCAGAAGTTTTTTGAAAAATGGACAAAATACTTTGAATTCTAGAGATGAATTTAACAAAAAAAAAAAAAAAAAAACAAACCAACCAACAAACAAACAAACAACAACAACAACAAAACAAACAAACAAACAAAACCACCACACAACCTACCACCACCAACAAAAATAAAAAAGAATAATGTTAATTTCCTCACTTGCAGATATGTAGTTCATCTCTGGGATCTCAACCATGAAGGAACGTGGGAGGGCAAAGGCACTTACGTCTACTACACAGATTTTGTTATGGAGCTGACCTTGCTTTCCCTGGACTTGATGCATCATATTCATATGCTGGTATGAAATACTGGACATAATTTTGAACAAATAGACTGGCATTAAAATAAAGGATATTGGGTATACTTTTTTTTTTTTTTTTTACTTATTTTAGAAACCAGATACTACAGAGAAGTTACTTAAATAAAGATGAAAATATAGAGGGGTTGGATTCTGGCATTCTTTCTTCCTGTGTAGTTGAAGTATTCACAAATAACTTTGTTAAGGAGTATTAACTACTGTGTGTAATTATCTGTTTAGTAGGAGTTTAATTAGCTTTTCTTATAGAGTAATATCACACTGAATTATTTTCATTGGCAGCAGGGGATGCTAAGCTGGACAGAACAACTCAGTTTATCCTCATTATAAATGCTGTGATGCCAAAGTTGTGTGTGAAGAGATAATTAATGGTAGTACCTGAATGGACCCAACAAAAGAGAAATTCTTCAGGGCTGGGTTCTCAGTTTCTTTGTCTCTTAAGACCTGATGCAGCTTCTTGTTTCTCATGGTGCTTGTTTCTAATCATTGCTCTGTTTTTTTCCCAAGTTGTTTGGCAATATCTGGCTGTCAATGGCGAGCCTGGTGATTTTCATGCAGCTGCGCTACCTGTTCCACGAGGTGCAGCGGCGAATCCGGCGGCACAAGAACTACCTGCGTGTGGTTGGAAACATGGAAGCCAGGTGAGCCCCTTGCTTGCTCTGCAGTCTTGATGTAGATCTGGTAGAGAGGATCCTGAGAAAGAAGTTGGGTTCTTTTATGTTTCTTTGATACACAGTGGCATGCTGTAAGCTGGACAGATGCAATGTTGCAAACCTGATCCTTAAGTCTCTACACTAGAGTATGTTTTTATCCGTTTTATTTGTTAGTGGGGAGACTCTGTATTTTACAGATATGTAGGATTGACTTGTATAATGGCAGTATTACTGGTAATGGATAAAGTGGCAAAAAGTGAATTCACCTCTCCAGTATTTCTTCTTCTCTATTCTTTTGCGTACTACCTTAGTGATGTGACAGAAGCTCTGCACAGCTCTGCCTGTTTTAGCTGTCAGTTACTGGCTTTGGCTGTGATAGAAATCAATACTCTTAATTTCATTAGGCCATACTATTCCCTTACTGACTGAAATGAAATCAAAATATTAATTAAAACCTGCATAGCTTTACCTTTGTATTTACTAAACCTGAACCCAACTCTAAGATTCTACCTAAAGTAGAGCTGAGAACACCTTGGCAGTACTTTAGTCCATTCTCTTTTAGTGAGGTAATATGGAGAAATTGGGAGGCCTACTAAAACCTGATATTATACCAGGTAGTCAGATTTCTGACCCAATGTTTTCAAAATTCAGCTATATTCTTAAAAATTTTAAGATCCACAGGGAGAGTTTTACTCTTTCTTGACTGTTCTCTCACTGTACTGTTTTAATTTTGCGCCCCTGTGCATTTGATTAATTCTGATTCCTGCTGCTGTAATCCAGGTGGAGAAGGCTGGCTTGTCTAGAAATTCCTGAGGCGCTTTTTTTTTTTTTTTTTTTTTTTTTGAGAATTCATTTAATGGCTGTGATATCATGTTAAGAGCTGCATAATAAGGTTCATCCACAATGCATTGTTTCTTTCCAGTAAGATGCAGCCACTGAATCCCTTTGAGCTGCTCACGAACCTGTTTGAGTTGCATGTGTCACAGACTTCTTGTCTGAATGACTTGATGTGTTTTGGTCATTCTGATTGTGCTGGAAGAACCGCATTCTAATTTACTTCTGAAGCTGCCACTGGCAGCTGCCTTTATGTGCTGCTTGTTCTTCAGGTATATTCCCCACCAGCAGTGCTGTGAAATGTTACACCACTCATTTCTATATAACTGCTTACATGGCGCTGTAGCTTAAATAAAAAAAGGGAGAAGAGTCAAGACAAGTGGGAATGGCTAAATCTGAGGCCCAAATTAGTCACCATAAATGCTTATGATCCCAAAGAGACAACTTAATGGGTACAGCTATTAAAACTCATTTAGAAAAATGACATAGACCGGATCTATACAGATTATAATTTAAGAATCTCAACAAAATGATCATATAATTGTGTGTTGGAAGGTACTAAGTCAAAGCTTTTTGCACTTAGGATGTATGAAGAGATGTGCAAAAAAAGTGCCTGCAAAAGGCGTCAGAGTGATGTGTGTGTGTTCCTTTGCAGTGCCTGGAAAACAGCAAATTAAAAAAATAACAGATCTGTTGGCATAGCTCTCTTAATGAAAAGTTAGCATGGAGGGTAAGGTTTTCTCAGTACTGGATTCTCTAGAGAGGAGGCCATGCTGAGCTTGTGTAGTCATTCCTTCTGTCTCTTCTTTGTAGGTTTGCAGTTGCAACACCAGAGGAGCTGGCAGTGAACAATGATGACTGTGCCATTTGCTGGGACTCCATGCAATCCGCACGTAAACTCCCCTGTGGCCACCTTTTCCACAAGTATGTGTCTGGGCTGGAGAGGCTGCACCCAGCTGAGAAAGGAAGGGATAGATGGGCATGGCTGTAATTTACAGTGGGATGACAAATAACAAACTACCAGCAGAGCTGTTGGGTGCTTGCTGCTTGGGTTGTCTTGGTCTGCTTCCGATTACAGAGTACAAGTCTTTTTCACTCCAGTCATTTTCATGTTTGAGTTGTTCCACCTGGTGCACTTCTTTTCCCCCAAACTAAGAGTGTGCACCTTGTCAGCTAGTGGGTAATTAGTGTTGAGTTTCTCAAACACAGGTTGGTAGATTAGTTGTGTTGATTTTCAGGTGAAGAAGAACAATTGGAGCTGGATCCTTAAATACTTCCCAGATATCAGCTTTAAGGAGAAAACAGGGAGTATTTTTATACAGTGCATCCTCACATGGTGGTGAATCCCCCAGCTGTGGAGACCAGGTCTGAATCTGTGGTTTCTAATCTGTGGCACTAAGTCCATCAGGGCTGTAAAGAGGTTAACCAAATCAGCAGAAAATGGTCCCTAAGCAGCTGGTAGTTAGAACTGGGAGATTTCTGGCCAAAGCACCTCTTTTTACACTGCTTCTTACACTCATTCAGTAGTGAATAGTAGCAGATGCTTGTGGACACAGTATGCTGAGCTGGATGTGATTTTCCTTGAATCCTTTGTAGCAGTGCTTACACACCCATGCCCATCCTTAAATATGAAATGAGAAACAGGGATTGAAGCAGGCATTTCTGGAGGGCCATGTGATGAATATGCAGGTCAGTTAAATTGTCCCTGTGGTATTACTTTCTGTAAATAGCTTTTTGCTTTTCTGGTAACTGTCAAACCAGAGGTTGTAATCTGTGTGCTAATTTGTTGTCATTTATGACAAACCTTGCCATAAATATTTATCTGTGTTCCAAGAAGTCTCTAATGAGATAATGTGCCTCCATAGCAGAAACTCCTTTTCCAGTGCTACTGAATCATGTGAATATTTAATCACCTGCTGAGCACTTGAGAAGCCCAGGGTCTTCTCTTCAGAAAGTCATTTTCTCTGTATTTAAAAGGATCCTTTTGTATTTTTTTCTGAAGCAGTTATAGTTCTGAAGCAAGTTACACTCCTTGGTGCTTTTAGAGAGGGAACATGTTTCAGTGGATGGCTTGCATATAAAACCAGATGTAACTAATAACCCTATTTACAACCTGAGAGTGGTTTCTCTCCTCATAAAAGCCTGGTGATTTTGTCGACAGGCTGAACACTGTGTCCATTCTCAATTATGTAGGATTTTTTTTTCCCCATCAGTTAATTGGAGTGGCAGAGAAGGTGGCAGGGAAAATTCGCATTGCTGAGATCAACCCTGTTCCCAAATATTAAAGAAATTTAATGGGAATAGGTGTCTGAATCTTTTAGGCATGTTGAAACTCTCTTCTTTACCTTCTAGGAAGCAGGCAATTTCAAGAGTTGTTGCTCTGAAAGGTTGCCAGTTGTTGACCTGCTGTTTGCCCTCCTCCTCCTGAGGTGCTGTGGGTGACCAAGCCCTTCTGCCTGTGTGGTGCACAATGGGTGTGACCACAGCTGGCTTTTTGGGTCTGGTGCTGATGCAGCTGACACGGGGTTCTGCCCATTCCAGCATCTTGGCTGTTGAACTGTTGAGGAGCAGCAGTGTGGTGGCAGCTGGGGAAACTCCAGGTGTTTCCCAAGTGAGCTTTGGAGTAGAAGAGGTTTGAGTTTGCTGTGGGCAGGGTGGTTTTCCTGTAGTCAGGGAGGTGATGTTGGGCAGCACTGCCAGTGCCAGCATGCTGGTTGTACTGGTAACCTGGGTGGTGGAAGGTGGCAGATGTTTACTGTGGTGCTTTGGTTGTTTTTGGGAAACCCATCACTGTGTGTCTGTTGCAATATGATGGAAAGCACTTCAGCAAAGTTTCAGGAGCTGGACAGAATGCTTGTATCTTTGACTTCACTATAGTCCTGCAATTACAGCTTTTCCCTTGCTGTGTCAACCCAAACCTGTGATGCATACCTTCATTTTGTTTACAAATACACAATTTGGGGAACAGGTTTATTTGATCTTTTGGTATGTTTACCTTTCTAAAGTGTTTTGAGAACTTCTGGAAAAAACCCACCCTGCAAATATGAAGTATGTGTTATAATATTGATAAGTGTTCAGGCCTGTGAAATTCAGTTATTCCACACTGAAAATTAGGTTTAACTTGAACAAATACTGCAATTGGGTCATATCAGCATGAATCAAAAAACATGCACTGCTTTGAGTGTTTGAGCCTCATTTCAAGCACTTCCACTTTCTGCAGGACAGAAAATTTCAGAGTTAAGGAAGGATTGTAATGGTACAGAATTGTTAGTATTAATAAATCTGTTTAGGGAGTTTGTGGAGTGGTACTGACTTTTGTGGTTTGGGTATTGGTATTTTGAAAAGCTATTTGAAAACACTGGAGGTGCCATTGCCTCATCACAGGCAGAGCTGCTGTGAAAATGTGTCAGGATACATTAACTATGCGTCCAGTTGGTTTTTGCCTTTTTCACTTGGGAATGGTGAGAGAAAAGAACTGGTTTCTTTTCCCTTCCAGGCAAAACTTACTTTTCCTGAGCTAGAAGGACAGCAAGCTTGGAGAGTGTTTTAAGCTTGTGATAAATCTGCATGCGTGTTTAAAAAAAGTGAACATTTGAGGATTTTCAGCTGAAAGAAATAAGAAAGCTATGCCAGAGTCATCAGGAGCTCATTAAGGGTATCTCTGAGTAGTCCATGTGTTGATGTTGTGTACAGAATATGCTACAGCTGCTTGGTGTATTGGTGATAGTGGAGTCTTGGAAAAACACTGCAAGCTCACCACAGTGTTACTGTTTTCCTGTCAGCTCCTGCCTGCGGTCCTGGCTGGAACAAGACACATCTTGCCCCACCTGCAGAATGTCTCTTAATATCACTGACAGCCATCACGTGAGGGAGGATCACCAAAGGGAGAATCTGGATGAGAACCTAGTCCCTGTGGCAGCAGCAGAAGGCAGACCACGCCTGAACCAGCACAATCACTTCTTCCACTTTGACGGTGAGCTCAGCACATTTGACATCTGCTGCTGTTGCCCCAATAAACAAAGGGGAGGAGCAGCCTTCTGTAGAAGGGAATTCTCTCTGTGCTTCAGCTGAAGCTCAAACCGTGCTCTGCTTGTGTTTGTCAAACACCACTGTGCTTCTGGTGGTTCTTTTGCAAGAGCTCAGATGTGTCTCTGAGGTTTCCCAGAGCTGTTGAGATTTCTTGAAAGATTTTGTGTAAGTGCTCCCTTTTTTTGGATTTGTTGTAGTCAGCAGCTTAAGTTATTGACATTTATTCATTGTGTGCCATGTTGACAAGCAGAATGGGAAATTCCTGTGTCTTTTTTTGTTGCCATGTGGTGGTTAATCAGCAACAGTCAGAGGAAAAAAAGCCCTCTGTGATGCAGTCTAAAAGTCAGTCTTTCCCCTATGCCCTAGCTAATGTGTGGTTGTCAAAAGTCCATTTGCCACTCAGCTTACAAGACACTTGCAATGCTTGGTTAAGTGCAGAAGATCAGTCTCAGAAGGAATCATGTAGCCACAACAGTTTAAAATGTTTGGGGTTTTTTAGTAGCGTGTTGTAAGTTCTCTCAAAGCAGATGTGATTCCAGGCCACGATAAATTCTGTGTATGGAGGCAACTTGTTTTGAAAAAGGCAATTTGTGTTGTTTGTCTTCCAGATTTTTTTAGAGTTTTCGTATTGTTGTGTGCTGGTCTTCTAGAGTTTCCCAGATTTTCTTGGTAGTCTTGGTGTTTCTCAGATGATTTCAGTATTGCAAATATTCAGCTTCGGGCTCTGCCTTTGTGGAGCTCCCATGAGGCAGTTGAGATACTGCAGACTTACCCAGTGACCTGTTCCTCATCTGTGCTTGTTTTGAAATCTTTGGAGATTGTGGTGGGGGAAAATAATGGGCAGAGAAAGGTCAGACAATTTCTAGGTACATGGAGACTGCTGATAGTTTCTGTATGGCTTCCACTTCTGGGGTGCTTTAGGTCTCCAAAGGACATTTATATTTAGAATAACACTGTCTTTTTGATGGCTCTCCAGTGGCTTGGAGACGTGCAGGATTACCATGGAGATAGAAGGCAAAGTAGCATAGAGCAAAGCCCATGTTTATTTAAGTGGCAGCACAGAAGGAGGAGGGAGCCACCCATGTGCCCTACTCCCTTGAGCTGAAGCACACTATTGCAGCAGTCACTTTTTTCAGTTATTCTGTGTCCCTTTGAAGTAGTATTTCTCAGTGGTAACTCATTTTGGACCTGGATTCAGATTGCTTAGAAGCTGTCCTGTTTTTGTAAAATTGCTGGATTTAGTAATATATTCCAAAACTGGATTTGACTCTGGATTATTTTTATTTTCACTTTAATAGGAATATTAAAAAAAGAAAACAAGGATGTGTTGCTTCCTTGATCCATTTCCAGTCCCCAGATTGTTAAACCATTGTGACAGTGTTTGAAGAGAGTATGGGCAGTTACTGATTCCTTCCAGCCATCTCCATGTCTGGAGATAGATTAGGGATAGATTGCACTGCAGAACTCTCTGCTTGTGCCTTGTGGAATATGAAGACTTATGTTAAATACATGTAGAAGTACTTGGCCTGCTGAGATTCTCATGCTCTTTCTTGACTTTCTTGGTGATTTCTAACTCCCAGGCTCCAGAATTGCCAGCTGGCTGCCCAGTTTTTCTGTGGAAGTGATGCACACCACCAACATCCTTGGAATTGCACAAGCCAGCAACTCCCAGCTCAATGTTATGGTAAGACTGCGCCTCAGCCTTCCTGTTTGTGTTGTGTAGGGGAAAGGGTTACATGGAAGTGCAGATTGTAAAGGGGAAGGAAGTCAAAACAGTGGTTGGACACTAGATGAAAGCTGTTTTTGTGAGTGAGAGAAGCTTTTACTTCAGTGAAGTTAGGGCCATATTTGGGTTCAAATGTGCCAGCGTGAAAGAACAGGTCTGGAGGTAAGTCAATGAGGTAGAAGAATGACGCGTACTTCCAGGCTAGATAAGCAGACATTTTCTCAGCTTGCTTAGTGCAACTTCTTTAGCTCTTATTCAGTACTTCTCTGACAACTTGCTGCACCAAAGGGTGTGAGTCTGTATCCAGAGAAATTACCTGTTGGTCATGCAGTAACTGATCAAACCATTCCATAGGTTTTGATTTGTTTTTTTAATCTTTAATAGCACTAAGCTTCAAGATAGCAATTTCAGTGTCTTCTCAGTGTGAGATGGACTCTCTAGCACCCTCAGCTTTTGCTGATTCATGATGTTGATAGAAGTGTAGAGGATGAAATTCTGTATTTGTTGAATCTATCCATAAAAACTCCAATGTAGTACAAATAGAAAAGGATGTGGCCTTGTCAAACACTTTATTTTTTTCAGAAGTGCTGTTTTCTTTGAGTTCTTCAAACTACTGTGTTCTATACCATGGTAATAAGTGTTTAGTGAGGTGTCATTTGAAAGTGATGGAATTTTCTGAATATTAGGTCTTTTCCATAGCCTATACTTGTGTTTAAGTATCAGCAGGGTAAGGCCACTATTTTTAGGGTGTTTGAGGCAGGGAGGGACCAGTAAGATGTTGGCAGATGATTTATTAGTTAAACATGCTGAAACTCTCCATCTGAGGTCAGTTTAATTTTTCTTTTACTGGACACAGTGATACAAATGGGCTTTTGTTAAGGATGAGTAATGGTTTTTTAGGATTGTGTATTATCAAAAGTACAGTAGCAACTTACATTAAAATGTCGACTTTAATGGAAAGCTGGTTAAAGGTTAGCAAATTATTAAAGTGCTACACATTTTTAATAGAAAATAGCAGAAACATTCTGCTTTGTGTTTCTGAATAAAAACCTAGGGAAGTATTTTTAAGGGGAAAGCCAGAGGCTGAAATGCTAAATCAGTTGTTTTGGTCACAGGTTAGTACAATGGAGGGTTAGGTTTGCAGCAGTTGCTTGTGTTGGAACTCACTGTCAGTTGGGGCATAGTTTTTGATTTGTTCTCAAAAACTCCTTCCACCTTTCATTTCTTTTTGCTGTTTTCACTCCCCTCTGCCTTTATGACTTGAGGCATTAGTGAAAATAGAGTTTTAAATATTAAATTAAATCATGTTGTTCGACTCTAAAGGCATATTATTTGTCTTCCCTCTTACCTTTACTTATTTAATTCAGATATTATTTAACTTGAAATTCAATAATAACAGTTCCCTGAAAACTCAGTTTAATTTACTTGAATTTTCAGACCCTATTAAACTGGTTTGCAGGGAGGGTGGCTGGAGGGAGTGGGTTATTAAAACTTACTCCACTTGTCCTTATCACTGCCAATTTGGAAACAATATGGCTAAAAAAAGCAACATTGCTTTTTCTTCACAGTGTTGATCTAACTTTCAGTCACCCCTGAGTTTTGTGTAGATCTTTATTAAAGATATAAGGCTGTCATAAGAAGAGGGTTGGGAAGCTTTTGAAGCCTTTGTGCATCTCCAGGCACTGTTCAGGGCCATGTCATGTCTCCCTAGGAGCTGCTGTTTTGGTGTTGACTTCAGTGCAGGCAGCATATTGCCCTATAAGTCAAAGCCAGCATGGGTTTTCTTTCTCTGTTCCTTCTGTCTGTGGGTTTGCGTATCATTAGCAGCATCTTTGAGCTGATAATATTTTTAATCTCTTTCTGTTGACGTACTTATCAACTAACCTCTATTTACTGCTGATACTGACTGTATTGCTTTCTCCAGGCCCATCAGATTCAGGAGATGTTCCCTCAGGTTCCTTATCATTTAGTTCTGCAGGATCTGCAGCTAACTCGTTCTGTGGAGATCACCACTGACAACATCCTAGAAGGGCGCATCCAGGTGCCTTTCCCCACACAGGTGAGTCATAAGACTGTGCACCTAAAATTACTTTCTTTCTTACCACAGCACTGAGCCTCTTAATAATTGAGTGAGGGGAATGAAGCGAGTTGAAGCGCTGGTGAATCTGGGATTTGTTTTTCCCTTTGTTTAAATCTCTGTAAATGCAGTGTATTCAGATATGTACCAAAAATATATTGAAAATGTCCTACCTAGACAAGAGACAAGTATTTGCTCAGTTAAAGCAGCTCTTCTTGGTCTCTCTTGTGCAGAGCTTTTAGAACATTTCCAGTTGATATCTCTGCTGACAGATAATTGAATTGTACCACTTAGGAAGATTTTTTGCAAAGAAAGTCGGCAAAATGATGCCTTGTTCTTAATTAGCGCCAGCAGATTCCAGTAAAGCAGTCTGGCGACAATGTTTCTGTTAATAAGTATATTGAATTCTGGTCCTGTGCACATCAGATAGTACTGTTATCTGGAGTCTGCGTGTGGGGAAGCAGAGAGAATTCTCTCTCGACCCAGAGCATTCTGTTTATTGCTAACTTACCTGTTTCTAAATTGAACACAATGCCTGACATTGCAGAGGGCAGAGTTTGAATGTGTTCAGAGAACTCGGGTTTTTTTGCTATTTCCCACACTGTATTAAACCTGTGATGTTTGCATTTCAGCGTGCAGATAGCATTAGACCTGCATTGAACAACTCTGTGGAAAGGCACAGTACTGATCAGGAGGATACTGGAACTGTCACACAGGTAAATTGGCATAAAAATGGGCAGAAAGCACAATTAGAAGCTTCATGGACTGGTAGGTGCCTTTGGTTCTGTACCAGGTCAGGTTGGTGGCAGCCCTTCCTTGCATTTCACATCAGAGCTAACACAGTCAGGCAGATAAATCAGATATTAATATAGTGCCCCTGTAGAGGATTATCTGTGTGCTTTTCTTTTTCTTCCTTGAGGGAAAGTGCTCTCAAATGGTACAAAGAACAGAAGATCATCATGTCTCTTTTCATGTCTGGTCAGCCCATGCCTGTCTATGGAATATGAAGAGCAGAATGCTTTGCTCTTTCCCTTTCTCTTCTCATTCCCATTCTGTACATCCCCAAACACTTCCATTAAAAGGAGGAGTATTTCTTTTCTGAGTATAAGAATTCTTTTGTGTTCTGGAGGAAGCACTTTAGGACATGGGGAGCTTTGGTGGGAATAGAGTGAGATATGAACTGGACCAAGAGATAACAGCCTTTCTATATACAAAGCACAATATTGGGTTTTGTTGTTCTTTGCTAAGGCTTTTACTAAGCAGCATGTGCTAGCTAAAGTGTGGCAGGGACAAAAACTACCCTGTGAGTCTGGTAAGATCTCATTTCACTTTTGTTTTCCCTGACTGTAATAGGGACATCCTCAGGGTTTCTGTTTTATAAATCTCCCTTTCTGCTGGCTGAGTGAATTTGTGAAGTTGTGACTTTCTCTGCAGCCTTTAGTGACCTGAATAGCCAACCTGTTACTACCTGGAATTCAACTGTGGCAGTTTCCTTGTTAGCAGATTGTAAGACAAAAGACTTTGGTTGTGTCTGATTATGCAGTTGAGGCTGAGGAAGAGGTGGTAGTGATGGTACTGGTATTTGGTAAGAGCCTGGTAGCAGCTACAGAACTGCAGGAATGAAAATCTTGGTCTGAATCAAGGGAGTTCCTGTGAAGGTTTTGGAGGCATTTGCCCTGCTCTTAAATGAGAGAAACATTTCTTCATAAAGATGTTTTTACCAACGTTTTTGTTGGTAAAAACTAGTTTTTACTAACTAGTTATCCTTAGCTTGATTCTGGCTTCAGATCCCACTTCGAATAGTTGTGTTGCTGTTCATCTTTCTTCCCTCCTGCCTGGCACTATCTTTATTTTCTGTCCTTCCTTCTACAGAACCTGAAAAACCTGGGAGTGGTGTCCATACATCAGCACTGAGCACGTGCTCTCTGATAGAGATGCCTTTTTGCTTTGCAGTGCTGCTGAGCTCTGCTCAGATGATGTGTTCTGGCTGGAGCAAATGGTGGTTTGGATGAAGAACCTGTTTTTATCATGTAGGACAGCACAGAGATGACCTGGAGACAGTTGTGAATATCCTGCAGTTTAGTCAGGCTGCTGGTGGCTGCTTGTGGGGGATGAACTGGTGGCCTCTGTGAGGGTTTTCCTGCATGGATACATGCTGTGCCAAAGTGGAATCACACACAAGAGCTGAAGTGGGAGACTGAGACTGCCATGCATAGAGAGACGTGCTGCTGGGTAGTGTTGTGGAAGCTGGAAGCTTCCTCTTCCTGCCTCAGAAATGCTTTGTGCATTTAGCGTTAGCTTAGGCTGCCTTTGGACAAACTGCTCACTCTTCTTACAGAACTCAGAGTTCTACCAAGGAGCGTTACTTAACTCCTTGCTGGGAGAGTATTTCTGTTGAGGAGAGGAGCCTTGGGAGCCTCTGGCTCTAGGAAACTCTTGTCACTTTGGTGTCCCCTTGATTGTGATTTTAATTTGTAACCAAATACCTGGTGTATCTCTTTCGGCTTGCCAGAAGAATCTGTTGCTGTAGTCAGTCAAAGGCTTGTTTGTGAGAAAAGGGCAAGCAGCAAACAAGCTACATAAGCAGCTGCCATCATCTCCTCTGAGTGTGACTTGAATTTCCAAATTGTGGATAGATAGACCTTGACACCTTATGGCACAGTCTCTGAGAGAGACCGTGGAAACTCCCATTTCCTTTGTGCTGCAGCCTTAGAGTCAGTTTTACAAGTATTCTATCTTTTTTTTTTTTTCCCAGCATACCCACTGGGAATCTTTTTAGATCTCCAACAGCAAGTGGAGATCAACAACAACCCATCATTTCTGCTTGTTGGAAACAGAACTTCCTAGGGCAGCTAAGATGCTCAAATAAAAGAGCTCTTCTTCATGAGTAGTGTTGGTTTTCCTAGTACCTTGTCATATTATGACTTCATTCCACTTAGAGTTCAAAGGTCTTAAGACAGAGATGATGACTGGCATTTTTTTCCCATTTGTAGCTTGTGGTTTTGGGGAGTGAGGGCTGATATAATGTAATGGTAGTTGAGAGGCATCTCTGATCACCATCATGGTATAAATCATGTTATTTTTACTCTTGGAGTCTGAAAGAGGAACAGTTTCTGTAGTATACAGGCTTCTGCATCTGTGTTCTGCATCTGAGGCTTGTCATAACCTTTACTGCAATTAGCTGTGATAGTTTTGTCTCTAAAACCTCCTTGGTAACTGTTCCTGTGCTCATGATGGAGAATAGGGCTCAGGGTATTGGTTTTTGAATCTTTGTAACCTTATGAAAAAACCCAAAACTTGGGTGAGGCAACTTGCATCTTCTCATACAAATGGCCCGGAGGAAAAGAGAGTGATCTTGTCTGAACATTGACTGCAAGGAGTGGCCTCCTCACTGCTTCCCCCAGCAGAGCTGCCCTTTTCCCTGCCCACCTGTGTGGTAATTGGAAGCAGCAGCTGAGTTGCTTTGTACCTGTTCCTCTGGGTCTGCCAAGGTCATCTTGGCCCCAAGTCCAATCCATTGGATCATTCTGTGGGGCTCTCCCTCCCTCCTCAGGGATGTGGCAGTGCTTTGAGGCAGTCCAGTGGTGCCCCTGTGTTATCCTAGTGCAGTTGTGTGAGTACTGGAGGGAGCCCTTCGGTAAATTGCAGCACTGGTGTTTTTTGCTCAGAGAGCTCAAACATCTGTACTTGAGTTTGAGGTTGCAGTGTCTGTACTGTGCTGACTTGGGCTCTGGGATTCCTGCTTGGCTCACCTCCCTAATGGGAAGTGACATTTGTCTCGGTGTTTGCTCTCTGAAGGCGTTGTGTCGGGGAGATGGCGTTACTGGCCTGTCTCTAGGGCTTTGGGATGACTCAACTTGTTTTGCTCATCAGCTGCCTAAACCTGTGTGCTGTACTGTGATGCTGCCACGTCCGGGCCATTGGGGCTGGAGCAGCAATCCCATGGAACTGGCCATGGTGGCTCCTTGGCAGCTCTGCCAAAGGCCCCAAACCAGGCAGTAGGAGCTGCCTTGGCCACTGCTTCCTTGGAGCATTCCACTGGCTTGAGTCATCCTCTGGGATACCAAATGATGGCTACGTTCAGCCCTTCACTGAGGTGATTGGTTTCTTGTCACCACCACTCTTGGCTCTCACTGTGGTTCTCATCACGGGGCTGATGTGATCCTGTGTGGCAGGGTGTGATCAGGATGTGCTGTTTCATCTCTGCTGCTGAACCCAGCGCCATCATCCATCAGCTCAGTTTTCAGGTTAGTGTTATCAGCTGGCTGTCAGGGGGGAGAGGTGCCATGTGGGGTCTGCCAGCTCCTCTTTTGGCACACGGTGTTTGGGACAGTTGCCAGCCCTGCTCCAGCAGTCTAAACCAGGATAATGTGGCTACTGCAGAACTCAGTGAACCGAAGCCTCATAAATTCCCTTCTTGAGCACGAATAATCTTTGCAAATGCATTTGTTATTCTTTCCTTAGTATGTGGATTTCTGCTTTTTCAACTCTTTACTGTTGCATCACTTGTCAAGTCAGCTGCAGAATCTGACTTTCAAATGCCCCATTTTCAGAGAGCATTAATTATGAGTAATAAATGTTTGTCTTTGACATTACTTTCAAACATGGCATAAAAGATACAGCGTTATAGGATTTTTGAGCTTTGAGCATGGATGGAAATAGCTTTGTTCTGTTTTTTTGGCTGGGCTTTTCAAAGGAACCCAAGGGAATTTGGTATAGCAGGTGAGAGTCTGGTTTCTTCCAGTGCCTCAGAAAGCGACAATTCTTTGTAGCTTGTTGTTTTGATGCAAAGAAGCCCACATTTTGCAAAGATATATGTCTCTTTTTCCTTTTTTTTAGACTGAGAGAGTGCCACTTGAACTGAACTCCAGACTGGAAGAAATGGTGGAATTCAATGAGATGGAAGCAGAACCCAGTGGAGCAGAAGATTTTGAGGCCAGGGGAAGTCGCTTTTCCAAGTCAGCCGATGAAAGGCAGCGTATGTTGGTTCAGCGGAAGGAGGACTTGTTGCAACAAGCTCGAAAGTACGTTCCTTCCTAAAACTCCAGCCTGGCCACTCAGGTGGAGTCCCCCAGAATGGGTTTCAAATGGATTTGGACCACTGAGAGCCTGGGTTGATGTGAAAAGCAGTAAGAGGAATGAATACATCTGCCACAGCAGGCTCAGGATTCTGTTTGATGCTACTAAACCCAACTCTAAAATAGTGTTGTGTGTCCCAACATGCACACAGCTTCCTGTGCAGTTCATCCAAAGCACTTTGAAATCAAAAACCTGATTTTTCCAGCTTCAGTGGGCTTTAGTCTAAGAATGTACTGAGAACAAGTTACTTGGGCTGAATCCTTCAGCAATCTTTAGTTTGGCTCCTAGCACAGGTGTCAGCCCCTCACTGCTTGTGCTTTAAAAACTGAAATTCCTGTCAGGCACCACTTTTTCCAGATACAGAGCCCAGAGCAGTGCAGATCTGACAGGTTACCTTTACTAGACCTCACCAGAGGAGTCAGCACCAGCCAGTCAGTACCACCGAAGAGAGAGGGACCAACTTGAACTGTTTCTTTTAGCCCAACCAGTAATAGCTGTTACAGATAGAATTCAACTTTTTTACTGGAATTCCAGCTAATGTTGGATTTACTAGCATCCAGTTGCTGATTAAGCAGAGAAGGAAAAGCACTTTAATGATGTAGAAAAAACTTGGTAGTGTTTTTAACAAGTATTTTCCCTTCTTTTGTATCGCAGGGACACTGCTGAAAGGGTCTACAACAACTCCACTGTGTTCTGGGTCCTTTGGAGTTGTCAGGCTACTGCTGCTCTTTTTCTTTTCCACACTGAAATACCTTATAAATACCTGGGGGTGTGACACCTTTTATAAGTCTATAAACAGACTTGCTCCTAGACTTAATTTTTCCTTGATGTTTGAAAAAAATGTCTTTTAGAGACAGAGTATTTTAGACTTTCTGGTTTACTGGTTTGAAGAGCTGTTGAGTTTCAAACTACTGTTTTTTTGCCATTAAAGTGTAAAAATTCACTGGGATGTTAACTCTGGCAGCAACTTCCTTGCCCTCTGGCCTTACCTTACACTGTGCAGCCCCTAGTGCCCTTTCTGTCACAGGCTTACCCACTGTCATCAGTGCCTTGTTGTGGTAGGCAGTGCCGGAGGCTGAGGAGTGGAGTAAGAGGAACAAGAGGGAGTCAGTAACTCACCTGCTGTGAATGGCTCTGAGTTGAGAGAACACCTCTGACCTTTAGAACTGGCTCCTTCCCACAGGCACCAGGATCTTACACAAAACCTTAGAGCTTCTGCCAACTCTGCAGAGCCTGTTGTCGGTGACGTGGGCTTTTTTTAGGAGCGCATAACTTGTGTGCACTTTTATTGAGGCATTTTCCTGCTAGTTTGCCTTCCAGCCCTCCTCGACTGCGGGGATGCATTTTTCAGAGCCAGAACGAGGTGGGTTCTGCTCACTCATCTTTTCCTTTCTTCCCTCAGGCGTTACTTAAACAAAACCTCCGATGAGGAGCTGAGCACAGAGAAGCCTTTGCCCGAGGGAGCTGCCGACGCCGTCACCCTGCGCCGCAGGACCCTCGCTGCTGCCGCTGAACGGAGACTTCAGATGCAGCAAAACTCTTAGCGCTCGCTGCCCCTCCTTCCTCCTCTTCGTGAGCAACGTTGAATAAATAAATTAAATACAAAAAACCCTGCGCTTTCTATACCAGCAAGAAAGTGTCTCTTCAGAGTTCAGCTGGCTGTGCTGCCGAGTGAGCTGGCTGCCTCTCTGCTGTATAAAGCATGTGGTCTAATAATGTTTGGACAGCTGACAAATTAACCTTTTTTGTAATATTTTCTATGTGACGTTGATCTTCTCCACAACAAAAGGCAATTTCTAAACCACGGGCATGATTTCTGCAGCTGGCATGAGCTGTGGGGCTGACTGCACAGCAGAGGCTGGGGAAGTGTGTTCTGAGGTAGCTGTGGGTACAGGTCACGGAGTGCACGGGCATGTTCTGCTTGAGATCAGGGGCAGTCACTCTGAGGGAAGGAAGCTTAGAAGCTTGCAGCAAGCCCTGTGTTAGATGAGCAGGCTCCTCAGTCCCTGTTCCTTCAGCAGCCAAGGGAGTTACGTAGGGCGGCTTGAAGGGCTGGGGGAGCATCGCTGGGAGGTTCTTACTTACACTGGATGAAGTTGTCTGGCTACACAACACAGAAAACCTGAATCAATGAATTGTGCAGCAAAGCGCCGATTCCCACATAAAATAGTTCACTGTTGCTGGGCCCTTCTGCACTGGCAGAGGTTTGGCTCTGTTCATCCCCAGGGCTACACTTTTCCCTTGCCTTTTATGTCCAGGAACGAGCAAAGGACAGAGGGGGATTGAGTGAAGAAGAGGGACCTAATGTGAGCTTACAGTGTTGCCATGAGCCGCGGGAGTCAAAAGTAAAACCTGCCTGTCCTGGACTCCAGCGCAGCATGGATGGGATGGCGCGGAGATTGCTCCAGTATGTTGCTTTTTGTTTCCTTTTTAACCCCACAACCTCAGTTTTTTCAGAAAGATTGGAGGAATGGGGGCAGCTGGACCTTTGCTGGCTGCAGCCCAACCTGCTAACCTGGATTTTCTTAAGAACTTTTGAGATCCCCTTGGCACTGCCGTCGCTAGCTTACATAGTTGAATTTTACATGGCAGTGACTTAATTTTTAAACTTCTGAAGAGTGAGTTCTAGTTTCTCCGTTCTTTAGAAGGAGCCCAGTATTATCTAGAATTGTTGGTAATTTTTTTACTGTTGGTTTTTAGGTGAAGGTGAATTTAATGAGAGGAATTGCATCAATGTTTAGGTGAAAATAATTTATTTCAATAAAACTCTTTGGGAAGCCTTACCTTGCAATGCTATTAGTAAATCTCAAAAATTTTTTTTGAGATCTTTGGTTTTGCTTTGAACACAGCTGTTTTGTTTTTACTGTTAAAAAACCCCAACCAAACAAAAATAAAACCTTGATCAGTGTTGGAAATTGTTTGTAAATTTCTGTAGTGTGATTTCTCATGTTTTCTCATGGTTGGGGATGTTTCAGAGACTCGGGCTCTTCTTTTCCGACTTCTGTTGTGCTCCTGACTTTTCCCGGCAGCTCCCTGAGGAGTGGACCCTGGCCAGCCACTGGATGGCACCTTTGCCTGCAGCACCGCTGCAAAATGACCTACTTGAGCCGTGAAAGGCTGGTTTGTGCGGAGGAGCACAGGACCGGTGGTGGCCTCTTGGCTGGCTCTGCCTCCCTGGAAAGGGAGGTCATCTGAGGAGAGGCCTGATGGGCTTTCCCAGTGCCAACCTACGCTTCTGGTGGCTGTAAACAGCAGGAACCTTGGAAAAGCCGAGTTGGTCAGGAGCTGCTGCTGCGTGTGGGAGTCTCTGCAAACCACCCTTCCCTCCTTGGGGCTGGGCAGGGGACACCCAGGGGTGGCACGGGGGGGTCCTGGATGCCTGGGTCACCTTCCCTGTGGCTCCATCCCCTGGTGGTCCCGTGGGCTTTGGGAGCATTCCCGTGGTACGGGAGGGGATGTCAGGTGTGGTGCCCAGACCCAGCCCTCTACCATGTGGTGCCAGCACTCTGCCCATGGGATGGTGGCTCTCCCAGGGTCCCACCTGTGGTCATGGTGCCCAGTGCTGGCATGCACAGGAGCTGGGGACCTGGGATGAGGGAGAATGCAGGAAAAATCCAAACTGTGGAAAAAAACCCCCAACCCCTCAAAAATCCAAACAATCCTTGAATCACTTGAGCTGGAGGGAGAAAACCTCAACTTTCTTGAAAAACCTTCCTCTGTATGTTAGGGGGAAAAACTTGAATATTGTGGGACTTGTGATGTTGCCATAATTGACTCACCCTGGTGATTAACTTTGCGTTCCCTAAAAAAATAATCTTTTCTAGCCTGGGGAGGCCTTTTGAGGGGGACCTTTGCTCACAGTGATGTTCTGTAACACCAGAGAGCTTCCACACACCACTTTTCTAAGATTTACACCCATCCTATACTTACACCAATCCATAGTTCCCTTCTCCCTCTGCTACCAGCAGCAAATCCCCCCAAAATGCAATTTTTGGTATTTCTTCTTCCTCTCTTTGGAAGGAGGCAGGCGTGGGGGGAAAGAAGGAGACGGAGGCACGGGAGGGAGAACCCGGGCTACAGACAAACATTCTCTTTATTGAGCTACACATGAATTTTTCCATTAGTCAGAGAAAGAGATTGGCAGTGTGTAATATATCACAGAAACCTCACTGATTGGTAATAGAAAGGCTTAGAAAGACCTGGCGCTTTTTATATATATATATATAATATCTTCTTTTAAGTTTCCTCTTTATGTATTAATTTTCTGTTGAACAGGTGTGACTGCTCTTCTTCAGCAAAGGTAACTCGTAAAAGTGAAACCGTGAAGACGTCTGGTTACTAATCAAAGTAGAAATGACGAGGGATTGGTCATGAAAACTGTGGCTTCAATGTAAACACTACATTCGATTTTTGTTGGTTTTTTTTTATTATTTTTTATATTTTTTTGTGGGTTTGTGTGTGTTTTTAAAATTTTTAAATTATTTTCATTCTTGTTTTTTTTTTAAGTTTTTTTTAAGTTTTTTTTCTTTTTTTTTTCCTTTTTTCTTATTTTGCAGCACAAACATCCCCACATGAGAGAGAAAACACCATTCACTAAAAGGGAGAGAGGACTGGGGCAGGAGAGGGGGAGAGAAAAGCAGCACAAAAAAGCATTCACTGGAAAGAGTTAAAAATAATAAAAACAAAACGAAAACAAAAAAATACTCTAAACAAAAAATAAAATAATATCTGTATGTATTTGTGTAGCCCTCCCTGATGTCCCTGGTCGGCCCTGAAGGAGGGATGAGGGGGGACTCTGGTTTTGGGGGCCGAGCTGTGCTTTTGGATATGGACCTGGAGAGTGAGCAGTGACCAGGAGCAGGGAGTTGTTGAACCAGGAGGGAAAAAATGGGAAAAACCCGCCGGCTCTGGCTGGTGAGGGCTTTGGCCTGAATTGGTGTGGGAATTCAAAAAATCTGACCTAAACACCCTGAAACCCACGGAAGGGAGCAGGAGGAGGATGCCCCCACTGCAGCCTTCCCCCTAAACAGTCAGGGTGGAAATGGGAGAAGATCCACTTGTTGTTTCCCTGTTTAGCTGTGACATGTGGCCAGGGGCAGTTTTCAATTTTTTCCCTCCATTTTAGGAAAAAAAAAAAAAAAAGAAAGAAAAAAAAAAAAGAAAGGAAAAAAAGAAAAATCTTTTTGTTTCTGAAGGTGGTAGCAGGGCTGGGGAAAGGCAGGGGCAGCCCTGCCTTGCCCATGCTGGGGGGAAAAAAAAAATCAATAATAATAATTTAAAAAAGCCAACCCACAATAATTAATTATAATAATTATAATAAAAAAAATACTAACTCCTGGGAGAGACCAACTCGCCCAGAGTGACCCTGGGCGCTGCCCTTTACCCCTTTCCCTGCCTGGTACCGGGGGAGTTGTTGGGATGCTGGGGCCGGGCAGAGCCCCCCTGGCCCCGGGTGCCCCCAAGTTGGGACACTGGGGGCTGGAGGGAGGAGCCTGATGGGGGAACAGGTTCAAAAAAACAAACTAAAAAGGTGGGTGTGGATTTTTTTTATATATATATATACGTATATATATAATTTTTCCTTATGCCTTTTTATTTACCAATTCACATGATTATGATGACTTTTTTTTTTTTCTCTCCTTCAATCTGTTTTTTTCGTTTCTTTTTTTTTTTTTTTTTTTCCTTTTTTTTTTTCCCCGCGCGCGTGTGTGTCTGTGTGTCTGTGTGTGGTTGCTTTGGGGTTTTCATTTTTATTTTTTTCTCGTTGTTGTTATTTTTATGTTTCTTTTCTCTCCTGGCGCCGGGATCGCCACCCAAGCAGTCGCTGTGCGCCGGGCGATCAGTACAAGCCGCAGCCCCGCAGGTTGTTGGCAATGATGATGTCGGTGACGGCGTCAAAAACCACCTGGATGTTGTTCGTGTCTGTGGCACACGTCATGTGGCAGTAAATCTCCTTGTTGGGGGAGCGGTTTTTGCTCTCGAATTGTGCTTGGATGTAGGCGGCCGCATCCTCGTAGGTGTTGGGACCTGCGGGCAGAGCGGAGTCAGGGCTGAGGGCCACCACCCTCCCGCTGCACCCGGCCCCTTGCGAAGCGCTTTCATTGTAGCACAAACAGGGAACACTGCGTATTTCCCCCCACCGCCCTCCTTCACCCCTTTGCAGGGTTTATTTTCCTCCCATCTCCGTCCTTTCTACCCCCCATTACCCTTCTGCTCCCCCTCTTCCCCCAAAACCCATCACTCCTAAGCGCTGTTGAGGGCTCCTCCTTCCCCAGGTGTTGCTGCTTTGCCCATTCCGCCCGTCCCCTTTGCCCCAGGAAGGGCAGAGTCCCCCCAGCTGTGCCCAGCAGGGCTGTGCCCGAGGGATGTCCCCGTGGTGCCCCCCGACACAGCCCATGGCATGGGGGGAAAGGCCTGCTGGCCCCCAGCCAGGCGAGGTGGCCAGGAGAGCTGGTGGCCACCCCAACATCACCCATGGACAGTGGCTGTAGCCCCTCGGTGGGGCTGAGCCCCTCTGAGCCCCACCTGGGCTGGGCGGGGGTCTCACCCAGGCGCTGGGGTGGTGGTGGCCCAGGAGCCGTGTGGGGACACACGTGTTGCCTGCTGGCCCCGTGGCTGGGAGGTCTGCTTTGGGAAGGTGGGCTGGAGAGGCGCCAGATGTTTGAGCCGAAAAATGTGCATTATTGCATTAAGCTGCTTAGGGCAGCAGAGAGGCTGCGCTGGCCCCTCGCGGGAAGCCACAAAGCTGAGCTACGCCCCTGAAATCGCCTTTGCAAGAGCTGCTATTATCTGGAGATTTATTTTCCTTTCCCAGCTCGCTGGTTCCCCTTGTTCATGATGCAGTGGGTGGCCGAAGGAGAGGAAAGCTGGGCCGGTGCCACTGGGCTGTCCCCTCCATGGGGAAGCCTGGCTGTGAGAAAATTGCTGGTGCCTTCAGGATGGAGAATGCCTCTGGTGGAAATGCTGGTGCACTTATGCCGTAGGGGAATGGGTGCCCTCTGGCTGGGGGACTCCCTTGTCCCCAGGGTTTGGCATCCAGGATGGATGTGCTCTGGGCGGGACAGTTCAGAGACATCTCAGTATCTGTAGGGGATGCTGCAGTCTGAATTTAAACTGGCTGTTTTCTTTTCCTTAGACAATTCCAAAGTATCTATGCTTGCCCATCTTCTTGGTTATTTATCCTTTTCCCCAGGCCACGCTGGTTTCACTACAAAACGGACGATTCTTTTGTGGTTCCACAGATTCATGCTGTAGAAGTCCTCTTTCCTCCCCCAGCCACACCCAGTGTGAAGGCACTCCTGGGAGGACACAGCCTGGACGACCACGAGTCTTGGGGAGCTCCTCTTGTGGGAGCTTCCCAGGAGCCCCCAGCAAACAGGATGGCTCCAGTGCTGGCCAGTCAGCTCCTGCCAACTCTTCTTTCTACAGCTCCCTGTGTCCAGGCTCATTCCAGCTCCTCTGCATTTGTCTTGACGCCCCTCTGTCCCACCGGCTGCTTGGGCACCATTGCCACAAGAACTGCCCCACCCAGGACACAGCCCCAGCCCAGGAGCGGGGTGCTGGAGCTGCATCACAGCTCGTGAAGGTGACTTTGCAGGGCTCTGGCACCCCCCAAAGGCACCCTGTCCCCTCTGTCTCCCTGGCCCCGGTGGCGCAGGGTGGGCGTCACAGCGGCTCTGCCGTGTCAGCCCCAGGACCCACCTGTGTACTCAGGGAAGCAGATGGTCAGAGGTGACTTCTTGATCTTCTCAGCAAATAGGTCTTTCTTGTTGAGGAAGAGAATGATGGAGGTATCGATGAAGAATTTGTTGTTACAGATGGAGTCAAAGAGCATGAGAGATTCATGCATGCGGTTCTGCAAAGGGGAGCACAGAGGGAGGAGAGGGGAGAGAGGAAGGCAAAGACAGAGTTAGAGGAGAGGAGAACATTTTTGTGAATTGAAACGGTTAGAAAGCAAAAAAATCTCTATAATAAGACAGTGGTAAATTTGAGCTGGTTACAAAGGTGGAGGAAATGGGGTGTTGTGCTCCCCTTGGGCTGGAGGCCAGGGCAGGTGTGGGGCTGCAGCTGATCCTCATGCCTATGGGGCCACTCTGGCAGGACAGACACTTGAAACCTCAAGAAAGAGCAGGAAAAAAGTAATTTGCTCCTCCCCTGCCTCACCAAAGGAGTAGGAAAGGGGCCCTGTCTCTCTTCAGGGACTGGGCACCCCTGAAGCATCCTTTGGAGAAGCCAAATAAAGGATGGACAGACAGCATCAGCCAGCAGCTCTGACACACTGGGCATGGGGACTGGGATGGAGGGGGCTTTGGCCATCCCAGGGTGGTCATATGGGCCTGCCTGGAAGGGTCCTTGGCACTCAGTGGTGTCATTATAGTGAAACCAGTGCCAAGGCATTGCCCAGAGGTTGGGGCAGGTCCTGTCCCTGGAAAAATCCTCAGCTCAGCTTTGAAAATACCTGTGGTGGCTGGGCTGCTTCCAAGAAATCCCAAGGAGGTTACCTGCAGGGGGGTAACCAATACAGGTGTCTCTGCCAGCCCACTTCCCAGCTCTCCTGAGAATTCTGGGCTTGCAGGCTGCTCCAAGGAGACTTTAAGCTTGGAAAAGCTTTTATAGGAGCATAAGGGTAAATTCCCAAAAGCTGTAGTTTTGTTGGAGTGTGGTTGGTTTGGGGTTTTTTTGGTGTGGATTTTTTTTTCCCATTTACATGTGGACAAAACCCACTAAACAGTCATTTTCCCTCTATGCTACTGAAGTTTCTTAAGAAGTGGAGAGCAGACAGCAGAACAGGAGGAGGTGAGGTGAGGTTGTCCTGTGCCCCAGTGGCTGCCACAGGGCCCCACAGAGCAGGGTGTTCCCATGCAGGTGCATGCACTCACTGTTAGTATGAAGGTGCCACTGGACAGGACAGATCCGGCTCTCCAAGAGCCCCCAAGCATTTCCTCCATCATTAACTTGCTCTTAGAATCACCAGAAAGCCATTCCCCGCTAGTTCACTGACAGCTTTGGGGGACATTTTGGGAAGTCCCCGTGTCCCTTTCCTTGTTTGTACCCACCTTGTTTCTGCTTGAACTTGCAAAGCTTCTGGTGCAAAGGCAGGGCTTGGGGAAGTCTGAAGTTGCTGCCCCTCGCTGTAAGCCCTGCTGGGGGCTGAGCCCCCCAGTTCACAGGAGCCTCAAGCTCACGGGGGGCACAGCTGTTCACAAAAGCCTTGTGGAAATCTCATGGAAAGTCTACATGTGCACAGGAGGCTGTGCAGCGGGTGGGGAACCCTCCTGCAGCAAACATCCCCCACAACGTCCCCCCACAGCCCCTTTTTTTGGAGGCACAGTGAAAGGGGCTCTGGACTCGCCGCAGATTTGCGAGAACACATATGTTTGCTAATGAAATGATGACCCAATTACACATTTTGGAGTTTTCCATGAATGTTTTATTAGTGAGTCATTTTATTAGCTCCACTTCAACGGTAGCTTTTGCATGCAAAATTTAGCAGCTGTCTGATTGCATCTTGAAAGGCTTTGCGATTGCTCTGTCGGTTCCTTGACAAAGAGTAGCTGGGGATGCCAAGCAGGCGCTTTCCAAAGCCTCGGGACTTCAATTTGATCCTTATCTTGAAATTAAAAAAAGGCCTTATTCATAGGCAAACCAGAAACTGCCACAAAAGGATATGGTTCTTTCTTGTTGACTTGGGCTTGTTGCAAAATTGCTGGGTCTTGAGATTTTCATGGCGAGTATCAGGATGGGCTTTTCCTTGTTCATCTCTGGTATTATCCTACATGTGTTATATTTAAATAAAGAAGTGATGGTGTTGGTGGAAGAGCAGCTGAAATAAAGCTTCTGCCCAGGGAAATGAGAATTCCCATTAGGCAAAATAACCCTGATGACTTCAGGGTCCTGAACACCCAGGCAGAATCTGAGCAGGATGGTGTCCTGGAGGAAGTTTTTAAAATCTCCAATATCAATACACAAAGCAAAATCCTTTCCTTCTCAGCTATTTTCTTTTCTCAAGGCTGGCCTGTAGTTCTGTCTGATTCACAGGATGGCCCACGTGGGAATTCCTGACTGAGGATGAGTCCAGCTGAAGCCACATCACTGGAAGTTGGTGAAGTCAATAGGAGCAATGGTTCATTTTACTTTGCTGAGGTTTATAGAAAATTTTCTCTTGATTTCTTCAAGTTTGTTACTTCTCTATTATGCCCCAAATAATGGAAGATCTTTAGTTTAAACAGAGAAGAACAAACTGGCTCAAGCATTGTTCTAAAGGGAGGAAGGGATGCTCCATGTTTTCTGCTACTAGTTGGTCTTCTGACTCTGTGCTTACACAAAGAGACAGTGGAAAAGCAAAGCTTGTGACTTGTGCAGGATTTGTAACTGATGTGGTGGAGGAAACAGTGGGGCAGCAAGGATGCTCTGCCCTGCTGCTGCCTCTGGTAAGCAAAGGAGAAAAAAATCCTGCAAAATACTTACATAAAATGAAGTCTTTTTTGGTTATATCCTTTTCAAATTCCTTATTTCCAGGTGGATGAGGCTCTGGCAGGCAGCTGGTGCTGTGTGTTGTGCAAGTGTTTGTGGAGCAGCCATAGGGTTAAATAAGTTTGAGAAGCTGGACGCACTCAAGGGAGACACAATAAAACCACTCTCACACTAGAAAAGAGCTGGCACTTTATTAACATTTTGTAACTAATAAATACATTACCAACAGCCAATAAATTATTACAATAACTAATGCTCTATTAAACCAATGGACAGTCACTCTTCGTACAAAATTACAGTTAATACAGTTTGGGCCATCAAACATGCAGGAGAAATGATTCAGCGGGAAACCAGCAAAAGGAAAATGGTGGCGGCCTCCGGCGATCCTTTGGGAATTGTGACGGGGACCGGGAGCCCAGAGGCAGGGTGATGGTCACTCTTCCCTTGTCGAGCTGAAGTGGGGAAAAGGAGGTGGGGGAATAGGGCTGAGGAGCACAAATTAGGGACTGGGCTAATTAACAGGGCCATGGCTGGTGCTTAAACAACCCTATCTGCTTGCCCAGCACCACCAGGTTGGTCCAGCACTGGAAAAGCTGGTGAGACTCAGGCACGGCTGAAAATGATGTTTTACCTGCCATGATCTCTTCTCCCCACCTGGAGCAGCAGCTTTAGCTCTGGAGCTCTTTGCCTGCACTGCAGTCAGCACTGCATCTCAATTCCAAGACACTGGGTGGAAGAGGGCCTGGGGCAGTGAGCATCCAGCCAGCTGCCAGCCCCTCTGCCTCTTCTGGTCTCTCCTCCCTGTGCCTACTGCACTCAGTGTCCATGAACAGAGCTGCCCTCCTCGGGAGATGGGGCTGTTTCTTGAATCCAGCTCCCTTTCCCTCTGCCTGCAGGGTGCCAGCTGGAGGCTTTAGTTCTCCTCTCACTAAGGCATCGGTGTTTAAGGGTTGAACTTGCTTGTGTTTGCACGCAAATAAAGATTTCCCAGGCTGCTGGCTGGGGCATGAGTGGTCCTGTGCTAAGTCCCTTTCCACAGCCACATTCTCAGTATAACTATATAGGTCACGTACCTATATCTGTCAGCATCAATTACCTTGTGTCAGTGCTGGAGCTCAGCAATGACACAGTACTCTCAAGTCTCAGGGAGCCTTGGGGTGTGTTTGCCTGCTCTTTCCTGCAGGGAGGTAGAGGCAAGACGGTGGTCTGCAATTTTGTGCCACTTGGACCACGTCTCTGCTTTCTCCTGTGTGCACTGGGGATGCAAGTGAGTGATGGGTCTGGGTGCCCAGGGTGATGCTCAGTAACACCACTGCCGCTGACCTGGATGTGTCCAGTGTCACATCTCTAATGAGTGTTTTAGTCTCCTTGGAAGTGGTTGTGGAGTTTTTGGTGGTAGGCCTGAAGACAAACCATGAAAACACCCAAGCCCACTGCAACTAAGCTTCTCTAATTGACTTGACAGATGGTCAGCCTTCTTCCCAGGAACTCAGCAACTCTCCCTGGCTCCAGGAGACTTTGTGACCACAAAAAGCTTGGGACATGTCACACAGACTAATAGTGCAGGGTTGGTCCCTTTCCCAGCACTGTCTGCAAATCCCCCAGGGGAGACGTCTGCCTTGTTGAGCTGCACAGTGAGACTGGGCACACGGGGACCTTCTGGCAAAAGGACATCTTCTATGTCACATCCTGACCTCTTGGAGAACACGCTCCTGGACTGAGAACAAAGTCCGTTCCTTGCAGGCAAGCACTGGGCTCACGCCATGATAGATTAAACCCACCAGATACGTTTTAATATACATTAAAGACTGCCCTCATTAATACTTTTACTGTCCTGTAAAACAAAATCACATCAACAGAGGAGGCACGGCAGGCTCCTCCTGAGGCTGCTCTGTCCTCCACGGAGGGACAGGCTGGCCGGCCATCCAGGAAAGCTGGCTGAAGGCAAGGAGCATATTCCGGTACACCCTCCCGAGGGAGATGCACTGGAGGAGCGGGCAGCAGGCGGCGGGGACAGATGGCCGCGCTGAGCGTCCCCGCTGTCCTGCCGCTCCGCCGGCCTCCTCCGGCCCCCGTGAAAACCAGACTGCGTGCAATTTCTGTATGCAAGATTAAAAACTGCCTTTGGCGGCCTGGGGCTGTGTTTTGGTGTGTGCTTTCCCCGGTGCGTGGTTATTGCTCCTTTTCCCAGCCCAGCTCCTCCCAAGGAGCTCTGCAGCTCCGCCCGGCAGCACGGCAAGACTTTCCTTGCACGGGTTTCTCTATTTCATTGAAATAGTTGTTTAAATAAAGAAGCTATTTGCAATTTTGTGGTCTCATGGCTCCACAGCCGACCCTCTCATTGACTATGGAGCAAGCCGACAGGGAGCTTCCTTCTTTCTTTTTGCTGCTGTCTGAAGCTCATCACGAGTTGCTAATGCTACTTTCAATGCTGACAGCACTTGGATGCTTCTGCTGCTGGAACAGTGACCTGAGTCATTAAAAACCTTCTGCTTCTGCATCGCAAAAAGGGCTTTTTTTTTTTTTTAATTTTTATTTTTTTTTTCCTTCAAATTCCCACATTAGCTTTGAAGGGCAGCAGGGTATATATATAGCTGTTTCAATTTTGTGCTTTTAAAATCTAGCCTCCATGCCCTGGCAGGATTTCTGATCCAGCCGTACCAGTTGCAACATCCCTGCTATGTGGAGACTGCAAATGAAACACAGCTCTGCATCTCCAAGGGTCTGGATTCAGAGTATGGCAATTGCAAAGCTCAAGGGGCTGCTAAGAAAAGGCTTTTTAAAGCAAAGATGTATTTCAAGGTACTTTTTAGGCAACTGCTGCAAGAATTGCTGGTGTTTAGAGAAAATACGGGGCAAAAGATTGCCTGTGGAAGGCACATCTGCCAGGAAGGGCTTTGGAAGATGCACAAGGCAGCAGTGAGTAATAATTTGGCAGGCGCTCTGGAGACACAAATCTATACGTGGCCATCAAGTGGGAGAAATAGTAGTGTTTAACACTGGAAGCATTTCATTTTCCAAAGGCTGTTTCCAGCATTTGTCAGTGAATCCTCATGACACTCGTGTGAGGGAGGGAATGTCAGCAGCAGCAGCTGAGATGAAGCTTTAGACACACAATATGCCAAAGAAAATGAAAGAAGAGGCTCTGTGTGGCAACACTTCCTCTGCTTTTTTCTCCTTTTTCTCCCCATGGGGCACCAGCTGTTGATGGTTACCAATGTGCCAGGGACCAGCTGGAGCTGCAGAGGGGGCTTGGACCTCCCAGCTGGCAAAGCTGGGAATGGGTTACCTGAATCCAGCCTGGAGAGAGGTAAAAGTGCACTGAGCCAGTACTGGCCACTTGACTGCATTTGGCAGTTTGGAGTTAACTTAAATTGTCTTTACCTAAATATTCCTGTGTTTTTTATGCTGGGAGCTCACAAAGCCTTGATACGGTGCTGCCTTCCCTGGGAACAGCCTCTGTTACTTATTTGCTTGGATAAAACATCATTCACAGCAAGGGGTGCAAACAGAAAATCTCCAAAACTCCAGTGCTTCTGATCAAACTCTTCTCACAGAGCTTAATAAAAGACCTACATCCCTGCCAGCACCAGCCATCATCACGCTGGGTGCAGTGGTTACACATTAGGTACCAAATGTAACCAATGTGTGGTTTTTCTGCCCTGGGTTTGACAGAACACCTGCGTGGATGCTGGGGGTTACTGCTGGGGCTCAGACAGATGTGTGGGTGGGCTGTGGCATGAGGAGCAGTGAGGAGCTCCTGGCTTTGCTGGCCAGCTCTTTTCAGGAGCTGATGTCATTGCAGGCATTTTAAGGCTGAGGTGGTGAAGAGAAAGGTGTGTACTTGCTTGTGCCAGAGCAGGGGAGGCAGGGAGATGTGTTATTGCTGTTAGTGCCCAGCAGAGCAGCAGCAGGTCCTTGCTGTACAATAGTAAATGCATCATTTAATTCTCTCTAGGGGTTACTGGCAGTTACCAGCCATGCTGGGCTGTAGCTGGTTGGATGGGTGACATTGTTTCCCTCTGCACACCTTTCCTGCTTGCCTCAGAGTGTTCACATCCCTGGCTGGGGATTTGTCACAAATGTCCCACAAACACTGTCCTGGCAGAGCCTCTGATGGAGACCCTCCTCTGGCTCTCAGGTGCCCTTGTCTTCCCATCCTCCCTGCTGTCTTAATCTACCTCATCTCCCTTCTGCAGCTTCTCTCCCAAAACGTTCCCTAAGCCTCTCCCACTGACCTCTCCCTCCTGTGGCACCGTATGTGTTTCTGTCACTGCCTCCTGCACACTGAGGCTCACCTGGCTCCTCCCCTTTGGGCTGTGCTGCTCTGGGCTGCTCTCACACCACCTCTCCTAAATGGGCACAGTGAAAAGGGATATTGTCCCTCTCAACTACAGCCCTGGAGAGACCTCCTGAGACCTGAAAGCCACTCCTAGATAAGGCTCCCAAGAGAGGACAGTTGAACTTCTGGCCAGCCTGCAAAGATTCATGATTCCCAAGATAATGGACTTCTAAGAGGCAGAGAAGGGGCAGGGATCAACACTGCCCACTGGCCCCCAGTGGGACCTCAGAGGTGATTGTCTCACCCAGACAACAAACAAGTTTTTGGAGTAGACTCTAACGAGTCCCTCCATGTACACAGAGGTAATACCCCACCTCTCACATTCCCTTCTGCCTTTGACTCAGCAGCATCCAGACTTCTTGGTGGTGGCCACACGTACCCCAGCCTACCTGCATCTGTCCTCTCTGAGCCCCCAGTTTTGCTGTGCTGGGTGCTACCCTTGCCTTTCCCACTCCTCTTCCCTGCCCTTCCTTCTTCCTTTCCTTGCACTTTTCCTTCCAACTCCATCACTTGACTCAAATCAGCTCCCTTGCCAGTGTTAACCATCCATCTCAGTATAGATACTGGTAAAGAGATGCCCTGACTGGATACACCAACCCTGGAGCTGTCTCTCTGGGATGCTCAGGCAGGAGGTGACACAGGAAAGCCACTGGCTTGTGCTCAGCCAAGGAGGCTTAGGGCACTGGGCTTGGCTTCTCGAGGGGTTTAGATGCCCAAGGGGCACGAGGCTCTTGCACACTTTGCTGCCACCCAAGCACAGGGAGGTTTTCCAAAGCACCTTTCCCCATCTCAGGCACCTGAAGGTCAGACTCTGCCTACAAGAAGCCAGGGCTAAATATTTTTCATGCACCCCAGCATTTCAAAGCTGAAGTTTGGAAAGTGATGCCGTGTGCAGGAGCATCACCTCTGCTGAATGACTAAGGATGGGAGGTGCTGTGGGAAAGGTCCCCAGGCTGGATTCCTTGTCAGGATGCCACTGAGTGGGGGGTCCCTGTCAGGACACCATTCCTGGGGCATCTTCACTGCCTACACTCCAGAGGTCCCAGCCCAGCGCCTCCATGGCCTCCACAGAAGTGCCTCAGAAATGGATTACAGCAACCACTAGGTAAATTTTATCATTAATTTTGAAAAACTTGAGGTAAAACTGCTACCAGTAATGAATGATTTTAGGCAAGGCTTAGTAGGCTTTGTTACTGTGTCCCTGTTACTCAGACACCAGCAGGACTTGATATGGCTGTTTTACTTGTTCAAATAGCTGTTTGGAAAAAAGGAGAATGTACAAATCCAAGCTATGGTGGCTGCATTCAACACCAAACCCTCCAGCTTTGGGTCAGAACTGGAGCTGTAAGGGACCTTCAAAATGATCAGGTTGTATTTAGCACTTCCCAAAGGAATAGCATTGAAAAAAAGGCAAATAACCAGAAGAATTAACAATATCCCTTAATTTTCAAGGCAGAAAAAAAAGTTTTGGTTCCAAACTACACTGTTCCTGACCAGTATTTTAAGGCTTTGATTTTTTTCTCTCTTTCAAACTGAAGTATTTTTGTCTTTTGGCAGTTGAAATGCACTTCGTGGGAAATGCGTTAGCTCCCTGCACAACACTGTGAATTGGAACGGAGGAGCAGAACGGGGCAGCAAGGGAATGAACCAAAATAAATGGGTCTGGGGAAAGCAGAACTTGCTGCAGAGTTTTCTGGGACGGGAGGAGGGAATTATGTATTTCTTCCTTGTCATCTTCTGAGGAGGAATAAACAAGGAAAGGGAGGACCTGTCCGCGGGAGCGGAGGACATTCCAGGAGAGGAGGAGCTCAGTAGAGTCCACAGCCGCGCAGGTTGTTGGCGATGATGACGTCCGTGACGGCGTCGAAGACGAACTGGATGTTGTTGGTGTCGGTGGCGCAGGTGATGTGAGTGTAGATCTCCTTGTTGGCAGACTTGTTCTTGCTCTCGTACTGAGTCTGGATGTAGGCCACCGCCTCCGTGAAAGCGTTGGGGCCTGCGGGACAGCCGAGAGCAAAGGAGAAACAGCGGGTTAAAGCAGCCCCATGACGTGGGATCCCCATCCTGCTGTGGGGAGCTTGTGCAGCCCAGGTGCCCTCTCTGCATCTCAGGATGTGTTAGCAGCCAGGATTGCTGCCAGGCAGGAGATGCTCCCTGACTGTCAGCTCAGCTGTATTTTTATTCTGAGTTGCTGTTTATAGTCTATAGGGATGAAATGGATGAGGGAGCTGAGTGTTAAACAGGCTATGATGGAAGAAATTCCACATCATGGTGACAAAAAAAGAGAAGAAACCTGCCAGAAATGCAGTAAGTGCTTGACCTAGGAAAAAGGCTTAGCTTTTTTCCTTTTTTAGATTTTTTTTCATTAAAGCTTCAGTTTTTGATGGAAGAGTTAACATGAATTGAGGGCAGTATTGGTAGCTATGTCCTCCTTTCCCTAAATCAGTAAGAGAAAGGGACATGAAAAGATCCAGCCTCTGTTACAGTGCAAAATGGGTTTTTCTCAAAAAACCCCAAATCCCAAAACTCAACAAAAAGACTGATACAGAACGTCCCTTTTTTAAAAAAAAGGAGTTTGGATTGCAGTACTCTCTGCTACAGCCATGACTAAAATCACACTGTGAGGAGTTTCTTGTTTTGATATATAGAGATATCTGTGCCAAACCTCATTAACCCTCAAATTTAGTGTTAAAAAAAGCTTAGAAGGAGTAATGCAAATGAGTAGATCCTTTCTCCTCTGGCCAGTTCTGACCCTGCTCACACACACATGGCTCCACTTGGGCACCTCCTAAAGGCTGATGAAGACTCTGGCTGGCCTGGAGTGCAGCTCCCAGTACTGCCAGGCTCTGCCTGAACCCTGAAAGGCTCCACAAAGTAACACTGCTACTGCTTTTGGGTCCCTTTCTCTCCACAATGCTTTACTGATGGGAAGTGCTGTTATTTGCTAGAGAGAAGCTTACTGAGGCTGGAGATGCACTGTGGTGGAAGCTGCTCTGGGAAATCCCACTTGCACACACATGCACTGCTAGTTGAAGACACAAGTTCATGAAGACCATGGGACTTGAGAATAAGCATGAAGTAAGAGAAGCAAAGTTTTTTCTGGGAGCAGATTCTTGCATGAAGAGCTATGTAAAGAATCAGTTCCACATGCTGAGCACAACCAGGAGGGTATTTCATGAACAGGAAGTTGGTTGTTCAAAGACATGAGGATTTAGATGCTTGATTCTGTCTACAAGAGCAGGGAATCACTAATGCCAGCTTGGTTTAAATCAAGCTGTGGATTCTGCTGCTGCTTTACTAAGTATTGTGGATTAGTTAAAAGCATGAGTGAATTAAGGGGATGGAAACAGCGCTCCAGCAAACAGCAGGCAAATTTGTGGATGCAGTCTTCTAATAATTCCCTGTCAGGAGAACTAATGGACATCAGAAATTTCATTTCATTAAAAGCATTTTGTGGAACCTACTTGTGATGTTGAAAGTCTGCTTGTTCAGTTTATAGGCTTTTATCAAATAATTCTTTTTAACTCCAGGGCAACATTCTAATAATGTTGCTTTTTCATGAGGCCACGAGGGTTTCATCCTGTGAGCTGTGGCCAGCAAAGCAGGGGCAAGCAGCCTGAAGTGTGTGCTTGGGTCCAAAGCCTGGGCTGACTGTTAGCACAGCTAGCTCGGAACAGCATTGCTGAGCACCTGGGGGTGAGAAAACTCCTTACCTTAGATCCCTGTTGGATCAGTAAAAGGACTTTCAGCAGTCAGACTTCCTGCCCTCTCTGATGGCACAAGAGAGACAGGAGATCTGTTGAGGGTCTCTGACATTGTGAAAACTCCCAGCTTACAGAAAAGCATCTTGAAGGAATTTAGAGCCCCTTTGGGTTCCCTTGAGACTTGGGATAGATTGGTTTGGTTCCCTTGCAGCTGCAGTGCTCCAGACAGAAGCTTTGTTTTCTTCTGATTAATCAGCCGGGAGCTCAGCTCCATGTGTATGAATGTCTGCCTCCTCCACTGAACTTCCCTCTTGGGCTGGGATAGCTTGGGAAGGAGTATCTAAAATCACATTCCTTCTTGTTCTAGTCTCTCTGACATCAGGGGTTCTGTAAGAATGTTATTTCAGACTGAGGTTTCTGGGAGACAACAGTGAAGATCTATAAAACCAGGTGCACAAGCTGTGATCAGGAAGGAGTGAGAGGTAAAGGTTTGCTTCACTGAGAAAAGGGAAGAGGACCTGACAGAAACCATCCAGTATACAGAAACACTGCTATAAAGAAGATGGTGATGAGCTGCTCTACAAGCCATCCAAAAGCAGCAATCTAATTTGCAACCAGGAAAATTGGGGATAGGCATTATTGTGAGCTCAGCTGTAAAGACTGAAATTTCCATTATTAGATCTTTTCAGACAAATATGTTGGGAATATGTTGGTTCTGTCTGGACCAAGCAGATGACTAGATGCCTGAAATGTGCTGGTTGTGACAAACACCAAAATCTTCTCTGGAGAGGAAGCCTGCAGATGTTCTGAATTCAGCTGGAGTTATTCAGCTCCATGGCCACAGATCATTCAGCCCAAAGCAGCAATGAGGGATCACTTTTGTCTACTCACAGTGAAAAATCAAGTGCTCAGAGATAAGAAGCTCTGGTTAATAATTTGTTGGCCTGCCCAGAACTGTGACACTCCTGGTGCTCCTGGTTCACAACTGTGTTTCCTGACAAAGAGATTGGCTTCTCTGTCTGTCGGCTTGATTCGTCTGGATGTCTCCGGTGAGTTTAAATAATTCATGACGATAAAAGTTTATTTTTGTGCCATCTCAGAATGGTAATGAGGGTTTGTGGAAGCTGGAGAGATGCAGAGGGAAGCAGCGGGGTGCAGCTGCAGCCTTTGCATGGCTGATGTATTCCCATCATTAGCGGGTCAGATGCCAAGGCAGCAGGAGTGGGGGCTTCTTGCTCACTGCCCATCCCAGAGCTCCTGCTCTCAACTCCACACATCACCAAGGCCTCCTTCTCCCCAGCCAAGCTCAGGGCTCACTGTGGCTCTCCTCTGCCTGCACTATGGGTTAAGAGGTGTGGGAAGATCAGAATATGAAACACCTTGTTTTCTACCTGCATTTAACTGGAAGTGTTTTCATGTCCAGATACCTGAGGTTGGCAAACCCGAGAGAAAAACAGGGGACTTTTTAACTAATGTGATGATAATGTATTGCTTGAGCTGAATTAGCCAAGCTGAGTGACCTGCTGTCTGCATACTGGAGGGCTGATCATGGAATCATACAATGGTTTGGGTTGGAAGGGATCTTTAAAGGCCATCTAATCTAACCCCCCTGCAGTGAGCAGGGACATCTTCAACCAGGTCAGGTTGCTGAGAGCTCCATCCAGCTTGGACATGAATTTTTCCAGGATCATGATGATTCTATAGCCTCACAGTGCCTGGAAGTGGAAAAGTGGCCAGAAACTTTTGCAGAGGGAATCCCTTTTTGCAGAGGGATTCTTCTTGTGGCCATAAGGGAGGATGGTTGGGTATGAAAGAACAAAGCTGTACTCCAGCTGAGGACAGCCTAACAAACCCCGAGTGCTGGTCTCCTGGAGACCAGTCACCCATTACACTCACTGCACCTTTCTGAGAGACCTGCAAGAAGGTCCATGATCCTGTGTGACACAGGCAACCAGTGCACATGGGTTTGGGGGGTGCACAGTGGCCCCACACCTGCAGGTGCTGGCTTGGCATCAAACCCAGTGGTGAGATGGAGATCAGACACCTGAACCAGTGGTGGTGGCCCTTTGCCAGCAAAGAACTTGGGTCAAGACATGTGACTGCTTTAAGTGGACCATGGTGGGGGTGATCCTTTGGCACTTATTGAAACAAAACCTGTAATGAAGTCAATGGGAGCTCTAGATCTGCATCTTTAGCCTTGCTGCCTGTGACACACTACAGCATCAGCCTGGCAGGGGAGAGCTCTGTGGCCCCTTTGCTAAGCACTCCTGTACAGCCACATTTCTCATTACCTGTGTACTCAGGAAAGCAGATACTCAGTGGTGATTTCTTAATTTTCTCCTCAAATATGTCCTTCTTGTTTAGAAACAGGATGATAGATGTATCTGTGAACCATTTGTTGTTGCAGATGCTGTCAAAAAGCTTCAGAGATTCGTGCATGCGGTTCTGCAATAAAAAGGAAAGATCACATCAGGCCAAAGCCAGCGACCCAAAGACACTCAACATGTAGGGAAATCTAAAACAACTAAATTAAGGAGGAAAACAACAAAAAAGAAAATCTACAATATACATAATAAATTTATGTATACATACAGCTGAACATATACATACACAGATGCAGTCCCTATTACATTTGACAGACAATTAGTAACTTAAGGGCATTTAACAATACAGAGCTGTTTGATTTTACATAACATTAATTTACAGGATCCCAGCTCATAGAAATCATCATGCACCATGCATGGATGGAGAATTATTTTTGCCCTTTGATCAGATTTTTGTGTCGGTGTAGCTCATGCAGATTTTCTAAAACATTTTCAATAATTTTTCTAAAATGTTTTTTCCACTTTCTCGAATGTGTGCGGCACACAACTGGTTGGATACATTAACCAAGGACTGGTAGATCCTTGAATTAATCTAGAGTTGGAAGCAGACATCAAGGTGACATAATTTTGGAAATGACCTTGCCGTGACCTTTGCCTGGTTTTGTTATTTTGTTTAGTGTTGTCTGTTGTTGGGCTTTTAATTTTTAAACTTTTTCATTTTAGTTCTCTTGGAAGATGGCTCAACAGAAAGTGTCTCGCAGAGAGGAAAAAAGTGAAAAAGGAAGAGAAAATAGTATAAAAAGGAAAAACATAACAGAGAACATCTAAGAACAACCAGACTAGAAGTCAGGCAGCTACTGCTGGTGTTAGCTCATGCCACTAGAAGAAGATTAGCAGAAGAGCCATATATCCATATGTACACACAGTGAGAAGTCAGCTTTTTGGTTATAGCTCATGCAAAAAAAGGACACAGAAAAGGAGAGACATAAGAGGAATTGAAAAACCAGACCAGTTAGAGAGTTGCAAGGTCCGCCACATGGGTTTATGGTGGTGGAAAGAGCTCACGGCAAAGTCAACCAAGTGTCATGTTCCCTGCTGCTTTCAACTCTCAATTCGTTTTTTCTTTTTTTTTTTTCTTTTTTTTTTTTTTTCTCGGTTCAAGAGAAGCTTCATACCTGCCAAATTTAGTTGATCTCTCAAATGCTCATTTTTTGGCCTTTGTTTGGCTAGATAAGGTCAGTCGGCCGAGGCAAGGCTGTGGAGGTGCCGAGGCTGGCGACGTTTGGCGCCGAGGCCGACGCCGGAGCGCGCACGCCGGTCGCGTGGCCGTCTCTCAGCCGGGAGCCGGGCAGCGCAGAGAGCAGGCGCGGTGAGGACGAAGCACACCCAAGAGTCAGGGGGGTTATCAAAGGCAAAGCATGGTACAGACCAGACCGGCTCCTCGGCTTTTCCCAGCGGGATCTCCTTAGAACAGCACTCCCCAAACCCGCCAGTGAAAAAGTAAGAAACTGGTACAGCCATCACCACAGACACAATGGAGAGAACGGGGCTGCATGGGCTTGTGACTGGAGAGGTTTTTGGGGTGGGTGCAGCATGTCCTGTTGCCCCCAGCCCTGGATTTGGGAATGTGGAGTGGTACACGAGTCAGCCAGGGGTCTTCACCCCTCTCCCACTCCATTTCACACCTGTGCTGGCATAAAGTTGAGGCCAGCACTTCACTGATTAACACATTCCTTGTCAATGATATGCTTTAGTGTCTACTGAATGTTTTATGTAGAAAGAAGAGGCTCTGTGGATGAAAGAAACATCTGATCAAGCCCAGAGTGAAGCAGGACACGTGTGATTTGCTGTGCCCTGTCTTGGATGACCACACATTTATTTCCCCACCATTTGTATCGACACATGGGGACGATGCGATCACGTAAGAATGTAAAAGTGCATTTGCTCACTGGGTCTCAGCTGCAACACGTTGCTTATCTGGATCATCCTGTGCCTGTGGGCTGTTTTTTTTTGCTAACCCATTTGGTATTGGCTGGTACCCTGGAGCAATGCTCCTTTTTGCTACTTGTGGTGCCAAAATTGTAACCACATAGAAACCTGGTGTACAAAGATTTTATGCAGGAGATTCTTGGATACCCACAGCCTTCCAGAGGAGAGAATGAAGTGATCAGGGAACAGAAAGCAAATACAATTAACCATTTTTTTTAAGCAGGGTCCCTCCCAGAACATTTTAAATTACATTTTTATCATCCTTGCTGATTTAAACTAAAAACACGGAGAAACACGTGAATACTGCTTGTGGGCTAAACCCACAGCTCATCTGCAGCAGCCATCAGCCATCTGGGCAGCCTCGTGCCACACCTGCCACACTGCACAGCCCTGGTGGAGAGCAGAGGAGTGAGACTGCTCTTCATGGCACGGCGACCACCACAGGTGGCATCGGGTTTGTCTAAGAAACAGAAGCTGAGGACTTCTGAGCTGGGCTTCATGGTTAGTGAAGCCAATTGTTCTACAGTTGTAGGAGTATGTAAGGAACCTACAGAAGTCCTCCTACTTCTCTTATCCAGTCTGATCAATTTCCATTAATGAATGTTAGGGGATGAGACCGTTTTTCCAAGAAATAGCAACTCCTAGTGTTCAGTAGTAACCAGAATATAGAATCACGGAATCACATACACACAGCACAAACCAATACATCCCATTACAACATGAGGGTTACACTAAATGACCTCTGTTCTTTTCAGACTCGAGAAACAAGGTTCAAAGCTTCCTAAGGCTGTCTGACCTGGCTTTCTGATCTCTCCTTCAGCTTTGCCAGTCAGACAAGTAAACATAATGAATTACTCTGCCCACTCATCCTTATTTATCTGGAAAATATTTTGGTCTTAAAATCCACCTTTTCCTTCCCCATCACCAAAGAGAAGATGACATTATTCCAAAGCCAGAAGATTACATTATTCAAAAGTCATAAATTGCTTTCTGTGTGTGGCAAAGGTGCAGAGCAATATTCTGGTGAGCAGGCACAGATGCTTCTGTTGTCATACCTGTATGCCATATGGGAAATGTTGCATCCCAGGAGGACTTCTGGGAGCCCACACATGGACACAAGCTGTCCGGGTGCTGGCTAGCGTCAGGAATCCTCACTATGTCCCTTTCCTTTCCCTTCCCAACCCTTACTAGTTCAATAGGTGTTTGTAGGAGCCCTCCAACAGCTCAGGCAGACCCAGGTGTAGAGGCAAGGATGAGGAAGCAGTGTCTGGGTACCACCATATGTAAAAGGACAGACTGCTGCTAAACGTGGAGTGAGAACTTAAATCTCTCAAATAATTCCCCTCCTCTCAGTAAATCCACAGTGGAAGACCAGTTTAGTCCCACAGAACTTGCCTGGGGCCCCTTTCTACCGTGATGGGGCAGATGTGCCTATTCTGCTAGGAGGCACTAAAGGTTATGCTCCTCATACTTTTAGAAGAAATGCCATAAATTATTTCACCCGCTTTTGGACCCATCATGCTGCTTTATCTCACCTTATGTTGGGTTTATCATTAAGGGAAGAGCTCTTTGGATGTTAATTTCTTAATGTCACTTCCTATTTCAAAATTGGTGTTTTAAATCCTTATACTGACAAGTATTTTGTACCCCAAGAAGAAAAGCAGCACCAACAACCATGCTATAGAGGGGTAACCACTCGCCCCTGCATATTCAAAGTCCAGTTAACTTTTCCTGCACAAGACAAGAGAGAGAATTGCTCATATTTGAGTTCAGATGTCATTGCACAGCTGTGTTCCTGTCACTGATGTGAAGAACAAACAGCTTTTCACTCAGCATGAGGGACAAAGGATGCTGCGGTCAAGACGCTGTCCAGGCAGAAACACACTCATAAAAACCATCTTTTTTTTTAGAGCCTGGGAGGAGACTTGGTGTTTTCTGCAACACCCAGTTGATTCAATATTTTCTGTTTTCCTTGGTGATTAAGTGCTAGCTGTCACGCGAACTATAAGGACACTGATGGTTATCCTAAGCACAGCAACTCCATACTCCCCCTCCTGCTTTTATTTCCTAAGATGTCCAAGCCACTTTGGCTTGCTTTGTCACTCCTAAGGCAATTTCTGAGCACTGCAATTCCATTTTCCTTGCCCAATGACAGCAGAGAGAGCACGCTAACCAGGTCATGCAGTGCAATACAAACCAACAGGCCAACAGTAATGCACACCAAGGGTTACCAGCACAGAGCCTTCCACCCATCCCATCCTCAGCAACAGGGACACAAACAGTACTTGCATGTCTTGGCTGACCTAAATATCTTAGCTTCAGAGGCAGCAATGTGCACCATCAACATCTCCCTCTCTTGCCATGACTCCTTTGAATTTGCAAGGTAAAAAACAGAGAGTAGTCTCAGTTCTCATGGCAGGTCCCATGCCATTGCTGTTTTTTTAAAAAAAATCCATTAGGAATTCTATTTAGAAAGAACAATGAAAATGTACTTTTGTGAATCATCTTTCTCTAGTTTTACTGAATGATATGACTGCCACTCTCTCTTCCCAGATTACAGAGCTGAGGCTTTTCCTTCTGTAACCTCAGCTTATGAAACAAAAGGTAAGTCACAAATGAGAGAAAACAGCTTTGTTATGCAAAGACATAATCCAGGGAGGTCTTCTGCCAATGAAAGCAGGATGTTCCAACTGTGTACAGTTATGGCAGAGAGCCTGGCTGCTCCTTGTGAAGGACTTGGTAAAGGCATAGGCAGGTGTAATACCTCGAGGGCACTGCCTTGTGCTTTGGATGGGCTGGGCCGAGGGTACCATTTTGCCACATGAGCTCTGACTGGGGCTGTGGCTGGCAGCAATGGGACTGATGAAAGTATTGCTTGAATCTCTCTCATGCCTTGTTCCTCTCCCCTGGGAGCTGGGCACACAGGGACACAGTTTAGATCTGCCAACAGCAGCATAAGGTGTTGGAAGCAATGGGAGAAGCTGGATTCAGCAGTACTGGGAGTTTCTGTGAAAACAGAAACTTTGCCGGCCTAAACATGACACATGCAGAAAGTTGTCTTTATTTTCTTTATGTCTTTCTGATCTGGACATAGGGAAGTACTTGCTTTCCTCAACTCCTGCTGTGTGGCTCTTTGTTACAGGGAATTAGAGAGAAAATACATCTCTTATAAAAGACTGACTGGTCTTAAGAAGCAGGGACAGCTTCAAACACAACGGTCTTGTTTTAGCTGCTGCAAGAGGATGGGCGCTCAGTCTTTTAAAACAAAGAGCACAATAACCCACAAAACAACTTTACAAGTATAGAGCTGTGTTTGAATTTTAAGGGCAGGGACAGGTCAGAGTGTTTCACCCAGCCTTTGGAAAGGATTTAACCAGCTTTTTGGAAAGGATTCACAATAAACCTGTTTGTGAGGTTTTTTCAGTGAGACAAGCTGACCCTACATTTGTCCCACCTGGAGATTACCAAGGTGAGCCTGGTCCATGTGATGCTGACTGCATCTGAACTGCAGTTTTCTCCACCTGAAGCGTAGCTTGACTTAAGAGAAGCGCAAAAAGCACCTGTGAAATCCTGTGCTTGTTAACAACAGGGTGCTGACCGCAGGAGGAAAAGCACCCAGCTTTGGAAGGGTTTTATTGGACCCTGATATGCAGTCGAGCTCTTTCCTTCTCATGGCTCCATGCCAGCAATGAAAGCTCTCTGCAAGTCCTTTCATACTCATGGAAACACCTGTACAGTTCCCAAACCTTCAGTGCCCCAACGCAGCTGCAAGTGCCTGGACTGCAGTAAGTATCTCTAAAAAATGAAGCTGGAGGAGCAGCATCCAGCTCACTTTCTCAGCTGCCTCCTCTTTGTGTTTTCCAAGTGAGAAGCAATAAAAGCTGATTGACGTCATTAAAGCCAGCAGATGTGACGGATGCAGATAGCAAATCAGCTGTCTGAGGGGATGCTGTTTTACTGCTGGGTTTTTGGAGAGGCACCACATTACCAAGGAAGTGGCCAAATGCTTGGGGGCTCACCTGGGAGGCATCAGGGTCTGTGGGTGCCACGTTTTCCACCTGCCCTTTGTGATGGGGATATAACAGGGTGGGCAAGATCCAACACCATTGTTTTTTCCTGAGTGCACTGGCCCTGCCCAGGGCTGTTTATTTGGGTTAGGCAGGGGCGTCCTGCCGCCGTGGTGGTGGTGATACTGAATCCTTTCCCCGTTTACGCCGAATGTGTAAATGAGCAGCAGCTGCCTCTGCCCTCCTGTTGCTCAGCATCCCCCGAAATGTGTTGTGAGCAGGGACTGAAATAGCAAGCAAATGTCAGTGCTGTGCCAGAGCTGCACCAGGCTGCTCTCCTGCTGCAAAGGGAAAGTTGGAGATGCTAGATCCCAGCTTCTGCAGCGCAGCACTTCAGGGGGGAGGCTGAGCTGGCTCCGGGGTGGTGCTGGGTGAGGGACAATCACTGGCAGGGCTCTCCCCAGGAGAGATGCTCTAACCTCCAGTTCAGAGGAGCAGAGTTAAGGCTGACATTTAAAAAATGGCATTAGCATTCAGGCCATTCCATTTTGTGCTCCATGGCTTTGAATCACAGGCTCTGACTTGCATAGATGGGCACCCAAAGGTGACCTGTATTAAAAGCTGCCTTTGCCTTCACAATTTGGGTGTCGTAATCCAAGTTATACCTACAGAGCACCTTGCTCTCTACTCATATCACAGCTTTGTTCCTTGCCCCCTGGACCTGCCCTGTCCCTCTGTGTTCTTCTGTGTCTCCTGGCTGATTTTGCAGCCCAGCTGCAGAGCTCTATAATGTTGAGCTAATGGCTGGATTTTTCAAATCATGTCAGGAGATTTTGGTTCCTTCCCAGTAAACTCTACAGGGCTGAGCATCCTTGAATGTATCAGGGCCAGGGGCAGAGGGAGGAGACAACTAGGGATTATAAATAAGTGGACATGACAGGATGTAGAGGATCTCAGTCAGTCTGGAGGGAGACACAGTCATGATCACAGAATCACAAGGACTATCCATCCAATCCAACTCCTGGTCCTGCACAGAACAACCTCAAGAGTCACACCAAGTGCCTGAGAACATTGTCAAATGCTCCTTGAAGTCTGTCAGGCTTGGTGCTGTGACCCCTTCCCTGGTGAGCCTGTTCCAGTAGCTGATCACACTCTGGGTGAAGAAGCTTTTTTCTTACTTCCAGCTTAAACTTCTCCTTGGCATGGCTTCACACTGTTACCAGTCCTGTGACTGGTAATGTTAATATCACCCAGAATTCTGGCATCAGTATGATTCAAACTACCAGGTGATTTCATCAAAGAGTTTGCTTGAGCTGAAAAACCTGCCTCAGAGGCCAGAAACCACAGTTCCCCTAGTCTTTTTGGGACAAGACAAGCATCACCTAACAGCAATCTTTCCCTCGATTCCATCCTCATCCACAGCTTTCTGCAAGCCTGACATCTTTACCAGCAGGAGAATAAAGAATGTCAGAGACAGAGCTGGCAGGAGTGAGCACTCCATGCTGCTGCTGCAGATTGGGCACCAATGAAACCATTACTGAGTCTGAGTATGGCTTCCAATTCCTTTTCATTAGACAAACGCAACTGGGTGCTCATAGCAGTTGCCATTAGTCCCAAAAACATGCATCCCCATCATGCTGAATGAATGGTCAGAATACAGTAATGAGTCTTACTGCATCCTTTTTTGCGTATTCAATTCACGTGTATTAATTGCACTTTAATACCAGGGAGCACAAAGGTCCTCACCAGCTTTATTTCCAGATGGTATTTTGAGCCTAATGTCACAGTGGGAAGTCATAAAACCTCTCCTAGAGCAAATTACCTGAGGACTCAAACATTTCCATTCTCACTAAGGAAAACAAATTTCTGTAGCCTGAAGAAATAGGTTATAATCCTGGGTACAGTGCTGTACTGCACCTCTGCACCACAGCCTGACTACTTCCCTGTTTTAAAGCCCACCCAGCTGTATCCTCTTGCTGGTTATAGGGTCCTGTAATGCATTTTGAAAACACAGGCTGGCTAGAAAGGAGAAGCAAACCACTGCGCCTTTACCAGTGTAAGGAAGCATTACCTGGGAATGCAGACTTCATATCAAAGAATGTGAAGGAGGAGAGATCTCCCCAGGATTTCAGAGTCAAGGGGGAATGACGCGCTAAGGCACATTATTACTGCAGCACCCCAGGCAGCATTTGGCGATCTCTGAGGAGTTGCTGGCTATGCAGTATCCCAAAAAGAGATGTTGGGGCCTCCAAGACCCAGTTAGACTCACCGTGGTTTCGTCTTCATGGAGCACCTGGTCGTAGCCACTCAGCGCGACACAGAAGATGATCGCTGTGACGTCCTCGAAGCAGTGAATCCACTTCTTGCGTTCTGACCGCTGGCCCCCAACATCGAAGAGCCTGCAGCACAGGGGAGGACCATCACCACCCACTCCTCCCTAGTTACCAGGGAACCTCAGCATTCTTGGCATTCCCTGACCACACGGGCCTGGGAGGCTCCAAACACAAGGCAGTGGGTCTTTCACTGCTAGCTTGGTGTTCTCCTCCAGAGCCTCCAGCTGAGGAGGACCAGGAGGAGCAGCTACAGACAAGGATGTGGGGATTTGTGGGAGAGCCTGAGCAGCCTGCTGGGTCCCAAAGGGTCTGTGGAGGTGGAGACCACATACTCTTGACTTTTATATGCTCTAAATACTGTTTGCGTCAGGTTTTCGGTCTTTGTGCCCTCTTCTCTCTGCTGGATGGCATCATGAGGGTCAAGGTATTGTGTTAAACTACATGTCACTGACCCACTGAAGAGAAAAGATCTAGCCAAATATATTTACATTTATGAGGGTTCATCAGATTTGGGGGTCAATCTTGTTTTATACATTCCAACAAAGAGGTGTTTTTTTTGGGTTAGAAGAAGCTGCCATGAGCTTCTATCTTACAGGCAGTGACTTTGAAGACAAGATTGCAAAACTTTTCATATTGTTGACCCTCCAAAATGCTGTGTCTTCTGCAGTGGGAGCTGCCCACGCAATTTAACAACTTCTCCTTTAGGAAATATGGGGCAACCCTGTGATAAATAATTGTTCTGAAAATTTACTGTACAGTGTTAGACTGACCTGAAGTGGAGGTTTTTGAATGTGAAATGGGTTTCTACAATGCCAGTTGTTTTGACCCTGGTTCGGAGGATGTCCTGCTCGGTGGGCTGGTAGTCTGCAGCTCCAATTCGATCTAAGCTGTCTAGGTAGCTAAGAGAAGGGAAAAGAAAAAGAAAACAGCTAAGAATAAGACACACATTAATCTTTGTAAATCTCAGATGACTCCTTCAGCTTCCTATTAATCTTTCAATCTCATTTTTCATGGCTGAATGTATTGTAGCTAAAGGAAAAAAAAAAAAAAACCTATTCTGGGGAAAAACAAACCTCAGTAAGCCAAGCATAAAATCTGATAGGGAACTGAAAGCAGGAAATTAAGCATGGTGTGTTGTGGGTCCTGCCTGCAATCTGTGAAAATACACAGTTTTAATATTAACTTGCTATTTTTATTCCATGAGGAACAAGGGTCCAAATCAGTCCATTGTGCTGGATCCTGTACACACACCTTCTTCTGCAAGGGTTTATTCAGATAAGAGGTTGGAGCATAAAGGTCTTGCTCCAGAACACACGGTCGAGTCCCCTTTGGACATGCCTCTCCCTGCGCTGGGCAGCGAGGGAGGGACATGGCATGCTTTGCTTTCAGTCAGCTCAAATGAAGGCAGATGAATCTCCACAGGTGAGTCACTGCTTCAGTCTGAAATCCAGCATAGGGCTGGGGCTGCAGGAGATGCAGCTCTTGGAAAGAATCCAGGATGCCACCTAAATGGTGATAATCTAGGAGTACAAATTGGGGCTTTGGGGGAAGAGAGAGGAGATTTAGCTTTCTAAAACTCTTGGACAGTTTAAAACATGTAACTTTATTCTGCTTTAGGCTTAAAATCTATGAACACAAGCAATGCCTCCCTAGGCTGAAACCTGGGGTAGGAAGTCCTGTCTTTTGGCAGAAGATGTTTGTGTAGAGGAATCCAAGATCTCTGCACATATGACCACAATCCAGTTCTCTATCCACATTCAAGACAATTTTAAAAGAAGTTAAAAAGAAAAGAGGAAATTGGATTACCATTTAATATGAATTATAAACACAGACCTGCATCACACAGCACAGTCTTTCTCACCACCATTAAGCCTGTGCATGCAGGCACAGTTTCTCTTAAAAGAGGTTTGATGTGCATTACAGGGCATAAATGTCCACCTCTAGCCCTAGGAGCATAAATCTAATGCTCTGAGATGCTTTCAATATATTGCGGATATAATGGAGCATGTCTGCGCATGAACAGTGATCTTTTCCTTTGATCCCTGTGCCTGGATGTCATCCAGAGAGGCAGTGGGACAGAGGTGACCTGCTGGTGGCAGGTACCTATTCAGGTACCAGAAGATGGCAGTTTTGCCCAATGCAACAGGCAGACAATAAAAAGTAGTAAGAGGAGCTGCACAGTTGCAGAGAAGTAAAAGACTTTGCTGTCTCAGGTGAGAGTTTGCTGGTGAGTGTGAGATGGTATGAGCTGGAACCATTCACTCAAGACAGCCATGACATCTACACTTGACTTTCAGTTTAGCTAAATGCAATTTTTTAAAAACACAGAACATGCATTTAGTCCTGATGAGTAACCAAACCAACCCCCCTCATTTGCCTTTCCATAGCACATCCCATTTGGCCTGAACTTGGCCCTGATGTGCTGCTGGAGGTGATACCCCTGCTGTATCCAAACCAGGAATGGCTTTCCATTTGTGTCCTGGAGGGAGTGCACTGAGCAGGGCTCTGGAGAAGGACACCTAGTGAGCTGGGGCTGTGTACTCTGCTACCCAACAAAACTCCCTGCCACTGTCTCTCATGCCTACCCCACAAGCTTGGAACAACAGCCAAACTCTACTCTAAGGTCAAATACAAACCCCATCCTGCTCGTATCACATATTTTCCCTGCCCATCAAATGAATTATTTATTTTTGCTAAACAATTCCAAGAATCCCATCACCCAGAGAAGAGTATATAAGCTAAGCAGGCTTATTTTTGTTGTGCCCTTTTTCAAGCATTTAAAGGCATTGTGGTTTTGTGACAGATGCTCCTTTAATAACCCTGTGATGGGCACTGGGTGGATGAATGGGGCTTCATTTGAAATCAGATCCTCGGCTGTGACGGCTGAAGCCACGATCACTCATCTATTCACAACTGGTGTCAACTCCTGTTATTTAAGAGACAGCTGCATCTCTTCACAGGGCCCTGCAGACCGAGGCAGCTCTGCAGTGCTGGTATTCAGAGACTCAGGCTCTCCTCTGTCCTCAGGAACAGAGTATTTCAAGGTGATATTAAAAGGTTGAGATGTAAGAGGGTGGATTTGCAGTTCTTGGCAGTACCCTGAAGTCCTTTATCACTTCCTCCATTTTCTGCATTTTCTGATGACCCAACTCTCTTCAGTTTAACGTTCCCCATTAATTACTCTAGCTTTTGAGATCGTCTTTTTATGCTGAGAGTGCAGCAAATGAAGAAATTTACTGCAAACTGGCCAAAGGACTCAGGTCTTCAGCAGTGCAGTGATGGAGAAGCTCGTTACTGTAATTGTTGCTTCCAACCAGTGATGATTTGCTGGTGAGTGGCAGCATCATCTAAACCCTGGGCTGTGTGCTGGGATTTCAGGGCATTCTCACTCTCTCTACAGCATGCCCAGTCCATGGCTCTTCCACACAGTATTCCCCTTGGCTGTCTGACAGCAAGTTAGCTCCAGATTTGATTTGATCCTGCATTCAACCTGGCTCTGAGGCTTGGAAAGCCTTGCCTCCCTTCCCTTGTGATGCAGCCTTGTGTCTGGCTCTACCCAAGTTCTCTGGGGGACCAAGAGTTTGGGGAAGCTGGTGCAGCCTGCCAACCTCTCCAGAGGGCAGGATGATAGTTATAGAGAGAGGAGAGAGCCAAGCAGGATCCATCCCATCTGTCCTCTCCTACCTGGCAACATCCAGTTTGTGGTTCCAGCTGGGATATCTCCATAGGAACCTCAGCTGGACACCCTCTGGCACCTGCTTCCCAGAGGTTAACTAGTTCTTGGTAGAAGAATACTCAGTACCCCAGTACTCAACCTTTTCTGGCTGCAGGGGAGCTGAACTCTGCAAGTCCAGAGCCTTGATGTCACTCCCACACCAATGTCTCCAGCCTGGCTGCTGGGCACCCCAGCTCCAATACCTGCTTGCCAATACACCCTTTGCCTTTTCTCTTAACGCCTCTCTTTATCTCTTTCCTCATCTCTAGTCTTTTCCAGCACTCTGTGTGCTTCTCAATGACTTAAATTCTTTCAATTATCTGGGTCTGCTTTTCATCTGTTCCTAGGAGTCTCGATGGGGGTCAGCCACAAATTTATATGAAGTTATAAAACATTTTCCGCGCTGGTTTAGAGGCTGCATTCCAAAACTGTTTAAATCTTTGGCTGCTCTTCCCTAGAAAGACTCAGGCTGTGGCAGATATTTTTTTCCCTGCACTTGGCTGCAGCTGAGCTGGACCCTGTTGGTGTGTGCAGCCTGTGAAGCTCAGCTAGAGGAGTGTGCCATGGCATGGCTGCCATACTTACACCCAGCTGTGGGAATGGGAGGATTGGCTGGGCTGCTGTTTGGATGCTGAGCTGATTTTTGCTGCTGCTTGTTCTCCTGGATTCCTGCTGGAAGCATCTCTGAGTGCTGGTGCTCCCTGCCCATGCTGTTTGGAAGGACCTGCTGGGGTGAGCCTGAGCTGGGGGATGACAGTGCACCTCGGGGGTGCCACCTCTTTGGGAACAGGGACACCCAAGTGGGGACAAATTGCTACACATGGTGCTGGATGGCAGCACTGCTGGTGTGCCCTTTGAGCTGAAAATCTCAAGGCCAAACTGTTGTGGGAGATAATTAGTTGTCACAGCCAACAGGCTCTATGACACATAATCCCCTCAGAAGCTGGCATCTGTTTAACCAGCAGAAATAAGAGCACTTTGGAGGCCGTGGAGCGAGAGCTTGGCTCCCCCTTCCACATCATCGGTGCTGGCACCAGAGTCTTCCATTTCCCAGCTCCAGGGTTTGCACACTGGAGTGGAAGCATATCTGAAATGACACATCAGCTCTTACTTGCAGCCTGCCTTGCCCCGGGTTTGCAGGGGTTAAAAAAAGCTGAAGGAATGTTAGAAGGTTTGTGAGTAATAAGTAACCCTCTAGCATTTCTGCTCCTGAGCCGAGGAGCTCCATTACTCCTTATATCTTTTATTTTAAATGCTTTGTTTTGAAGCAGATTGCAGGTTTCTGAGTCATTCGGTTTACCATGCTCAGGGAGGTGAAGCCCAACTATTTTATGCTGCTAAAAAGCAAAATGCAGAGGAAATGGCAATTTACAAATACAGGGAGAGGAGATCATTGAACAGAGGCTAAGAAAGGCAGGAACTCTATACAGGTTAGTTGATAGTGAATAGCTGTACAAAGCAGTATTGCCCCTTCATTTGCTGTTTCCAAAAGCATCTGGTAGCAGCACTGTTGGTGCCAGAGACACTGCATGGAGAAAAGGAACTTCAGTCCAGGTGTCCCATGGGAACAGCTCGGCGACAGCAGCTACGTGCAGTGCGTGCACAGGGACCCCTCCTCAAGCTCTTGGCTACCAGGGGAACCTTCTCCCAGGACTGTGCTGCCTATGCCAAAAGCTCCACTGCCTGCTTTCTTGGATGAAGAAGTGCAGCTGAGGTTGCAGGCTGTGGTCAAGGCTGGATACCTGCGGCAAAGCTTACACAGACAGACATTCACGTTATTGAGCTTAATGGCAGTAAGATGGTTAAACGTCTGTTGGGTTTGCCTTGAGGGTGGCACCTTGGCAGTCTTTTTGCATCATCCAGCTCCCCCTGTGCACACCCAAGGTGCTCACACCGTGCTGATACCATGCTCAAATCCTCAGTGCTCAACGAGCTGCAGTGCAGCAGCAGCCACATCTGGGTTTTGGTCTGGGGCAGGTCTGCAGGGAGTGGGAGTTGGAGCTTCAAGACAGCAAGCCTGGAGACAGCAGCATCTTCCCAGTGGCTCCTTGATCCTGGCTGTCCTGAATTCTGGCCATGTCTCCTCCATGAAGGAAAGACCATGTGTGTGTGGGACATCCCAGCCTTGATTTGTTGGCTTGTGTTGTGTTTGATGAGGAAGCAGATCCCCATTTGTCAACACATGCAGCTGAGTCACTGCTGGGTTATTTTGGACTCTGTGTACTGAGGCACTCAAGGGGCAGCTCCAACACTGTGTCCTGGCAAATGCTGAGTTTTAAATCAAGGTTGTCACAAGCAGGCTCCAACCTCATCTAAATCTAAATGATTATGTAAAGACGGCTCTACCTGAGCACTCCTTTGTTGCTCATGGTTGGAAGGCTGCCTGTATCTTATCTTCCACTTTATCCTCTTCCTTTCTTTCAATGATGAACACACAATTCAATGTATATGCAGCATTAAAACCATTTAATATTTGGTGACTGTAGATTAAGGGTTCAAAGGAGAAGCACTGGGTTTAGGGAGTGTTAGTAGTGGCTCTACAACAGCAGAGTAAACTCTTGTAGTATTTCCTTCCAGAGAGCAAAACCACGTGGGCACTGCTGCCTGAAGGTGTGATACAGTTTGGTTTGGCTACCCAGGGCAGCTGGTGCCCGGCAAGCACCCAGAGGTCATGGCACCACACTGCTTTTTCTGCAGACACTATGTCCAGTCATATCTACTGTTATATTTGAGGGAAAGGGGAAAATCAAGCACAGCCCACTCCCAGAATCCAGCCCCAATCCAGCACACAGAGAGGTGATGTCACAAGTGTCTTAAATCATCATCAGTTATGAAAGGCTTGAAATGTTGCCAAGCAGTGGCATTGTGTCCCTTACGGAATCAATCCTGTCTAAGGGCAGAGACCATGCAGAACCCTCCTCTCCCCCTAACACCTAAGCCAGAAGGTGGTACACACTGTTCCTGAGGCATTTCCATGGGGGTTATGGCAGGCAGGGAAAACAGGATGAGTAGGGGATGAATAATAACTCATCTGCGGGCAAGAACATTGTCTGGTGCTTTCTCAGTCCAGCCTAGAGAAGGAAGGTCTTGGGAATTTGCTCCTAGACTTGAGGTAATGCGTTTAGTATTTCTGGCTGTGTTCCTCCATCAGCCAGTCCTACCTCCCTGGCAATCATATGAATTACATGCCAAGCCCTGCTATCTTGCTGCTATTCCTAATGATAAATCTCATCTCACATCCAACCAGATGAGATACCAGCATGAAAACTCTCCAACTTCCCTCCCCTAACTTAATCTGATCAGTGAGATGTCACTTCTGGTGCCTGCTTCTTGCAGGCTGCTGACAGCTGGAGCTGAGGTTGCAGGCTGTGGTCAAAGCTGGATACCTGTGGTAAAACTTGCACAGATGGATATTCACGTTATTGAGCTTAATGGCAGTAAGATGGTTAAATGTCTGTTGGGTTTTTCTTGCCTTGAGGGCGACACCTTGGCAGTCATTTTGCATCACTCAGCTCTGCCACCAGGCTCAGGGATTATTTGGGTTACTTTCTTGGAAGAACCTTGCTGGCTGCCATGGGTTTTCATTACTCTTCTCTGGGGAGTGAGGAGGATGGTCCCTGCTATTAAAGGAAAGTACCAAATCTTGACAAAAAAGATGCTGAGTTGTGATGCATTTTTTATTCTTTTGGCCCTGCACTGAAGCAAGGCTGTACAGGGCTTGTACATGAAGATCAACTTGACAAGTGGATATTAATACTAATGATAGGCAGGAGGAATGAATAAAGCAGGTTCAAGTTTAGCTGTCCTAGTTAGACTTGCAGTTTTCCAAGGCATGACTGGATCCGGAATAATTTTTAGCATTACATGTGGATGAGAAGAGTCCCTCAATAGCAGCTGTGTAACAAAGGTACTTGAGGACATGAGGGGTCTGCAGGTGCAAGTGCTGGCTGGCTTTGCTCACAGGTGGTCAGCTCTGGCCATATCTCTGCTTACTGCTGGGATTAAAGGCCACTGTACTATGGTTTGAGTTTGTGATCAGAGAGCTCTGGCTGGAGGTGAGGTGGGTTTTGGAGGAAAAGCAAGCATGAGTAACTTACCCAGAAAAGATTTTGGAAGGGCCCTAGGGAAAGAGATGTGGGCTTATCTTTCTGCACTGAAGCTTGGAAATTGGATGGGATGTATGAGGGATGAAAAAGATGCTTTTTGACATGTCAGAACCGTTACAAAAGAGATAAACAACATGTCTGGGTCAGATCAATGACTCACCTAGCTTAGGTAGTGTCCAAGAGCAGATGTTAAGAGAAAAGTATGAATGCAGGGCAAGCATGCAGTATTCAGCTTTCCCAGCCTCCAGTATTTCATATGGATAACAGCTTCCAAGAGAAGTGTGATATCTTTATATTTATTACCCCTCAATGATTTTTCTTCCAGAAATTTGTCTAGGCACTTTTTGCAGCAATTTAATCTTCTAACAACCACATCTGCAGCAAGGAATTTCCAAGCTCAGCTACCCTGTCTGTGAACAAACTGCCTTTTTCTGGTTTTTAAACTGCTGTGTCAGAGTTTAACTTTGTTAATTTTTGAATGGGAACAGCTGTCCTCTCTCTCCTCTGTATCCCCCACTTGTTTCTCTGTAGACGTCTCTGAGACCTCCTCAACACCCGTTGTGCAGTGTCTTTACTCTGCTACCAAGACATAACTGCAGGGAAACACTTTGGAGCCTTTTGTCACATAGGTAGGGTTTTTTCTTATGTCCCAAATCCAAAGATGGAGAAAGGAGGGAGCCATAGCTGCCTGGTTCTACAAGTGACCATGTGTTTTACGGTCGCTCAATCTGATGCTATTTGAAGAACCAGGCAGTGTAACACCAGGCCCCTGGGGCTGCTACACGGGGCAGATTTGGTGACCACAGTCCAGCAGCAGTGCTGTGATGCCTTTTAGCAGTGTCCTCATCTGGGCAATGCCACTGTTTTATACAGTTTAAATTGTTGACCACAAGGCACACTTGCCTTTGTTTTATAAGCAAAGGATTTTGACAGGGGCTGTCTGTGTCCGTCCAGCTGTGTAAGCTTGGGATGACGCACGGCTCAGGCTGTGCAAGGTCTTCTCCCCTGGTGGCCCTGCATGCAGGTGTCCTCTGCACAGCAGGGCAGACACAGGCACTGATCAAACTTCAGCTGAAGAAGAGGAAAGCTCAAAGCTCCAGCCTCGTTTTACATAAGCCTCTGCTTCCTTCTGATAACCAGCTCTGAAGGACAGTAGCTGAGCTGGAAAAGAGATGAGGAATGGTGGGACTTGGAACCCTGGAAGTGAGCAGCATCTGTGCCTAAACCTTTAAGCAACAGAGTCAGTGGGTTTGAAGCTTTTTTTCCTTGCTCCAGGACTGCTGTTATAAGCTGGCTGACAGTGGAGCTGATGGTTTTCTATACTGTAAAAAGAAGAAAGGAAAGAAAAGGAGGGGCTAAAAATAAGCCCCGAGGAGTTTGGGATAATGAAGGGCTTGTTCTGGGAAGGAGCCTTGCTCAGAAAATGCAGGCCCCGTGCTGGAGCAGGGCCCCTGGTGCATTCACAAGCATCTGCTGAGCTCAGACTGGGGAGAGGCATCAACTAACCCAGTTTGCTGCATGCACAGCCCCCAGTGAGCACACCAGCACAGCACGAAGGATTGCTTGCCCCAGTGCTCCTTGCATTGCACAGTAGGCGATTCAATTTGGCCCCAAGGCCAAAAGAGCTAATTACTCAGAATTACTCCAGCCCTGGAAAGCAGACAGCTGGGACCACAGATGAAACCAGTCCCACAGACTTTAACCTTTTGATCAGCCGCTGGCCAGAGATATTCATCAGGGTGTGCACAAAGGCCTTGGGACATCTATTTACACACTTGTTGGTGAAGTAGCATTAGTATCTCCATTTCTAAGCTGGAGGAAAAGAATTAGATATAGCTGCAGTGTTTTGTAGTGCTCGGTGTCTGTCTGCAGCAGGGATAGCACCAGTGAGAGATTCAGATCTAATGCTGCAAAGGAAAGCATCACTTAATGAGATCCGTGTTCTCGTATCAAGTAGCTGGAGGATGCCCATGGCTGGATGATGGTGCAATTACGAGGAGTGGGGTAGGTCTGTTGGGAGCTGACTTCAATCAGCGGCCTCATTTATCCACTCACCCTGCTGAGGAAGATGTGCTGCTGGTGATGGAGTGGGAATTGTATCTCTGGATCTCCTCATCTGTCCATTTTCCTGGTCTGTTAGCAAGCTATGGGGATTTCTGCTTTCAAATGTCATTTAAGCATCCCTGCCAAAAACCATGGGTACCAAAATTAGCCAGTGCTCTGCCACACGGACAGATGTGACTCATAGCAAAAGCAAAACCTGGAAATTTTACCCTTGGCTGCACACTAAAAATATCCTAGTTATCCCAGACATAGGTGGATCTCTTGGGCGTGTAAAATCTGTGCTACGCAAATGGACTTTCTGGTCCTTCTCAGCAGCTGTCAGGCTGAGGCTCCTTCAAAAACAGCTTTGCTTGTGGTATTGCAGCATTTTGGTTTCAGTCCAGGCCGGATCCAGAAGCAGAGACACGTAAGGGAAAATTCATGGAGTTTCTCATCCCTTTAGAAAATGTTCAACCGAATTGTTGTCACGAGAAGATTGTTCATAGTATATCAAAAAAGCTCGATGGTTCTCACCAGGAAAGGCTGTCGCCTGCTGGTCCCCCATTTTTCCTTTCTCCCTCTTCTATTGGCATGAGCAACCTCAGAGGTCTATTACCACAGTCTCCTGCCACCACACATCCATCCCTGGGGTTAGGTTCCTGCAGTCCTCCACGCAGAGGTTTGGGTTGCTCCCAGGTCTCTGCAGGAGAGGGCTGATCCCTGTGCTCAGCTTAAGATGCATCAGGGACATTTGCATGACAAAACTGATTTAGGATACTCTGTACAGGACAGCCCAGCCACAAAGCCGGTCTGGTTTTGTGGGAGATGAGCTGAGGACACCACCTCAGAGGCATGTCCCTCCACAGGGCTGGGAAAAGCTGTCTGCACTTGAGCTTGTGCAGACTTCCCTCTGTGCCTTGGGGACACGTCCCTGCCAGAGGCAGCCTCCACTGCCTGCCCACGGACCTGTCAGTGACCACATCTCTTGAGAGCAAGCCACGGGCCATGGTGCTGCAGTAAGCCAGGCCAGCAGAGCAGGAGTTCTTCTCTGCTTGTGGGGGAAGTTTGAATTGACCCAGGACCACTTCACTCCCCGTGGGAGGATGGAACTGGGCCAGAGAAACAGTAGGTCTGGAAAACATCAGGAGTTCTTCCAGACGTCGTGGGCTTTATTCCCAATAAATGCCTTTGGTGTGCTTCCTCTTGGCTGCAGCAGAGGAGGAGAGCACCTCGAGCTGGTTAGCAAAACATTGTCCCTTCTCCCTGCTGCTAGAGCACCTCAGCTCTTGCTGAGCAGGATTGACGTGTCTTCCCAGCCTCCCAATGGAGAAGGGAAATACTATTAATCACACTTGCTTTAGGAGGAATAGAAATATTAAGAGGATAGATGATTTGCCTGAGGACATGATGGGAAGTCTGTGGTGGCACTTGGAAGTCACTTTGGGTTCCCTAAAATCCAGTCAGAAGCTTTGACCACGAGATATTTCCATATTGAATTTTATAACCCCCAAGGAATAGTCTTCCATGCTTTTAATAGAGATTTTGCCCACTTAGGGGCAGGTACTGCAAGGCTGGTAGAAACTGAATGTATTATATGAAGGCCTACTATAAGAAAGAAATATATTCCCTACACAAAGAGAAGCTAATAAAATGGTGTTACAATTGATGATTAAATCCCAAGTTAACTCAAGAATTTGAATGGAGATAAATGCTTTCTTCTTTTTTTTTTGGTGAACAAACAAGGCTGAAAATGGATGTTGTCATGTACCTTTCTGCTTCATCCAATATAATTTCATGCATTCCCTTATGGATTTTGATGAGTTCTGCAGATCAATGACAGAGCACTTAAACACAAGCTAAGCAGTAATTACAGATGCATGCAAGATTTATTCATCTGGTGGCACTGCACCAGCTGATGGAAGGATCAGCCGTATCCAATCAATGTTTGAAGCTTCTCAAAATACAGAGGTTTTTTGGCTCCCACTGCAAAGTGAAAATAGAACTAACCTCCTCAATCCCAGGAATGCCTCCTAAGGTCCATACAGGGTAAGGCTGCAGGATGGATCTGTGATATCTGCATTGTTGCTTGACCCTTGCCTCTCCATCCCTACAAATATTTTTCTTGTGGGGTCTTTTTCACATGCTCATTGCATGACCCACTTGTCCCCAGAGCTGAGGACTGGACTGATGAGATTTAAGGCTTAAGTAAGGAAAAAGAAGAAGCAGCATTGCAGAGAAAAAGGCCATGGAGCAGGCATGTCCCATGTGTCCAGGCCTGGTGTGCACAGGAAGCGAGCCAGCGTGACGTGGTGCGATGGGAGCACCTGGGGGACCACAGCCAAAACCACAGAGGTGTGTAATGTGGCACTGTTGTTATGGGAACACGTGGCAGGGGAGGCAGGGAAGCATGTGTAACGAAAAAAACTGGATTTTGTCCAATTTTTCTTCAGGGTTTCCCTGTTGATGTGAGCTATCTGTTCCTATAAGAGGTCTCCCCTTCCATGCAGCAAAGCTGCTTGCTCCCCACTGTTGCCACAGGATGCCCTGACAAGCCAGGGAGTGCCATGCTGAGATGATCTTCGCTGGGACTTCAGAGAAGGTGCTTATCCTACACCTTGCACTGACAGCCCTAGGTGCAGGGCTGGATCAAGACCGTGGATCAGGAGATTCAGCTCTTTATCATATGTAGAGGAAGAGGCTCTTCCATCCCCAAGTGTGGATGGAAGAGGATGGAACCTGTGGTCCCCTGGGCAGGGTATAGGTAGTTGAGCTCCTGGGGAGAAATATGCAGCCTTTTTATCTGAATTTGTTTGTAACTTCTGCATTTGTGTCATTTCTTTGTTTATGCATTTTTGCTCAATGAGAAGGTCCTCTGGGGATTTCTTCATGTAAAGTTGCTGCTGTAACATTAGTATAATTCGAGCAAAGGGTTTTGCCTGGACTCTATTATCAATTCCCAGCTCTCAGCATCTGCTAACTAGCATCAGTCACCTCCGTCTCTTTCTTTCTCCTATTCCTGCCCATGGCAGATTTGGCATCGATGTTCAGCACACTGGTGCAGTATTTTTTGTCTTGGGGACTGCAATATCATGGATCTGTTTAACTGCAAATGTTTAAACTGACATTAATGATGCTCAGTAGGATGTACTGGCTGGTGTTTTCCTGAAGGAGGATTTGGAAATGGTTCTTATGCTATTGCCAAACCTCACATACCAACAGCAATACTGAGGGGTTGGGAAATTCTGATTTATACCACTAAAAGTGCTGTAAAAGCTTCAGAGCTACAGTGACTGCTCACATGGTATTCCATGGACTAGGCTTGCAGTTTTAGAGCACTAAATATTTTTTCAATGCTGGTGTTCCCAGCAAACCTCCTGCTCAGCACTGGGATGACAATGCAGCCCAGCAAGGAAGGGGTTACATTGACATAAAGTGCATTGTAAATCCTCAGCAAAAGACTTGGACTAACCACCAAAACCGGAGCTGACACTTCTTGGCGTGGCTCCATGGTGCAATTTGTGCCTGGCTTCCCTCTCCCTCATATCTCTTCCTTCCCCTCCCAGCAGCATGGAGCTGCCTAAAATCTAAGCTCAGAAATCTTTTTCCTCTTTTTTTTCCCGTTAAATTCAGTCTGCAGAGAGTCTTGGGGTGCCCAGGGATCTTTGAGGAGGTCCTTCTCCAGGCACTCAAGCATTCAAATGCATTAAATGTATTGGAGGTGGGGAAGGTTGTAAGCATGAGGATTTTGGCACAAGGATAGGTGTTCGTTCTGCTGTTCTCCAGCCTCCTTCTGCTGTCATGAACAAACTGAGAAACCATGCCCAGAGCATTTGCCCACAAAGCAGAATGAATGTGTGCCTGTTCCTGACAATACCCTGAAAGCCTGAGCTGGGCAGGGGGAGAGGCAGGTTGGGGGATTACAGGGTTTTCTGGGTGGACTGACAATACAGGAGTTTTGGGTTTGGATCTGTGTGATATGTCAGTGGTCTGAAGGCAAGGAACGTACATGGGGAAGATGAAACAATAGTTCACAGATAGTCTCTGTTATTTTTACTGTAATAGTGTAAAAGATGAGGATGAATGGACTGATACGAACCTCGCACTAGCTAGTCCCAACTAGTGTGTGGCAGGTGCAAAAAGAAAAAAATATAGGAAAAGGTCAAAAATCTCTCTGCAGTGTATTAGGCCCCCTGTGCTGATGGGGCTTATGCCCAGCTTGTATGGTAGAGCAGCATATGAGCAGTGCCATGGCAGCATCACATTTGTCTGCCTTCGGTTCTGCTGCCCAAATCAATGATAGTCTCATCTGTGACTGCTCTGGAGAAAAACAGATACAAACAAATCCCTTGTCAGGTTACCAAGAGAGGGAAGAGGCAGGAAGGCCACCCCTGGCACTGACCCAGCCCTGGAGTGGTGGTCTCCACAGGGCTGTACTGAAGTCCCAAGGAAAAGCACAGCCCCCTGCTGCCTGCACAGCTTGTGCCCAAATACCCCTGGGTTCCAGGTGTCTCCCAAGACACTCCCTTTACACACCACAAACACAGAGCACTGGCCATGAACAAACGTGTGTCCATGCTGCTGAGTCCTGGAGAAAGGACCCCATATTTCCCCTCTTCCCATCCAAACTGCAGCTCGATGGCTGCGGGTAGAATGTTGGCTCAGCACAGGGCCTGGATAAACAAGACACAAAGTGCTGTTTGCTCCAGGGCTAATTAGAGCTATTGTACCAATTAGTCTGTGAAAGAATCTGTGCCCTGGGCTGCACAGAGCGAATCCCTGCCCACAGAACAGTCTTGGCCAGGTGCTGGGACTCTGCTCCCATGGGGTTCCCCAGCCCCTCTGCCATGCTCTGCCTGCCCAGCCCCACCAGCCCCGGCCTCGCTCTGCTGCTGCCTCCGCTGCTCTCGCCACCGTGGACGTCAGCAACTCATCAAGAGCAGCGTGTTATTGTCCCCACCAGAACCGTGACAAGGAGCTTCAGCTGCTGGCTGACAGTAACCACGGGCTCCCAGGGGCCTGGGGAGCTCTGCCTTCCTAACAGAGGCTGTGCCACTCTCCCTTCATGGGCACACATCTGGTGCTTCAAACCCATCACTGCTGAGTCCTGTGACCTTGTGATTTTACAGCGAGTCACAACGTTTGCTACATCCATTTTTTCCCCCCTTCACTTTTGTTCTGTCAAGCCCCTCAAGGCTAGATATTAGATGGGCTATTTGCTTAAGGAAATAAAAAAGGGCTTTCCAGCTCTACTGTTCACAGACAAAAGGTTTTAAAGTACAAGCCAGAGGGTTTAGGCAGCAGCAGATAAAAGCAATTTTCCAATGGTTCTCTAAATAAAAATAGGGAGTTTTAGCTAAGCTTGTGATTGGTTTTGGATTTAACTCCTAACCTTAAAGTTGGATTTTGGATAAAACTCCTAACCTGAGCATGGGGATGCTGCATTCTTCTAGTGGGAAGGGCGAGTGTGTGCACTGTCTGGTCCCCAGGAGCAGGTGGGGGGAATGAGTGGCAGCAGCTGCACACCTCTAGCAGTCACTCAAAAGCTTTTGGAGCTTTCCTGCACCATGGGGCGTGATGAATTGCAGGGTACAGGATGGGGAATGGGATGATCCATGGAGGCATCAGAAACTGTGAGGGAGGGGAAAGGAAGATATCTGCATCCTGAGTGCACAGAGCTGATCTGTCCTAAGCTTGTCCCAGGCTGGAATGGCTCCTCCTGGGCTCTTCACCCCATGGATGGTGCAGGCAGCTCTGTCCCAGAGCTCCCAATGTGCTGCTACATACTCCCTGGACTGCAGCAAAGTCCTTTTTCAACTTTTCCTTACAAACTGGAATGATTTCTGGGATAGGACCTGGGTAGGGGGGCCACAGGCAGCTGTGCATCATCCCCCCATCACACCGCCACCGCTGCTGCCTGCAGACCTGCGTGGAAGACAGCTTGCTCCATCGTGGAGCCTGGCCACAGAGAAATGCCTGCGTTCCTGCCATTCTTTGCCATTTAAGGATTTCAAAAGGATAGCAAATACATTGGGAAACCACATGCCACACTCTCCTCCCAGCGTCACAGATGGTGCCAGACCTGACGCCAGCCGTGTGAAGAGCCTCGGCATGGTGGTCTCCTGACAGATTTTCCTGCAGACACACTGCAGAATCAGGAGGCTGAGAGCAGCCGGATGGTCCCCACGTGGTCACATGTGTTGCTGGGGGACAGGGCTCAGAGCCCTTGGTGCACAGAGCTGGGTGATGATTTGCTGGCATAAAGCAGGAATCACACACACAGGGGGACATATGCCTTGCTAGAGCTATCCAATTCCCTAAGGAGCTTCTAGGAGCAATAGTTACCCTGAAAGCCTCTCTGGTGCACCCCTCAGGAGGTGCCCATCTCCTGTCCTCAGCCTGTGTGAGTGGTGCTGTTTGTCTTGTAGGGCAGGGTGTGATGGTGGAGCTGGGGGTGCATGCACATCAAACCTCAGGGTGCAGAAAGGGAGAAGGAATTGGATTCCTTGGCTTTGCAGGAGAGGAGGAGCAGGGGCTGTGACTTCCCAGGAGAGTCTGGCCTCCCTGGCTGTGAAGCTGCACCCCAGCACTGCCATGCCCCGGTGTGATGAGGAGATTGGGGTCAAAGGTGGGAGACACAGTGAGGGGCTCACTGCAAGGTGTGAGTGCTGCCTGTGGAAGGGCAGAGCTGGTGGGAGAAGGAGGCTGCAGCCAGCAATAGGGGCAGCAGTGAAAAAACAAACTGAACGGAACAAAAAAAAAACCCAACCCCAACCCTTGGTGGCAGCCTGCCAGCTCCAGCTGGTTTCATAAGGACATTTCAGCCTAAAAATACACAAATACTCAGCCAAAAAAAGTCAAATCTTTCTGCGCCGAATCTGTCACCCACAGCCCTTCACGAGGCAGGAAGAAATTCCTGTTGGGTCTGTCAGTCGGTGATGAGAACAGATTATCCGGGGTTCAGGACTACGGTTCAGCAGGTTTCCTTGGGGGGATGCCCTGTGCTGTGTTTATAGATGGTGCTGGCTGCTCCTCCCCACGAAGCAAAATGTGAAAGGAGAGGAGATTGTTTCCAAGTTCTTGCAGTGTCTCCTCCTCCAGGCAGTGTGAACTACCTCAGCTCCTACCCTTTTGGTGTGAGCTTTGCCAAAATGGGGACAGCCCTGATCTGATGAGCCCATTTAATTGTGTCTCATTAAATACCAATTTACTTAGCCAAGATGTCAAGATTTTACTAATCCCAGGCCAAAGACAACACTGTTAGATGCAGCACTGAATGAAAACTGGCAGGGAGGTGGTAAGTACTGCTATGCCTTTGTCCTCAAGGAATGAACTACCTATGTAGCTTCTCTGCTCCTCCCTTCAGGGCAGACTGTACCTCCTGCGTCTCTTCAGAGCTGTACCCCAAAGGAGGGTGGGTTAGTGGAGCTCTACTTCTGCCCTGGGGTCTGAGAGAGGCCAAATGGAACGGGCACTATAAAGAGATCCAATGTCTCATGATGAGGCTGTGTTGTACAGAGTCCTGCAGACCTCTGCAGACTCACCTGGCTGTGAGTTTTTCTGCCAAAGAAGCTCAATTCTCATATTCTCCTTTCAGCGTTTGGTGGGATAGGAAGGTGAGAATAACTTAACAGCCACTGTCAAGATAGTCTGATGTGGTCTTCACTCTGCTTTAGGCCAACAGAGGCAGCCCCTGGAGAGTATATACCCAATTTTGGTGAAATTGGATGTTGCAGGTGGGCGAAGACTGAGGGGGAGATGCTGGAAAACATCAGCTGATTTAAAAAACAATGTCTTTCCTATTGTGCCTTTTCTTCACCTCACACTCAGGCCTAGGTGAAGCCATATAACAACAGTAATTCCTTAATTTATGAGGATAATAACAAAACCTAAGACCTCTACCAAGCCCTGCTAGACTATAACAGGCTCAGGCTCAGACTCACTGACAAGAAACAGCCCCACTCCAGAGCCAGCACCAGCACCAGCAGACATTGCAGAGCTGCTCCTCTCTGGAAACAGATTTGCATCTCATTTGTGGGAATGGAGCAAGGTTGGTGATTCCAGTCAACCAGGTCTGGCCTTTATGGACTGTTCTGTTTTTCTTGTCGTAGGGGGAACTTGATTATTCAGAGCTGGTGGGCATATTTACTTACTGGGGTAAATTAAACCATAAATTCAGACAAATGTACCTACCTCTACACTTGTGATGTATTTTTCCTTTCTGCTTTATTGGGCTTCAAGACACAAAGGTGGATTGCTCAATAAACAGCGCAATGCAAGTCATCCCAATTAATTGGATTGTTCCATTTATGCTGCTACTGCCTCCAATTAAATGCAAGGGAGCACAAGTGACAAGCACGAGTAAGATGGGTGTGCAGAAGACCATATTCTAATGCAGAAGCTGTGATGAGAAAATGGAATCTACACACCTGATGGGAATATTAATGCAAAACTTTGACCTATAATTTTTCTTTCTTCAGTCTAAGCGTGCCAGAAACAATTGCAGCTCATTAAAATGGATCATGTCCTGACAGTCATGTATAATGACCAAATCCCACAAGTCCCATGGTTTAAACGTTTGCCTTGCTGGTGAAGCTAGCAAGGTAAATGTTTAGACCATGGGACTTGTGGGATGTGGACATTATCATAGAGCTGCATGGTCCTACATGACTAGACACAGGAAACTACATCAAACCTCGAAGACCCTTTCCCTCTTTTAAACTGAGTGTTATCAGAGAAAGAGCAAAGGGAAAAAAACAAATCCAGGAGTGCCAGTGTGGTTTGGACCTCTGGAGTTCATCTGGCCCATCCCCCTGTTCAAAGCAAGACCAACTTCAAAGTTAAATTCAGTTTGAAAGCTAGCTCAGGTGTCTCAGCATTGAGCACTTCCAAGGATGGAGATTTTACAGCCTCTTTGGGCAGTCTGTTCCAATGCTGCCTTGTCAGGGCTCAATCTGGAAGCCATTCACCACATCACAACAACATCTGGCTCTACTTTCTTAACTGCTTTTTTGATGCAAAGTGTGTGTTGGCACGTGGGATGCAGTAAGTATCAGTAGGGAAGGTGATAGCATCGTGCAAAAGACAATTCTTTTGCAAGAAAAATAGATCAGAAAACAGTCCCACACAAGATGGGGTGAGAAGGAATGCACTGCAGTATTTTATTCAGAGTCTGGTGCTGTTTTTCTGTAAGGCACTGCCAGACCAGTTCTTGAAGATGGAATAACCAAAATGTTGTCCAGCTTGGGCTTGGTATTTGGCACAGACTTGAGATGTCAGTGCTGTGGTTAGCTGTGGTAGAGCAACAAACACAATTGCATCTCTCTTTCTCCACTGAGCAGTGAGGTCTGTATCCCTCTTCAGAGGCATCTCTCCCTCCCTTGCCTCCTGATGGAGGGAGCCAAAGGCAACAAGCTTCCTAGCCCTGACACCTCTGATATGTGTGAAGATGGATGGGTTGAATGCGGGCCTAAAATATTTTACATTTTCACGGCAGTTTCACAGCCCTGGCATTATCAAATGATCTTTCAAAGTACTTGGAAGCAGGAAGAGAAGAACTTGAGAGAGGTTCTGACTTTTTTGTGTCTGTGTACTTGCAAACTGTCTCTGCCTACACATCTTGCAGGGTCTGTTCCTGTTTGGAGATGCACTTGGAAAATCAGTGCTCGTGTGGATGCTCTGTCTGCTCCATTTCCCCCATGAAGTTTGGAGGCTGTTCAAAGCAGGTCTCCATCTCTGGCTGGTTAAGGTCAGACTTGCCCTATGTGCTGCACTCCACTGACCAGCCTAGTTAGGAACTCGAGGCTAGGAAACACAAGACAATTTTAAAACCTGAACAAAAGTAGGAGATTAAGGAAACCAGCTGGAAACCTCTATTTTGCTGATTTTGAAAGCAAAATGTGGGTCACAGATGTGCTTCCACAGACAGAAACTGGCTGGAGAAGAAAAAGACATCAGCATTGCCCAGACTCTTTGATGATCAGAGGTAGATTTAGCTCCTAGGCATAGAGACAAGAAAGGAAGAGAAGACTAAGTAGGAATAAAAACATAATCAAGATATTAGGAATGTGGAATGCAACCCACCCGTAAATTTGCCTTAGGGAACTACGAAAAAATGCAGTAACAAAAAAGGATGAAACCAATTGCTACATCTTACTCTCTTCCCTTGTCTTACCTTCCTTATGGTTTTGCTTTTTGCAGTCCAAGAGACAGGGGGTCCATTACAGAACTTTCCCTCTTCCTCAATCATGTTCTTTCTTTGCAAAAGTGCTCTTTTCTACTGCTCCTTTGCAGTAGCTACAAAATCCTTGCTAAAGACCAGCTGACTTTAGAGCGCAAAAGAAACAAAGCTTTGCAGAAAATCCATACTGTCTGCATGCATCAGAGGCTAGAAAGCAATGTGCTGTGGCCCATCTGGCTCCAGAAGGGAGCTAATACTCACTTCTTGTTTAGTCTAACACAAAAGATTAAACTTATTTTCTGTGAAATTGATGACAGACTGGGAAGAGGCATGCTGCCGACCCTTGCAGGCTGCTGGTTAGCCTGTGACTTGGTCTCCCAGCGGCTGCAACAGAAGGCCTGTTGTTCCAGCCATTTATAAAAAAACTCAAGGTAAAGCACTGGAAGAGCAATTAAGGACAACAGCAGCACTGACTCAGAGAAGCCCAGGTGGTGGTTCCTTAGAAATAGCCAAGCAGCAGGAGGAAGTTCTGAAAAGCATTCAGGGCATTTGGTGGGTGGTTTCTGGTGTGAAGGGAAATGCCGGGAGCACTCCTGAAGGTCTCACTCGTGCTGGCCACAACACGACCTGGTCACTCCATGCCTTCAGGTTTTGTGACGTGCTGAGCAGCCATGGAGCCCAATCTCCAACTCCTGCAGGAAATTCCTTCCTGCCAGCAAAATGCCAGTCCCTATGGCTTAACACCAAGGGAAGCTTGAAATGAAATGCTAGTGCAGCTCACTACCTGTCACTGTTTTTCAGAATTTGGGGAACTTAGAATTCAGTTCTTGTCTGAAATTTATTTTTCTCAACCCTAATGAAAACATATTTTGTAGTTGTTAGTGTTTTAAATTGAGTATCAGTGTCAATAAAGACAAACCTTTTCCCAAGGTAGGAAAAAAATTACAAAACTGTCTCGAATCTTCCATTCATGCAAAAGTAAACAACCCCAAAGCATTGAAGAATTAAATAAAATATATGCCTCTTTTCACTGGAAGTCCACTGGGCTTGAGTAAGTGACAACTGAGCTCTCATTTGCACCACCATCTCCTGTGATGGCACCAGGCCTAGAGGTGCAGCAGGATGTGTCATGAGGTTCCCTGCCATAGGACAGCAGCTCTGCTCCCAGTGGTGGAACCACCAGAGGCTCCTAAACACCAGCAGGGCTGTAAGTGAGAAGGACTTAGCCCAGAGAAAAAAGGTGTCCAGCCACAGCTCACAGTGCAGCTAAGGAGAGAGGCAGCACAGCACTCCCCCAGCAAGGAGGGTCACCCATCCTCATCTGGATGCAAGAGATTTTGTCAGAGACACCAGAATTCATTTGGCTAGGCTGCAACCCCAGATTAAAATTGCTGTGAATACTACAGCACAGAGCCTCTTCAGTTGATGTCTACCAACTGCTTGTGGTTTCAGAGCACTTGCTGATGAATTGCCCAGCAGCTGGTCATACTGGAAGGGCTCAACTTAATATTTTCAACTACTATCTTGCATGGAAGGAAAATCAAAATACTTTCCTCAAGGTAATTGGCTCTAAAATAATTGAAGATTTTTCCACAAAGTTGTAATGCAACTAGGACTGGCATTTTAGATAATTTATATCTCTAAAGGTATGTTTTTGCCATCATATACTTCTTTCATGGGGGAAAAAAAAAGAAAAAAAAAGAAAAAAAAAGAAAAAGAAAAAAGGAAAAAGCTGATGGTAAGAGAAAGCTGATTTTGCTATTACAGGCAATAAAATATAGACTAAACTATCATCCACCTAGTACTGATTAAAAGGCAGCAGAATTCCAGGATCATCTCTGAGGTGTGATCATGGTTGGGTAGGACACTGTGTCACCAACCACACATCTGCAGGTTTCCCATTCAGTTTTCTATCAGTGCCAAACGATGTGTCATCACTTGCCTTCTGCTGCAGCACCTCAAGAGCTGCCCTGCCAGCTTGGATGAGAGCAGCTGGTGCAGCTGGGAACACCAGGCCCACGACACAGAACAAAACCAGCAGCCACGCCAGTGCCTGGGCTGTGTTTTGATAGATATCCAGGAACACAACACCCCAAGCAGAGATGTCAAACAATCAAAACATGCAATAACAACTCCAGAAGTGCATGAAACATCTGGTAAACTCGTTGATATGGGATATTGTGACATCCAAAAGCATGGATGTAGCATTGCCTAACACCATGGGGAAGCCTCTATTTCCCTGACTACCAAAAAAAGGTCCAAGGGTGCAACTGGGAAAATGAATGCATTCTGCCTGCCTGTTCCTTATGTTTATACTCAACCACCTTTGGTTGACTCTTGCTCAAAACACAGTCCAGGGCTAGGGGCATTTTGCCTGACTGCAACAGATGCTGTGATTGAAATCATGGGATGCAAACCTTTAGTGTCCTGGCCTAGGCAGAAGCAAATGAATTGGATCAACCGTCACTACAAATGGGTCTGAACTGAAACTGGGGAGACACTGAACATCTCTTCAGAGCCACAGCAGCCTTTTCTGGGTGGATATCTTGTCCTCATGACAGTAAGAACCAAAGCCATGGATTCAGACAATCGCCATTGTATGACATCTGATCCCTCATGGTAGAGAAGCCACTGGCTGTATTACAAGAGTAACTCAATGCCCCAGGAAAAGTAAAAATGTCCCTTACCCTTGGCTGTAACCTAGCTGACCTATCAGTACACTGTAAAAGTCTGGAAAATACAGTGGGAAAGAAAAGCAAATAGAGGAAAGAAAAGCAGACCCAAGAGCTGTATGCTGTACAAAGCAGGTGATCACACCCTTCTGTTCTCAATCAGATAGATAACGGAGCCATCCGCTGTGCCAACAGGTTGATCTGCCTATATTTGCTAGATCCGTGTTTTCAAAAACCTACCATGACACATTTGGGAGCAGTTTGGGGAACCTGGATTTGGAGTCACAGACCTGACCTCAGACTGGCCAAGAGGGGACATGAATGCCCTGCCTGATCCTTTGTGCTTTGCAGTGGCCTGTGACACAACAAACATCCCAGACTGTAAGCGGAGACATGTTCTGTTCCACTGCTATGAAGTCATTCACTTCAGAAAAAAACTTGAACAAAACCAAATGCAGCTTCTTAACACGAAAGAATATGGACAGAAACACTCACTATTGAGCTGAGTCGTTAAGTTGATATTCTCGGGACCGGTTGAAGCATTCTTGGATCCCAGAGTCTGCCCAGAGCCTCATCATAGCTGACAGCAGCTCTGGAGAGAAGGGCTCTGTGTCCTCCATCCGACTGACGACATCGCAGACCATCTTGGCATCAGCCTGCAGAGGAAAGAAACAAGAGGTCACATAGATGCTCAAGGCAGAATTTGGAGGCAGAGATTTCAGAAACAGTTCACCAAACCATCAGGAGTAAAGAGGCTGTGTTTCTTGAGATAGGGCTTTAGCATATACACTGTGTGATCCAGCTGAAAGGGCGAAAGGAGGATGGAGGTAGGAAATCACAAGGAAGAAGATCGTTTGTGCAATCCACTTCATATCAACAAGTATTTCTGTTCAACAGACAAAAGCAGTCTGCACTGCACATGTGTGAAATTTCGTAAGAACAGAAAGAAATTCATACATGTACAAGGATATTTAAAATTGTTAGCAACAGTGCCTGCTTTAACCGAGTCTGGAACGTTGCTGAAGTGGGGGCTTTGTATCAGAAAGAACAGCAGAAAGACTCCAGAAACAATTTTTTCCAGATGCTGGTTTATTGCTTTTCCTGAATTCTTGTTCTTTGCTACAAGCCCCTGTTGTGAGGGCTAATTCATGTTAATGCAGACCACCTTGGCTGGCTGTGGTGCTCTGTGACTCAGAGGGAGAGGAATCTCCCACGGTTACGGAGCGTGGCCGTGAGGGCAGGGCCAGCTGGACATTGTCAGATGGAGTCTTTTTTAGTGAGAAGATTCACTGGGACAGAAGTTTTTCTGGAGGATAATGCCCTAACACAACTTGGGTCTGGAAGATGTCTCAGATTTAGGATGGGAACATCTAGACAGCCTTGGAATAGCTGAGTTCAGCCCTCCTGTAATAGTCCACAGTGGCTGATGCTTCGTTTGTTTGTGAAGCAGGACACTCAAATTCATGACCCCCTCTGCTTGCTTTGCAAGAAGTAAATGTCCCACAGCACCTACAGACTCCTGAAATCCTTGACTAATTTGCAGAATTTTTCTTTCATTGTTTTGAAAATGTCTCATATTTCTACTAGCTGAAACAAACCCAACTATTATTGCTATAATTAATTGGAAAAGAGGAGCTTGTTCCTGGTGTGTATGCTGCAAACTTGTGAAGACAACCTTCTTGTTTTACTACTTGCCTGATAGATTGAACCCATTCTTGGCCAAATGCAGGTGGAAATCTTTGCCTTCCAGGGTGTTTGATCTAAACCAGCAAGTGCAGCCCAGAAACACAAATCTCAAGAGGGGAGTGCAGGATCTGCCCATGCTTTGCTGGGTACAATTAAAAGTGCCATCATTCAGGAGGGCCACAATAACTTTATTGTATGGATGGGAATGACAAGTGTATAACAGGGTCTGTATGGTCAGGATCAAAACTCTGTAGCCTCTTTGTTGAGCATTGAAACTATGGAAAAATTGCAGGGCACCAAACCAAAAGCACTGGAGACCGAAGCTGCTGGAGATTTCAGTGCTCAGTGAAAGAGCCTCAGGTGCCCTGAACATCCAGCCTTTATGGGCTGAAGAAGTCTCAGTACTGTATGTCTCAGTACTGTATCCCATAAAACTTAATGGGGTGGACTCTATGCTTTGAAGGCTTTATGAACATAAAATCTTTCTCACACAGCACTTAACTTCGTATTTTAGTGCCCAGGAATCCTCTCAGGTCTCTGTACAGACTCTGCTCATTTTGGAGAAAAAGTATTGGTGACTCACACCTCAAAGCCAAGACAAACGAAGAACCTTGAAGAGTTCAGTTAATTTCAAAAGCTTGTTTTCTGCCCCGGAGTGCTTTGTGAGCTGAGTGAATATTCATAAATCATCTGTATGGTTTGCCTGCCCTGCTGGAGCTGCAGTTCTGCTCTTTTCACAGACTCTAAATGACATAAAACCTGCTAATAGCTGCGGTCTGCCTTGGCCCCGTTATTTGTGTATGGGTGATGCAGGAAAAGCATCCATGCTTCAAGTCAGGTAGATGGATATCTTTCTATATCATCTTGACTGCTGGAGAGGGTTATAGGTATAAGTCACAGACCTGTCCATCTGTCTGTGATGACTAAGGACATTTGAAGCTCTCCAGCTGTCACAGACATGGTCTGGGCTTCTTCTGAATTTTGTGGATTTAACTGCAGGCTGCTTTTTGTAAAACATCAGAGGGAATGGCACAGTTGTCATATTTTCTGTGCCGGGAAGCGGCTGTGTCAACCTTTTCAACTAGTGAGACTTGTGGCAGTTCCCCATGAGTAAGACCCAACACGGGAGTTTTGAGCAGAAGACAGAGATGAACAGCAGTGACAAGGCAGAATGGGAATGACCAGGCACAGACATTTCTTGCTATGGTTATCTGTGAGTCTGGTGGGCCAGAAGTGGGGCTGAGCACATAGGGCAGGGGATTATTTTGGTACATGCTCCTCTGCAGTCACTGGAGGTCCCCTTTGGGGACAGGAGAGGCTGTCCTCCCACAGCACAGACACCTGCCTGCAGGGCAGACTAAGAGTCAGCAGGCTGAAACAGGGGAAGAACTCGAAGGAAAGTTTATTGCTTCTGCTGAACAGTAATAAAAATATTCCAGACTTACTTTTATTTTACAGAGTGAACCACTGAACTCTTGGTTTTACAGATCCAGAAAAAGCAGGTGAAATGAATACTTTTAAAAATACCCCTTCCCCCTGCCAAGGTTGAAGTCCCTCTGTCAAGGAGCATGGGGCCATCCAGGAGTTGAGGCATTTGTGAGATGATTTAACGAGCAATTAAGGATCCAAGAAGAGAAGATACCCCTTTCTTTTCTCACTCTCCAGGCTGTGTCTCAAGCTGGGAATGACATTAAAATCTCCAACTCCCCCTGGGCCCAGCAGGTAGATTTTTAAATACTGCCTGATTGACTTTTCCCTGCCTGCCTCCCCCGGGTCTGCAGCTCCTGCTTTTCCCGAGGTGAGAGGAGCCCAGCCTCCTGCCACGCTCTGCTTCTGTGCTGCAGCCAGCAATTAAAGCAAAACAAAACAGGCCAACCAGCCCCCCAGTCCCCTGCCTTGCAGTTCCCATCCGACAGGGTTGTCGTTAATGAACATCACGGTGGTATTTCAGCTACCTCGGGAGCTAAAAATAGGCAGTGCTTGGCCCCTGGGATTGCTGGAAGGAGCTACAAAATGGTGCAGGGCTCATTCCACCACTGCTGCCTCTGCCTTTCCCAGCTGCTCTGTCTCCCATCTCCTTGGAACAAGACATCTGGGAGATGGATGAGAGGTTAGGCTGGTCTCCTTCATGCTGGTTCTTATCCAGCACGAGCACCCCAGCCTATCTCTGCAGCATTCCCACACGTCCTGCTGCCACTCCCCAGTGGCTTGCATTTCCCATAGCAGGTGAAACCCTAACACCTGAGCTGAATGCCTTTGGGCTGTTCATTATGGAGAGGGGGGTTTGTCACTTTGTGTCGTTCCTGAATGCTGATTCCTTCCACCTACATGAAAATTAAAGCTGGCTGGGCATGGCCTGGAGAGACAGCTGAGCGTAGAGACCATGGTAAGGTGAAATTATACATCCAAGCGTTAGACATCAAGCCAAGAGACCAAACAACTCTGCTAAAGAACAGATCTCCATGCTGGTTGGGGAATGGAGAGGGCTCTGTAAGGCTAGGGCAGGGTCTGAAGTCCACAGGCAGATGTGAACAAGAAGCTTGCAAACAGTGGGAAGTTGGCATGTGTCATCCCTAACCCCAGGTTGTGGGCCTACCTGTGCACAGCACTTTTGGTATAAATCCAGTTCAAAAGGGGATCTGTTCTGTCCCTAACCTGGACATAACTGCAGTTATTTAATTGTCTCCCATATGTCACTGTCACCAGGCTCACAGCCTGTGCTCAGCATACAAACTTGTGACTTCACTCCCAACAGCCACACAGCCCAATTAATCTGTTTCCTGGCTGCAAGGGAGAGGGGCCCCTCCCTGCAGTCTGATGCTACTGGCAGCTGCATTTGTCTCTGGAAGCAAGTTATTTTCCATCACACTGATACAGACCACCTCTAATTACTTCTTCCTTACCACGACCCATAACTGGTGCCCACAAAGATACCAGCAGAGCTGCACTATGAAGGTACCAGCAAAGCTGCTGCTGCCATCCCTCCAGTAGAGTAACATTGGGGACCCAGGTCCCCATCTCTGACTATCCCAGGGCAAATCCTGGCTCTGATCCTTTGAACTTGCCTGGACACTGACTAGGATAATTTTTTTTTTCTTTTTCCAAAAGGAATAGTTTTCTGGAAGGGGAAATTTAAGGAAGAGGCAAAACCCTGTGTGAAGCTGTGTGGCACAAATCTGCTAAACCCTACAGACTTGTGCAGTGTTACAGTCACCAGAGATATGAGCTGGTGTGCCAAACTGTATTGTCCTTTCCTTTTGGTGAACTAAATCCCAGTAAATATCAATTTTTTTTGCTGTTATTTACTCTGATTAATGATACTTGTCACTTAGCCTAACTCAAAGGTTAACCCAGAGGCAATGTCCTCTGGTGGCTGGTTGTACCAGGAGCTGCCTCTCGGAACATTTCAGAAAATCCATGCACTGGGGGAAAAGATAAGCACTGCAATTTGGCTGGTGGTATGAGGCAAATCAGCACAGTATCAGTCATCAGCAAGCAATCTTGGGAAAATAGTAGTGGCAATCATGAGTCACGAACCTGGGGGTAATCAAACTGATGTCTTGAGACCATCCAGCATCCTAAATGATGTCCTTGGAAGGCAACCCTTGTGGGGGACCCAGATCCTGACCTCAGGGCACAGCAGTAAGTGCCTCTGCTACTCCAATGAGAAATTATGTCCTGTGAATTTGTGGCAGAACATGTCTCATAAACTGAAAACCTCCCTCTTTCCTTACAGAGTGTCTCAGAAATATGGACCCCACTTCCCAGCCAAAGTATGGATGCACTGCAGCAAAAGCCAGTGATTTTCACAGCATTTCAGACTGAAGAAATCCTGGAAATAAAGTATGGCTGGTGAATATCCCTTTTCCAGAGACATCTAGGGCCTATCTCCAAGTCCTTAGAAGTTTTTGTAGACACTGAATAAATAGCTACATGTATGACTCTCCCCCACACTCTCCCTCTCTTTCTCACACATCTGTGTTTCAGAGCTGACCTCTCAATCTGTGAAGTCCGTCTGGCATTAAGCAGCTGCTGTGCATCGTGGGAGAGACAACTTTCCTCCTGCACCCTTCCATCTACCCTCAGAACATTTAATTGAGGCCTCCCACCTCGGCTTGGCATTTGGCCTGCTGAGAGATCCTGGAAGGCACTGAGCAGGTAAAAATCTCTCCAGTGGCTTATTAATATCTATCCCTTTGGAGATTACCTTGAGCTGGGCACCCCAACTTCCCCTCTTGGCTCTTGTTAGCTGGAAGCGGAAATGCAAAACTCTGGACACAGATCCCAGTGGTCTGGGAAAGGGGTTTACACAAAAGCTCAGCATAATGCTCTCTAGCAGTTTGCATCACACAACAAAGCTAAGCCTAAAAAGCTAAGTTAGAGATGGTTGGCTTTCCACAGCCACAGTAGCCATCTACCTTCATGTAAACTTCTCACAAAAAGGTTAGCTGACCTGGATACAATGCCAAAGGGCCGCTGTCTGTCTAGGGGCAAACAGACTCTAGAGAAAACATAACCCAACAGCCATGGTGGCATTCAGATCTTCTCACGAGCTTGTGGGCAATCAGTATAGCCCTGGTTTTCAGATCCTTCTGGAGCCAAGATGGCACCACCACCTCTCACTGTCTTGGCCAAGCAATTCTGTGTGTCTGGGAAGTGTGGTCTAGGATCTCTAGCCTGAAACCTTGTTATAGCTGTTTTTTTCTGTCTGCTGCTTCCTGTTAGGGGAGATACTGAGCAGGACTGATATTACAGATTACTGTGTTTCTTACAGCAGGCCAACTGCTGTGTCCAGTACTACCTCCATTCCCATTCTGTACGATACTGCAATTGATCAAATAAAATTTGCCAGCCCTTATGTGGGTAATTTGGTAATTTGCCAGCCCTCTTTTTCCCTCCTGCAACACCTATAAAATAATGTTCCTGGTTTGCTTGGACTGATGGCAGTCCAGAGACTGGATGGACTAGACTAAGCTCTTGGGCTGCCAGCTGGCCACCACCATAGTAAGAATTTCTATAGCTCCACATCCTGTAGAAAATAGTGGTTCATTCACGATTGGGGGAAAAACCACGACCCAACAACATGGAACTCAACCTGCAAGGACAAGTAATTTCCTGATTTTGCTTTTTTCTAGGAAATGCAGGGTCCTCCCCTCTTCTTGAGGAGCTCAGAGAAGCTCCAGAGCTGAGCGAGACAAACACGGTGGGTAGCTGACCTGATTTTTCAAGCAAGGATGGGAAAGCCAGAAAGCATGTGTTAAATGGTCTCAAAATAGGTCCTGACCCACTAGCTACAAAGGCAGGAGGGAAAACAGTGCTCTGTCCATCCCAGTCCCCTCTATTTCAAGAGGAGGGCATCCCTAAGAGACCAAGAGCCTCTGCACGCTCCACCAGCATTCCTCCAAGAACAGGATGCTTTAATGGGTCCTCTGCCCTACAAGCACTGAGCAAAGGGGCTGGGTACAGGACCTGAAAGCCCAAACAGCATCCCTTCCTGAGGACTTTCAGGCCATGCAGGCACAGACAGCACTGCCCACCAGGGAGGGGATGAGAGAGAGAGTCACAGATGGGGGACATTAGCCGCATGGCTTCATGCTCCGCAGGGAAGTGCTCTGCCGCAGTGCTGAGGAGCTGGAAACATGTAAAGATGAGAGAGCAAAATCCTTGCAGCTTACTGCCCTCTCCTCCCCCTAATATCCTCTGCTGGGTAGAAGTCCATAAAATGTAACAGCACTCGAGTATTTGCGGTGCAGTAAACGGCAGGGAAATGCCTGAGATGCCACAGTGAGAACACAGGTTGGGGAAGCTGCTTTGGCTGCTGGCATTTGTAAAATAAATGGCTATTTTCCATTCATTGCAACGGCTGAGTGGGAGTGGTGGTGATTCTCTGGGAACACACTATAGGTTTGGGAATTCCTGGTGGGTTTAGGCTGTACATTTTCCATTCTTCAAATGTCTTTAAGATTTTCCACACCAACATCCCTCTGGGTGACTGTGTTAAGGGCGGCAGGGCAGAGGGGACAAACTTTCATTCCGAGTTTTCCCAGTACAAAGGGGGAAAACAGGCTTTGTCTTTGGAACAGAAAGGGAAACCAGCTCTTATGGTGGGTGCATTTCCAGGAGAAAGATTTTTTTAAACATCTCTGGCTAAATGCCACTTGTGTATGATGGTTTATAGGGCAGTGCCTTCCTGCTGGGAAGTCGTGCAGTGCTGGAACCTAGTAATTAGTTTAATGCTCAGAGCTTGATGCTGAACGGTGGGTGCTAATCTGTACTCTACAATTAATCTCACAGATTTATCAGTACCTCTGTGATGAAGGACTAAGCCTGTGGGTTACATTCATCTGTCCCTGAAGAAAGAGATGGTGTTTCAACCAGGAATGGCCCTGTTTCATTTTATGGTCCTTTTTTACTTGGTGATCTCTGTTGAAGATATATACCTAAAGAAAACAGGGAGAAGGAAATCCCTCCCTTCGTCTCAACCCTATCAAATTTCATCTCCCAACGTCTCTTTTCTTCTCATAACCCATAATTTTTTCTGTAACTCATAACTGGGATATCTGGGTAGGGATTTTGTACTGCCTTCCACTGACAGAGCAGTCAGTGGGTTTGCTGTGCATACTAAGCTTTGTGATGATGTTGGGGGGGGGTGTCAAAATTATCTCTTGCATTGCTGATATGACATTAGGCATCAAAGCAGCCAAAGAATACTGATTCTTCCACCTGGCAGCAGAACTGAAAAATTAGGTGGTGTAAAAAATCAGCTTGGATGAAACATGCATTCTCCTGTGAACCCAAAATCCTCTGAAAAAATTAATTTCACATCCAGCAAAGCATTTGCCTTAAATCCTATCAAAATATTTTGAGTTATTTAGGTGCTCAGTATTATTTTTTAGAAGTATGCAAAATTTCAAACAAAAAATTTGAGTCTGAATGAAAAGTTGGAAAAATGAAAACAAATTACTTTGTCCTTTTAGGAATGCAAAATCCTCTTGAAAAATTCTGACATAATTTCCTTTTGTCCATGACTACATATAGATTTTAACTGTATTTGTAGAATTTGACCAGATTTTACAAATGATTTTGGTTTCTTTATGACTATTTTTTAGCCATTTCATCAAGCATTTCTGTCCAGGTCTATTAATAAGTACAACAAGAACTTTGTCATCAGCAGTCCTTCATTCACAGCTTATTTTCTGTTTTAATTTCAGTTGTCACCATCTCAAATTATCTTGGATTTGGTCCTGTGCCCTTTCACCAAATGTCCTACAAGATGATTGCTGCTCAGTTTTCTTTGCAATGAAGGGGTTTGCAGCAGTTCCCAAAGCTAATACCCAAGCAAGGTCCTGAGTAAAGCATTTGTTTCCTGTCTTTGCTGCTGTGGTAACTCCCTGTGTTTTGGTCTCTGGCTGCAACACAACCAGTGATGGAGATGCAGAGTGACCCCATCTGACCCTAGACCCCAGGGGGGAATGGCTTTCACACTGATACATGGCAGGTTTAGATTAGAAATTAGGAAGAAATTCTTCCCTGTGAGGGTGATGAGGCACCAGTACAGATTGCCCAGGGAAGCTGTGGATGCTCCACTCCTGGAAGTGCTCAAGGCAGGCTGGCTGGGGCTTTAGGCAACATGATCTAGTGGGAGGTGTTCCTGCCTATGGCAGGGAGGTTGGAATAAGATGATCTTCAAGGCCCCTTCCAACCTAAACCATTCTAGAATTCCGTATTTACATTGTGAAGGGGATAGACTGAAACAAGATGTAATTCACCGAGTGAGTGGTTAGCAAAATTTTGCCTATGACTTCTTGCTAATGTGATCTTTGTTTAGCTTCTTTCCTTCTTAATTTCCAGGTGACTGTGAACTCTTCTCTGCAGGGAGGACCAGAGGTGGGGGTAGAGGAGCATTTGGCTGAGGTTCTGCTGTGAGTGGAAGCTGCATCTGATGTGGCTGAGGTTGAGCAGTGACTGGTCAAGGATTCTGTAGCTGCTTAAAAGGAGCCCCAGAGTTCAGAGCAGATGAAAAACAACTTTTTAGTTAAATCTCCCCTGTGCTGCTGTATTTGCAGCAAAATCAAGACTAGGGTGCTTTTAACAGGCTTGGAGGAGTTCTTCCTTTGATCAGCAGGGATTACAGAGACTAACCTCCAGCAAGTTCCTCCTTACCGGAGCTGAGGCACGTCACACACTAACAGATTTGCTCACACATTGTTTCAGGTTGCTGCAGAGAAAAAATGTCCTATATTTTCCTTACAAGAGCATCAAGAAAGTTCCCCTACCCTTTGATAGGGGGAGGGTGGCAGAGGAAGAAGGGGGAAAGCAAAAGAAGAGGGAGTGGAAGGAACCTGTTGGGTTGATTGTGAGTGTTGTTTCAGGGGAAGCTGTTCTTGGGAAATTAAGAGGAACTTTATTTTTATTAACTGCTCTTCTCAGATAAAATGGATAAATGGGACCTCAGGTGCATCATTAGATGACAGGATAGTTCATAAGACAAGTGGCTGGCAGAGAACTACCTTTCTAACAGCTTAACAAGGGTAGGCAGAAATAGGCTGGGGGCTGGAAGAAATCTTTGATGCTGTTGTGTATATTTATTATTCATTCTTCTGACACAAATATAGCATCAAAGAATATCAAAACCAAAAAAGCCCATAAACTGCTGTCACTGGATTAGTCCTACATCTCTGTAACCATGGCATCATGTAGTAACAACAAGGAAGATCAACAACAATGGGAAAAAAACACCCAGAATTTATGACACTTGTGAGGGTGAGGCAGACTTCCTTGCTCTGGTGAGGATGCACCAGAAGGGATAAGAAAATCTGGGAGCATCTTGCTACCCTGGGCATCTGTGCAGCTCAGCTATGGTGGAAAATACCACAAAACAATAGATTTGCTCCCTTGTGTGTAAGTCTGTGTGATACAAATAGAGGACAGAGGGTGAATCCCCCTCTAAAACCCTTTGCTGCCATTACAGGTCACCTCAAACCCCACAGAACACAGTGGGGATGGCACCAGTGCCTGCCTGTAGGCAAGAATGGAAATGGCTGCACCATCTCAGCACCAAGGTCAAGGCTCTCATCATCTGGTGGTGTTCATCTCTGGGGCTGTGGCACTGCCAGTCCTCACCCTCTGTCTCCCAGGTTCATCCTATTGAAGGTGCATTCCTTCCTTCCCCTCTGTGCTCCCTCTCTCTTTGTGCCACCCTCCCCGGGTCTGCAAGTCCTGCAGGTGCTGCAGTGGGAAGCTCTCTCTCATGGCTGCACAGAGCAGAGGACTGTGCTGACACGAGTAGCAAAGAATGAGCTTAATAATGTACTGAGTATTTCTTGGAAAATTATATATATTCACATTTTTCTGGAATACTTTGCCTGGACTGGAAATATTTCAAGTACCATCTGGGGATTAGGGAGCTTCTTTTAATCTGCTTTTGTTTTGTTTCCTTTTTTACATCTTTGCAGAAAAAGGAGTAAAAGCCTACTCCAAAATGTCCTCCATGGAGGGACTGGGATTTGGCAGTGTCATGCAGTGAAGCCAGTGGATAATGGGATGTGATAACAGTACAGCCTGACTGCCTCCCAAAGCCCCTTTGCAGAAGGGGTCAGACTTCTCCTGCAGAAAGATCTGGGGCAGAAGTAACCAGCATTCTCCAGCCATCCAGCTGGGAGCAAACTCAGGGCTGGGGTCTGTTTGTGCTGCCCTGGATTTGCCCAGCAGCACAGAGCAGAATTGCCAATAAAACTTTGGAGCAGAGATTTTCACAGCTGTCTAATGGGTCTAGAAACCTGATTTCTTCTAAAATAAGCAGCCCAAGTCTGTAGTCACCATGTCCATTTTGGCAGTAGAGTGCACACTAGGTCCCTCCACGGCACAGCCAGTTAGTTGGAAAGTGAGAAACCCCAAGAAATCCAAATTCTGTGATTCCTAACTCCTTCCCTTCCTGGTTACTTTGTCTTTTTCTCTCCTGGCAAGCCTCTCTCCCTGGCACTACTGCAGCTCTGCCTGCCTGCAGCCATCCCAGCCCCAGGAACAGCCCTGCCTGTGCAGCACTCTCTGGAGATGCCATTTCTCTTGCAGGCATTCAGCCCATGGTGCATCGCAAAAAAATATCCCCAGCAGAGTGAATGATGCCAGTAAGACTCTTGCCTTCCCTCCACCTCCCAAGGCTACTTTCTGCCTTGGCTACGAGCCTGCTGCATCTTTGTGTGGTTAATAAAAATAACCTAAAAGTACTCGGGAGCAGACAGAGCAATCCCAGAGACTCCAAACATCTAAGGGGCTTTGTTTCCAAGGCAACATCTTGTCTCCTAGCTGCAAAAGGCCACGGGAATGAAGGCAGCCTATGGAAAATGAATAGCTAAATGACAACAACAACAAAAAAATCTGCTGGGGAGTGTTTCAGAAAGGGAGGGGTGTTCGTAGGGGGGCCAGGAAAGAGAGAAGCTAAACAAGCCAGGAGTAGCTGCACAGAGCATGCAAAGGGACAGGGTGCAATTTATCTCATGAGAAGCTCAGTCCTGCCCCCATTGAAATGCAGAGCACCACTTCCACAGACTTAATGGGAGCAGGGGAGCTTGCACAAATCAGCTATTCTTTTCTTTCCCCCCCTTTTTAAGCTACAGTGTTTGAAGATTGGAACTAGTTAAAAATAATCTATTGTCCAGAGCAGAGACTTTCCCGGTCCCAGGAGCTCCCCAGCCAGGGCTGCAGCTCACTATTGATTTTGGCCACCCCAGTTTCCCACTGCCAGAGCTGCCTCCTCCCTCCATAGCCCAGGGCAGTGAGGCAGGCAGGAGGTGCCAGAGCACCAGAGCATCCCTCCAGCTCTTCCAGGAAAGAAACATGTTTTCACCCATTTTCCAAGGTTTCCAGAGCCGTGCAGTGTGTTAATATCTGTGTGCAGTCCAAGCTGTAGTCAGTTCTTTCACTATGGCTGCAAGGATGGCTTTGCTCTTACATCCTTTTGAGCCAAGTGCCTGAACAGCAGAGTGGGAGCATCAGGCATGGGCAAAGCACAGACCCCTGTGCCCCCCATGTCCCACCCATGGCACCCACGGCCCCTGTGTGACACTACCCTCCCTTGATGAGGGCAGGCAGGCAAGTCTGGGACTCCACCGTGGTGCATCTAATGTGCAAGCTGCCTTTACATAAGTGACTGCTGCAGTCAAATGCCCCCGGGATCATTGATGGGCTTGGTATCAGACAGGGAGGGGAGAGGCTGAAACGCCTGCCTGCAGAGGCACTGCTCCTTCCTCCCTCTCCCTCTGGTCTCATGGGAATGCCTAAAAGCTGAGCATCATGATGCCAAGTGAGCTGCCAGAGCTTTTGCTCTGTGTCCCAGGAGGTGGCATGGATGCCCTGGGAACATGACAGGCATTGGGTCAGGAGCTCCTCCAAGCTGGCTCTCAGCTCCTCAGCAGCACAACCTACACGGAGCTCCACCATGCCCAAAGTGGGGATGAGGAGAGGGCCTGGGCATTTCCTGGGGTGGCCAGGAGGGGTTGAGGACATTAGGGGGTGTGGGTGCTGGTCTCTGCCCTGGACTGGAGTCAGCCTTGGGCTCGAGCTCTCCCTCTCCTTTCCTCAGAGACTCTTAGGGATGATGAACAACTCAGCCATTGATGTCCTGCTTGATGCTAAAACATTTTATTTAACTAATGTTTTTTCTTTGTATCTTCTCTCAATCAATACCATGTGAGCAAGAGGTTCCCAGAGGGAGAGCTGATGGGAAATGCTCACCTCACACTTTTTTTTCACACTGTTTGCTGTGGGCAGAGCCAATCCATCCACATGGATGGATGGATGACTGCTATTTATTATTCATCTTGGTATGTGGAGCAGAGCCTCTGTCTGAGCAAGTTTTGAGATTAGGAGGTTTGCTTCTCAGTCCTCCTCCTTGAAATGGTTTTAAATTCAAATTAACTTCAGGGAATTCCTCTGAAACTGCCCTGGAGAAGCAAGGCTGGAATTTGGTCCCTACAGCTCTGCCCAGAGCTGGAGGGTTGCCATGGGAAGCCTGCCTGCAGAGAAATAGAGCTGGCCTGTCTGCTGTCACCACCGCTCCTGATGGGCAGTGCTGGTGTGTCACTCTGACTCCTGGGGAGCAGTTGGGTACATGCAGTGCAGGCCCAGGAGGCACAGGCTGCTGGAAAAGTGGGGGACAACCAGTCTGCTCAGTCATTCTGTTCCCCCTCTTCCCAGGGGACATTCAGAGGGGAAAACCTGGGCAACAGGGAGCTCCTGGGGCTCGAGGCTGGACCACTAGGAATGAGACTTGATTTAAGAATGGGGAGAACATGGGACTTGGATGTTTGTATCAATACCACCACAGTCATTTTACCTTCTTGTTCCCATTTCATCCTTCCTGCAAGTACCCACAGAGAGTATTGTGAACTTCATAATTTTCTAGCCTAAACTCCTTTGCTGTGTTCCTGCATCACCTTCCACTGCCATAACTTTCATTCCTACGTGGCTGAACTTCACTTCTACATGAAACAATTCCTATAGTTCACTTTGTGTTTTCACTTGCAAATACTCTTGGACCACTTTCAAGGCACTCACCCCCACTTAACCATGACATAAATTGTGTGGTACTCTCTGTACAACTGGCTGTCAAAATAGTTCAAAATATTAATACAGGAGCTGGGATTTTCCAAGGTGCTTGGTATTGAACTAACCTGATTCACACTGGGCTTGACTGTAAATTGTTAGCAACAGGGAACAATGAATGTTCCTGAAAATCCCATCTCTTGGACATAATGATAGAGAAAATAGACTTTGCAGGATACATTATTATCGGCTTGTTAAAAATTCTCACCTAGATGTCTTTAAAAATGCATTTGCTCAGGTCGTTAATGGCATTTGCATGGACAGTCTTGCCATTATGCCTGAATGAATAAATAGTATTGATTTATACTCTAATAAATTTAGAGAATAAGTTAGAGCTAAAATACAGCCAGCTGGGTAGCTGTATTATACTTCTTCTGTGTATTTGCTGGCAAATATCTCTTGTTTTGGTTTTTCCAGAGGACTGAAAAGGGGACAATATACCTGTTACCCTTGGTCCTAACATGACCAGGTAATAAGCATCTGTTGAGCAGCAGGGCACTCCAACACCCTCCTAAAAACTTGTCTGCCCCTTCATTTTCTGTGCCACCCTTCTGCTTCATGTGGCTTAGCTCACTGACAGGGGATCGACAGACACACACACACACTCAGGCTGGCTTCCAGACCCTCAGGGATAGACAATACACACTTATATCTCCTCCACAGATAAAAACTGTCAAGCTTTCAACTTGCCTTTGAGCTGATATCTTCAGACTAATAGGTCAAGCTGGAAATGCATTTCCAACCCATGTCTGCCTACCAGAAGCAAGCTCTCCTTCCCTCCTTGCGAGCCACAGCACTCAGTAATGAGGCCATTGATGGAGCAGTGGTATGTTCTTTTGTCCCTGCCAAAACCCTGCTCCCTCCTATTCAACTCAACAAGATGTGAAGCCCTGGTGCTGCCAAGTGTCTTTTCAGCTGCCAAAGGAAAAGGAGCTAATCAAACGAGGAAAAGAGCCCAAGTACCAGGCTCCATTCCCAGCTCAAAGCCCGTGGATACAATACCCACCAGCTGGACCGGTCGGCTCCGAGCAGCTCCTGTTCTGCCCATCCTGGGGTGAGCCGTGGGCTCTGCTGCTCCCGGTCCACATTACTGCTGCCTCAGTTAGCCCTCGCTGGAAAGCTGCTGCATTGATCCCTCTCAAGGCACACCACAGCCTGTACTTATTAGTCCTTTATTTTTAAAAAAATTCTGTTCTGCAGTGCCAGCTTCCTATCTCTCCCCTCCTTATTTCCCACACAAGGAGAAAAGCCTCATGCTGTGCCTTTCATGTCCCTTGGCTTGTCAGTGGACAGCACCTTTGAAGTCATCTTTTTGGCCTCTGTTTTGAACTCTGTAACTCAAACATTTTCTCTGTAAAAAATGGGAGACTTGGTTTTCAGTATCAATATTTGGAAGTGTATGGGTCGTTCTCCCATAGCACTGCTCAGTCAGTGCTCACAGAACTGGCTGTCAACCACCACTGCTGTGTTAGTTCTGCTGCTGCTCCACATCGAGTTACACCAGATGAAGATGGGGTTTGTTTTTGGCCGCATCCTGATCTGCTTCTCCACAACATTCTTCCATCTCTTCATTTTTAGCACTGACATTAAGTATTTAGAGCATAAAATGACTAATTTGCTTCTGCAGCCGCTATGTTTTGAGGCCGTTTGGGAATCGCTGAAGTTATTTGCTACCTACAGCCCAGTGAGTTTTATAAAGGGATCATACATTTCCATACTACTTCTTCCTTCCAACTGCTTATTTACCACAGAGCCACTACTGTGACAATGACTGGGGGGCAGCCTCTGCTGAGGTTAAACGTAGAGGTTATTGAGCAGCCTGCTTACCACGCACAACAGTTTAGGATGGGAGGTGAAAATGCTGCTTTGCCAAATGAGTAACACCAAGTTATCTGTTTCAGCTGGAGCTGCTCCAGTGCTTTTGGCATTTCTAGAGCTGATGGACACCGCAAAGAATATTTAAGGAGACAAAAAGTAATCTGCACGCTTTGGAGGTTGGCCACAGTGTCGCTGTAAATGCTTCTCTGCTCTTATAAAAAAATGCCACAGGCTCTTCAAAGGTCATGGGTGCTCAGCTGCTCGGGGTCACATCTCTCCTGCCAACATGGGGCTCCTCACATTAAAAGGAGAAGCAGGCCAGCTCTGAGGTGGAGAAGGATGCAGTATGCCCAGCAGCTCTGCTTCCCTCCTCTGACACTCTCCTCCCTCCCTGGAAAGCCTGCCTGAGCAATCTGTCCTTGGGTGCACTGATCCTGGCTTGGCTGGAGGAGGGGGCCGCCTTAGCACTGCCATTCCAAACCATCCCAGGCTGGTGATGTCACTGACACAGCACTCGTGAGACAGAGAACAGTGCCATGGAGCTGAGCTGGTGAGAGCACAGTGCTCCCCAAACCCAGACACAGCAAACACACAAGAGGCTGGTCAGTGTCAGCAACGGTGCTAGTGCCATATCACAGAGGGGTCAGTAAAGCCACTCCTAATGGACCTTTGACTGCTCATGGCTACGCGGTATGTCACTCATACACAGCACCAAGGTGCTGAGTCTTTGATGACCTTGTCCTGCTGCCATGGGAAGGTGGCACAGGAGCTTTCCAGCAGCTCTGCTCTCAGCCTCAGCATGGGAGGTGAAGTTGGGAACATGCCTCTTGTGGGCCCAATACCCCCTTCCATCACAGCCTATGATCTTTACACTGACATGGGTCCTTGTCACCTGTGTTTTGGCTCACTCTTTAGCTCCAGGAAAACCTCTTCTGCTCTCTGGCTGGGCTGGGCTAGGCATGGACTGGCTGCATCTGTACTTAATGCCTGCTGAGGGCCCGAGACATGAGCCTGTGGCCTTTCTGTAGAGGCTTAGCTGAAGGGATCATGGTCTACAGCAGGTAATATTTTGTTGACCCAGTTTCTGTTTATTGTTATGGGTGTGGTGATTCTTGCCTTAAACACTCACCTGTGAGCTCTGCATGTCGCTGGATTAGGGATAACAAACTCCTAAGAAACAATGTTTTGCAGGGAACATCCTTCTGAGCTGAGTGTCAGCTGCTGGTACCCTTCTCTGTCTGACATCTGTGCCCTGGACAAAGCTTTGCTTGCTCCATGAGAGTGCTCTCCCCTCATCTTTAGACATCCAAAGCCAAATGATATTTTGTGTGATGTGGCATCTTACCTGCTTTCACTACACTCCAGCAAGTTTTCTTTGACTTTTTCATTTCTATGAGAAGCTGTACAAAGCCCGCTCCAGCACTAGGGCCTTGTCAAACAAGTGAGTAACACCCATGCATGACCTATCCCACCAAACTTCCCATCCCACTGCTCCAGGCCAGCCTGATGGACTCATAGCCTTACAAGCTTTTCCATTTTAATATGAATGGTCCTATTCCTCAGCTGGGGTAAGGAACACTGGTGGGAATTTTCTGTATTCGTAAATATTTCCCTGCTACTCTGAAGAGGCTGTTTTTCCCATTCTTCGTATCAGATGAAGATAGCTGTTCTGCCAGCTCACCATGTAAATTTAATAGCATTCCAAAACCTCTGTCCTACATAAATATGAATGTATTTCATCCAAGAGGAACCTGTTATTGAAGGAGCTGCATTGCTAAATCATTCAGAAGGTTATTGTTTGAAGTACTTGCAGTCAACAGTGTCTTGGCGATTACAGCTCAGAAAGGGAGGGAGGGTAGAGGAAAAGAATGAGTGGGGATCATGGAAATCTTTTTAAATGAGGGAGCTTATGTACCAAGATCATCAAGGTATAAGCAGGGCATTGCCAACCAGCAGGTCTGGCCCCAGGAGGATGGGCCAGCTGCAAACAGCTCTACAAATTATTCACTGGCAATTGCTTTCTTGCTGCTGCCCTGACTTATTTACACTCCAAAAGATTTCTGAAGTGTGTTTATTTAAGAAAGATAAATCCAGAGGCTCTGGAAGGGGAGAGGAGCTTTCCAAAGGAATCAGGCCCTGGCACTGTACAATTCATTTCACTCATTAACCCCTCCTCACAAGGAACACACTAAGTGCTTATGCATTATGCATCATCAGGAAATTCTGATTTGATGGAGACTGAAGGTTAAAAGGCATTTCTGTGCTTTTCCTTGCTCCTTGTTGTCATGCTGGAAGATGGAGAGATATTGTGGAGGTGGGGAAAATTGGGGGAGTGAGAGCCCCTGTACCCTGATACTGAGTGCCACAGTGCAGATGGGAATTCAAACATTTCCACCCTCTTTAGTAAATTCCCTACTTTCTCTGAACAGTTTTGTATCATCAGTACACAAACCCACCCAAATCCTCACCTTCAGCCCTGTAAAGAAACAGTTTTGGGTACTGCAAGAACTTGGCGAAGGCACAAGGTTCAAACAGAGACCTTGTTCAGGCACTGCATTTTCTGAAGTTTGTAAACCAGTAGCTGGCAGACCTCAGAGTTCCTAAGCTGATTTCAGTCATTTAATTGATGATGCAATTGTAGGTATCTACATCTCTGTCCTTTACTATTTACTGATTCATCTGTTCCTCAAGCGAATGTTTAAAATTAATTTGGTTTTTTACACCTGCAAGTTGAGAGTGTTGTATTTTAAGATGTCAGTCCAATCTTTTGGAGGGCACATGTTCATCTGCCTGTAACAAGCTGGGTGTATATCACAGCTAGCTGTAAGGGATAAAAGCCTTTATACCCTGCAAAAGTGTCCTTTGGGAGCGTGTGCCTCACAAACAGGAATCCCCATGAGCATTTTGGAGACGTCCATCATGGCCAATGTTCTCCTGGTTCTGGTGCAAGGCACCTAAGAATGATGCCTCGAGCAGCCCATGTCTCTTAGGTTACCATGGGATGACAATGCCGTATCATTTTGCTGTTGATCCAGCTCCACATAGGAAGTGGTTGTTTTCTTGTTGCTTTGCTTCTCCATGTGATGCTGTTCAGCCCTTTCTAACAGCAAAGGTTAGGACCCCATCTTGTTTTTACTTAGGTTCAGCTGCATGGATAATTCATATGCAGTGCTCACTCCCAGTGCTGCTGCTGGAAAGGCACCTCTGACACCACTGGCCTGGCCCCACTCTGGTGCTTGAACAGCATGTACTTGTTTTTATGATGAGTGAAAGAAGTCTTTCAGAGTTCTGCTGAAAGTTCTGCTGAGCTGCTCAAGGTTCACAATTTTGTTTTCTGGCAATGGGCTTTCACAGTCAGATACTTCTCATGCATTGCAACAGGATGAAGCTATTAAAAATACAATTTAATTTTGATCTCTCTACTGATCAGTCCAGTGGGAATTCTCACTTACTCAAACTTTAATGTTTTCCTTGTAAATTTCAGTAAAAATCAGTAATTGGTCTGATAATTGAATTTTCAGATCATGTGTCAAAGGAATAATGGCATGCATGGGATAAGTAGCAGTCTGCCTCTGGAAGCCCAAACATCTGAAATGGAAAATTCTGCAGAATTTAGATAAAGATTTGAATATACTGCTGTGGAGCTAAGAATAGACCATATTATTTATATCGTCAAAGGAAGCGGCAAAAATCACAGAGATCTTCAGAGACTAAAGATGCTCAGACAGTTCTGCACAGGAATTGTGCTCATGGAGCTGACGTGGAAAGTTACTGACGTCTCAGCACAGGCACACTGCTCCCAGAGGGCCCCATGGACCAGGCAGCATTTCATGCAGAAGAGAAATGCCAGGCTTCTCCCTCCTGGAAGCCACACTCAGGGTATCTTCCAAGTACCTAGGCAGAGAGTGGGGAGTAACGTGCCCATGACAGAGATGCCCCACCAGTGTATCTCCCCTGCACTGAAGCCCCTGTATGCTGCACTGTGTCTCATGCTCTGATGGAGAGACTAATTTCAGAGATTCATTAGTGTTTTCCTGTTGAGTTATTCTCAAGGTCCATTCCTCAGTAGGAGCTGATTTCTGATTAGATTGGAGAATAAATGAAACAGCTAGTGAGAAAAATTCAAAACATCCTTTCAATTAAAAATGAAATAAAATATAGGCTTCATAGCCAAAACAGAAGTCTGCATTTCTCTGAAGTTCACATACTTTAAGAACTGTGCCCCTCTCTCCTGGGACCATGACAGCAACACTCAGTTTTTCCTGTACTTCAGATGCTTTCAAACTTGGAAACATTTCCAGAAGTACAATAAATGTCTGATTTCAGCCCTTGTTTAATTATTCTTTATTTTCTCCCAAGCATGTTTCTTTTCTCTTCGCTGACACCTTCCACCTTCTCCTCTACTTCATTATCTCCCAAATTCAAGATGACCATCTCCAACTCTGAAAAAGATAGTGATGGAGGGGGGGGTCCTGTTTCCTCTCTCTCCCAGTTTGTGCCTGCAGTGGCTTTGGTGAAATTGCTTCTGTTCATATTAACACACAGGAGAGGAGAATGAGAGCTCATGAGCCCACTCCTGCTGGGTCTGTGTAATACCTTCTTCCTTCAAGTCAAGGCTACAGGGATGTGTGAGATAAAGGCTGGAGCATGCCCATCCTCAGGGGTAGGAGACAGATGCTGGGTGGGAAGCACGGCTGCAGTCCGCTCCGAGAGGCTCAGGTGCCAGCTGAAGGATCTGCTTTCCTGGGAGGAACAGGCAGTGCCAAGCACATGCTGCATCCAGGACTCTCCCCTGCAGAGGAGGGGAGCAGGGGCTGTTCTCACACTGCCTACGTGGGTGCCACCAGCCTCTTCAAGGAACTGCAGTCAACACTTGCAAAGAAGGTGATCACTCATCGCTCTCATCAGCTTAGGTGTGGAGGGAGAGATGATGTTCACACTAATTCAGGCTTAATTTTTTTTTTTTTTTTTTTTTAACATGAGATGTCTTATATGGCATTGCCAATCCTATGTCCATCAGAGCCAGCTGGATGCTGGCATTTCTCCTCAGTGCCATGACAAAAAACTTACACTGTTTTTTGCAAAACAAATGTGCCAACAGATTTTGGCAGGTGTTTCTCCCCATACCCTGTTTAGACAGTATTAGGTTCTCTCACTTCAGCAGTATCAAAAGTTTGCACTAGACTAATAGCAAAATACCCTCTTTTGGTATTTTGGTAAACTATTCTGTTTAGCTTCTCACTGTCAAATATTCCAGCAGAACCACCTTCCCTGAAAATGGTGGATTTTGAAAAATCTGCATTTTTAGACAGAAAATTACTTCCAGGGAAATAAATAAAATTGGATAGAGTACATGTGCTGGCATTAGCTCAGCTCCTTCCATCTCAGGGAAGGGGAGTTGTTTTAAAATTCAATCATTTGGATGTGCAGGAAAAAATGGCTCTGATTTGTTTTGATGATTAAAATGTCCAAAAATATCAGTTTCCTGTCCATCATTCTGAGCGTGTTTATGTGAGACAGCAAGATGAAGGAAGGTTTATCCTTGAACAGTAACAGAAGACCAAGAGACTGGCTCCTTCAGCTGCCCAGGGCCACTTCCATGGCTGGCCTTGGTGGTCATTCCCACACTACAGGCAACCACCATGTGAAGGTTAAAGGCTTACAGAGTTGTAAACACATTCATCTGCAGACACAGAAATCCGTAGGTAATTCCTTATTAATAGCTCCTACTGCTGTAAAGACCAGGAATTCTGTGCTAACTGATCCATCAGGCAGGTTTTGCTGGACAGCATTAAAGTAGCAGAAGTGCTGTGACTCTGGTGGTGAGCAACCCCAAGTAGCATTGTGTGGTTTTGCTGTGGGGATTGACAGCAATCCCTGGCTTCATCCTTCAGCATTACATAGATGATGTTACCTACATGTTACTGGGAAGGAAACATGGTTCCTCTACTACATTTCAAGTGTGAGATGGGCAAAGAGAAGGGGCTCTGTAGGAGTTTAGCAGTTCAGAGCATCCTCAAAGGGTGACAGCCATGCTGTAGGGCCAGAAGAGCTCTTGGGCTGCCCAGGTTCCCTGGTCACTGCTGGTACCAGGCATTGTAGGAAGAAAAGAAAGGGTGGTTGTGTAGCTCTGAGATACACATGGGGTGACTGTGAGATTGGCAGCCCCTTCTTCTCAAAGGTGCTGATGAAAATCTATCCTGAGTGGAATTGTCAAAAGGTAGGTAAAGCTATGGAGAAGTAGGTGGCTTGCAAGCAACGATGAAGACGTAGTGGAGGGAAAGGGTGCTCTCGACAGCAAACTACTTTTCAGAGTCGTGTGTATGATCGCACTCTGGGCAGCACCAGGGATGTGTCTTTACCCAGAGCCAGCTCTTCCCCCATGCAGCTCACACAGCAACCATTCTTTTCCAAGAAAATGTCAGGGGAACATACTGCTGTGATGGCCTAAGTTGCATTCATTCCTCATGCATTCCTGGGGAGCCTGGTAGAGATAAGCCCTCCTAAGTTAGTGGGCAGCACATACCCAGCGGAGCATTTCCATGGGGCACACGCAGCCAGGCTCAGCAGCTGCCACGCAAACACACCTCACACAAAGCCAAAGCACTGAACCCACCTTCCAGAACCCTGCAGGCCCACTGAAGGAATAGCAGTGGGACAGGCAGATGAACAAGTGTTAACAAACTGACAGATGTTTCCAGTAGCAGCAAGTTGGACAGAGAGGTGTGGGATCCAGGAATCGTGTCTGTGGGCGAGCACACTTCAGAGTCAGATGGGCTGGGCCTCTGTGCTCACAACCAGCACCAGCTACAGCAAATCTCAGCCTAAAGATGGTCTGTCAAATATTTTGGGCCCAGTCTGTGGAGAAATTTTTTGGTCAGGTGATTACACAGCCAGTACTTCTCATCTGCTAATAATGGTTAGCAGAGCCACATAAATGGAGAGACCTGCTGTACCAAAGGGGGTCTTGCTCTGAAGGATGAGGAGTGCAGGATTCTGAAAGGCTGAGCAGAAGCAAGGAAAGCACCTCTCTGTTGTTGTCTAGGTTAAGTCAAGGGCTCTATGCACTGGAGAGGATACATCATGTTCAAACGTAGCAGTTAGGGCTTCTGTTAGAAAATCCATACTCTGCTTTAAGAGACTTCTGACAAGCAATAGCAGGAGATTAGCAGAGTACAGAGGGGCTCTGAAGCTCCTGACAGCAGAGTTATTCTCTTTAAGATGAAGCTGTTGATAGGGAACCAAGTTAAAAGTTGGCAAGATACAGCTGATGTCTTCTCTTTTCCTTTCACTCTCATCCTTCTCTTGTAGTCCTTTTAGCTTCTAACTGCACACAACAGATGCTCTAAAACAGTCACCTCTCTAAACTGGAGAAGAAAAAATGCCCATTTTTTAAGGGTTACCCAAGCTACCTGCCCCATGTCAATTCTGTCTGGAACCCGACTGCTCCTCTCCAGCCACTTGTTTGTCTCAAGGCAGTTTTGTGTCCTTTGAGCACAGAAGGACCCAAGTCACGGCTTTGAGACTAAAAATTTAAGTTTTAGACACTTTTCTTTGGGAGAGAAATAAGCTCAATCACCTTCACAATAAAGGCTTTTCTGGGCTCTGTCTCAACAGCTTGGGCGTTGCAGCAGTGTAGGAGGAACTTCTGGTTTTAGGGTTCCTGCAACTGAGAGCAGTCAGGAACTCAGCCACGGAGGAGAGGGAAACCCAAGAAGTGTGAAATCTAAGCCCTCATACTGCTTTTTTACAAGTTCCTAGAGAAGTGGAAAATAGCAAACTGTGCCATAAACTTGGAAGTTCGACCTTTGGGAACTCCTGTGACTTTGACTTCTAAACACCTTTTTTACCTCTTTGTAGCTCGTTTTTGCTCTTAATTACACTGTTCATATGCTGCTTTGTGTATGTGCTGTTTCCCTGCTCACCTTCTGGAAATGTGAGGCTGACTTGCCACCCTAAGGCTGTTCAGCAACCCACTGGTTAGATCCAGCCACAAAACCTCTCCATCAGACAACCCTGTGGTGGTGCCCAGCGTGCCAATGGTAAGGAGTGTGCACAAACAGCAGATTTCAATCTGCTGCGTCCTAACTTCAGGCGTTGTACAGTCTGAAAGCCCTCTTTACTCACTTAAGCTTAATTGCACAAATCATAAAAGCTTCCACCCCTGTTTAGTGGCAGCTCTGGAACTCACTGATCCAAACCCTAAGTGCTTCCCAGCCCTTCCAGAGACATAGAGGACAGTGGATTTGGGTTTAGGTATCGGAAGTTCCCAGCTGGCAAAACATAAAAGCTTGTAACTTTTAAAGTCTAGTAGGCTGCTCTCTTTCAATACCTGTTCATGAAGGGTGTGAGGCTTGTTACTTGTTGGTACTGAGTCACTGTGGTGCAGAACTTGGGCTGAAACACTGGGAAAGTTCACAGCTCCAAACTGACCTGACCCCTATGACTCGGATGCCTGTGTAAGCACTACATGAAATGTAACTTTAAGGTCAGGTTCAAAACCTTAAGATTCCAGCACTGTGAGAAATATCTTGAAAGAGTTTGGAGGAGTAACTTGCAAGAGTTTAGAGGACTAATAGGAAGTAGGGACTTAGCTAAAAGACACCCAGCATCTTTGAAGGCAGGAGAATCTCAGGATGTGGCAATCAACTGAATGGGCAAATATTGCAACAGCCTGAGATACTCAGAGATTTTCCCACCCACTACCAGGCAGATGAGGTTGGAAACATCAGCAGTGACCCTGTAGATCACCAAAATGGAGTGTTCTGTGAGAAATCACAGGGACAGAAATCCCTGAGGTGCTTCAAACCTCAAGTTCCCAAAGTAGCACAGCAAAGGCAAAAGAGAGTGGTAAAATTGAGAGATGTGGAGGACAAAAGGCAGAAAGAATGATACAAACCCAGGACAAATCAATATTGAGTACTGTCTCACTTCTGAGTTTTATTCAGTGTACAGAGCATACTCCGCTGGACTTTTTCTTTCCCTGCTAACCTGGCATAAACCCAAATTAAAACCAAAGCCTATTTTTCACAATACAGGCTTTTTCTCCTTATCTCATCCTGTTTCTGGTACTGGACACGGGTAGCTAATATAATCAAGAAAGTAAGCACTAGAGTGAAGCTTGGAGTAAAGATCAGGAAAGCAAAGGTTATGGGAGGTGGGAATGGTCACTGGATACATGGACAGCCTGACATGGTTGACCCCATGGGGAAAAAATCCTAGAAGAGAAGCCATGGGGTGTTGAGGGAAAAGAAATAGCAAAGGAGGTTCATTGTCTCCTTGCACACATGCACAGCATTAGGTGAAAACACAGAAACTGAGATTGCATACCTCACTATTGGTCACGGGTCAGGCTGTCACCTCACGTTAAATCGTCTTCCTCAACAAGCAAAATCCTTGCTGGGTAACTTTTCCCCAAATGCTCAATTTTCCCTCTATCAAATTTTCCTACAACAGTAACTTTCTGCTTGAGGAAAAGCTGATGTTTATGATTACACTTCCAAATGCCAAAGTTCCCCAAGAATCAAAACAGACCCACGATTACCTGACAAATACACTATTTTAAAATCTCTTGTGGCAAAAAAAAAAATCGATGGTTAGGCAAAAGTATACATAAATAGCAGTCAGCTTGGTGTCATTATCCCAAATACAAAAAACATTTGGGGACCTCTTTTATGTGCTGAATATTTCATTCAGTCCTGCAGTGCAGTGACTCCCTAAACCTTCTCAAGCTGAGCTCTGCTTTTGAGGCTCTAATTTGCTGTTGCCATGACATTGTTAATGTCTGAATTGCTTTTTTTAACCACTTTTTTCCTTTTTTTTAATCTCTTGCAGAGGCATTCTGAAATAGTGGGCATGAGCTGATCTTGTGCAACAGCCTGTGTGTCCTCAAAAATAACAGAAGAGTGTTCATTTTTACAAGCTTTTTGGCTGATAGAGTCCTGATGGATGGATAATCCTGATGGATGATAGCTTTTTAATTGGAGAAACCACAATGAACCAATCTGACCTAATTGAGATAATTTTGGCTTTGGTCAGGGAGGGGAGAAGGGTAGGGGGCTATTTTATCTCTGTTTTTTCTTAAATAATGATAATCGGAAAAAAATGTTATGAAAAAGAAGAAACATCCTTGTTCTCTTATGCTTAATCAGGCTTCCAGAGTGAGTAGAATGTACAGGATAATATTAAGTTTCTCAGCAGTGAGTTTATCCATATACTTGATTCCCATATCCAAATGAGAAGAGTGAAATCTCTGTCAAGGTCAACCTTAGCAGAATGGCACTACTTGCTCAGGAACATTTTTTGCAGGAGATGTACTTCCTTTAGTGGGGTAATACCTTCCAGTTGCTGGGCTTCTAAATAATACAGCAGCATTTGCTGTCCAAGGGTTTAAAGAGGAGGTTTTTGGTTGTTCTGAAGAATAGGTCAGCTCAGCTCAGCCTCCCTAGGCTTTGAATCTTCCCTGTCTCTGATCAGCCGACCTGGATATGCCCATCCCTTTGAGACTCAGCAGCAAATGCTCTGATTTCACCTGTAACAGCAGCCTGGACTGGGAAATACCCCTCTCCCAGGGATGGAGAGGAGATGGAGCCCAGGCTGTCTCTGCTGCTTTCGTGAGGGGCAGATCTCAAGAGCCTTCTGAGCCTAAAGGTGAAGCGACAGAGCTGAGGTGGCCTGCTGGCAGCTCCTCCTAGCAAATGCGTCCAGTACTAGTTAGTCCCAGTTCCTGTCCCAGCACAAGCCTGAGACAGACTCCAAAGAGGAAAAGGTGAAAAAGGGAGAGACAATCCTTTGTCATCATTATTTTGCCTTTGGGGTACGTCCCTGATTACTAAGGCTACAGAAGTGGGAAACGTTTAACAAGGGTCCAGACTTAAAAAAAAGTACCAAGCTTGACAGAATGGACAGCATACTCTTAGTCATATAATTTAGTTTTAGGTGGTCCTGTGAGGAGCAGGATATTGGATGCGATGAGCCTTATGGGTCCCTTCCAGCTAATACTCTGTGATTCTCTGATCCTCTAAAGGCACTGTCAGAATTGTGGATGAAACTTTAGCAACTGTCATGACACAGAAGACAGGCAGGAGGGTGATGATGGTGCTTGGAGAGCTGTCCTTAGCTGTCAAATGTGGACCCTGCCAGCTCCCAGGAAAGGGCTGATACTGGGACATACTGGGACACTGGTGGATCCCACGCCCATGAGCTGTACTGTAATGCAGTGGGATGTGCAGTAGAGATGCCTCTTAATGGCACTGGTTTACATTCTGACACATCAAGCAGAGATCCAAACCAAATGTTCACTCTAACAGGAGAGACAGTGTTTCCTCAATGTCCTGGCCAGGTGTAGTTAGTGTCTTTTAATTTTTATTTCTGCTGCCTGGCTCTAACCTGGGAAATTTCTTGAGCAAAGACTTCTCTCTCTCTAGGGCTTTCTCATGTGATAAAGTCAGTGATAAAATTCCTATTCAATGAAAGAAGAACAGGTCCACAAATGTTTTTTGGGGCCATACGGAGTGCAAACCACTACTCAAAACCTAATAATCCTGTAATGGCTCTAAACATTTCCATGCTTCAGTCTCAGTTTTTATAGGTACATTTGAAAATAAATACTGCTCTTAGAACACACTGACAGTGACATCTGAGTATTTCCAGGAATCTACACTTTAAAAATGTCTGCCCACCACTGAAAGAAACACAGATCGACATTTCAGATAACAAACAAATGCCTTTGATTTTCTCTGTGTGCCAAGGAACACTGATATTGTCTCTGTCTCCTGGGCATTCCTCAATGTGCCTCATTAGAACGTTATGAAATGTTGCTCTATTTGTTCTGTTGTAAAAAAACCAAAACAAGCCCTGGAGCCAGATTGACTCCAAGGGAGCTGGATGTGCTCAGGCTGAGGATTGGCCTCTGCACGGGGATGCTTGTGCCTGGCGTGGCTGGGGCAGGGAGGGCTGGGAGAAGAGGGGATAAAGGGAGAGACACTCCTTTAGCACCTTCCTGCTGTTTTCTTCCAATAGCTCAGCTAAGGAAAGCCCTAACCTGGAGCTGCTGCCCTTCAACGTAGAAGCTTGACAAATTCAATTTTGCTGTATTAACACACATCTGCAGGATTTCAGATGTTTCAGTCTCTAAGAAAGATGTGGAGGCAAAAGCACATAGAGAGCATTTTAGAAATGGTTGTTTTTCTGAAGTTCTGAAGTTGGAACTCTTAACCTAAATAGATAGCTGAGAACATCTGAAAATATCACGGGGATTCTACAGTCTTACTGTGTTTTTCACTTGATGAATACCAGGAAAAAGTTGTGGGGTGTTGTTTTTTTTTTTTTGTTTTTTTTTTTTTTTTTTTTTTTTTTTTTTTAATAAACACTTGCAAAGAGCAAACCAGAGGTCCAAGGTTAAAACATGCATGGAAAAACTTTCTATGGCTGATTTTGCTACTGCATTTGAGTCTTTGGTGTTCACACCTAAGGAGTTTCCTAATGATCCGAAGTGGTTATCAGATCTGCACAGACAGTGTGAACAATTGTACAGTCACAATACAAAGAGAATCAGCCCACACCTCTTCTGCTATTCCAGATGCCAGTGTGTTAAAGGGGAATGCCTAATCCTGGCCTGTGCTGATCCCATCATGTTTGCTTAACTACATTAGTCCTGTTACTCCCAATATCTTTCCCTCTACTATGAATAATCTTGAAGCTCAAGTGGCAAAGGCCCATTTCCATTTTTAGAGATTTAAATGTCAGCCACAAACTTATATGTAGATTGGTCTGGAGATCTACCAAATATGGACTCTTCAAAATTCAGTCCTTTCAGAAAGGTCAGAAGTGACTCAGATTGCAAAATCTCCTCTAGCCTGGCAAGCTTGCTCTGAGTTGCCACGCTTTGGACTAAGTGAGTCCTGACTTCGGACAGAGCTTCAACAGTGTCTTTTAATTCTGGTATTTCAGATGTCCTGATGGGATGTTACCATGTGGACTCACATCAGCTTTGTGTAAAAATCAAAGTGGTGCATAATTGCTGGCTTCAAACCTTTGAAGAGTTTGCCCTGCATGATATAGTTAATACAAAACTCGAAAATACTGTGATGGAACAAATTAGAGTGCCGTGAAATAGGATTGTAGTTACAACATCTAATTAGAAGGCACTGTGAATTATACACTTTTTATTTCTATATAAGCTGGTTATAAATAGGACAGCAAGATAGACCAACAAAAAGTTGCTTCTTGAAGCCTGCAATGCAAAAGAGTATTATAGGATCAGCCCTTTCACTAGAAACCAGAGCACTTTATGGACTTCCTGGCTGAAATCCTGGATAGGCTGAAATCCTATCTATAGTCCCGACAGACTCCCAGGATAGCAAAGATTAGTTTCTCTGGTTCCACATGCCCAAACTGAGTATTTCAGCTTATGTTTTCTTCTGGATAGAAAGTAAGGGGTTGTTGACAACATTTTAAAATTTTTTGTTTGAAGATGAGCTCCTTTCATTGAGGAGTCGTCTCTCAAACTACTGCACCTGTACCAGCCTAGCAGATATAGAGGGTTGTTGATACAGAGGGTTCCTGGACCTAATGCTCTGGTCATAATGGGTATGGCTCTATTTCCTGTTTAAGGTCTTTCTCTCTGGAGTACCTGGATATGGTGGTGGCAGCAGAACCTCACTGTGTTGGCTGCTGAGATTTAAGACAGCCTGCAAAAGTATGTGCCTTCCTCCATCTACACATTAAGATAGAAATGGCTTTGCTGAGACAGGTGTCTCAGAGGTGGCTGGCTCTAGCATCCCTGGACTGATGTGTGAAGAAGGCAGGACGGCTGCTTCAGAGATGATGGCAACATGCAGACCCAAAGGAACTGTCCAGGGATTCCCTGCGCTGCTATCTCGGTGTCCTGGCAGCATTTCTGTGAGACACACCAATTCTGTTTGACATTTAATAAACTGATTTGGTTTTGGTTTTGTTTCTTAGTTGCCAATAAAGTGCTTTATTGCCACCACAGTGGAAGGACATCCATAAAAGCATGGAAAAAGCAGGGCTGGATTATCCCTAGCCTTGTCTGGCTATTTTGTGCAGAATGGTTGTCAATCTGTATGTGTGTGCTGCCAGGACAGTGGGGCCCTTTGGTTTTGACTCGGTATGAGAGAGAGAAAACAGAGGCAGGCCTGCCAGTGTTTCTTTCCTGACATCTCACCTTAGACGGCGGAAAAAGAAGCCCAGCTCCAGATAAACAGCCTTGGGCAGTGTGTGTGGAACAAAAGGCTTCTGGCTTCTGCCTGTGCTTTCAAAGGGGCGCTGACCAGCAGGTCTGTGCTCAGGGTGTGTTGGCAGTGAGGACATCGGCGCTGCCCTCTCTCCGCAGAGGGGCACTGCAGCATTTTGAAGCCCGGGGATGAAGGCTTGGTGGTGAGGATGGACGTGAGCCATCTCCCCTCTGGGCTTGCTCCCTGCCATGTTATGTGTTGTATCTGCAGAGGCAGAGCCTGCTCTTGGAGCCAAGCCATTCTCAGCGATAACGGATGGGACAGCTTTAGTCCTGTTTATTTCAGCCTGTCCCAGCCAAAAGCTCAACTTGTGGATGAAAGGAATAGCTGTTCACAGAGCTAGGAGAGTACATGCAGATCTGACCTTTAGAACAACCTTTTGCAGTTACAGAGACGCTACGTTTATCACTCCACTACTTGCTATTCTATTTAGCGTTCAGCTAGAATCGACTGCCCCTTCCTTTCCTGTAAGAGCTGCAAAAAACCATCTCAGGATCTTTGCTGGTGGTCCTGCACATGAAATTTTATCTCCTTCCTTCCACACATCAAGCCCTTTATTTCTGACTGCTCCTAGCATATGTCCATTCAGATTTAGGTGCTGGTCACTGTTTCAGCTGCTCTGATTTACAGCTGTAATTTTCTGTGTCTGCACGAAGATGCTGGCGGTTCAGCAAATTGTTTCATACAACATCGTGATGTCTGGTTCCAGCCCAGAATTGTGGTAACCTTCAAGTCTCTGTGGCTCTGTAAGAATTTAATCTCTCAGTGCTACCACCTTTATCACAGGCACTAATGGGCACTCCTCATTAGCAGTCTCCCTTTCCAGGCCAACTGAGAGGAAAAAGAAATGAAGTTGGTCTCTCCCTTTGGCATACCTGGCCTCCAGCTGCCTTCTGCAGAAGATACTTGAGCAAAGCTCACCTGAATCCTGACACTTGCCTTGAGAGGAAGAAGTGATACTAACTCCAGCTCCTGCCCCAAAGGAGAGGAGCTGCCTGGTTCAGTGAGGAAGATCAGAGTGAAGTCAGCACTGCCTCTGCTCACCTGATGAGGCCCCACCCTTTAGCCCACAGATGATCACTCCTCTCCAGAACTGCCAAGAGAAGAATGCAGTTCAGTCTTGGTGGGGGAGATTAGGGACAAACTGGAAACTGCCCTGGCATTACTAAACCTCCTTTGTGGTTTGAGTGTAGCAAACTGACCAGTAACTTGTGGTGTGAACTAGGAGCTGCATAATCAGTATGAAACGAAATCTGATTTTTCTGCCTCGAGGAACTTGCTGGACTCATTCTTTCTGATCCCAGGCAATACCCTCCAGCTTCTTATGGAAAAGGGCTTAGAATCACACGGTGTGCTGGTGCTGCCTGACACGTGTAATAGGGTTTGCAAGGGCTGCTGGGGAGAACATCTGTTTACATCTGGGATTTAGCTTGCAGAAAGCTGGTGCTTTGTGGTGGAGTTGGCTCCTGAGCTCAGTTCTCTTCCTAAAGGGTCACTGAAGACTCTTGAGCACTGGAACTAATTTTTGGCAATCTCTTGGAGGATTTCAAGGCAAGTCAGATAATGATAGTGTGGACTGATAGGCTTCCCCTCCCCATTAGGCTTTACTGTTTATTTCCTCTCCACTCTTCTTTGCAAAGTTGATGGCAAAGGAAAAAGGGACACAGTGCAATAGCCTGTTTACTCCTTCCATCCTTTGTGCTCTTGGATCGGCCTGGAGATACGAAGCTGAGAATGTGTGCTGGCAAGCAGCATGACTCCAGAACTGTGGTCTTGTCTGCCCAGGATTTTAAGGGATTTATGATTGATTAGTGGTGAAAAGGCAACTCAGAGCTCCTGCTGCCTGTGTGGATTACTATTAGCAGCTCCTCATAATCTTTCTTCTTTTTACGAATGTATCAGTTGATCACACTTTCTGGCAATTTGAACTGTGGTGGGCATGGCTGGCTCCTTGGCCGTGCCGTGCAGCAGTGCCCGGAGGTGTCCGTGTGGTGCCATGGCTGGCTTGTGGCTAAAGGCAGCTGAGGGACATTGAGCCCAGACACTGCACAAGCAGGGCCAGGCTTTGCACCCTACTCCTTCAGGAGTGGGAAGAGGAGGGCCAGAAAAGGGCTGTCACCCCAAGAGGTGGCTTTTAAGCTGATTCAATGTCTGTGCATACAACCCATGACTGAAATAAGCACAGCTGTGGTTTGGATCTGGTGCCTCTGTATCTGAAACCTCATGGTCCAGGGAGCCTTGATGCTGTAATTGCTTAGAGTCCTCATGCTGGAGGACAGGCTTCCTCCTCCTGGTACGTGGTGCAGGGCTTTAGGGTTGGGATTGTTTTAAAGGTGTAAAATTTTTGCTTGCATCACCAACAAGAAATAGAAGATGCTCAAAACTTGGTCTGCAACAACATAAAGATCATCTGATCCAAAAGCTCAGACCTGCAGAGTCTTACATGCTGCTGCAAATTGTCCTAGAGCCTTCCCTGAGATTCTGTTCTTGAAGAGAAAGTTGAGGAAAAAAGGATTTTTGCCTACTCACTGGTCACAAGACCTGCCTGAACTTGGCACACAATCCACTGTAATGCTGAATATGGTCTTTTCAGCCTTGGTACAACTTTTGCCTCTGGAGCAAATTAACAAAGAAGGCTGCAACAGCAGCATGCACACCCCAACTGCAGACAGCAGATTTAACCTTGCGCTATTTCCTGGGTGAAGGATCTCCCAAGTGGAAGCGAATGTGGAAGACTCAAAAGCCACAGCAGCTGTGAGATGCAGAACATGAACTCGCTAGCACAAGGTGTCCATCTTGGTGGGAGCTGCTTGCAGTGTGCATTGAGGGCAGCTGGAGTAAGACAAAAGCCTATTTAAAACTGAGGAATTCAAATGAGGATAGCATAGATATCACCAGTTAGAAACGTGCCCATGGCAGGGGAACTTGGGAAGAGAAAAGCTTTCTGAAGCTTATAGGACTAATAACAGCAATTATAAAGAATAAAAGCTAGCAGAAAAATGGCTGTGAGACCTTTGGCTAAGGTGCTGGTGAGGTGGTGAGGAAAAACTAGCCCAAAATTCCCCTGTCTTTTGCATCCACAGTGTCACACCACACCTCCAGATGGGCTGTGTTGCAAACTTGCCCTGCAGGAAAGAAAAAATTCAACAAATGTGATGACGTGGAAGAGAGAAACAGAAGTGAGACCTGCTCCTCACTTGGAAGAAATGAATTAGTAACTTTACAGAATTAACTCAGACTCACTGGATGATGGCTACTGGCACCTCTTTCTTCTCAGGAAAAAAAATCTTTTATTGCCTGTAATATCATCTACCAGCACCAAAAGCTCTCACAATTTAAAATAAAAACAGAGTAAAATTGGCAAGCCAAACACTTTCCTGGACTCAGAAAACTCCACTTCTCTGCCATTGCCTCCTTTTGCTTGGCTTTGATGGCACGGACAGAGACACGGGAGGGAGCAGGGCTGAGCTGTGATCCAAAGGGTGTGGGCATGGCTGCGTCCTGCTGTGCCCTTCCTGAGGAGGACTGGACAATGACGTTTCTCCTCTGGAGCAGATGCTGCCAGTTAGAAGGGATGGAACCCTTTTTCCTTCCCAAACATGTAAAGGGTTATTTTGGAGATGTAATTCTGTTTGTATCCTCTCTTGTTACTGGATGCTTCTTTTCCTCTGTGCAGTACAGTCCCCTCCCATCCTTACTGGTAAAACCTCATCAAACCAGAAGCAATTTCTCTGGAGGACAGTCTTGCTCCAGTTTTACTGTCAGACTAACTAAGGAATAACTGGTTGTATTCAACACATGACCATACAATCTGAATACCCAACTGAACATCTGTAAGGTCTATTCAGCATGTAAGACTGACTTAGTACCCCCTTCACGTAAAGGAACAAACACCTGCCCAGGGAGGTCCCAAATACAGAAAGGTGGGTGACAATGACGTAGCTACCCCGAGCATTTACTGTAGGATTGCTCCTGTGTGTCACTTGAGTCTCCATTCCCATGATCTCAGTGTAAATCAAGTGTAATTCCCCTCTACTCAATGGAGTTAATCTAGTCTTAAACCAATCTGTAGGCAAATGAGGTCTTAATTATACATAGCCAACCTAGGGGAATTATTTCTTAGTAAGGGAAAAGTATCTAGCAACAGTCTCACCGTCAACACAGATACAATGTGTTGCAAACCAGAAACTCCTACAGCCCTGGAAAAGGAATAGCACAGCAAAAAGTAGGAAATGTGTTCAAAGCCTGTGGGTGAGATTTTCTTTGGCTCCTGAGTGGGTTTTGACACTTGGAGGGGATGTGCTGTGCTGCCTGGAGCGACTCAGGGGTGATGTGACGCAGATGTGGGTCTCTGCTGGGGAAGGATGAGCTGTCCTGGGCCCCCCAGTGACTATCTATCAAAAACCCTAAACCAGACAGAGGCTAATTCACATATCCTGCACTTTTTTCCTCCACATTTTCTCTCTGACTTTGACCGCAAGGCCAAACATTGCCAAGGTGCAAAATGATACTGTTTCACAGCAGATCTTGAGGCTTTCTTGAGGCTTCATGTGGAGCTTGTAACTCTTTCCTTCCTTTCAACAAAACACCAAGAACTCCTGCCCAGTCACCTGCCACAGCAATTCTGACCTGGGTGAATGGCATCTTCGAGCTCCTGCAGCCTTGGGTGAGGCTGGTCCCTGCGGCACTGCCAGGCACCCTCGCATCCGACTCAGTGGGTGAGGCTGAGGTCAAAGCTGTAATTGTACTGTTAAATGAGTTCCCTTGTGGTATCTTTAATCAGTCATTACCAAGGTACACAATACTGATTAATAGCCTCAGTAAAACCTGTATTCGGGTAATAAAGTCTTCATGTGTGGCAGACATTCTGCCATCCCCATCACTGATGCAGTGCAAGGGACACGTTTGAGGTGCCACCATCCCACTGTGCCTCTGTGTGAGGGAAGGCAGCCAGTGTACTCCCTTCCCAGCTGGCTGATCCAGCCTACGAGAAGCAGCTGCTCACTCAGGAGGGACAGGGTTCCCCTTGGGTGCTGTGGGGCTTGGGCACAGCACAGGCACATTTTAGCTTCCTCAAGGGCAGCAATCAGCTGGGAGCTCTGTGTCCTTGCCTCACCAGCTCAGCAAAATTCCTCTTTTGGAAGGATGGGACATCACAGCCACAGGCCATGAAATGGCTCCTCTGCTCTAGTGTGTTCCCTTGTCTGGGTTCATTCCAGGGTGTGAAGGGAGCGGGCTGTCAGCGAGGCCTTCACACACCTCCCCGCTGAAGCTGACAGTGAAACCTGCTCTCACAGAGTGTGAGGTGGCCAAGGACCCGGGTTCAGTGTGCCCTTGGACCTGGTGCTCCTGCAAGGGCACCTGACACCGAGTCCCTTGGGGGCTGAATTGTTTTGGGGTCTATGGCCAGAGCACACCATGGCAGAATATTGTGTCCTGAGTTTATGAGCATCTGCTGTAAGCAAGGAACATGTTCCATGTTCTGTGTTTCTCCTCTCCCATGAGTTTGGGCACAGCAAAGCAGCTGCTCACACTCTCCTTCCTCCATCCCAAGCTGTGTCAAGCCCAGCTTGCCTGTGCTTCTGCCATTTTGGAGCAAAGACTACCCCTCACCACCATCCCTGAATAAGTATCATACAACAGAGCCAAGAGATAGATCCCTTGCTTTGCATATTTTTGTGAGTTCTGCATCAGAGATCCGTTTAAGACCAGGAATACCCGACACAAAATATTTTCATTTTACATCTGGAGACATCCAAACAATAGGAACATCATAGAAGGCATGTGGAAAATAAATATTTTTAATGGCATTCCTAAAACTGGTGAGTAAGCAGCGTGACTCAGCAGTACTTCCCAACATTTCCCAGAAGAGATGGAAATAAATCTATTTAATAACTGACATGTATTTGAAATATGCTGAGTAGTTAGTAGTTATCTGCAATTGCTGCTTGGAGAGCTGACTTGCAATCATACCTGAAGGCAGCCTCCTGCCTGTGCAAGGCTGTGGCCAGACACAGCCTGAACTTCAGTCTCAAACATGGTGGTGACTTTCTGGAAGGACTTCAGCAAGTGCCTGATCACCCATGCAGTCAGAAACATGTACAGGCTTCTTTGAAGCCTCTGCCATGCCAGTGTTTAACTTCAGTGCCTCTGTTGTGAGTACATCAAATACCTAGATGCATTTTTTTGTCCTGGCTTACAAGCCCTTCAACCCCTTTATGGACAGAAAGACTCTAGTGAAGGGGAGACAGTATCTGCTTGTGTTCACCAATACCAGATGCCACCAAGGCCACTGCCACCTGCTCTGTTGGGAGTGGCTGCACTGAGCCCCTTCTGATAAGATGGAATCTGCCTTGGCCTGGCTGTGCCATCCACCAAGAAGGAGTGAATGGAGTGTGCAGCCAGCATTCTCCTGACCCTGGAGTCAGGAGCTGCCAGGAAGCCCCTTTTCAGGCAACAAGGTTTTGCCTTTCTCAAGGCTCTGTTCCATCCGCCAAATATTTTTGAACACTTTGTCTTTTGTGCTGTCCCACTCTGGTGCTTTCCAGGGGCTCCCAGAGAAGCTGTCTTCCAATCAGTATCTTATGGGAATGGAAAGTAGCACTCCACTTCTCATTAATTTGCCTCTAATGTTACAGTCCCATCTGCTTCACCCTCCCTTCTGTGCTTTTTTCCTGTCACACCATGGCCCTGGCAGCCCTAACTGCAGCTGCATTTGAATAACAAATCTCAGGTATAATAAATACGGGGAAGGCAGCCTTTCTTCCAAGAAACAGGAATGTTTGGGGGTTTCCCCTTCTTTTCAAACTAAAAATGTTCCCTGCATCATCCAAAAAATCGGTATCAAACACATAAAGCTCATGGAGGAAAAATACATCCCTCTTGGTGAAAAGAGAGAGCTTGCACACAAGGAGGAGGAAAGCCTAACCTCCCTATGGCATGGGGGTGTTGGACAGTTTTAGGGGAGGTGGGGATCCTTTTCAAGGATGCTTTGAAGGACTAGGGTTATTCATTCCTCAGAAATCAAGCCTGAAATGGCAGTTGACAGCAGAAGCACCATGAAAAAACTGACATGTCTAAAGATGGATTTGCACCTAAAGAGGCTGTATCTTCCACTACCCAGGGAGAAGACAAAGCCAGGAGAATTCATGAGAGATGCTTTTCTGCTGCTTAAGAGGAAGGCAATACCTGTAATTTAAAAATTACCTTTTGGGTCTTTTCTATTTTCACTGATCCTCCCATACACAAACGTCCTCGGACCTCTCTTACTTCTCAACTCATCTAATACCTGAAGGGGTGGGTAGTCCTTTAAGTGCAGACCTGATACCATGGAGAGAAGAGGAAAAGCACTATGAGCCCAAGCTCATCTCTGACTTTAATTCCCTCTCCTGGCACCAGTGACCACTGCCTTGTCCTCTCATGTGTCTCTCTGGGAATACTCTGGCACTGTCTTCTTTACAGCCTTCTTTAGGTGGTGAAAGGCGTGATTAGACTCAGTCTGGAACTTGGAATTGGAAAGAGGTGACTGTGGTCTCTTTCTTAGCAATGATCCCCTGAGATATCTCTTTATCTTCTGCTTTTCTTCAAAAGAAAATTAAAAGGCTAGTTTTAATCGATGGAATCTGTTCTGGTAGGTGCTTTTGTTAAGCTATAAGACTCATCTCAGAATTAGGAAGGCAGCATGGACAGCAAGTATCACCAACCTACAATGCTTGGCTGATGCCAAGTGTTCACTAAAGAAACAGATCTGGTGGCATTTTAAGGTGTGACCACACCTCTTATTCTCATCTGGCTCCCTTAGAAATGACGCTGCACAATGCTTTTTTCCCCCCAGAAATGTGTTTTTTAGGAACAGATTTCTGACTGCACAGAGGGACTGGACTGGACAGGTGAACTTCTATTCCACCCTGTCGCCTGACTGCTGCCCATTCACCATCAGGGTCCAGGAGAACCAAAAAGGTATACTTGGGAGTGTTTACTTTAGAGTGAGGTTGCCATGACAACACCACAGATATCATCCTGAAACAGGACCAATGTGAACAACATCAAGCTGGCACATCGATGCTCAGTGAGGTGGCACCTTGCAGCGGGCCGCCTTCCACACGACACGCGTTCCCAGCGTGCTACGCCACAACCGCCCACTCTCCCCTGCCTCCTCCTGGATCCATTTCAAGCCATCTTTTTCATTCTTTAGGAATTTTAATAAAACTAGTACATTGGGCCACGCTGGGGACATTTGGGTTTTTAAAGCTCTTGTGAGTGACTGACAGTCTTCTGCTGAAAGAAAGGTTACTGGTACAGCCTCTGGTGCAGCACTGGCCATGTGGTTCAGTTGCTTGCCTAGAGCATCCAGCTGTTTCTGCTATTACTACTACATTTTCTGGCCATGATATGTTTACAGCCATGACTCCAGCAGCTTTTTCTCATTTCTAATCATTAACTTTAATAGCAGCATGTGTACAGAAAGCAGACGCTGGTTCTGGGGGATCTTTTTTGCCATGTGAAGATCACTGTATGTTATAGACTTGATCACGACTTCAGCTCTGCAGGAGCACAGAGCCAGGCTGCACTGCTGCTGCTGCAAAGCAAGGTCTCCCAGGTCCAGCCACAGGTCTCAGCTGACTTGGCTGGGATCCCTGCTGGTTATGACAGAGTTATCCCTCCATAAGAGGCAGAGCAAAGGCATGGAAGTAGACCTTTCAAAACTCTTTCAGCTGGCACAAAGTGCTACCATAAACTGCCTTTGTGTTCTGCTGTTAATTTACTGCTATCATTTATTAGGAGAGCTCTTGTATTTTCAGGAGCTCAAGGGGTTTTCAAAGGAGGAAAATGTATTAGTGGAATGTAGAAGCTGCTGCTTTGGTTAGAGAGACTCCATAGGTGGTGCTGTGAGGCATGTGGGTCATGCCCTGTGACCACGTAGGCACAGCTTACCCTGTGCTTTCCCTTGTTTTTTGCTGTCTCCCTCTTTCTCCCACACCCTCATTTTGCAGCAAAGATTCCAAATGCATTGGCCATCTTGGCCGGCAAACACAAGCATTTCTTGAATGAGCCAACCATCTCCGTGGCAACAAGGCAGGCTGTGACAATAACAAGTGCTTTCCTCTCTGTTTCATGTTTCCCACCTCTAAAGAAATGCCCTGGCCTTTATTTGTTCCGCACCCCTCAGAAACATGAACAATGGCAACTGAAATGCACCTTGTGGAAGGACCAAGAGGGAGGTGTGTGACCACGACAGCTTCAGTCTTAATGGAAAAGTGACACACCTTTATGAAGTACAGGCTGAAATATTTGTCCTGGACTGTTACTTGTATTTCTACTGGGTCTGGTACAGTACAGCAAATACGATTATATGTGAGCTGTGACTATTGCAAGTAGATATTGTCTGCAGCTGGATATCTGGACAAATGCTGGCACCAGGTAAAAAATGGCACGTCTAGTGCCACCTCTTTATTCCACTTCCATTTACTTCCACTCCATCCTGCCCTTCTGCAAAGCAGCTCTAAGTTCCCATCACTCACAACAGCAGATCAGCAAGGACTGGCTGCATCCTCAGTCAAGCAGCACAAGCCCAGGAATCCTGTGTCCATCCCCTAGACCACTCAGGTAGCTAACGCAGGCTTCCTACCAGGACAGCAGTGCCTGACTAACCTCACCTGCCCTCCCTGAAGTTATTAGAAGCCTTTTTACATTTCTGAGAGAGCTTGGGTTGGGGACATACAGTAGGAGCCAGCTGGTCTAAACAGATACCTGACTCAAATGAAGTAGCACAATATCTTGAGCTGACAAGTACAAAAAGCCAGTTACGCAGGAACAGATCTTATGAAAGAGAGATCCTCCCCAACTCTGCTCCCTTCCAGTGCCTGGAAGGCAGCAGGTGGCAGCGGCTACAACTTTGCTCCTTCCTCTGCCAAGCAAGAAGGGGAGGAAGAGGGCAGCTTCTAAAATCCCCTTTTGGCATGTGCAGAGGGGAAGGGGCTGGAGACACAAGGTTTCTACAGGCACCTCTCTGTTCAGAAGCAGATTTGACATGCACCTCTTTGCCAGCCACCCCGGGTGGGCTGCTCAATTACACTACAGAAAGGAGTTTTTTAAGGCTACTAGCCAGTATTTTAAAATGTCCCAGCACATATTTGGTTGGCTCACAGTTCAGGAGTTGCAGACTGTACACAGCAGAAGGTCACCACAGACACACTTTGCTACAAAGTCCGAAAGAAAAAAATCCCAATGAAAATATTTTAACACTTTAGCAGCTTTTTATTTTTCCCATTTGTAGCTGAAGCAGAGAGACATCCAGACTCACACTGGGAAAAAGTTTGATGTGAAGGTCACTGCCTGCCACCTCTAGACTCCAAGCACTAAACCTGTGACCTCTTGCCTCAGACACTTGGATATCAGCCATGCAACTGATATTTGCATTCTCTGTTGAGTACTTTCTGAACAATTTCAGCCTGTTTTTGTCTGGCTTATGAAAATATGAGCATGCTCTACAGCTGCTTTCATACCAGCCTGCACAGGGCAGGTTGGCCATTGCAGCCTGGGACAAATTCAACTTGAAGACAAGCCCCCAGGCCCCCCAGCCTGGCTGCAGCTCTGGCATTTCACCTAAGTGGGATTACAAGTCTGCACTTCCAAGCAGGTACTGGGGTCAGCGTCGACTCACAGAAGAAGAGACTTTATGCTTTTTCTGGCTGGGGTTTCTGAAGCCAGACTTTGGAATGAGATTTTCAAACAGAGATATGAAAATCCATCCTTACCCTGCCCTTCCTGCTTGATCCTTTCCAAACACTTGGACTGCCTTTTAGATTCCTGGTTTCAAACCTCCATTTCCCATTTGCTTTGCCTGAGTACACTGAAATGGAATCAGTGAGGAGCTTGTTTTATTAATACATTTGCACTTTAGAGGACCATTTAATCCACAGGCTACATGTTACAGCCTGACTCTTTCCTGCCTGTTAATCTGATTATCAAGGTAAGGACTGAGTGGTGCCCTACAGACCAGCTGGAGAGTCCTGAGTAGGCAGGGGAGACTAAGCCTCTGCCTCTTCCTGTGTGTAACCCCTTGGCTTGTCAGGGATCCAGACCCAGGGCAGTGGTGGCCCTGATGAGTAACACCCACAGATGCCACTTCTCCTGCAGCTGGCTCCTGTCTCCTCACTGACTGCTCCTTTTCTGCTTGCCCTTTTGTACCACATGAAGGATTTGTGACTTTACACTTGCACATCTTTTCTGGAGTTTCAGCCTGCCCTTCCATGCCGTGTGCAGTGATAATGTGCTGTGAGCTGGCAGGATGTGCTCCTGCCTCCTGTGCTGAAGGACACGAAACAAGGACCTGGGTGCTGCCCACAGGCCATGAACCTTTCGTGAGCTGGGCAAGAAAACTCGCTGCCCTGGATAAGGAGCACACAGAAAAGTGAAATCTGACACATAGATTGTTTTGTTCTCAACCTGGGGACAAGTCCTTATCAGCAGAGAGGGTCAGCAAGACCTGGAGCATATGCCTTCTGTGATTTATTTTGTCTTTTTAAGTTCCATTTCCTACACTGATCTTGCTTTGACCGCCAAAAGCAAAGGGGTTTAGTCTTCCCCCAGTCTTTTCATTTCTATTAGACTAAATACTGGAGGTAAAATTACAGGCAGGAGAAAAACGAGAATGGTGAGAGGATTTGGTTATTTTCTCTCAATAACAACATGCATTTATTAAGTAGGGGAGGGTTTTTTCCTTTTGAACATGATGGTCAGGGTGGGATTTAAAAGGGATACTGGTGCAGATCCATCTCCCAGAAAATGGGATGGGAAAGCAGTAATGGCCAAGTGATCTCTGGGGAAAACCTGTCCCAGGCCCAAGTCCCCTCCTTCCCTGCTGCTGAATCAGGTTGGAGCAGCTACAGCCCTGGCTCCCCTTCCTGAGCTCCCTTCTCTTGGGGGCTTAAGTGATGAGTAGGGGAAAATCCCCCACTAAAAGATTTGCATTGGAAACCCTTGGCTGAGGAATGACTTTTAAAATTAGAAAAGCTTTGCCTGAAAAGGGATGAACCACGTAGCATAATACTCAACAAATCGCCTGTTTAATGGCCTCTCTTTATAGCAGCTGTGCATTAATAACAAAAGCAGGGCAGCAGAAGCCATGTGCTTCTTTGTAAGATTAAAATAAATACTATTTCATACTAACACCAGCAACTTTCTGTGCCTAAGAGAAAGGAGCAAGTGGAAGACCTCAGCATGAGAGACTTGGTTTCCTTCCCCTTTGTCTGCTGCTGAATGAAGAAATATTTCTGCCATCTATGAAGGGAACAGATACACTGAATCACCCTTCCAGACAGTGGTTTGGTTTACAGTGGCTTGTGGCAGGCTTGTCTCACATAGTCAGCATGACACCATTTTAAGACAGAAGTAATTTCTCCAGAACTACATCTGAGGAGAAACTAGGCTGGGGAGAACTTAATTGAACTTACTTTTTACTTTGCAAAGCATAACACAAGATCCCTACTGCCATAAAGCATAAATTGAAACAACAGTAGTTCACACTGGACGTAAGGAGAAACTTTTTCATCATGAGGATTGTAAGAGCAGTGGAGCAGCTTGCCCAAAGAGGGTGTGCAGGGGTGTGCAGTCTCCACCCTTGAACGATTTCAGACCCAGCTGAGTAAAGCCTTGAGCAACCTGGTTTGACCTCAGACTTTACCTGAGCAGGCACTGGGCTTGACACCTCCTGAGCTCCTCTCCAGCCTGAGTTATTGTACAACCCGAGGAACATTTGGCATCTTTTCCACGCGAATATGAACGGACACAACATTTTGTTCAGCCCAGTACTCCACCTCTCGTTCCTGGCAGTCCTGATAACAGCTCTCCTCCTCCACATCCTGTACTGTGCCAGGCCTGGCACTAAAGCACTGATGAGTTTTCCCTCCTCAAATTAGGACTTTAGGCGTTAAAAAAAAAAAAAATTACATTTTAAAGCTGTCTGCCACAGACTATTTCTCAGACATGGAGAATGACTTGTTTCTGTTTTCCCAGGTTTTAGCTGAGTGAGATACGTTGCCTTGCTGGGAGCTGAGTCACTGAGTAATCAACAGATTAATGTATTCAGTTTGAAAGCCATCAGCATTAGTTCTCGGCAAGCTCACAAGAACTCCATTATGGTATCATCTCCACGTTTGGGATGGAAATGTCTCCAGGATTTAGAGTTCCTACGGGAAAATCCCTAGATGCAAAGAAATCAAAGTACCTCTGTGATTGGGAGAAATAAGGTACCTTCTCATACAGTAACACCACAGCAGGATTTTGGCATCCCTTCTAGTGAATGCTTTTATTATCAACCCTCAGATAAGGAGTTTGAAGTATATTGTACATCTGTCATTTCATAGCTACCTAAAAATAGTCATGACAAACTCACTGGCATATAGGAATTTGTCTTTACCACGTCTTTAATTTGAAATTATTTTATTTCCAGTAAAATCAAGTAGTTTTACCTTCTCTGGGATTGCAGCATTCAAAAAGGGTGGTTTTGACTTCACTCTAGGGTTCTAAGTTCCTCTGTGTGGGCTTGGCATGAGCCAGAAATGCAATAAGGCAAGGCAGAGGCTGGCAGGGGCACCTCACAGAGGAGCCACTGTTTAAAAATAGGGAGCTGGTGAAAGTAATCACAGACTAGCAACTGTAAAAGGACAGGCTGGCCTAGGTGTGTGGTATAAGAAGTCTGCCAAGCATCACATAGCTGTTCTGATAAGACAGATGCCAATGCTGCTGCCTAAGAGCCTGTCCATACCAACCTCACTGAAGTAATACATCCCCTCGTTTGCAACTGAAATTGCTGTTCGAGTACACTTAAATGAGGGGATGTGTGAGTAGAATCTGTCAAGCCCCAAACAAGTAAATCCTAAAAGCTTTCCTGCATTAGCAGGCTGGTGGAAGGGCTTTGAATGGCACCAAGACTTCTCCCTGATTCATCAGTCCATGCAGCCTGTGTGTCCAGCACATGCACAGGAGACAGGACACAGGACACATGTTATCACTGTTTTCTCAAATCTGTCAGTAGATGGGACTAGGCTGTCCCTAGACAACTGATTCTTTTTCTTCCTTGGCCTAACTAGTGCCAAGGCATGAGAGATTGTGGCTTTTGTGATACAGTGGTCCCCAGGGCTACACTTCCCAGTGTAAGCGTACAATGGTGCATCACATGCACTTGTGTCTCTGTTGTACAAAACGCATGTGCAAGAGGCACACAACAGTGATGTAAATCTCCCCTCCCTCCTGATCCCTCCAAGGTACTGAGATTGTGCAAATGCTTCCTGTTCATGGGCTGGAGTCTCTGGGTGCTCAGCTGCCTGTGCCCAAGCAGGGCTGATTTTGACTTACCCGTCGCTCCTTGTCACCGTACTCAATGCCCAAGGTATCCATGGCACGCACAATAGCTGCCAGTGACTGTATAGTGTTGCTGTAGACCACTGGCTTGTACTGCTTCACGTCTTCTCCAGAGAAGCCATCCTCATGGATGATCCTGAAGAAAATGCAAAGGACAAAAAACTCTTGAGAATGTGATTTCAGCGGGAGAGATATTTAAAAGACAGCTGTGCTCTTCTGAAGAGCACATCTGCTGGCTTGATTCACTTAATTTAGTCAGCATTTCTTTTTAAACCTTTCTGGTTGTTCACCAGTAGTGTGTCTGAGCCCAGTGCTGGAATTAGCATCCCTTTTGGTCTCTATCAAGAAGGTTTTGTGCACAGTGGGTGCATATGGTGCCTCCTTCCCAAATGAACTGCAAATGCTGAAGCCTGGAGCATCTCATGTTTGCACGCTCAGCAGTCACAGGAAGGAGGTTTCCAGGTCCTACATTACCTCCCCAGTCAAGGTCCATGGAAATATGGTCAGTGGGGATAAATGACCATCAGAACAGATCTTAACCACTGAAACAAGTGATAGAAATCCTCTAGTTCTTGTCTAGTCCTTTTGGTAGTAGTAACTCCTGGGGTACCTTACAAAAGGAACCAGAGTCAAAATACCCCTGTACACACAGGGAGCCAAGCAGGAGGGGGAAGTGTCTGTTATGAAGCACTTACAGTACTTACCCTCCACACTTCCTCCCCCCACCTTCTCTCTCCTTTCAAATAAGTGCTGAGATTTTTTTTTTTTTTTTTTTTTTTGCCTCAAGGCATGTTATGTTATCCCTTCCCCAAGCAAGATGGGAATGTGACCCACAGTCCTACCAGCTCTGCACACTGGATGCTCTGTGCATTGGTGTCTGTTAAACTCTGCAAACGAACCATTTGATGGAACAAGTTATTGCAGTCCCTTGCTCAGGTCAGAAGACTGACCCCTGTAATTTATTCATCTCTGACTAACTCCAGAACTAAGTCTGGATGTATCTCCAAAAGCAACTAGGATTTGCAGAACTAATTGTGTTTGACAATAATTCTTCCCAGTGAAGACATAAGTTATGTCTTAAATGTCGGAAGAGGGGATGATCTGCTTAGCTAAAATGAAATCCTAGTTTGCTCATCCTCAGATGTCACTGGACAACAGAGGGTCTTTCAGTAACAAATCTGATCTCTGATAAAACCTAGCACCTTTTCTGTAACAGGATTTTTGATTCTTTTTTTTTCTAAATCAGATACACACCATCAAAGGTCCCGACAAGTGCTGGTATCCCCAGGGAGAGAGGGAGCACTAACTCACACTGTGAGCTTGCAATAGATACAGTGCTGGGATGGAGAATGGGGCTGGATGCCAGCCCAGTGTTATTAACAGATGACTACACGAAGAACAAGGCTGGTAGAAACATGCTGACCAAGACAGAGACCTCCTTCCCCTGATGTGAAGCTCAGAGAAAGGTTTTCTAATATAAATGTCTGACTCTCTGCTGTCCCTACCACAATCTTTGCTTACTCAACACTGAACACTGAGCTCCTGGGAGCTGCTCAACAACCCCTGGAAAAACATGACCACAAGCAAAGACAGCCTCGGACAAACAGTAATTGAAATCAATTGGTAGCCAAGAAATTCTTAAGATCTGAGGAACTGGGCAGAGCCCCCTGCTTGGGTACCCTCCAGTAAAGGCAAATGACACTGGTGTGCTGGAAACAGCACAGGGGGCTGCTGGTTCCCCTCACCTAAGCTGAGGATAACATGGGTGGATGAAAATCTTTCTGACTTAGTAAATCCAGACTTGCTATTTTGCCCCCAACATTTCAATATTTTGTTTTGATTTTGATGGAGTTATGGGCAACAGCAGTTCTTGTAGTCTGTAGCTTTTGTTTTCTGTGAATCCAGTGATTGTGGTGAGGTTTAGAACAGTAGCATTTGAGTGATGGGGCAGGAGGTGGGGCAGCAGAGCCATGTATCAGCACTGGATCTCATGGATCATTTACTGTTACTCAGACAAGTTGCTGAACTTCTGGGAAATGTGTTCTTTGCCAAAAGGAGCACTCAACCAGAGAGTTGTGGGTGGCACAAGGCAAAAGGATCTGCATCCATTCTGTCTGAATTCAAGAAAGACTGTACAGCATCACTTCCTCCCAGCTCTGAGCATGACAGCAAGAAGCACAGCAGGGAAGGGGTCCCACAGGAGGCAGGCAGGCAGTTTGTGAAAGCATCACCAGGAATAATTCATTCTTTCTGGATGGTTGGCTCACAGCTGGATTTTGGGGCAAGCAAGCAAGATTAAATACTGAGTTTTGGGCAACTAAGAGAAGGAAACATAAGAAGAGGGAAAAGAAAAGTGTGAGGACAGGCACAAGGGACACTGTAATGGCCTCAAGAGGATGCTGCTGAAATTTGCTTGGTCCAACTGTTGGTCAGGCTGGAGGAGATGGGAGAGATGCTCACAGCTTGGGCTGGATTTGTTTCTGGCTTTTACTGACAGGCATCAACTCAGGAATTCAGAAGGCAAAGAGGGCTGAACAGCTGGGAACAGGGGAAAGAGGTGAGCTTTGGTTTGTGGTCTTCCTCAGAGTTTAACCCATTTTTAGCTTTGTGCCATGAAGTTGTGCCTGACATTTTCACTTCTAAATACTCCAAGCCGTAAGTTCCCCATCGAGTAACAGTTGTGCTGAAGGGGCAGAATTAAGGGATGGAGAGTGGCTCTGGGATCCCTCAGTGAACACACTGCAGCTGGGCAGCAACTCTGGTGTCGTTTGAACACAGAAGTAAAACTGGTACTTTTAATAGGGGCAGAGAGAGCATAGAGAAAAAACACCCTGATTGTTCTTGTGTGAATTCTCTCTAGAAGGCATCCATGGTGACTGAAAGCAGCACTGTGGATACCAGTATGGGAGTTTTGCTGTAGGAAATACCTATGGATTAATCAATCATGCAGTGAGCACATTACCTAATATTTGAGTGAGCAAATCCCCCTGACTCCTGTTCCAAAGCCTTCTAGGACACTGTGAACTGGTTTATTGTCCTATATGCTTTTCACAAATGTTTCTCCATTTGCTTGGTGATCTGATGGTTCCAATCCTGTAGCAGCTTTTTCCATAGTCCTTTGGAAACATTCATGCTGCCACTCACCTGTTTGGGATATATCTTTCTTCTTGCCTGCAGTTGTGCTTTACTCTCTAGAGGACATTTAAAGCTCCAAAACTACTCCTGGGAGGTATCTTCCTATGGGACATGGCTTGAGCCAGCTCCTGGTGCCACAGGACATGAGAAGCAGTGGGGTTTGTGTGCTGTAGTGAGCTGTGATCATTAAAAACATAGAGGTGTAGGAACAGAAGCCAGCAGCACACCAAAACTGTAAAGTCTTTACAGATTTAGATGGGGTGGGCTGCTCCTTAATCAACCTGAAAATTATGGGAACAGAGGGTTTTCAACACCAACAATGTGGATCCTCTGTTTTCAAAATGGCATACATTTTTCCCAGTGTCCGAATTACAAAGGAAATTGCTGCAGGCAGGTTCATCTTTACCGTGCTAGCGCTGGTTCTCTCCAGGGCAAAGGAAGAAAAGGGATTTAAGAGGATCCCCAGGGGCTGTGGAGGGGAAGAAAGTGCTGTAATTTAAAAAAGTGATTCTGAGCAATTAAAAAGCCATTTCATTCACCAAGTGACTAATAAAACACTGTGCTCTGAATGGAATGGTGAGAGACAACTGAAGCAACCTGATTGCCTAAGGTACCCATTAATGCCTGCTCCCCATCCCTCAGCTGCTAACAACAAAACCCATATGTTGGCATGTTGTGTTGTTGTACCCATTTCAGAATGGCAGTTAACAGGCAGGTATCTGCTGGAGAAAATGGTTCCACTGCAGATCAGATATTCTGCCATCCCCCAGCAAGTCGTTAATCCTGAAGAAGTGCCCAGCGCCTCAGCAATTATTGCTTAATTACAAAATAAATGAAATACTTGGAAACAGGGGGTGCATTCTGCATAGCAGCTTGCTTTGGCTTCTGTTCAACAAAGCACTTACGTGCCTTCAGCCTTCCACTACACAGCGAATGCACTAAGAAGGCAAAGGCAGGGCTGATTTTGCCGCCTGTCCCTGCTGACACGCGCGGCCCCAGCGGTTGTGGAACAGCGGCTCTGAACAAAGCCCACGACAGCTCCAGTGCAGCAGGGCTGGAGCTCAGCTGGGGGCTGGGCTGGGCTCCACCAAGGAGTTTGCCCAGGTCACTCCTGAGGGAAATACTTGTCCATCATCCTGAAAACTTCCTGGAGCAGAGGCTACAGTCATCATCACCCCCATACATCCTTTCCAGCCAAGCTATTCTGGTGCTTTCCTTCCAGCCCTTCCAACCTGAGCCAGGTTTAGTCAACACACTGACACTTCCCTACACCTTCTCCAAGCAGGTCCTCCTCCTCTTTTTTGAAGCACAGTGTCCCAGACTAGACCAAATCCTCATGTCTCCAGTCTGCCAAGATCACTTGAAGCTGTAAAGTTTATCCTCTGATGTGCTGAAGCATCTCTCCCAGCTCCATATCACTGCCAGGGGTAAGTGATGATGTATTTCCATCCATTTTTCACTGATGAAAATTTTGAAGGAAATTGACACAGACCCCAGCAGAGTCCTGGTGGACAGAGTCCTCTGCTCTGAACATAAAGCCACTGATGACTGTATACTTTGGGAATGAGTTGAGCTTCTCAGGCATTTTTGTGTAAGAGCTGCAGTAGGTTTATCCGCACTATTTTTCCAGGTCACTTTTTAAAAATCCAGTGAGACTCTGACAAACCCTTTCCAGAATCTAGATATGGCACCAACTATTGCTCTCCTACTTCTGCTGAGAAATCAAATGAGACTAGTTTAACATGCCTCAGTTTTGTATAATCCATGCTGTATGTCACTCATCTCCCTTTTTATCTCCTAGGTGGTTGCAAATTATATGATTGATAGCTCAATTCTCTTGAAAGCTTCTAGAAGTTGACTGGTCTATAATTCTCACTCCTCCTTTCTCCCTCTATATTTAGAGAGAGGCACCGTGTTTACATTTTTTCCTGTCTTCTGGTGCCTCACCTGCCCTCCAAGAGCTCTCAAGGGAAAGTGTTTGTATTTCTGAGATGGCGCCTGTAAGAATGTACTAAGAATTTCCTTAAGCATGGCTGACCTGAAGGCAATTAGTCTTATTAAACTTGTCCTTTCTACGCCAGAAGGAGGGAATGGCATGCTCAGCAGTGGAGGTTTGTGGACACCTCCTCTTGTTTCCAGTGCTCAGCATCCTTCATCCCTTTCACAGCTTCACATGCAGGTTCTCGTGCCTCAACTGAAACAGTCCTGTCTCATCTCCTGCCCTTTGTCATCACTCCAAAACCTCAAGCCAATGCCTCTGAAATATTTCCTGCAAAATTCAGAGATCTTTGTGTGGCTTCAAACTGCCTGCATCACTGTGAAAGACACACTTATAAACTTCAAATTGCCTACCAGAGAAAATAAAACCCATACTGTTTCTGTTTTACCTAAGATGATTTACTTTCAATCAGCAAGATGTTTCCAGCTGAATGAAGTTTTCCCATATCAATGCACATCCCTACAATTACAGTGATTTGCTTGAATAAAACCAGGCAAGAAATCACCAGGAGATTATTACACTCAAAGTGTATCGCAAGCAAATACCTTACAAACAAACAGTCCAGTTCCTATAAAAGCAGACCTGGTCCTCACCTTCACCTGGACAAATTAAGGAATTTAAAGGTCATTGCACAGCTTTCCTACAGAGCCCTGTGCCTTGGTAACGAGTTTCAGCTCTCAGGGCTCTGGGGCACCAAGCTGCTTTGGGCTGGCAGTGGCACCACCCTGAGTGGCACCCGCAGGTTCCCTCCAGCCTGGGTGGCTCTGAGCTCCTCAGCAGCATCTTCTTCCACCTCAGGAAAGCTCAGGTCTGCACAGTGTTCCCAGTCCACATGACACTGTGGGACACTGCAAAGTGTGTGAGATGCTGCAAGGGTGTAAAATGCTGTATAAAAGGGAGGAGATGACTTGGGCCATGGCAGAAGGGATGTGGCATTACAGGACAACAGAGAATTCATCCACAGACACATTTTTGCTCAGGCTGTTCAGTCCCATTAGTACACTGATATTTAGGGTATAGACTGATCCAACGTAGAATTTAGATGGGGAATCTTGGAACAAACATACATCACAAAAATCTATTTTCACTCAGCAAACTTTTCTGATTTTTATCCTCTCCCTTTTTCCCCCTTTTTTCTCTCAAAAATAATCTTTCATGTCTCCTACCCAGAATTAGGCAGGTTATTCTGGTGGGGCTGGGCAGAGCTTGAGTCAAAAAACTCCCCTAATTCTGAAGAAAATTCTGCAATCTTTGTTTGCAAATGGGGAAAAATAGCACAAAAATCTGACTTTAATATGTAGAGAGGAGGATGATCAAATTCTAATGGAAAATCTCCTGCTAATCAGCTACTTTAAATTTATTTTTATCTTGATATGAGGTTAAAAACTTTGTTTACAGTGGAGTTATGAAGCTAAATTCCAGTGATTCTCTTCTCACTCGTTTAATAGCCTGAAATGCGATTAAAAACTCCTGGATTATGTTAAACTAAATCAACGCAGATGCCCATGACCTTGTGTTCAAAGACTGCAAAGGCACAGTTCAGACCTCCGTGACAGGGTGCAAATCTCTCTAAACTCTCATTCTTCTTCCCCCCAGCTGTGCTAGAATGCCATGTTGTACATCCTATTCCCACAAGAAATTCTCCAAAATGAAAATTAAGATGACTGTTTTTTTTACATACCCTTTTTTAAAAAAAGAAAAACAGCTTCCTTAGTCAGGATCATCCAAAAACTGCAAATGGAGCTCATTTTAAAAAACGTAACTTTTTCAACCTGGACTTTTAACACTGCTCTGAGAAACACTGATGAAGCCCTGTGATAGACACCCAGCTGGGGAAAATCTTCTTTCTGGAGGAAATACCTTTGGGTCACTCAAAACTGAATTCATACCACCAAAGTATTTCTTGCATGCAAAGATATTATTCTAACTAACCAGATGGTTCACGTTAAAAAATAAGCAAATCCATCAGACGATTGAAATGCTGCCAAAATCTACAGCCCTGGAAATGGCCGAGCTTACTCAAATCAGTTGCAGAAGTTTCACAGACCTCTGCAAGGCAGAAGCATTCTTGCTCTTCTGAGGCAGTTCAGTTCGTGTCTAATGCCTGTAAGTCCCTCTGATGCCTTCACGGCGTCTCTTTAAAGCTAGCCATGAGCCTCTGCACCTTAACTGCTGGCCAAAAAGCTTGAAGATGGTGTTATAAGAAACCCTCTTGTGTCTGCCCAGAATCGACATTGCATCGACATCTTATTTTTGTCTGTAGACAAGTAGCTATTGAGCCAACAATGATTAGCTTCCAGACATACAAGAGTCAGATACTGCATCTTCCCCAAAACCTTTGATTTCAGATTGTTTTCAGGTGTACAAAATATTTGTAGAATACTCTTCGTTTCCAGATTAATATAGCCCTAAACTAGAAACATGTACAGCACTCCCAACATGGTGCTGTGTCCCTGCGGCCCTGTGGCTGTTTCGAAGTAGCTCTTAGTCTTCTTTTAATTATTATTATTATTTTTTAATTGAGTTCTACATCAATGCCTAATTTTGGCTTTGGGCTGTCTTGAGGGGTGATCTCTCTTCGGTTGAATGCTGTAGCTGAGATGAGAGATGATTTCCTGGATAGCATGCCGAGGTTCCTGCTATGTGTCCTTCACTGGACTGGGCTGTTGGGTTGGCTTTTGCACCCCATATTTGGGATGCACCAATGACATTCCCATCTCTGCAGCGTGAGGATTGTTTCAGCATTTATATTCTCAACAAGAAGCAGTGGAGCGAAATTTTGTGTGCTGAGATTTTGTTTTTAAGTGTGTGTATAAAACAATTTCAAGAGCGTAAACAGTCTACTGCATCCTGAAAGCAATTATTTAGTGTTGATGAATGAAAGACACCAGTTCTGATACTTCAAAAGAAGGCAAGGCTGGGCAGCCAGAGCAAAGCCAGCTACTCTGCTACTACTTCACCCAACACAATAGGGACATAGTCATCCTTTAGAATTTAACATTACAAAGTCAGGAAAATCATAGAATTGTTTAGGTTGGAAAATACCTCAAACCTTACCCTAGCACTGCCAACTCCACCAATAAACCAGGTCGCTAAGTGTCACATCTACATTTACAAATCTTTCAAATGCATCTAGGGATGGTGACTGCCACTTTCCTGGGCAGCCTGTTCCAGTGCTTGACAACCCCTTCAATTCCTCTGAATATCCAATCTAAACCTCTTCAGGTTCAACTTGAGGCCATTTCCTCTTGTCCCATGGCTTACCCGTGACAATAATTGCCCACACCAAGCCTAATTGTGCAGAGCCAGCCATACCAGTGCTTTCACCCACCTGAGGCAACCTAATGAGTTTTTTTCTGCAGAGATTGCTGGCCACTGGTCCCCAGAGGAGTTCTGGCACTTGGATGCACTATCCTGCTGCCAAGCATTAATGACCATGAATGTGCTCCTCCTTTCTTGGGAGCTGCTGGCTCTGGTGAGGGCCAGGCTAGGGGCTAGCTGGGGAGGGCACACTGATGTACACAGGTTCAGGATCTGACTCCCAGCATGGAACTGCAGCAATTCAATGCCCACCTCAGTCCCCAGGCCAAACCTCAGACCCTTCCCCTAGAGCACAGATAGGGGTTGGCAGTATAGGGGCATAGTCAGGGGGAAAAAACCTCATCACGCTAGCTAATACGGAAGCCACACACAGATCCTCTTTTTCCTGCTCCAAATCAGTTTCCTCTGCTCCTGAGAGGCAGATCTGCCCAGATGGGAAGCAAAGGGTGGAAGCAGGATGCAGGCAGAGGCTGCCCCTGACCCCCACGTCCTGCACAAAGCTGGGAGCAGCGCAGACTTGGGTTTTATGCAATGTCAGGCCACTGGCATAGTTTGGTTTTACTAAAATTTGCAGTTGGTTAGCTTTGATAATGTGCCCTCTCCTGGGGCCTTTAATATTAAGATCAAATATTGAATACCCTACATGCACCTAATTAGTTTTAATATGCATCCTGCTCAGCTCAGTAAGAACAGCAAAGAAACAAAGTCAAAAACAATTAGATCAGGACTTTTTTTGATTAAAACAAGGCAGCTGGACTACACAGATTCCTGCAGCAGCATTTGCATTAGATGAGATTGCATTTTTCTGTGGAAAAAGCCTTGGAGCCAAAAGGGTTTCAAATAGCACCAGAGGAGGCTGACAGCTGCATTCTTTATTGTGCATCCCCAAAAAATAATTCAGTGAAGGAAAAAGTGTTCCTGCTCCAAGTGACTTATCGTCTCATCCCATGCAATGTGCTACATAGTCAATCTACTTTGTCCACGCTCTGCCTGAGACCAATGAGATCCCTCAGGGAAAAAAAATCCACCGGGCTGGTGATGACCCACATGAGAGAATTCTCATTAATTCCTCGCTAATGTTACATAAGGTCATTTTGTTGAATTAAAATTATTGGGATTAATCTTCTTAAATGTTCTCTTAGATGCAAGGGGGATCCAACTGCAGCTGGATCATCCCACAGCTGGTTCTAGAAAGTCAAAATAGTGTTTTAAAGCCCCATAATGGTTTTGTTAAATTCATCCCCTGAACAAGGACACAAAGCAGCTTTTTATGGCTTTTTTAGATCACTTACAACTTCTGTAAGCTGTCATTAACTATCATCAAAGCCTGAAAAATGAGGCAAATGGGTTCAATGTCAGTTTTACTGCCCAAACCTAAATAATATTTTTGGTTTCCCATCTGCCTCATCTGAAGTGTTTTGATAGCTGCAAGGTGACTTTGCCTTTCAAAACCTTTTCAGATGTTGCTCTCCATAACCAAATATTCTGTGGACAACAGAGGAAACAAGAGGCATGCATAGTCTCTTCATTGCCCCATGCATTCCATCCTCACAATCCAGCACCAGTGCCAAAACTCACAACAAGAAGACCAACCCTGTGTATTTTACCCAGACATTAAGAATCAGTGTACGACTCTCTCAGTGTATCAAAGTAAGGCTTTGGTAGGATGTACCTGGTTCCTTGCCCTCATGCAACAAACCTGGCTTCCAAAGTCCTCGTTCCACTGAAATCCACTGGAATTCAGAGTTCCTCTTCTGTGTCTAGAGCTGATCTTTGCACAGTTGACATATTTTTCTGTGTGTCCTAGTTGTATTAGTGCTCATTAGGAATTGTGTGCTGTCATGAAAACACTCAGCTAAAATAAAAAGATGCTTTAAAGCAGCTTTGCTTTTTTGGGATATCAAATCTAGCAGCAACTGTCTTTCTGAAGCAATAATTGATGTGTTTGATTAGGTCTGGTGGCAGATGGGGGTTTTTCAGTACTTTTGATGTTTCAACATGTTAAGCTGAGAAGGAATCAATTCTGGAAAGAGCGATTATGCCATTCCTTGTATCCCGTCCATCTTCTCTGGCACGATTACAGCTCAGGGGCTCCATCTCTGAACAGTGTGCTTGCCACAAGCCCCTGGGTGTGCTGCCAAGCTGACATTAGTCTCCACTAATCTCAGCTCAGAGATTTTTGAGTCATGGTGTTCCCAGCTCTGCAATGCGCTGCCTTTCCGTTAGAGGATGTAATCAAGCACCACATCACACCCCACAGAGTGCAGGCTGAGGGAGGGTATCTGGGTGCTGGGAAAAATCCCTGAAGACTGTAATGGATCATCAATGGAAAATTTTGTAGTGAAAATGAGGATGGCTGGTGCAGATGAGATACAAGTCCTGGGCGGAGGAACATCAGTTTGGCCTCTGTCACTCCTGCTGCTGCAGGCAGCAGAAACCCAAACTTTGCCTGTCTAACCGTGCTACTGCTTGCAATGGGGCTGCAAAGTTTCTGCTGTGTTTACTGGAGCCCCGTGGAAGTCTGCCTACAGCTGAAGCTCTGATAGAGCAGGGTCAGGCTCTGATAGAGCAGGAGTAGGCATCTCCCCAGACAGAGGTGGTGAGAGCTTGCTTTGAGCCCCTGTGCTCAGTAATGCCAGGTTCTGAGCTCTCCCAGCCTGCCTGCCCAGGTCTGCTCACTGAGGCTTTCCAAGCTGAAGACTTTGAGCTGAAACCTGGCAGATACAGTATTTTAGGATTCTGCCCACACTGCTAATAAGATTTCTCAGCAGGAAGGAGGTATGTTGCACTTGTGGTTAATTACATGCATTTGGATATATTTGAATCATAACTTCACTTGTACTCAGAGAACAGGTTATCTGAAAGGAAGACAAATGCACAGCTTTTACAGCTTTTCCCTGACACCTGTCATAAGGCTTCAAATAACCCTTCAGGGATCCTCAGATGCAGCTGATGTTTAGAAAATCCCAGTGGGGGGAGAAGACCTCGGCTGGTCTAACTCGGCACATGCCTCCAGATATACCTTGCCTGTAGCAATGGGGAAAGGCTACTTCAGCTCTGAGTCTCCCACCTAAAACTACTGTGAAAAGGATGAAGGAACAGGTTTTTTCAGTGTTTTTCCAAGCTTTTCAGCCAACCTACTCCAACACAATACTGTTTGAAAGAGGATTTTAAGACCTTTGGCATCCTCAGTGTCTCACGGCGATTCCTGGCACAGAGGACACCTGCTCTGGTGTCCCCCTGTGTGTCTCTCTATCTCCTGTCTCTCTGAGCTGGGACAGCCAGTCAGAGCCTTCCTGGGAGGCTGCTGAGGCACGGGGTGGAACTGGGAGGTGGGGTGCTGCCAGTACAGGAAGAGTACAAACATACGCCACAATGAATGCACCCACTGCCAAAAGACCACGAATAATTATTGTTCTTGCTCTGCAGAGTGAGCTGGCACTCTGTAACCAGATCCAAGTGCTGTCCTGTGACCTCCTGGCGGCAGTGGGAGAGAAAAACAGGACTCTAACCAGGAGAATTCCTTCCTATAAAATCAGCAGACCGACCAAGGACTGGCCACTGGCGCAAAGCAGACCAGCTCCCCTGCATCCCTGTGTGACTCAGCCACCGTGATGGGATCTGTGGAGAGCCCTTGTGCCTCAGGCACACCTCTCACACCCTCGCTGGGTAAGGCACGGGTCCCTACACTTTCCTAGAGTTTCATGTCAGCTTCTGGCTCAGCAGCTCCTGCCAGCAGAGAAAGGAGTCATCAAGAATCAAGTATCTGGGGTACCCTGGCCAGACGCTCTTCCATCTGAAAGCCTGGCTTAGAGCCAGGCCAGCACTTAAGTTCTCCTTCCCAGGCCTATTCCTTGTTAATGGGAGCCCCAGGAGCACTGCACTACCAAGAACCAAGGCGGAGAGTGCCGGGAAGCGATCCCCTGGGAACAGCCCCGGAGAGCACGGCCGGCACCTCTTCCCCATCCCCACAGAGGCTGCAGATGCCGTGGTGCAGGCAGCTCCTGCGTGTACAGGCTCATTCTGCTTCAGCCACCACTGGCTTTCCAGGAGACACCATCACTGAGCAGAGCCACATTTAACCAGATGTGTAAATGTGTTTGCCCATTACGCTGGGAAGCGACCGCTGCTGCAAACACCTCAGAACATGAGAATATGCCTCCTACTGCTTTCATCAGTCTTTGTCATCCCCCATGTCCTCATCTTCAGTTGAAAAATTCCTTATTGATTTAATTTACAAATTTGCCTGTAGGTCTCTCCCAAGAGTACCTGAGAAGATGCAAGGCAGTTCAGAGTGACTGTCTGAACCGTCTTATAAAGCATCCAGCTAGATATGGTAAATCTGCATCATGATAAATTTATTCCACATCTGATCATCAGTGTTTAAGCTTATCTCTAGTATTATTTTACTGTCTCCAGTGTAAAAGATTACTGCTTTATGGAGAGGCTTGATTAGATTCAGAGAGGCTGAGGTTTAATGAGCATAGATTTCTTTGACTTTCTCTTCCCACCCACATAGTGGGTACACTGCTGGTATTTGGATGATGAGCCATTTTGATGGTGTAGACTTCTGTTTTTCCAAAACCTATCTAGGAAAGCTTGGACAACTCATTTGTTTCTCAAAGCTTTCAAGTTTTCCAAACAGCACAGACCTTCCCTTCCCTCTGTGGCCGGGCTTTCCTCCTCTCACCCACAGTACCCTGAAAAGGAACTGCTCCCAGCTTTACTACTGCTGGTCTGGGGAGGAGAGCTGGGAGCACCTCTGCCCTTTGGGGGATGTGGGCGGGAAGAAAAGAAAACAAACACAACAGCGATCTAAACTTAGGAAACACAGGTAAGGACGTGCTGATTTAGCATCTAATAGCCCTGACAGTGTCCCCTTTTAACAGGGCGATTGTGCTTACTAATATCCATATAACAAGTTAACAATCTACAGAATATGGGGAAATGCATGATAAAAAGCAGCACCTATCTATGAGCAGAGGCAATAGTGCTGAGTAACCTTCGGCAAACAAGTGGCTCATTAACTAATCAATTGGCAATGTTAAATGGAATAACTCACGCTGAATGCGGCTGCAGCCCTGGCAGGGCTGGGGAAGGCAGGCGGGGTGGACGAGTCCATCCCTGCTTTGGGAAGGATTGCCACAGGGGTCTCTGCTTGGGAACTGGGAATCACATTTAATCCAACTAATGCCCAAACAAGAGGCTGGGATGGGGTCAAAGGTCCCCTGAGAAAACCCCAGGAAACAGACTGGTCTTGAGGCTGTTTCATCCGGCTCCTCTTCATTCCTAAATCCTTGCTTTAGAGGATCCTGGGCAATGAGGCTTTCACCTCTTCTCTAGGAATAATAATCCATAGCATAACACAATGAATCCCTTAGAAATAATTCCTGCTGTCCAGTCAAAATTTATCTATTGACAAACTCAAAAACAGCTTCCACAATGTCATTCACACAGTTATTTTTAGTACCAGTGTTGCCAGTAGAAATGACAGGCCTGATGTGTTTCCTCCCCTCGGCTTAGAATGAGGCTTCTGAAATTACAGATGGGAGCGCTAATTGAGTACCAAGAATGTTACAAACGATTTGCACCGCTGTGGAATCTGCTTGCAAACCAGTGTGCTTCCAACCCTACTTGCACATGCAATTATGCCACTGTCCACTCAAAGGGTGCATATCCACTGGCAGGACTATTTGTGACCACAGTTTACATTTGTTGCTACAGACCAACCCTGGCAAGAAAACATTTCACATTTTTTACTCCCAAATAACATTACTCTTAAAGAACTTCCCCTCTCCTTGTTTTTCAGTTGCGGTTCTACAGACATAATAAGACTGAAAGGAGTCCTTCGATTCTTTTGGTTTCTGTGGTGGGGCGATGGACTCATGCCCACGGTTCCAGGACTCCCCGGGCCACCTCCCAGTCCCACATAGGACAAGCCCAGGAAGGTTTCCTTGCCAAAGTCTTACAAGCGACTGTGCACAGCTGAGGCTAAACTGTAACACAGCTACTGAGCAACAAAAGGAAAGAAAAGCTTTCTGTTCTCCAGTCATTTAAACAAATAAGATAAACAGCATTTCCCAGCACAGGAAGATTATGTGTGGCTTTTGTCTCCCCTGTTTTGGTTTCCTGTGCTAAGCACTCACTCACCCATTCATAGTCACTAATGCCCAAGGCTCAGAGTAGCACTCCCTTGTGTTGATTTCCATGTGTACTTTAGGGTTTCTTTACATACCCAAATCCTCATTATTACTCTAAACCACGGTAAATTACAGGAACACTGGGCTGATAAAAGTGCTCCTAATTCAAAGCAATAGTGAGCCTATTACTACTGAAAGCACTGGTTCCCTGGCTTCAGCAGCCACAAGAATTGAGCAGGACAAATAAAAAGAACCTGGCTGAACAGCCGGGATGGAAGGATGCACAACAGCACAGGAGTGACACAGCTCCATTGCTGCGGGAGCAGAAGGCAGACAGCCCCCCACCAGGCCTGGGGAACTGAGTCATCTCGGAGGACTATTTCCACCTCAAAATCAACAAGGTTTCCTGATCATTCAACTCAGATCTCTCTTGTCCCCTCTCTAGTGTCTTCCTAACTCAACATTCATATTTCTGTCTTATTTTTCTTTCAATTGCCCCTCATTTCCTTATTTTACTCACTCTCCTTTCCTCGAAGCGCGAATATTAATGTCAATCTCGGCTCATTTAGTGTCGCCTCTCGCTACCCCACTCCCTTCAGGAGCTGCCTTTGGCAATTTGGATCCTTGCTTTTATCGGTTTGTGCACCCAGGAAGTCACCGCTTCATAAAACCTCGCAAACCTGCGGCAGCAGAAGGAATCCTGTCACATGGAAAGCCAACGTGTCCCAGTTCAATTCAATCCCGTTGGCAGTGGCGCTGTGGGGGGACCGCGGACTCGATCCCCCTGAGCTACCTGCCAGATGATGGGAAGACACAATGTACTTAACGCTGACTCCTTACTACGCAAATTTCTGCAATTAGTCATCAGCAAAGGGGCTGTTAAGTGCTGGATAAAACTCTAGTGAAATCCGTGAGTGTCTCTAGTTTCTTACCGAGGAGTTGGATCAGGCCCTGGGAATGCATTTGTTTGTTTTTCCCTTGTCATCAGCCTGCCTTTGGCTGAAAGCTATAATCCATTCAGGGAGGACCTGTTTATCTGTGAGAATAGCAGCATTGCCGTGAAGAGGTAAGAGTGGGAGTGTGCTTCAGGCAAAAAAATGCAGATTATAGCCCCGCTAGTATTGAATTCAGCACAGAAAGAAAGAAATGCAGGCTGTTCTAATTTTCTGAATAGATGTAATTCCATTTTGTTCCCTGTGAGTCCCTTCTCTGACAATTGTCTGAGTGGAGGGAGGAAAAAAGGGTTCCAAGCAAAACACTTGTCTATGAAGGATGTTATTAAAATGTCCTACTTGAACACAGGCTCTCTGCAGACCAGGGCTGCAGAATACAAACGTTCTCTCTCCCTTAGACAAGCTTTGTCTAAATGCAGAATGTTTGTCAATTATTTTCCAAAAGCACAATTGCTATCATCAGAATTAGAGCTGGCTTGACTTGTCCTGCCTGATTTAGCACCCACTTGAACAGGGTAGGTTCAGAAGTTCAACACGAACTTGAGGGCTGTTGGATTGGCAGCAGGGTTTAAAAAATGCTCAAGAAAAAAAACACAGCGAGGGAACAGATGAGAGATATACAGAAAATTGGGACAAAACCTGAGAGTGGTCAAAGAAATTTTAAAAACCTGTTGTGAGTAAAAATCCACTGAAGAAACTCAAAAGCCTCTGACTGGGTGAACATTCATCATTTGGCTTTTGAGGTCGCATGCTCATTCACACCTGCATCCAAACTTGGTTCCATAGATTTGCTCAACTTGGCAGTTCTTTAGCCAAGAATTTGGCTGGAGGTTTGCAGCATGGATGTCATTAAGTTTTAGCACAGAAATTTGCCCTACCGTCCTCCAGTATAACTTCCTTTTCTTTATTAGTCAGGGCAACATGCCCTGTTCTTGGGCATGTGCTACAAACAGGACAGGTGTCCTGTGAAGCAGGAAAATGTGTATTTTTGTGGCCATGTCTGGGGTTTGTTCACTGCAAAATTTAAGAGTGATAGGGCTTCCCAAGGCACTCCCTGCAATGCAATCAATTACATCACATCATGAACCTCTTAACCTGCGAAACCTGAAAGCATCTCACCCTGTCCTCCAAGTGCCTTTCTTCAACCTCTGCTTGATTTGTGGGAAGAAAGGTGTCTTAATTCTGCAGAGCTGGATTCCAGCTAGACACAGTGACTACCACGGGCCAGGGCTGAAATAGAAATAAACAAGAAAGAACCTGGCTGTCCCTCACCCCATCACTCTCTTGAAGGCTGGAAAGAAAAGTAACAAGGAAAAAACTTGTTCTGACCTTTCCTCTTAAACTAGAAGGAGTTTTGCATATGAATTCCGATCTGCCTTTTATATTTACATTCCCATACAGAGGTACCAAGGGCACCAAAGCTTTATGCCAAGATCAAAGGGAACTGGGGAAAAGTGCTAAGGACAATCATGTCCTTTTCATTATGTGAGTAGCAGCACCACATCCCCATCGTGCTAGGGCCATGTCCCTTGCGAAGAGGACACAGGCCCTTCCCCTAAACTTTCACTATGTGACCGTGCTATTATTGGTACACTCAGTGCTGAATGGCCAAAGGAAAACACTGCACTGGCTCCTGCTTTTTTCAGATACAGAAAGGACAGCAGGCACAAAGGCAAACATAGCCTCTCCTGCGCACATGTGACAGTCACCGCATAAGCGACTCGCCATCAAAACGCCTCATTCCTCCTGACAGGTCTTGTCCTAAAACAATGTCTTAAAGTCTGCAGCTGGGCTGGATTTTTCATATCCAGCTGAAACTGCCAAAAGAACAGCAAAAGCCCCGCTAGCAGAAAAGATGCCTCTTAGCTTGGAGAGAAAAGCCATCCCAGCAGTCTGTCTATAAGCAGTGGACATGATTTGCAATCCTCCCTCCTGAGCCGATGTCAGCTGTGGCATCTTAAAGCAGAGTATTCTTGGGAAAGTATTCTCTGCTCTGCTCCACGCCTGTGCAGAACTGTGGATAATAGGTCTTTCACAGAAAGGGAATGGCACAGTTCCCGTAATCAGTGAAGGTGGGTTTCCTTTGCTATATTCACCCAGATTTGGGCTCTTGGCTCTGAAGTGTTGAGTCTATTTTCACGTGGCACCTGCTTGGTACAGACTGTACCCACATGAGAACTTGGCCTAACTTGGGTCAAGCACAGTTGCAGTCTGGGACAACACAGTTTCTCCCTCTTAAATGCAGCACCTTTATATTTGTTACTGAGTTTTATCTCGTTGATTTTCCTGGGCTGTTTCAGCAGCACTGTTTCTCCTGCTGTCCACAGACGCCCTTGCAGCTCTTCCCCAGTATTTCTGAGCTGTATCTTCTTCTGAGTTGTACTCTTCCTATACTACCACACCAAACATGAATGGGAACACTGAATAGCACTGTTTGAAAGCACATAAAAACAGTGTGGGCACTTACAAACTCACTGTACACTCAGTCTATGCTCAACACCATGTCTTACAAGGTGCTGTTCATAGGCTGCTTGATAATTTTTGATGGCATTTCTCACTACCAAGTTCAGGTACACTCACTTCTGTAATCCCTCTTTGTTTTTCTTAATCAGTGGTCTTGCTTTCTCCCCCCTGTACTGATAGCTTCACAGATAATCCATGAAAGAAAAAGGTTTACCTTTCCATTTCTATCCTAATGATTGCTTCTGAGCTGTTTTGCCATAAACAAGCCATCCCTTACAAATGAATGAGAGCACTTCAAACACAGCAGCCTCTAATGCTGCCACTGCAAAAGTCTCTTTGGTTTGTATCTCTTGTGAGAAAGCAGGGGAAAAAAAATCCTGAACTGATCAGCAACAAAAAGTCTCTCCTACCCGGATGATCCCTGGCTTCTTTCCAGCCTAAAAGAGTAGTGAGAACAAAACCCTTGCTGAGCACGCTGCCTCTGATTGTGCCCTGCTCCAGCAAAGGATGTGTTGACACCAAGCGCTGTGCAAAGACAGACTAGAGCCAAGCTGAAATGCTCTCAGCTTGGCTGGGTGTCAGAGCACTGCTTGGAGCTCAGCTGATCCAAGGGCAGGTAGTGTGGGGTGCCTGGCTGGGGGAACAATGCTGAGCTTTCATAGCCAGGCTCAGACTACAGAGACCAAACCTCTGTCCTTCTCCCAGCGGTAGGTTCCCCTCCTTGCTCCCAGTATTGTCCCACAGAGGCCCATTTTTTTAGGCTGTGGTGGCACTGGCAAGCAACAGGGCACCTCAGGCACCTGCCTGGAAAAGGAAATGCATGAAGCTTCAGGAAAGGAGCTCCCTCAAAATGAATTAGCCCTGTTAACTAGCACACATTCCTTACAGCCCGTCATAAGGAAATCCCAGCCAGCATTTCTAAGCTTTATCCATCTTGCAATGGTTTCCACTCTTGCTGTTGTTTACAAGCTTAACAAACTGAAGACTGTTTGAAAGAGATCACTCCTTAATCTGGCTTGTCTTAAAACCAATAGGAGCGGAGGAAGGCAAGGTCACACATATCCAAGGTCAGCCCAGAAACATCCTTATTTATCTTCCCTGAGCTGTTTTAAATGTTAACTCCTTCAAGATATACTGAAATTGTCAAACTTTAAATTTAGTGGTGATTGCAGGTGGCGGAGAAACCCTGACACTTTGTCAGCAATTAGTTTTGGTTGGGTTCAAACTTCACCCTGTTCGGTCCCTTTGTGCAGGTCCAAGCCATGGGACCAAATATGCAGCAAAGCCTCAGATGAGCATCTCCTACTTCCAACTCAGCCACAAGCTGTGGGTCAGCCTCAGAGTCCCACTTCTGTGGCACTGCCAGGTGCCTGAAGAAAACAAGCTTCCAAGAGTCTAATTATGCATCCTCAACATGAAAAGCCATCCTCTAAATATCTGATTGGGGAACACGGAGCCAAGGAGTGAGACGAACAGCTGAGCATAAAGTTATTTTTTAGAAGCTGAGTTTAAGGTTGGCTAAAAATATGGCCTATCCCTATCAAGGGTTATTTTGCTTACGGTGTTGACAAGAATAAAGCTATTAGTAACAGAGCATTCAGAGTATTTGGGGCTGGTGTTTGTCTGTCAGTCACTCATCCTCCAAAACACTGTTGTCAACATTTGGAAAGCAAGTGGGATGAATGCTCCAGCCCCCTCCCGGGAAGGCTGGGAGAGTATAACAAAGCTGTAAGAGCTGCAAAAACCTCGGGCTAAAGAAAACAGGATGGGGGAAAGAGAAGGAAAAAAAAAATCTGTTCAGAAGGAAACATATCAGAAATCCCAAAATGTCAAGAAAAATGGTTTTAGAGGAGGAGAAAAATCAAGTACAGGAAAAAGGAACAAAAACAATTGTTTTAAAAACCCATGAAAACTGAGAAAATAAAATAAGAGACAATGAGTGGAGATTTCATAGGGGAAAAGTGACCATTGGAAAATCAAGTCATCATCTTTTCCTTATGTAGCACAAGAACTGTGTTCACACAGCATGGATTCCCAGGACATGTAAAACACTTCGCTTAGAAAAAAGAGCTCTGTGCCTCAGGCACCCCAGAAGAATAGGACTGGGGGGTACCTTGAGCACCAGCCTTGCAGTCTGCTCTCTAAGCCAGCTTGCTTGGCTGCCAGGTAGAATAGGTGATCACAGGGAAATTGTGTTTCTGCTTATGCTTATCCTTGTCTCCCACAGCCAGTGCACGAACCTCTGCTGTCTGCACTACCCTAAACCAGCCTCTTGTCTCCCTCCTCTGCACCTCCAACAGATCCCCTAACACGAACATCTCCTTTCCTCTCCTCAGCTCTTCAGGACTGAGCTCCTAGTGTCGAGACGTTTCTTTTTCAAAGGAAAACCTTTGCATTTCCCCTTGGTGCTCCCTATGGAAGGTAAATGTTCTAACAGCACGTTAAACACCATTGTAATTTAAAGTACCTGCTTGGAAAGGGGAGCAGGAACCTGGTAGGGGGGTTCCTCCCTGCACCCATTGTCCTGGGCAAATTGCCTGCTCACTTTCTCCTCATACAATACCAGCTCCAGCCTCACCCTTATGTCTCCAGCACCAAGTTAAAGATCTGCAGAGCCAAGGGATATTCCATGCTTAGCACAGCAATTTCTGTTGTGACTAATCCTGCAGTTAGACACCTTTTCCCAGGGATCCCATTGCTGACACACAATCGACTCCCTCTCTGCCGGGATGCGTGGCACACAGTGGAGGAGAAGGCTGAGTGAGCTCAGCCTCAGCTGCTGCCTGTGCCCATGTAACATGCACACAAACCCACGAGCTGCCTCTCCCCTCGTGGTGTAGAACCTTTCACCTGGGCTGTGTTGAGAAGAATGGGCTCAGCTAAGCAAGCCAGGCAGTAACTGTGGTCTGCACAAATGGGACAACAATGTGTCAGCACAGTAAAACCCTGAGGTGCTCAGCCTTGCCTTCGGATGATAAAAATTATTAACTGAGCAGTTCCAAGCCAGGGGGGTTTTGACACTAAGGTACCACTTATGACAATGAAATGTGCACAGGCGAAGTGTGTGCTTCCAGGCATAACCCAGAGGATGAGAAGTAACTTTACTCAGGCTCAATTTCTACCTCAGTCCATGAAGTTGGTCTAAACAGATTGAGAGCTGAGTCACTTAGAGCTATCTTCACAAGGAGCTCATCAATTTGAGTAAGCCATCAGCCCCAGGCTATAGCATGTGGCCATTCTTGCTTTCACCCTCCAAAGCAGCGCTGCTGAGATCCGTGGAGCTCTGTGGATTTACACCAGTAACAGCAGAGAAGGAATAATCTCAGTGCAAGAAAAGGGTTGTAGTCCCGCTCCTGTTGAAGTTCATCTCAAAGCCCTCAGACACAGCCAGGGATGCAGCTGATGAGGCCAGTTGTGCCCATGAGCAAGCACAGGAGAAAACAAAATTGTTGTAGAGGAAGAAAGCCCTGAGCTGGGTTTCCTCCTCTCCTACCTGGCCCCTCTGCTCTACAGTGAGTCACTGAGATCTCACATCTGCTTACTGCTAAGCTGCCAAAGCTTATCCCTAGGCCTGAGACCAGCCTGGAAAGGCTGCCACGGCGTTCCAGAGGGCACAGCTCCCTGTGCAGGGTCTCTGTGCAGATGGACATGGTCTCCAGCAGGACACACCACTGCCGAGGGGAAATGGTGAAGCAGCAGAGAGTCTGTAGAAAAGGCATGAGCAGAATCCAGATCTCCATGCTCTGCTCCAGTTCACATGAGACCCGTGGCAGCATTTAGAAGAAAATGAGGGAATTAAATGGTTTTCTGACCAAAGACACATTTTCAGGGTTTTTCACCTCCTGGCTTTGCCATTAGCTTTCTAAAGAGGAGCTTCTATGATGAAAAATGCAACCTAGGCCACTGGTTCTCCAGAAAGAGGTAAGGCTGAAGTCACCAAGGGTGAAATCATGTTTGCCTCACTTGTGGGCCTTAAACACACAACAGGCTGTAAATACTGCTCAGAGAAGGTTTACAAGGTGGAAATCCTTTGGAGAGCTTTTACTGCAGGGGAAGGAAGGTAAATATGCCAATGATATGAACAAATTCTAAATATTTGGTTGTTTAAATAAATAAAGCTTTTACAGATTTTTGGGATCTATTATTCATGGTGTGCTGGGGGTTGTCTAGACTGTGCACCAAGGCATGAAACCATTTTAAGAGGGTAGAAAATGACATTTAGGCTCAGAAAGGTGAATCAGTTTGTGTACTGAGTACTGGTCCAGGCCAGTGTATAACTAGACAGATGAACTCAAATTACCTCAGTACAAAATGTGCCACAATTCGCTGGGCATCACAGCAAAATGACAAGTAACAAGACCAGAATGCGATTATTTTTTTCCCCAACACATTGAACAAGAAGGGGATCTCTTTCAGCAGTAACATTGCAAGATGTACATGTCCCCAGGAAGGGGCTCAGCAAAAGGTGGAAATAAGCAGCTGTGCTAATTCATTCACTGCATGTGAAATCGGTCTAGAAACGACCTGATTTTCAGCTTTATAAAACACTGAACATTTGAAGTCCTTTGGAGAAAGTGATTGTTTGAAGCAGTCAGAGGACTAGAAAAAAGGCCATTGTAATCCTTTTGGGATGCAGCTTTCCAGTTAGCAGTATGCCAGCTCAGTGTCACCATCAGAGCTTCAATACAGGCTTCCTGACTTGATAAAAACACCACCCTGTTTCTCTAAGACTTAAAATGCCATTCAGAATCCAGTGTTTTCCCTGTGCCTGTGTCTGTAATCATACTGCATTATCTCAGAGAAAACACAGCTAACCAAAGACGGGTTGCTCTGACCTGAGCAACTGCCTCCGTGCATTTGTGCTTTTGCCTTGGCATTTTCAGCAGGGTACAATTAATTAAAATTCCTGATTAATTAAAATGTTTTGCAACAACAGCAGCAAAAATTGCTTGGAGAAAAGCCTGTGCAAAGTGAAACTGGAGCCTGGTTGCTATGAATATGCATACTGCCCAAAGTACACTGTACTGGCATGTGCAGCCTGTCCCCAAAGTAAATGACATAGTGAAGGAGGAGGAAAGTAGAGGCTTGATGGATGATGACAGAGGGTTGTAAAAATTTGCATTACCCCCTGTATTTTCCCTACTGCCTGTATCTCACAGTGCAAGTGCATGGAAATACAGTGGCTTTCAGTACAGCTGGATGAATGCATGGCTCTGCCAAGGAATTAGGAGTTGGCTAGTGCTCCTGCTCCTTGTTCTGACCATCGCTGCCTGAAAAAACTTGTACAAGTTGCTTCCCCCTTCTGGGCCTCAGTTTCCCCTCTGTAAAATGCAAACAACACCACTTCTCTCTAAATGTGTGAAGTGCTATGAGGAAAGAGAAAGAAATACAATACAGAAAGAGAAATACGTGTTAGCAAGTGACTCTCTTTCCTTTTGTCTTTGTCAAATCCGTACTATAACAGGAGCCAGCTCCGGTCGCTCGGAGCTGTGAGGAAATCTTTGTTGTGCTCTGAAAGCCCTGCAGCAGACTGTCATTGTCAAAGCACTGATGAATGGTTCCACTGGGGATCCCGAGCCTGCTCCAGCAGGAAAGCAGCAAGCCTCAATAAACAGCTCCTGCCTTTGCCCAATCCGGATAATTAACACTTCTGCAGTTTTACAGGGAAAATGGCACGTTGTTGCAAAGAGCGCAGGGGGCCGCTGGCCCCGTTCTGTCAGTGGAAGCGGCCCCGGCCCCGGCTCTGCCTCTCAGAGGGAATGCCCTCTGTGAAATGCCAGCAAAGGGGATGAAGTTTGTCCCCTTCCCCTCCTTTCATTTTTAAAACAGGGTTTCCTTAAGGTTCGCACTTTCGCAATTTAATGGCTACCTGGAAGAAGTCATACCCTGAAAGAGCAATTTCAGAAAACATCTGCCTGCAAATGGCGCGTGTTCATGCAGCAGCTCTGTTCCTGGAGGGGGTGCAGACTCTGGGCTGCTCATTTTAGGGTCAAAAATTAAATTTTGCAACTTCCACACCAAGAGGGCAAAGAGTCAGAAAGAGAGATCTCTTGCCTTGAGCAGGATTACCAGAGCCCTTCTCCCCAGGACGTGTGCCAGTGTAAGGCAAAATACTGTCAGGGCAGGATGACACATAACAACCACGCTGCCATGGTCACTGACTATGGAATGTATACAAGTCAGAAAAAAATCTTGATTATGAGATGTTTTGCAGATTTTCAGGTGTTTAAAGAGATGACTCATATGAAATTGCTGCTCTAAAGCATAAAAGAATTGCATTTCTCATATCTCTTCTATTATGATGACCACACATAATTCTTTCTAGTTACCTTTGGATTTTTCAGGTTTTTGGGACCACTGTCAACTTCAATGCTGCTATGGAGGATGAGATTTTTTTTAAAACCCAAGCCCTAGAATTGAGGTTTCTCAAATCCATGTGCTTCCACGGGCTTTTAAGGAAAATTCAGGAGGTATCATAACGCTTGCAAGAAGAACAGGAGTGGGAACCCTGCAGAGACTTTAGAGCAGAGTCAACACTGGAAGTATGAGAGTAGAGCCACAGAAGTTTAATGTTAGCTTTTATTTTTTTAAAGAAACAAATCACCAAGTTCAAATTGATTATTATCCACAATCATTTATTGCACTAGAAGTCCAATTATGTTCACTGACTGCTCCAAATTTTTGGCTGTCAAACTGAAGTGAATAAAACTTACATGTTTTAAAGTAGGGTAACCCCAATTCTTCTTCATTTCAAATAATATTTACTTTGATTATGCTTGAAAGAGGAACTGATATTTTTTTGTTACTCAAAATCCAGCAGGTAGCCAGGTAGGAGGCTCTCAGGCCAGCACAGTGTCACAGCACTGTGCAGTATGGAAGCTGCGTGAATCAGATTTATTTGCACCAAGATTCAAAGGTAGTAAAGAATATTTCCTGGGGACATAAGTGCCCATGACAAACAGTCCTTCCAACTCAACTTCGTTCTTCCAAATGCTACTGGGATCACTGGCTTTTTACTGCTTCTTTGTTTAAAAGAGAGTGGTGTGACAGGCATCCTACTCCCTCCTCCACAGGCTCAGCTTTGCAACCAGCTCTGCTTTTCTGTGGGGCAGAAGGGCCACTTGTGGAGAATTAAAAAACCCCTTGCCCAGAGAGGCACTGAGTAGGAAGACATGAGCATGTACCTTGAGCTTGTTGAAAGGTGACATGTTTTGGAGCAGTGATTAGGATGTGGAGGAAGGAGGGGACAGGAGACCCTCTGGGTTAGACCTCTGGCTTGGCCAACATGCTGCCAGATGTACAAGCCTCTCCCCTCAACCTCTTCCCACCCCAGTTTCTTCACCTGGAAAATGGAGCAATAATACTGGTCTCACCTGTGAAGTACTTTGAGATTCACTAAGGAAAATGCTCTGGATGGGTGTTATTCTCATTTATCCATCTAGTATTGCCAGTCCTGTTGGCTTAAATGAGCTCATATATGTGAGTAAAAAGTATGCATAGGCAAAATGCTTCACATATTATATTTCTATAATAATAAGCATAAAATATTAAATATTAATTTCTATAATATTTATATAACATTAGGCCATATTTAGGGCTAACAGCTGGTCGCAGAACAGAAAAACTGATTAGCAAAAGCAAATATTAATTAAAATTACAGTCTGTATTCACACACAGGTTTTCTTTCCCATTCTGTTCCTCTGCTTTTTGATTAGAAAATAATCATCACATTACACAGTATTTTCCTCATTAAACTACAAAGATCCCTTGCTTCTTGGGCCAATTAGTGCCCGTGTACAATCATCAGGAATACAAATCAAAGCATGTTCCGGCTCTGACCTAATAAGCCATCTACGCAAAATCTAAGCCCCGCATTTTTCTGTCACTACAGCAATTCTTTTTTCTTTCCCCCAAGGCAATGAGCACTGAACAGAACCCTTCCTTTCTCAGGAACCTACGAACCGAAATTGCCTGGGCTGGGGGCTGCCAGTCACCTCCAGCGTTGCTGGTGGCTTTGTTTTAATCAACAGACCCTAAGAATCCTTCTGCACTCCGCCTGGGTGTGTGGCTGGCAGGGTGGTGCCTCCCAGGACACAGGGAGAAAGAGGAGGCTCTGCGACACTGGAAAAATCTGCATTTTCCTCAGGGCACATCCTGCAAACAGAGCCCTTTGTTCCTGGCGGCTGGTACCCATTTCTCACCACAAACAGATCCCTTCCTGGCCTCTCCTTTTTAGCTCCTCTCAGAAAAAGGCCATTTTCAGAGTTTGTGCTTCTACATCCACCCCCGCCCCAAATCTGTGTAAGTTATTCTCACTTAAATCAATTTTGCTTTCCCACTGAGTACCGAAGTGTTGTGAGTTACACTGTGCCGTGCTACTCACGCCCACCCAACAGCCATTTTCTGACCAATTTCCTTCTGACATGCATCTTAACCATCTTCAGCTTCACTTCTGAATTTGGCCTAAACTGGAAAATAATATACTAAAACTCTGCTAAAAGCAGTACTTAATTGATCCCAGCCAGAAGGGGTACATGAGCTTTTCTGTTGTTTTTCAGGGAGATGGAGGGAGAGGCGCTAAGAAGGGGGCTGTGTGCCTGGAGATTCAGCTCCTGTTTTCTGCTTCCCCAGCTATCTTACAGAAGGCAATTAGCAGTGTCTGTTCATCAGTGTGATTCTATTTATTGAAACTTGTTAATAAGCCCAGAATTAATTTTCCTTGTAAAAAAAAAAATGCTTCAGTGAAGAATGATTTCAGAGTGGCTTTAATATGTCTACTTGCCTGGGAATAATTAGGTTTGGTATTTGTCCTGTGGTTTAGGAAACCTGGGTGATAGGTCTCCCAAAGTGCTTCTCAGTCTGCTCTTTCTCCATGAATCACCTGCTGCATGGCCACCCGTGTACTCCTGCATGATCCTCCTGCTCCTCTTTCAGTAATGTTTCAGTTTCTTGGCCAATTTTAGCAAATCTGGTGGAGATCTCAAAGGAACTGAGCTCCTAAATGAATTTTACAAGGTGTGGTGGAGGAGAAAAAGCCCTCCCTGTTCCATCTCTTGGGGACAGGCATCACTGAGGAACCAAACTGGTGCTGACTTTTGAGACAGAACTCACTGAAGTTGGAACTCACCATTTCCAATGCTCAAAGCATGATCTGTTAGAATGAGAGGTTTAAAATGAGCAGGGAGAATCAGTGAGAGCACATCTCTCTGCAGCAGGCACCATCTCTCTGTGCTGGATGTAGAGTTCCTAGTGTGATGGGATCTTGCTCAGGTTACAGCTTGCTTGTGCTCTGTCAAATCACCGTAACAGAGCTCTCCTGATCCCTTACTAACTTCCACTGGGTGGTTTTCCATGGAGGAGAGCCTTCCTCCGTCACTGTGAACTTCCCTAATCTAATTACTCTAATCAGAAGTGTGAAGAAAAGCATTTTCTTTGGGTCTCAGGTGCACAGCAGGCAGGGCAGCCCAATTTTGGAGTATGGAAATCTGTTTGTTTAAGTGGGCAGGGAAAGCAATGCACACTGCAAATCCTGCAGCATGTCAAAGCAGCTGGAAGCCCCATGAAATGTTGGAACTGGGTCTGGAAGCTGTGCAATCCCTTTGAATTTTCTAGAAAAGGCTAGGGGAAATTTTGTGATGGCAAAGAGGTAGCATTGGCTGGTTTCTGCTGTAATTCACCTCACTGTAGAATGTGTGGCACCTGCAGCTACAGACTGACCCAATATGCTTATTTACTGAAACCATCAAACCATCCTTTGCCATGTGCTCTGATCTTCCAGCCCAAATTAGCGGTGTCTCCACTGCTCCAAGTGGAACAAATGTCAGTGTCGTGTTTCACGTGGTCTCCTGCTGCTGCTTTATTTTATTTTGGGTCCTGCTGCCTGTCAGGGAAGAAGCACAATCCCGATTTTGTGAGGTACAAGTGAGCAAATTCACTTTGAAGCTGAACAGGCCATTGCCAAAGGGTTAATGACCATTTTTATCAGTATCCTGGAAAATTGAATCTTTCTCCCAATGACAGATCCTAAGGGCTTTTTCTGGCCAGCGTAAGCCAGCACGTATCAATTGCTGCCCTTCAGTTGGCTTGGCACTGTGAGCACTGAGGGTGTGATGTCCCCTGTGTGACCAGTGCTGGCACACCACAGCACCCTCTGAGCAAATCCACCATTCCCAGGCGCTGCAAAGGCAGATCATTCCACTGCTAGAAACCTTGGCCTCTAAAAAGCAAAAAAGCATGTAGTGCTTGCTTTACATTAATGGGAAGCATTCCAGGCATATTTGCTCTGCTGATCAATGCTTTAAAAATACATCTTTGGCTAGGTGTGCAGAAACACATCATCAGCGAAACAAGGGTGCAACAGAACAAGTCTGTCTGATGCAGAGGAAATTTTGTCAGCCCAACACAATCTCAGAATAGTTAAACAGGGCAAAACAACTTGTATTTGTGCTAAAATCCTGATGATGTTTATTTACTAGGACAAATATAGCTGAGGGTAGCAACTTATCAACGCTTGCTTTATTTCAAGAGCAAATTGCTACCATGGAACCAGACACTTGATGTTTCCCTGCTATCGCCCAACAAAGAAAGCTCGCTTTACTGACTCGGCTAATGACCAGCAAAGTCGCCTCACATGGATTATAAAAGTAAAAAGGACAAAAGCTTCAGGATGAAAAATAACAATTTCCCTTGCTTGCTTTTGTGGTCAAACAGTAGGGAATTCGCAGCAGAAAACTCTGCTTTGAAATAGAAAAATAATAGTAACAGTGAAAATAAATGACAAGGTCTTGGTTCTATTGAGCTTTAGTGAGCCTGAAAACCCACAAGTTTTGCTGCTGGAGAGTGTATGAGGATGCATTCAAAAGTCAATAATCAGCAGAAAGGGATTAGTGCCTTCCAATAACTGTTCTAACTACAAAGACCGTAAAAGGCTCAAGCAACATGCATTATCTTATCCCTTTTATTGTGGCTCATGGCCCTGAGCCTCACATGTACCATATTTACTATCATGGCAACAAAGCAAATTTGATCAGAACAAGATCAACAAATAATCAAACAGCACCACTGCATAAAATCTGCCTCAGTACTTCATGAATTTGCTGAGCTGCTGCACCCCAACCTGGCTTACTTGAACTGTGGAATATATTCTTGCACAGCCTATTGGCATCTGCAGGTGTGCAGCAGACTCCTGCATGCAGCAGTGCACATCTACCCTTTGGGACAGAGTTCTGTTCCTGTTCCTGGACTGACCAAAGTCCAGAATCCCCACACCTCAGTTAGGTGGGAGCAGACCAGGACACTATCAGTTTGTTCTGTGCAGGCATTGAAAAACCAGGTGTGATAAGAGCTGTTTTCCCATGTTTTGCAGCACCCACAAACAGATTTACTTAAAAGATTCATAATGTAAGAAATCAACCGGAAATGGAAAGTTCAATATCAGATGAAATCAGTTTGGCTATCTCTGACACAAAATATTTATCTACAAGGTTCTCAGAGACATCAAGCTCTGAATCAGTTATCTTAGCACAAATCTATACTTGCAAGTTCTCTCATTTTGGGTTTGAAGTCAGACTTCCATCTTGGGCAGCAAATGGCATTTTACTGCTATGGCTACTGCCCCTTCAGCTTTACTGTCGACACTTTTCTAGGATAAGAAAGATAATTAGAAGTGATCTGCATGCTTATGCATTCTTCTTTTAATGCTAAAATTTATTCCTAGCTGAAGACCTCAGAACACTTGGTAAACTGGTTGGTGGCACATGGCCCTCTGAATCTACCTTAGCAGCCACCCCAACAAGACAGCAACTTGAATGTAGTCTTGAGCATAACCATGGCACATGCCAGACCCTATGCTGAAGTGCGGTGCAGGCTTGCAGGGCACATTTGGTCCTGAGGGCTGATCTGCAGACTGGCTGCACCGGGAGCCCTGCAGCAAGGATATGAGGCAGCATGGGGAAGGGCAGGTGGTTGCATGTAGCGGGTCACTGGATGGCTCTTGGAACCAGATGTCTCTTTATCTGGCAGAAAGAAAGTTGTTCTTCCCTTATTGGCTTGTGTCTTGGAGGAACTGCCCTACAAGCCACTGGTCCAGAGCAGAGTCTGAGACTTAGAGCTCTTTATTCACTTCTTGGTTTGTATTTCCAAGACTTTTCTGGGAAGATCAAGGCCCTGAAGAACACGCCCCATGAGCCAGGTTGGGATGATTGCATGATGAATGTGTTGCACAAAGCTAGGTCAATGCTTCTGTGACACTTCTGAGAAAAACTCCTCCTGGTTTCCACACATACACTGCTGCTGGTTCAGTGTTTAATGCCAACACTGAATGCCTGCTTTTCTTGACTTTTAAGTGAATTCAGTGTAGACTGGTCACTGCTCCAAAGGGTTCTAGTATATTCTTTATTCATATGGCATCTCTCAGAGGGGTGAACACACCATATGTGTGCAGTGTCTAGGCTCTAGAAGACATGAGGATACTACACCATCTGGCTTCCACTTGAATGCAAACACGTCACAGGGGTTGTTACAAGGACTTGTGTGATGCAGAGGTCAAACTGCTTTGGTGTCAACCAGCAAGCAGCAGCCCTTTTTGTAAGGGTGTTGTGCAGTCTTGAAAACCAGCAAGCAGTGCCTATCAATGCAGGAGGGTCATTCATGGTATGCAAACAGACTGGAGGAACCTCTTGAACTAAGGCAACCTACAGCAGGACAAGTGGTATCTCTAGATAAGAAGTTATGGATCTCAGGGTAGGGGCCTTCTGGAGAGCTGTAAGCTTGAAAAATTTGAGCCCCTCTGTCCCTATCCCTGTGTTCTTGTGTTAGAAAAGGCAGAGGGGTTGGGAAAGACAGGGAGAGTCCAGACCCACCTTAAACACCACCAGAGAGACACAGACTTAAAGAAAAGATAAGCACAACAAAGACGCTTGCTGAAAAACCAACTATATCAACAAACGCCAGCTCCTGCAGCTTGGTGACTATGCTGCCCACTGACTCCTGTTCATAAAGGGCTGATTCTCCTCCCTTTCAGAAAACAATGTGTTCCACACACTGAAATAAATAACAGCCCCTCACCAAGGCCCCGGCAGTGTCAGGGAGTGTCAGGCTCTGCTCAGCAGATAACAAAGGCGTCAGCATGGAGCCAATCTCCTCCTGCCATCTCAGGCTGCCCTCGCTGCACTGAGTGAAATTTTTCTCCTAATGGAAATGAAGAAAATGTCCAGTGCAGATAACCCTCTGTTATAATGGCCATACATTTGGGAGAGGGGCCAAACAGTGTAAAGAACAAGCCAAATCTCTTTTACTTAAAGCCTGGCCTGAATGTGATAATGTAATGACTTTGATTGGGATGTTTCAAATGCCATTCATTGAGATTGACTTAGCACAAAGATGATATCAGCCAAAATAATTAAGAACGAGGAACTGAACAGATAGGATCAGCTGATTCCTTCCCAACAATGCTGGTATCTTTTTGCAAGTAGTGGAGAGGACTACTTGGTTTAAACACTGCTTAGTCCAACCCAGCCAGCACCCTTTCCCTTCCATTGCCCTTCGCTTTCTGCAGAAGGATCAGTAATTTTCACCTTAAACACAGGCTGAAGTTCCGGGAACCCTCTTTACAAAGGCACAGCTCCTGGTTATTTTGTGCCTAACCTCCATCTGGCCACTGCTGATCACACTTTGCACTCAGAACTTGATCACAATGCCACTGAAGTCCTTGGGAAGACTTCATTTCACTGGATTCTGGATCCATGAGTTTCTTTTAGCTATGTAGGTTTCCAAAAGCGTGGTAGCCTTGGCTGCTGTTTAGCTTCCTAGTATCTGTCATAGCTAACTATTATTTCTGTTTTACAGAAATAAAACACAGCTCAAACTCTGATACTACATGCAAACTTAAAATGGTTTTCAATTACTATTAGCAGGCTTTTAAATGGGATTGTGGTGACAACCCGAAAGAAGCAAAATACTTAGGGGAGAAATTAAGCTATTGGAATGACTGGTTATATTGAACATGCTCCTCACACAGCTGGCAAAGAGCAAAATAAAGCCGAAATAAATTGATGACGACCACATTCTGGAGGAATGACAGTTTATCTTAGAAGAGAAAAGAACATTCAGCTTCTTTGCTAAAACAGCTTATGACACCGAGCATTTTGATACCTCTCCCACAAACCAGGAAATCGGTAGCAACCAGAACAACACAATAGATCACTTTCTGTACCTCACACCAGCATAACTGAGGGCAGAAGGTAAAATGAGTGCAAAATGCCACCGTTCTGAATGTAATATGTCAAATTAGCACCATTCTGATAGGTACAAAGGATGGAAAGCAACAGGGGATTACATTCATCATCCATTTCAAGTCTTCCAGTTGGCAAATAAACTGAGACCTTAAAAAAAAAAAATCTAAAAAACCCCAAAACCCAAGCCAAACAAACAAACAGAAACAAACAAAAAATCTCATATATTAGACAAGCTTCGGAATGGTTACAAGGCCAAGATCTATTGTTCTGGTTGAATTTGTTACAAACCCTGGGCATATCATAGAGGAATATCTGTATTTGAATGTTTTCATCTTCAATGGTCATCTAATTCAGCTCCTTCCAGGGAGGTAATTTATTTTCTTTACTGTCACCTTCATTCACTAGGTTTAGAGATGAAATCAAGATGCATCAGCAGCCTTGAGCAGGGTGTCAATGCTACATTGAATTTTCCTTCTTTTCTGTTTAATTGAATTTTCATTTGTATCTCCACAGTTATTTCCCCTCCAAGGCCTTTCCCCCCCTCTCCCCCCTTTTCTCCACTCATCCATATAGATCATACAAGCATTTCTGGCAAGCACCAGCTGCAGATATGAGTTCTTGGGCATCTTCTACTTTTAGAAAAGCACCAAGAGCCCAAATAACACCCGTGCTTGTTCTGTAATGCTTGAAGTCTGCTTTTCAGAAAGACCAGCCTCTTTGCTAACTCCACTGCCCTCTCGAAGACACATGTGAGGGCTGCAGAGCTATGCAGTTGTCACTGCAGCAGACAAAACGCCGTGTCTGGGTTTACAGTCTCTATTTTGCTGGGTCAGCATAGCCAAACAGGGCTTTGCAGTAGCATTAAAAAGAGTTATTTTGAGATTTCTCCTCCATATTCCCCCAAAATTGCCCTGAGCTCCTGGCAGGCCAGCACTCCAAACACAGCCTAGCCACAACCTCTCCGCTTCGGATTTGTTTGCCACCAGCATGATCTTTCTTTCAGCTTTGAGCCTGCTTTATTAGATACAAATTCACTAAGAGGGATCTGAGATGTAACCTGTGAAACCTCCCACCTTGAACTTGTATCGCTTCCTCCAACCACTTCCCTTCATTGTGGGGACTGAACAATTCCTGTCTGTGGTTGAGGATGGTCTCTTGCACTGGAAATCTTCAGTACAGGAAAACACAGCAACTCCTCCATCCAAATTTTGGTACAAAGGCTAGAAAAGACACAGTTCCTCACAGAGATTCACCAGTCATACTTACTACTCCAGCTGAAAGTGATAAATGCTCTTCTGTGGGCAGAAGTGATTAAGAGAAGCAAGGAAAATTTCAGACAAAATTATCAGGCCATGGGAGAAAGTGCTTTAATGCAAAAACTACCTGCAGGTGAGCGATATACAATTCATATAGCAATTTAAATACTCAAGTCTTTAAGTCATTTACAAGCAAACCATGAAGAACACTGAGGAATATGTAATCTAATAGAATTCTGCATTAGGACAGAGATGGACAAAATGAACTTTCCGTGATCTACTCCATCACTCACTTGTATAATTTCTGCTTGTAATTCATTATTCTGAAGCTGTTTACCATTTTGTCTATGACAAGGGCAACTTCCATCAATGAGTTGAATTGGAATGTGGAATTTCTGGCTCATTATCAGAGGAAACGGAGACTCTCATTTGAATATTCACCTTTCTTGCTCTTGTACACAGTACTTGATCCATCACTGAAAAGCTGACGTTGTCTTTGGCACTGATGCTCTGTCAATCTGACATAACCTGAGAGATATTCAGGGTATGTTTTGCTACTCAGTGAAAAACTACAGCACTTCAGTCATTAATAATTAAGTGTGAGTTTGCAATTGGATATAAGATCTGCTTCTGTACCTATGTAGGTTTGCATTTATTTTTACACTCATCACGCTGCTGTTGGATATATACTGCAGGAACTTTGATAAATGGTTAAATGTCTTTCCACTTATGGTAAGGACCACTACTTGCAGGAATATGTATTAAGGAGGTGTTCTAGGAGATAACAAATCAGAGATTAAAGAAAGCTTGCTTGTAACTAAAGTTGAATTAAATCAGTTTCTTTCCTTTCCCCCCGTTTTTTGATGTTGGTTATGGAAGGATGTCTTTTAAAAACCAAAAGCACATTGTATCATTATGTCTTTTAGCTTGTACAGTTTTGAGTCCTGCTTCTACAGCCTTATTTATGAAGCTAGTCTTTGAGTCTTACCATGAAAAGAGAGCTTGCTAGGATCTCTCTTGTTGGCTTATGGTAACATCCTACAGTGCAAATGGGGAGTTGCCATTTCTGCTGCCAGCTTTTGCCCTTCTTAACAGCTCTGACAAGTCTGATCCTCTTACTCTTGGCACTTGCTTTGAGCAAGGTTCACATAAAGATGTCAGTATCCAGTCCATGTATTGCTGTATCAAGCTGCTGTCAGTCTTCTGGATGATTGCTTAGCAAACAACCTCATTTTGTTATCCAAAGCCTGAACTTGATCATGATTCCTTGTTTGACTCCTGCTTCAGAAGATCAACCTCTGCCCTTTTCTGCCTCTTTTTCACTATCTACACTAAGTTCTTGTCTTGCCTGGTGGTGTCAAACCTCTGCCAGCCTGGCTATTTCTCTCCTGCATGTTTGTAAGTGATGTTACAAGTAAACAAAACAAGTATTTAGGGCCTTATTTTCTATTTCCTTGGGGGATAATGCAGGAACATAGTCGAAGCCAGTAGGTTACTACTGCAAAAGGCAACGGGAATGGTGAATTGTTCAGATTCAGAAGCAAGTAGAGCTTCAAAGAACACTTAACAGCCTGGTATGCTTTCTTGGATTTTCCTAAGTTCCTTAACATATAGCATCCTCCTTTAGGGAAAAAGGTGTTTAAGTGGGAAGCCTTCTTTTAAGGAAAAGAGGAAACACAAATCTTACAGAGGAAGAGGTTAGGGCAGGCTCCTTCTGAAGCTTTTGAGAAACTATGAATGTGACAAATATCTTGCACAAGACAGACTTTCTAGCCTGGTTTATTTACAGTAAGAGTGCAAAAGGTGTCCTAATGAAGCTGTGAACTGGTGAGCCCTTGTGAGGCCAGGGGAGCACTGGGATAGCTCACTGTCTGAATGGGAGATGGGTGAAGATGCAATTCTGTATCTCCCTTTAAAAGCCAGCAGTGACCTATGCAAACCACCTTGAGCACCAACGTTAGGGTAACCACATCAATGACAGGCTTTTAATGCAAGCTTCAAAATTTGCTCCTAGTAACATGGAATTTGCAAATGTTGTTCAGCACTCCTGTAATCAGGATTCTGTAGCATTTGGGCACCTCAAGAGGGAAAGTTACCTTATAAATGACAAAGACTGTGTCTAAGGCTGAGAGAAAACAGAAGAGAGAAGTCTCCAAAGCCCAGGACGGCTAAAGCTTGTTACAAAACCAGAGTGATCATTCTAGTGTGAAGCAAACCTGAGCTTTGCATTAAAAATGTAAATGTGATTGAAATAGCATAACCAGATTAAATGGATTTGACCTCTAGAAGCATGAAAGATGGTCTAAATACAGTGATACAGCAACAAATGGCTGCACTTTCCTTTGCGTTATGCATCACAGGAAATTTATTTAAAACAACACAGAAATTTCAAGCCAGCGAGAGATTTGCACTTCTTTTACAAGAATTCACAGAGAAAATAAGGCTGGGTTGGGGAAAAACACCCATCATTTAAATGCCAAATGGTACAGAAAAACTTAGAAACTACTTTTCAATCTTGAATGTGACTGATTTGCCATCAAAAATTAAGCCCTAGCACACAGAACTAGCCAGAAGTGACTGAATCCTTCAATACAAGACCACACCTCAATCTTCAGTACATTGCTGCCTTAAGGGAGCATTTGACAGACATTTCTTTCAGGTTTTTTTGGGTGTTTTTTTTTTTTTTGTTAACTCATATTGGTGCCACAGTCTGGTTCATCGCACTGCCACACATCACCATACAATGCCACCATCCCACCATAGCTGGTAGGGACAGACACCACCAACAAAATGAGATGTTGGTCAAACCTCACTTACGATTTCAGAAGGCTGCCAGTAAAATGCTGTAAGGAATAAATCCAAGACAACACTCAGGAGCAAAGAAACAAACCAAAGTGGTGTGAAGGGGAATTAGGAATGATAACCAAACAGTCCCAGCTAAGCCTGGCTTTTTATGCACTCGCAGGGAAAATTCTGCTAGTGCTGTACAACACTGTCCCTCTGGTGTTCAGAGATGTAGATCTTCAGTCAACGTTGACATTAGGGACATTGAATAAGGAGTCTAATTTGGATTTTCTTATCGTTGAATAACTTGGGGTAGAGGTCCCTGTCCAGAGCAGAGCTACCATCTCATGTCGGCCAGGTTGCACAGGTCCTTGTCCTGTTGAGTTTTGAAAATCTTCAGGGGTGATGACTCTCCCCTTTCCTGGGTCCAGCTGCACTTTTGCATCAACCTCCCCATGAAACATTTTTTCCTTATGTATATTCCATCTTAATTTCCATGGAATGCTTCTATGTTGCCTCTCATCCTTTCACAGTGTATCTCTAAGAAGAGTCTGGCTTCCCCTTATCTCTGGCCCTCTTTGGGTGGTGGAAAGGAGCAGAAAAGTTTTCCTCAGCTTTCTCTTCTTCAGCTCCCTCAGCCCCCCTTTACTTGACCTGTGCTCTAGCCCCCAATACCTTGGAGGGCCCAGTTTATCAGTGATTCACCCCTTGATTTAGGAGATCCAAAACTAAACATGACATTTCAGATTCTGCTTTGTGAGCACCAAGTGAGGGGGGAATAGGAAGATTTAGTTCCAGATGATTTCACAAAACCTCAATTCTTGAAGTTATTAAATACATACAAAATGCTACAATTAAACCTGCTCTTCCTAAAACCAGTGTTTTTTTTTCCTTCTGCTTATACAAGTAACATGGCAAAGAACTGTAACAGAAATAGATTTGAAAGCTGGTACCTGAGAGCTCCTGTGGCAAAAGAGAAATGCATGTGGCATGAAAAAGCCCACAACATAAGAATATTTTTTCCCCTAATCTTTTATTTTCCAAAAAGTGTAAGAAACAGAATAATATTTGGACAATGGTTAGATACACAGAGTGACATTAAAACTGGGGGGCAATCAGCACAAACAGAGATTATGTCTTCAGCAAGGCTCAGGTGTTAACCCAGTTCTGTTCAAGCCCATTGATGCTGATGTGCACAGTATCAGAAAACTCAGTTTTGGGGTTTGGGGTCTGAGCATGAATGAAATGTGAGTTACTGCCTAAATGTAACCACATAGAGATTAGTTGCAGCTCACATTTGGAAGCCCTGTAAGTCGTGTGGCCTTGCAGCAGCAGTGCTGAGCTGTACAGTTGTCACACAGCTGTGGGGCTGCTGAAAACCAACAGCAGAGAGTCAGGCACAGAGTCAGTCCTCAGGAGGATCCAGACAATCATTCTGCTGAATGAGTTGGATTCTCCTGGAGAACAGACTGAGCAGGATGTGCCTGAGAGCTTCACACAGGCTCTGTGCTGCACCAGTGTGTGCCCAAGTTAGTGAGAGAACCACTAAAAATTATCTTGGTTCTTTTAAAAATCTCAGTATATTTGCCCAGTTACTTTAGAATTCAAATACACTTCTCTGGCTGGGTTTGTATCATTGTTCTGGACACTTTGTAAGAATTTTTTCCCAATTTTTTAACTGGAAACTCCAAAAACCTATTTCAAAGACCATGAGGGAGTAGGGAATAAAATCAGAATTTAAATTTAGTCCTGTATACTGTGTATCTGTTTATGCCAGAAGGTCTCACCTATTTGTTTGATCTCAGATGGGGAAATTAGTACTATTTGATCTCACTGATCGGAGCTAAAAGTACAGTGTAATATAATTCAGTGTAAAATAATTCAATTTTCATGCTCTGTCATGTAGGAAAAACTTCATAATTTGTTCAGCTAAATATAAATTTAAAATAAAAGATTTCTTGAAAGTATCAAGAAACAGTAGTAGATAAATAAAAACTCAGAAAAATAAAGGCTAGATTCTGAATTATTTACTGAACCCCATTAAAATTACTAATCACTAATTTTTTACCATTTATGGGCTCTCTTAGTGTTTCTTTCCTCTTCACATGTTTGTTGTTGTTGAATGCTTTTAATAATTAGCTATGTTCAAAGACACTGAACAGACATCAATGTGACCACAGAAGATACCAAGATTTTGATTTGCTCTCAGTACCTGTGTTCCCCAGTGCCAACACTGGCTTTTTCCTCTTTCCTGCACATCCCACCTCACTGCAGAGGTAAGATCTGGCTGGTCCCAGCAACATGCTTCAGGGGAATTCTTGTTACGCACAAGGCTGTTGCCAGGATGAAGGTACTGGGGGGCCTTCCTCTTTTCTAATGTGACCCTGATGCCATCAGGCAGTGCTGGAAAAATGCCAACCATGGAGCTGGGATTTGGCACTGCACTCTCCTTTCCTCCTTACCAGTGTTTCACAAGGGCTCAGGGCACGCAGAGAGATGCAGATAACAAACCATGACCATCAGCTCATGTATCTACCATTTAAACATCTTAAATGCACACACTGAGCAGCCTCAGGTTTCCTGCTGAAGAACAGGCTGGACAGAAACCAACAGCAACAAGTTGATACAGCACCGTGTCTTTTTTCCTGAGCTGTAAAAGCAGGAGGATATAAATTTACCGTACTGCTAAATTGAGGAAAACAAGGGCATGCTTCTAGGAGCTTTCTGCTTTATTAAGTAAACATCTTCTCATTCATGTGGAAATTTTTTTCTATTTGGCTAAATAATTAATCACCAAAGAGTGACTGGTGATTAATGAACATTGTGATGACTTTCTGAGGTGTATGTTCATCACAACAATTTTCTTTCATCCCAGTGATTTGTGCTGGTGTTACTGACAAAATGTGATGACAAAGGCTCTGCAGTGTCTGTGGTGGGGGAATAAATATTCCAGGGGTAAAAATCCATTTTAGAACTTACAGTAGGTGAGATGGGGTCCCCACCTAACCTTTGGAAGGAGTATCTATTGCCTGGGCATCGGTGCACCAGCCTGGCAATGAGTAATTAATTCCTTATTCTCAAGGGCCTTGTAGTAAGAGCTCTCTTTGGTCAGAACTGGTTTATTTGCAACAAGCTAAACTGCTCTGTAACCACCCCTGCTGTAACATCCTTTCGCGCTGCTTATAGATGTAAAGAGGCTGTGAGTAAATAAAAACAGATTCCCAAAATATACTGAATCAAACACTCAGTTCTGCACTACTTAGGAAGCCAAGCGGATTGTGTTACATTTAAAACTCATTATGAGGATGGTATTTCCCTCCTGTGGATGAAGCTGAGCAGAAACCTTCATGCTGTGGAGGAGCACGTGCCCTGCCATGTCAACCATTTAGAAGCACAGGAGACATGAAAATTTCACATAGTCTTATCTATTGCAATCTGAATTTAGGGCATGCAGATCCACATTGTGGTGCCATGGAAGTAATTTAAGATCTCACCATGAGTTTTGGAGAGACCCAGAGGTGGTATGCACCAGTTCCACACAAAATTCCTCCAGAAATATATACATGGGACTATTTCATTGAGAGACATCAAAATGAGATATTCTCTCTCCTTTGCTGTAAAGGAAGGAGCTGGATTATAGCAAGGTCCAGCTGTAATAAATAAGGAGCACTGTACTGGCAGAGAGGAGACATCTCTGTTTCACAGTGAGATAGCACACATCACAGCTCTAGAAATCCACCTATAAAACCTCTCATTTGCTACCTTGATAATTCTGCTTAACATCCATTTTGTGCACTCAGCCTTTCTTATACACTTTCATTTAATGCTTTAAAACTGGAGCTACTAGCTCAAATCAGCTCAAAGAGGGTGAGGATAAACGAGCAAATTCTGCTAGGAGGTAGTATACATTTCTATCATTTAAGTGCTATTTTCCTCAATAGAGGCCCATTCTGATCTCATTCCCTTCTGTAATGATTTCCAGCTGATGCAGAAATACTCTAAGTCTTGTACCAGACTGTGATGATGTGTACAAGTTGGTGTTGATTATGCTCTTGTAGACGAGAGCATTTAATACAAGTCTGAAGTTGCTAGAATCTCAATGCATGTTGACTCACTGCTCTGCCTTTCAGACTGTTTTAAGCACTTGGGGGCTTGTTTCCGAGGAGGGACATGCACAGAGATGAAACATCCATTTCCAGCCTCCCTGCCAAGGTGTAAGACTGGGGTCATGAATCCTCTAAAGAGGATATTTTCTCTTGGACAAGTGAAAGGCTGCTGAACCATTCAGCTGAAGACATCCCTCATGGTCTCCCAATGGAAACATGGATCTCCCCATTCCTATGCTATAAGTGCACTGACACATGCCTAAGAGAGGAGAATCCCTTTCCTTGTTATCAAACCCTGTATCTCCTACCAGCATTAGATCCTGCTTCTGCTGAAACCTGCTCCAAATTTTCCTGGAACATCTCGATCCTAAACAGTCAGTCAAGAGCTCTGGGTGTTGTCAGAGATCACACCCCAAAGCACTGACTAGGATTGGCAGTTCCCAACCTTTTCCCACATGCAACTCCTGCAACATGAACCAGCAGAATTTCTGCTGAAAGACTGCACAAGTTATTCTGTAACAAACAGAAGAGATGATAAATTGTCTTCGGCTCCTGAGGACACAAGACCTCACAGATGGGCCTGATGGGGAGAGGAGGGTTATTAACAGCCGCGGCCCAAACTCTTTATATTGCAGGAGGATCCTGTGTCACCCATCCCTCTTGTCTCTCAAGCTGGTACATTCCAGCTCCTTTGTTTTAAACTTACAGATTTTATACTCAGATAAAAGGTTTGCTGATGAACTGAAATAATTTTTGGTGACCAAGCAAAGCAGGACATGCCCAAGAATAAGGAAAAACCAAGTAATTTCAGCTCTGCCAGTCCTTCCCTTTCAATGTCAAAAACTATTGATTAGCAACTGGAAAATAGGTGTGATGTCAGAAACTACAGTTTCCTGGGGTCCCTTCTGAGGGCAATCCTCAGTTCTTTCTCAACATGAAAGCTGGGGAGAGTAAGCATTTTTACTGGTGAGTTAAGAAATGCCTTCATCAAGAGTTTTATTCTGATATCACAGTAAGTACACAATGACTGAGTTTTGAATTAAAATACTTTTTTCTCAGCAGTAGAAAACTATCAGTTCCTTTGCTTTGTGTTACTCAGTAACATTTTTCAGCCTTTTGCCTTTTCTGATTTTAGGCAGATTCCTAAGCATGTTATGATCAGGACTGTAATCCTCCAACCTCCCTTAAATCAGTCATTTTCCTGAATAAAATAAAATAAAATAAAATAAAATAAAATAAAATAAAATAATTCAACTAACAGTTCAGGGGGATTAGGCAGAGCATTTCTTCAGCATTAGGAAAAATGTGGCACAAATCATTATTATTTCCCTCTATGAATAAAAGAAAAAACAAACAAAAAACCTGAAAAATAACAACAACAACAAAAACACCCCAACAACCCAATCCCAAAAAATCCTAAGGCAAGAAAATGGCTGTAGATTTAATGTGCCAATACCTTCTAGATCTTTTTGTTTCCCGGTTTTGGCTTTGTGAATGAAACTTAGCAACATCCACCAAGTGTCACACAAACATTTGAAATTCATCACATCTCATAAAACCTACAGCTTGAACAGATAACATCTTCAGTGTAGGAAGAACTTGGCCCGAAGTCCAGTGAGCTCAAAGAGAGGATTTGGGGTCAGTAGCACTCAAATTGATTTGAAATAAGTGAGGTTCTGGTCTCAATATTGTCAATGCTAAAAGGTATCAGGTTTCAAAAGTAACCAAGTGATTGAGATGTATTTGGTTTCCTCACCTCAATTTGGGATTTTTTTTTTCTCCCAATTCTTGAGTCCCCAGGCTAGAATAAGGTAACTTTTTTTATTATTATTATTTTTTAACTTTTCCTTGGAGTGAGGAGAGCTGGAAGTTTTCTTTCAAAAAACAAAATATACATCTAAGCAAAGACCACCTGAAATTAGAGCTGATCCAGTCATCATGTGAGTCCAGGCTCCACAGAAGTAATTTCAAGCTCTACACAAACCCACAAATATCAGGAGATTTGTAATAGCACCAGGAGAAGTGACTAGACTCTTAAACATCCTGGCCGCTTGAATTGAGGTTTTGGCAATTCTCACCTGCTGGAGCTCCTCTTTAAACCAACATAATAAATAAAGGACCAAATCCCATCTTTCACAGTCTGTTGCACTCAGGGTGTAACCACGGACTTCAGATGGTAAAGGATGGGTCTGGCTGTGCACTGTGTATGGCTACTGCCTTGTTGGAAAAGCTTTTTGCCTTCTTCACTACCTGAGCAGGAGTTTGCAAAATTGAGCTCTTGGACCCTGCACATGCATCATGCTTTCTGGCTGCACATCCACCAGCTTTCAACATAGCTGTGATTTTGTATTCTGCAGATCCAGGAGAAACCAAGGCAGCTTGATACTCGCAGAGGCAGGCTGTAACTCTGACAGGGGACTGAAGAAAACTAGGTAATGATGGGTGTGAGAGACATTCCTGACTGCCTGGCTCTCACTCTCCAGCAACTTGCTCCTGCCTTGGCCATCAGTGAAGCACTTCTTCATTTCACTCTTTCTCTTGACCAGATGAAACAGAAGAGCCAAACAGTGCCTCGACCTCCATTATTTGTCTCCTTTTCATTCTTTACCCATTTTGATTATCTTCCCTGTATTTCTCAGGTAAGCACCCTGGAGAACTCACAGCAGGTATGAAGTTTTATGCCAGACAAATGGGAAAGGACAGACTGAAGAGGAAAACCACAACCTTCTTTTATTTGTTATCTAATTCATTTGTCAATCTAATGTCTCTTACAACTTCTGGGTTAGCCAAGCCATAAAACAAAACAGATCCCTGGTTACATTTGTGCAGCAGATTTGTCTCTTTCTTCTGAGCTCATTAAAACAACTGCTTTCATCTCATTAGATTGCTAAAACATTTCCAACAGGACTAGATGTGTCATGTCAGAATATGACAGGCAAATTTCTTTTAAGGCTTTAAAACTGGGTTGGAAGAGGAGAAGCTATACAGTTCACTGTTGTCACTGAAAGATATTTTTACTTTTTTGAGTCCCTAAAACAAGAAACAAATTAAGAACTGTCAAGGAAAGAGAAAAAACACAAACCCAAAATGTATTCCATCTTGCCTCATGATATTGTTACTGCTTTTCTCTGAAATCTCTCACAGTCTAATAACAAGAGCCTTAAATATAAAAGAAGGAACTATGGTTGTTAATGTTTTGGCACAATTCAAAATCCAAGAGGAAGGAAATAAATGCTGGAAACATTATTACTCTTTGCAACTACAAGCCAAAATGAACAGCCTTACTTTTCTCTGTTCCCAGCTCTTATCCTGCTTGGCTGGTTCAGGGGCAATCTCCCTGTGCTGTGCCACTGCAGAGTGTGGAACATGACACCCACAGCATCCAGGGATGCAAGAAAGCATCTGTGAAGGTGAGGAAAAATGTTGTAGTGAGGGAAGAGCCCCCTCCTACAGCAGCCTCCATTGGGATGATCTCTGACATCCTGGCAGCACACTCTGCCCTGCTCAGAGCAGGTAAAGTACTGCCCAGCTGCCATCCCAACATCCCAGAGCTGCCCCAGCAAGCAGTTTGCTACTGGTTTCACTGCAGGTTCCACTGCCAGAACAGCCCCACCGAAGCCTCCTTCCTGCTGGGGTCCCTGTGCCACATGCACGGTGCCAATTCCACACCCAGGGCAAAGTGCACTGGGGCACGTCTTGGGGGAATGATACAACTTCCCAATGATTGGGAAGGCTGCAGCCCTTTCCCTTGCTTATTGAAACCCAGTTCAAATACTGCCCAGGTGCAGCCTGTCACTGCCCTACTTTGGGCCTTAAATCTCAGAAATCCTGGAAAACAGCAGGAGACAAGTAACGATGAGGATGGCTCAGCCTGACCTGGTGCTCTAGTGAGGTTTGTGCCTTTGGGTTGCCAGCTCACACCACGACCAAAGAGTTCCCAGATGGAAACAGAGCCGAGGGGGGCTCTGCACCCAGTGCCACGGGGCAGAGGAGCTGTGCTGGGCACTGGGACAGACCATGAAGACACAGTTCACAGCTCTGTCCCTGCAAAGATGCTGCAGAGGCAAAGCAACTCTGTGCTGTTAGCCCCTGTGGGGTGAAGTATTCCCGGGGGAAGGGGCTGCAAGTGTGAAATCACTACGGATTTGAGACACAGACATGCAGCAAAGAGCACTCAAGTGGGTGTTCACAACACATCATTTCATTTCAATGGCATTTGGCATCAAATTGCTGTAAAACCAGTGGGCGGGGACTGCTTCTCACTGAAGAAGTTCATTAGATTATAAGTAATTTGGTTACATAGAGAGCAAGTAGAACCTGGGGCTGTTTTGAGGGGCTTTTTGAAAAAGGTCAGAACAATGTATCAGCCGGCTGTTGGGACTGATGGCTGTTGGGGAGGAGATAGTAGATATTTCAAGATAAGCACTGTACACTAGTGTATTTTCCTACTGATTGTATATTTCCATCCTTCTCATACTTAACATAAAAAACATTTTGTGAAAACTGACACAGCAGAGAAGCCTATCAACTGAGTTACTACCAGCACTTCTGGTGAAGTGGCAGATAGCTGCTCTGGAGGACATGCAGGGCTGGAAGCTCCAGCATCTTGTGAAAGGAGCTGCACCCAGCTCCCTGCACACAGCTCAGCAGGGGACAGAAGCTGCTGCTTCTACAAAAGGAAAATCCAACGCCAAATCTCAAGCTCCAAGATTTTTCCTGCAGGCAGGTGAAGCCATGTCTGCCCTGGAATGCCACACCTATCACTCACCCCTCGTTTGGGAAGGTGAAATATTGCCCTGGCTCACCATCCAGAACAGTGGCTGCTGAGTAGGTGGCAGGACCTTGTTTTTGAAGCCATGCCAGCTAACTCAGCCTCTCTTCACAAGCACGATTAAACACTGAATTCCCTGGAAGCCTTGTGCTGATGGCAGCGATGGGGATGGTGTCCCCACCCAAGCAGTCCAACCCTGCTCACCACTGGACCGTTGCATGGATTTAAGTGTCCTGCTAAGCAGTAAGAGGTAGAGATATGCTCGGTGTCCTACTCTGCTGGGGATTTTGATGAACAAGCACATTCACCAGAGTTTTATGTCCCCACAAAAATATCCTAGAATAAAATCAGTCTCGACTTCATGCTACAGTCCAGGTATTCCAGAAAAGAAGATTGTAAGTTCCAAATTCTGCATGTGCTCGACACTTATTTGAATATATACAATCTAGAAAATGTTAACATCCATTGCAGTCCTACATTGTGAATTTACTGAGATAGGGTGGTGTGAGTGGAAGATGAATCTCTCTTGTCCAGTAACGCTCACCTTCTACCTTGGATATTAAAGGAAATCCCCACCTTTGTTTGGTTACAGATAGTTTTTAGATTAAGCTGAGTGAAAACAGAATCTGGTCACAGCCTGATTCTGAATGCTGTGGCACACTCTGGAGTCTCATTGGCTTGCACGGCACAACCATGCCTTTCAGTTCCTCTAACTAGCTTGGCTCTGACCCTTCATTTTGAGGCATGGGTAAAAGTATCTGGACTGCAGGACTAGTTGTGAAAAAAATACAGCAAAATTAATCAGCCAAGGTGGGGTAGTCAAAGTGCAAGGCTTAAGGGTGTCAAAACAACCATGGGTGCTAAGAAAAGTGTAATTCCTAGCCTGTGCTGCCAGTGTTTGAGATGTACATTCCAGACTCCAGTTCCACCTCTGTCATTCACCAGTTCCTCTTTTTTTGTTTGATAACCCCCCATTCACCAGCTAAAAGGTATCTCAAAATATTTAACTAAAAAAGCCCTGAATTAAATTTACAAATCCTTATCTCCATCCTGGCTACACTCTCAAATTACTGTAATTTCTACTTCTTCTCCTGCTACCTGACATTTCATTTAACTGGGCAGTGTGTAACCTCTTCCAGTACTACGTAACAATGTCTGCTCTCTGTTCCTTTGTCTTAGCATTCTCCAATCTGTCTGTAGATTCCTGTGCTTGTTTTCAAGGCAATATCCAAGTGTGAAGCTGCTTTAGCCATTCATGAGGATGAGATTTATTATCTAGAAGCACACCAATAATACAGTATTAAAAAAATAGCAGTCTCTTTCATCAAAATCTAATGAACATGCGATTTAATCTTTATTAAGAATTCATTAGGTTCTCAGCAAGCCTGTCTAATGGAGCTTGACCAGGTGAAATGCTAATGCCCACATTATATTTCAATTAATTTTCAGCAATGTTAGTTTCCCCGCGTTGTTCCCAGCACATCGCTCTCCCGGCGCCCGCGGCTGCGCGGCTCTCCCCAGATGCTGCTGCCGTGCTCATGGCAACACCGCTGTCCCCACCCCAGCCTCCGCACACTTCGCTGGAGTTTCCACTCTCACTGATGCCTCTCCCAATTTCCATCGCTGTAAGCCCATCCAACAGAGCGGCTTACTTGATGTTTTCATAGCAGGTACAGAGCTGCAAGCATTGCATGGCTTAACTTTGAGACATTTTAATGAAATGTGTATGTGTGTATATATATAGATACGCACACAAAATGGTATATTTCTGTCCTCAATATACCAATCTAGTCCAGCAAACAGGTTATTATCTTGATGTGCTTTGCTTAAAAAACAAGAGCTCTGCTCTTTGGAAAACAAGAGTAATTGTACCCTTATTGTGTAGCCAGTGTGGTCACTGCCTACCCTCCTGCCTATGGGCTCTACATGTGCACTCTGCTGTTGTAGCTCCTACAGCCTCTCCCTTCAACCAAAAACCACCGCCCGCCATTCCAGCATGCTTCTGCAGAAGCAGTTCCTAGAGATTAAATAATTTATTGGTGTTCATCTGCAGCGACATGTCTCCTGATCCACCTTTTGCACACAAACAAGAGCAAACCAAACCTACCCCACCCCAGACCTAAATCAAACTGTGGGGGTGAAAGGGGGGAAAGCCTCCTTTCAAACAGTGAAAGGGGATAATCAGAGCCTCTGCAGAAGTAGGGTACACAAACGTCTGTGAGGAAAGCCATTGACACCGCTGTACACTAGAGGCGAGTCTCCTCACAGAGAGGAGACCTCCCAGCCCCGCAGCGCTTTGGGAAAAGCACTGCCTCAGGCGGGGATGATGGTTTCATTGAACCCCCGAGGGGTGGACACAGCGGCCACGGAGTTGATACAGAAATATCCGGGTCACTCGCTAAGCCACCCTGCCTGGAGGGGAGCTGGGCTGAAGGCCCAGATCTGCCCCTGTGGTGCAGCACATGCACGCGCACATGCACACCCACATTCACACTCACACACTCACACATACTCACACACACTCACACTCACACGGACACCCGGGGCGGCTACGGGAGCTCAGGGCAGCAGCTCGCGAGGGCCCCTCTGGTTATTCCGGAGCCCCTCCGGAGGCAGCCGAGGCGGCGCGGCCGCCGCCGGGAGGAGCCGCGCGGTGCCGGAGGGGCCCCGCCGCCGCCGCCGGTTCGAGCCCCCGCCGGGCGCTGTCCAGCGCCGAGCGCCTGAACGCCGCGCCGGGACCCGCCCGTCGGCCCGCGCAGCCCCGGATCGCCACACCGGGACCCGCACGCCGCTCCCCGCGTCCCATCCACACCCATCTCCGAGCCTCTTCTCCTCGCTAAGCAACCCCGGCCCCGGGGGAGCCCCTCCCAGACACGGATCCCTCTGCAACCACGAGCATCGCAAAGCGGCAACCGCTCCCAGCTGAAATCCAGACCCTGAACCAGCGCCCAGGCTCGTTCTGTGATGGCGCCCGCCTCCAACCAGCCCGTCATGTTGGCAGCAGTGGGAGAACGGGGTATTTCATTGTATTTTAATAATAAAAAAAAAGGGTGGGGGCAGAATAGTCGCACCACGGGTGTACCTCCATCCTTATTAGCCTTCCCTGCACCTGCTTTCCTACAGGGTGCGTTTACAGGAGCCAGGGGGATGCTTGGTAGAGACCTTGCGGTGGGGCTTTTCACTGCTGCTTATTACACGGTTACATCTAATTAAACACAGGAAGAGGGTGTGGGAAGCCCCAGCGAGGAACAGCGCCGAGTACCATAGGGAGACCCGGATCCCAGAGCAGGAGAGGTCTGAATGAGATGAGTGGCCAAGCTCGTCGTTCATTAATTAAAAAGAGAAGGTACAAGCTCAATAAAAGGGGCTTTCCGTGATAGGGAGCCTTGGTTTAAATCCGCAGGGCCGGCAGATAACACCCCGACATTAAGCTTAACTGACAGCGGTTCTCTTCACGGGGACATCTGCGCGGAGGGGGAAGGTGGGCTGCCGGCCTCCCCTCAGCGCCGCCGGGGGCGAGGCCGCGGGGCGACGCTTCAGCACCAGCGGGCCCTGGACAGCGCCGGGAGCGGCGGCGGCCCCGCGCTGTGCCTGCGCGGTCCCCTCAGGTAAACATGGCGCCCGCGGCCCTCGCTCACCTCCGCGAGCCCCCGCCCCGCTCTCCCGCTCCGCACCGCCGCTCACTCGCTCCCCCCGCGGGACTTACTTCATTTGCTTCACGATGGTGCTTTTTCCCGACTCTCCGGCTCCTGTTGGAAGAGAAATGAGGTGGGATAAGCGCGGGGGGGGGGAAAGAGGAGGAGGAGGAGGAGGGGGGCGATGGGGGGGCGACCGGCGGGTTCTCACCGAGCAGGAGGAGTTTCACGTCTTTGGCCGCGCTGATCCCGTCCTCCTTCAGGTTCTTCTCGATGGCCTTGCTCCGCTCCAGGGCGGCTCTTTCCTCAGCACTCAGGGTACATCCCATGGCGGCGACGAAAATTTAAAAAAAAAAAAAAAAAAATTAAAAAAAAAAGGGGGGGAGGGGGGATGCAGCCCCCGCCGCCTCGGCTGGCTCCCGCGGGCAGAGAGGTGGAGGCGGCCGGGGGGGCAATAAAAGAATTAAAGCAAATGGCCGTAAGGCTCCGGGTAGCGCAGCGCCTCCGCGGCGGGGCTCCCGGCTCCCTCCTGCCCCTCTCTCCCCGCGCCCGAGCGCTCAGTGCATCCAGCGGGGCTGCAGCGGGCACGGCGAGCTCTTCCCGGCCGGGAGGCGGAGGCGGAGGCGGGGGAGGAGGCGGAGGAGAAGGAGGAGGAAGCGGGTTGGCGGCGGGGGAGGGTCCGTCCCTCTCCCGTGCTCCCGGCTGTCGCTGTCCCCTCCTCGGCGGGCGGCGGCGGAGCCGAATGGAGGCGCGGGAGCGGCGGCGGGAAGGAGGGAGGAGGGAGCGCGGGGGCGCGCCGGGCTGCGCGCTCCCGCCGGCCTCGCCCGTGACGCGCGCGGCTCGCGCATGCTCGGGGCTGCCCCACCCGGGCCCGCGCCCGCTGCCCGCCGCGGGGCCGCGCGTTCCGGCTCCGCACGGACGGAGGTCGCGGCCCCGGGGCCCGTCCCCTCGCCTCGGGCTCCGGAGCCTTTCCCCGGACGGGAGAGGCCGTGGTTCGGGCTGCTGCCCCCCGTTCTCGGTGGCTCAGAGCTGGGGTCTGCCGTGGTGGAGGGTCTAGGGGGGAAGCCGTAAGAGGAGCGGCTGAGGGCGCTTGGCTTGTTCAGCGTGGAGAAGAGATTGAGGACAGAGCTCGTCGTGGGCTGCAGCTTCCACAGGAGGGACAGTGGAGGGCCAGTCAGCACCGATCTCTTCTTGCTGTGACAGGACCCGAGGCGAGGGCTGGAGCTGTGCCGGGGGGGATCAGGTTGGATATTAGGAAAAGGTTCTTCACCCAGAGCGAGCTTGAGCACTGGAGCAGCTCCCCAGGGCACTGATCACAGCACCAAGCCCGAGAGATTTCAAGAAGCATTTTGCCAAGACTTTCAGGCACGTGGTGTGGCTCCTGGGGATGTCCCGTTTCAGGGCTAGGAGTTGGACTCGACGATCCTTGTGGGTCGCTTCCATCTCAGGACATGCCGCGGTTCTGTGGTCTGTCCCAGCAGTGCTGAGCTGGGTGCCTGGGGATGGGACAGCAGTGTGTGGGCACTGCGCTCCCCTGGGCACTGTCCCGGGCACTGTGGGGCCCTGGCTCCTCACGTACCCTGAGCGTCCCCCACAGCTCCTGCACCCACACCCTGTGTCCCCACCCCACAATGCCGTGTTTGTGACCTGACCCGCAAGGAGCCCTTTGGGAGCTCCTCACAGTTCAGGCACTTTGATCAACACTTGCAACATGAATCGTTTACATGCTCCATGCAAAGCGTCAGGTTTCACCACCATGTTGGATTATGTTTTCCATCAGTGTAATTAACAGATGGTTTGGGTTTTTGTGTTGCAGTGCGGTCACAGACCTCACCAGATGACCTGCCTTCTTTTCATAACCATTCCATGACATCTAACAGTGATTTAAGAATACAAGTGAATTAAAGTCCTACAATTTTCCTGGCAGGTTTTGCTCTTTCACAAGGTTGGAAAAGAGAGAAGAAAACAAGTGTCAATGGGGAAAATAAAATAAATAGAACTTTGTTTAAAATACTTTCCTACAGGCCCGGACAAGTCCCAATATACTCAACTTTAATCCATAACATTGATTGATATGTGACAATCTATCTATAAAAAGATCTAGAGAAGAAATAAGGAAGTGTTGAGCACAGAGAGGTAAAATGCATCAAATTAAAATGAAGATAATAAAGGATTGCTACCTGATCCATGGAAAGGACACCCACCATTTCAGTAAACAAGAAACCTGCAAAGGGAGGTTTGATTGTTAGGAAGTAGATGTAAATGCTGAGGCTGCTGATTTTGCCTGTACAAGCCACTCCACCTCTCTGCCAAAAAGCACCCAGCTACAGGAGGCTTGACAGGAACATCCTTGTGCTGTGGCAAGGAAATGCAGGGCTGCCCCACGGGGGCTCAGGGAAGGCAGGGGGCTGCTGTTCTTTCTGCTGGGTGTGGATGACCATGTGTTACTTGCACTGTGTTGGTTTTCCACTTGGGACCTCTGATCACGCTGTGATTGTCTTACCTGCTGTCCTGAGTTCACCAGATCCCATATCCAGGACCATTTCCTTAGGGATAGAAATATAATTTCTAATAGCACTTAGAGTATTTTAAGCATGAAGTCTCAGGCACTTTCCTTCCAGACAACCGTCATCTCCTCCCAGTGCTGTTTCCCATCTTTTCTTCCTCACAGAACATGTTCTTCCCACTTTCTCTCCTCACCTCTGAAACAAAAAGGAAAAACAAGACATGTGGTTTACAAGGTAAAAAGGGAGTGTGAAAGAAAAGCAGACAAAAGAAAGCAAAAGGCAACTCAGTGTATTCAAGGACCAGTAATATTTACTACACATTTGTGAGCTAATAGGTGCAGTATATTTGAATTTTAGGTAATTTATTTCTGGAAGCTCGGGGGACTGAGATGGACAAGCAGGCCTACAGCATGTGTTCAGCAGGGAATAAACGGAGATGGGTGCGGTTACAGAGCAGTTCCTGCTCTTTCATATTCGCACAAATCTCATGTGTAAAATCAATAGGATCAGAATTTCAATCAATAACTTTCATTTAAATGGTTCTAGCCAGAGGGAATTTTGAGAAGTGCCGTATAGAAAAAACACAATGAAGAAATCCAGAGGCAGTGTCCTCATGAGATGGCTGCATTTTCTTCCCGTCTCCTCCAGCAGCTTGCCAGCCTTGGACTCATATTGGGAAACTCTCCAAGGGTTTTACTAAGAGAATTAGTCTTTTGTATCAGCCTCTGGCTACTTGTTATCTGACAAATTTGTAGCCTGAGCCTCCTGCCATGGAGAAAATTATTTCTCTTCTTCTTGACCGGTGTGGAGTCTGCAGTCAGCCCTTTGTCCCATGAACATCCCCATTGCTACACAATAATCTGCTAATTTCTTTCTTAAGGGAAAATCACAAATTGGCAAGTCGTCTTCTTGCTCTCAGCTCTCAGAAAAATTCAGGAGAGCAGCTGTGAAATTGAGCCATTTCTGAGCCATTTTTTTGCTGCTGCTAACTGAGCAGAGCTGGTGGAAATGTTTCTTTTGAAATTTTCTTAGAGGGAAATTTAATTTTTTAAAAAAATCTGCTTATTCATGGCAGATGAATTTCAAGAACCTGAAAGAAAAAAGATTGCCTCCTCCACCAAACAAAATGCATTCCAGCCTACTTGGCTTTTGAGATAAATATATTGGGTTTTGTTGCTGAAAGAGATGTTTCCCTTTTTCAGGAGCTGAGAGAAGTCCTCTTTTAATAAAAAGTGGTTGCTGGTAGTAACAACTTCAGATGAAAATAGGCTTCTTTTTTTTCCCCTTGTAAATGAGAGAACCTCTCCATTAAAGGTGGAGAGGAGGAACTTTCTTTCTGGCTATTTAATTGCTATTTAATAGCAATTAAACTATTTCATCAAGGTGCATAAAGAACAGTCTTGTTTCTGCTCAGACTGCTCTCTTGCAAACCTAAGAGTCAGCAGTGTATTTTAAGCAAAAGTCTTTATTCCCCTGTATCTGATCTGTGTCTCAGCAAAACCCAGCTTCTTTCTGCAATCGGTTTTCAAGCATTGTGCTAGAAAAGTTAATCAGATAGTAGTTGCCGTCCTTCACAAGGAGTGAAGGATGGCAACAGAACCAATGGATGCCACTGAGGAACACTGTGCCGAAGTGATGTTGTGGGGTGGATGATGATTTTATGATCTCACCTGTGTTATCCTGGGTGCTTCCAGACTGGGGAGAGATGAACCTTCCAGCACACATCACCATCCTGGGCACTGCTACCCAGCTCAAGGATTTGTGGAGTGCTCTGGCTTCTTCCTAGAATCACAGAACAGTTTGGGGTGGAAGAGACCTTTCAAAGCCATTTAGTCCAACCCCTCTGCAGTGAGCAGGGACAGCTTCAACTGGACCACATTGCTCAGAGCCCTCCCTAGTCTTGCCTTGAATGTTTCCAGGAATGGAGCATTCATCACCTCCCTGGGAACCTGCAATGTTTCACCCCCACCAAAATCAAACATTTCTTCCTCATATCTAATTTAAGTCTACCCTCTTCTTGTGTAAAACCAAGACTCCTTCTCTTATTGAAACAGATATTGCTGAAACGTTTGTTCCACAGTGTGCCAGGAGGCAGTAAAGAGGGGTAAGAAAACTGTTTCAGGGGCCTTGAGAAAGTCTCATAGCTACCACGACACTCCCACCACCACAGCTGAGGTTGCAATAGTATTGGAGGGAATACCACATTGGTTCCATCCCCGTAATTAGTTGATATTGCGGGATCAGCACATCCTCAGAGAACCGGTGGGTGGTATGAGGAGGGAGTGGGACAAGCCCAGAATGATGTGACTGTAGGAGGAAAGCTGCAAAGCTTTTCAGCTTGTCTTTCCCCTCCTACTTCAGGATTGTTCTGTCCAATCTATAATCTTATATTCCTTCAGTGTGGTTTTAATGTACATGCTAATGGAACGGCCACCAATCCCACGGAGAGATAGCAATGCATTCTAGCAGATCTCACCATTAGGAAGTTTTCCCTGGATATTCAGCTTAATTTTTCATTCTTTAAATTGATGTCAATTACCCCCCAGCTAAACCTAGTTATGCAGTGGAAGACAGGTTTAAAATACTGCATGATCTCACTAAATTGGAGAAATGGACAGAAATCAATACAATGAGAGGCAATAAGAACACCCGTAAAGGTTAAGTGGTTGATGGAGGGAGGATTAATGAAATGCACAGATACTAGGTTAAATTGCAAGCATCCTTACTTCACTCTTACTCACTCCATACCCCACAAATATGTTCTACTCCAGCAAATCAAATGAGAAAGCACCTTAGAATTTGACTAGCGATTTGGAGAAGTAGAGATAAGTTTTAAGGGAACAGATGGTCTAGTGTGGATTTATTGTGTGGAAAATTTGCTGTAAACCAAGAGTAAAAAAAAAAGTGACTTGTCCATAAGATTATGACCTGCAATATAATTGGTGTCAAGAAGTAAGTTGGATAGCCTGATGAAGTCTAGAGAAATGCTGAAAAACTGACCTTTGATATTAGTTTTTCCTGCTTGCCTGGGTGGACAATGATAGCTACAGTATCTGGGAGTCACTGACAGCTCCTGTCTTGGAATTGGGTGGAGTCTTTAGGCTAGGGCTTAGGGGGTTAACGCATTTGCACGGCAGAGAAATACAACAGCTTGTCTTCAAAGTACATGGAACTAACCTTAGAAAGTTTTCTGTTCAGGTCTGTCATGCTACAGAGAACAGAACAGATGTATTCTGGGGAAAGTAACAAATGCCATAGAGAAGATCTGCAGGAGAAGCTGAGGAGAACTGGATGTACCAGGGCTGGAGGAGGTCCTGGGGCTGGTCTGTCTACCAGTCCCAGAAGACAGCAGCTGAATGAAAGCACTGCTCAGTACTGTGGTTCAGACCAATTTCCTGAGAATCCACATCAGTTTCTGGGCAATGAAGTTTTTTTAAATAAAAAATTAAAGGTTTCTGCTACTTATTGTGAAAAGACATTTCTTGTGTGTCCTGAAACAGGACATTACCTAAGTTTGCAGAGAGTCTCATGTTATGGTTTCTCAAAGTGAGAAAGAACTTGACAATTACCCTTAATGTGATGTGAGCTTCTCTCTCTTTTCTGCAATGACTTTCAGCTCCCAGCTCTAAGGAGTCTTTGCAGTGTCAATGTTTTCCATTTTCTAGTAGTTCAGGGACAGGTGGTGGTTAAAAGGCTTGTAGGCTTACAAAAAAATCAGAAGCAAAATTATTAACTCTTTTGCTGCTGATCATTGAGAGGAAATCAGTACAGATTCCTTCATGGGTATTTTCATTGTTGGGTCAGGTTTACATAATGATGGGCTATTTTTTGCCTCTTCATCTGATCCAATTTCTGCCTGTATGGTAGTGCAGATATTTGTACTTTGATGGTGATGGGAGAACCTAATGGAACAGGACTAAAAGCAGGGAAGAAGCTGACATCTATCCACTTTCCACAGTAAGAGAAATATGTAATAGCATGGGTGATTCAGCAGGTGCACCAGTAACCTTGAAAGGCCACAAAACTGCAGCTATGCAATGTTGTCCTTTAGGCGAGGGTAAAATGTTGAAAATGGTGCCAAAAATGATACAGGGTAGCTGACCTTGGCTTGGAGTTTAATGACGACAAGGATCCATCAGCCCTTTACTATTCCTATTTCCACAACACCAGGAGTGTTGATTTAGTAGGAATTAAATTATTCCAGCCACAGTCCAGGAGTGCTGGTTAGAGGCAAAGTCTTGATTAGTCTGTGTAGGAAAATCATTCATTGCTTGGTCTTGGTGAAACTGAGCTTAACCTTCTGCATTGAGCATTCAAGCTCAGACATACAACTGATTGCACACAAGTGTCATTTCATTCAGCTACTGTCATCAGATGCAAGACTTGGATAGACAATTAAAGCAGCTCCATTTACAGCACTTCAGGAACATTCCTGTTTTTATATAAATGCTATCCAGGAACCTTGCAGCTCTCATTCACACAAATAGTCCTGATGAGTGATCTTATTGAGGAATGCTAAATCAATCCCTGAAAATATCAGTGTGTGCTTATAAGATTCACAGCTCTCAGAAGCTAACTCTAAGTAAAAATATACCGTTAGTTACATACAACCTCTGCACTTTTTCTCTTCAAAAACCTCTCAGGTTTTGGGTTTTTTTTTACAGAATTATAATTGTTTTCTATCAGAAATATCTGTTAAAATACTAAAAGAAGCATTGGCTCTACGAAGTGTTTTTTCAATGTTATGCAGTGCTTCCTGATTCTAAGTACTGATGTGATTCACAAAGGCTGCCTTTAGCTGAAAGAGGCTGTAATCAGTGGAGGAAAAGAGACGCTCCTCTAGAGGATGAATAACAGGAATCATCTCTTACCTCTGATTTTGAAGAGAGCCCACAGACTGGCTGTCCTTGGCTGAAGCTAACCTTTGTGAGCCTCCCTCACAATGCCCTAAGATAAGGACTTGCTTTCACTGGGAGGGGATTTGGGAGAACAAAATCTGCACATGCAAAACAGGCAGTGGTATTCTGAGAAGGTCATGTTGGGGAAAATGACATCTCGGGCAAGAACGAAACAGTACCTGAAGCAAACTCTGTATTTGGAGGATCAGTGCACTCACTTAATATCAAAATATTGGCTGGATGCTAAACCTGATCCAGGTTCAAAAAGCAGAAGAACAAAGTCCTGTAGAAAAGATCCATCAAAGGTTATAAAATACAGAAAATTACTGCCTCTGGCTAAAGTTGTCCCCAGGTGACAGAGTGACAGGAGCACGAGTGCAGGAGGAGAGGCTGCAGGGCTCATATCCCTCCCTGTGCAGCCTCCACTGGCCTTGGAGAGAATCAAGGAGGCTGGGCTGGGGAGCTCATCACTCTGCCGTGGTGTGCCGTCCTTACCTGCTGAGTTTGGCTGTGGCCAGCAAATACCACGGAAATTACCAAGAGCAGGGTGTTGCCCTGGAAGCTGCTGTGGCTTCACCAGGCAGCAGTGAAACTCCCCTTGATTTTGGTGATGTCAGAAACTGAGCATCTGACCAGCTCAAGAGAGTTCTACATTAATGACTAAAACGTTGAAAAATGCATTGTCACAGCATGAGGAATTCAATTTCTGTAGTAGTCCAGCTTCTCTGAGATATATTTCATTGCTGCCTGGACCAGAAGATCCAAAAATTGGCTGAAAATGCTTATTCTGTGGCTGAAGCAGAGTTTTTCAAATGTACTGTGTGAGTTCCCTGATCTCCTAACAGAATTTTGTCCAAGAGGTTTGAGTGCTGGGGTGGAAGCTCTGGCAAGCTGCATTGATGGTTCACATGAGTACTAAGCTGGCTGCCTCTTGCTTTCTTGAATTCATGGAATGTTGCATTATTTTCTTCACCTCCTTTACTGCTGGAAAACAATTCCACTGAATTATTAAACACCTGTCCTATTCTACCTTTCAGCAGGAGCTGACAGACATAGGTAGTCCTATAGTTCAATGTTCTTTTTTGGGATTAACAGATATGTAAATAGAAGTTATTAATATCTTCTTGATTTTTTAAAAACCTTTGGAAAAAGGTAGATGGCCTATTAGCATACACATAAGAATGGTATTTCTTTCTACCCCATCTCCTTTTCTTTGCTTGTTATGAAGAAGAAAATAGGTCAATGAGAAGGGTTTTTTAAATACTGAAGATGAATGTGGTAGGAATTAACCTGTGTGCAGAGCTGGATATTGTTTGGAAGAGAGAAAATTCTTGCTGTATGTAAATCCACTGCCTTCAACAGGCTGGTGCCAAGGTGCCAAGAATTGAAATGGTTTTTTGTAAGAAAGAAAGTAAGGGTCTTAGCAGATATTTTTAATTCCTGATGATGATCAGTGGTCGGAGAAGGTTTGGAGGTTCACGTGAAAGCTGTAGATCTCTTCTGTCCCAGGATAGCCCTGATCTGCATGAACTGAGCACCAGAGGCACATTTTGGAAAGCCACCTGTACTCCTGGCAGGAGGAGGATGGTTCAGAAGGGGTCTCTGACAGCCCAGCACCACAAGTGTTATCAAGCAAATAAAATGTGCCTCCCTCATACGTCAGCTAGTTTAGCATGTGATTAAAAATAATCAAACCAAAGTCCAGCAAGGAAGTGAAGATATATCCTGGGCAGTTTTGACATAAAAAAGTAGTGAGGTCATTTATTTCCTCTATCCGTTGTAGCAAATGGGTCATACTGGCTGGCTGGCTTGGGAATATAGTTTTATTTTCTTAACCAAGTCTACAGGAAATTAGTCTCAGTGAATCTCAGCTAAATGAAGAGATATAATGGATATATTTGAGGAAAGAAAAAGCTGCTCACAGTGTGGCTGGGCTGCTGGGTGAGTGGGTTGCTGGGCTCACCCTCCATTCCTGCGTGCCCAGACGAGCCAGAGGATTTGGGGAATGACCAAATCATGGTGAGGCTGCAGAGTGATGCACCCCTTGATCACACCATTGCAGGGGCAGCCCAGGAGACGACCCTGCCTTTGGGTACTTGATCACCATCCTGAGCCTTCCCTGATGAGCAAGTGGCTTCCCTGGTTGCTGGGTGATGGCAGCACTGAACAGCAGCACAAACACATGCATGTGTTGCTGGGCTGGTCCAAGGCAGGGGCTGGTAAAGCACTTATCTCTGCCTGTTTTTCTCTTTCCATAGAAGAACTTCAGCCCCTTGCCTTACTCTTGTGTCTTCACAGCCACAGTGAAACTGCAGTGTGTTTTCCTGTGGAATATAAGACAAAAAGGAAATTGGGCTGTGCATTACAACCAGGAGGGTCACAAAGAGGACCCCAAATTCTGGATGCCATCTGGAAAGCAGCTGCTCTGTTCTCTGAAAATCCTTTCCACAATTTCTGTTACAGTGCTATGGATAAATACATCCCAAGTCCTCAAGCATTTGCTCAAGTTGCAGTAACAGGGAACATGGCAGGAAACAGAAGAACAGGACACTGAATCCTTAAGTATATACAAAGTTATCAAGTGGTATCTAAGTTCCCTGGGTTATGACCACAGCAGGACATATAGGTCATTACTGTCTCCATCCTAAAATCTCTATCTTGTTCCACTAGACACATAGGAAGTATGATGAAGTTTGTCTGAATAATTTTTGTGATTATATGGGGCAGACAGAAGTCTAACAAAATTCATTACTTTCTATAAAGAAGTGAATCAGCCTTATCTGAAGAAAATCTGAACCTGTAAAAATCTCAGGTGTCTGAGAGCCTTCTTAAGACCATGTTTTACATTTCCTCTTTTCTTCCTGTGATGTTTTGTCTCCAGATTTTTTCTCCTTCTCTCTTAACTGTCTCTCCTCATTTCTTTCCACACTGCTATTTTTTTTTTTTTTTTTTTTTTTCTTGCTCAAATTCCTGCTCCCTTTTAGAGAGCATGGGGGAAGATGTCTGTGAGTCAGAGATAAACAATCTCCACTTTGAGTATTTCAGACCTTGCCATGCAATGACACAGGGTGCTGTCAGTGCCTGTTAAAGAGAAACCCTCCTTTGGGAGTATGTCCTTGCTAACTAGGAATTTTTATCTTCCAAATACCTTTAAACCCATACTTGAGTCTGCGTTTGCTTGTCTCAAGACAAAACTCAGTAGCTGCTGTTGATGGTGCCAAGGTGAGATGACGTGAGCCTGTGGATACGGGTGCCCTGCTCTGGCTTTGCTTGCTCTCTGCACTGCCAGGAAGCTCTCTGAAGGTGGTTGGACACGGTTTATTTGCACAAGGCTGGGTGTTGCAAGATTACGCTTATGTGACTTCAGCTTAGAGCAGAGCAGATTGTGGCAGGGGGATGTGTTCCCCCACCCTATGTTTGAGTGGGACATTCTGGAAAAACTGTCATTATTTGGAGCAATATCAACACGCTTGGTAGTGATCCCCCAGCCACCCTCCATGCCAGTGTGACAGCCTGAAAAATGCTTTTTCTCATGTGATACTGCTTTGGGGCCAGATCTAGGGAGCAGGAGGTGCCCAAGCCCTCCTCTTTGGGTTTCCCAAGAAGTGTTTTTTCTGGGACCACTTGGTGTTTTGAGATGAAGAGCTGCAGGTTTGTGGCATGCTGCCCGTGTTCCCGTGGCTGTGGCATTTCAGGAAGGTGCATCATCAGGATCTGCTTTTCAAGTCCTAGTTTTGCTTGCCAGGAGATTTTCCCTGTTGATGTCCCTGTGGTGGTGGCCCTGGGTGGGCATCATGTGAGAACAGAGCAGTTGTTTCCTACTGGCAAAGAGCGACTGAGGCAGCTCCTGTCTGTGCAGTGACTTTGCTGATATAAACAGTTCTGCTTTTCCCCTGTGACAGGACAATCTTACCTTGGTTTGCTTGGCTTTATTGAGAGAAACAAGCTGAAGGGGTAGGAGTTATCTGAAACTCCCACTCATCTGCCTGGTACATTGCTTCTCTTGCAGAATATTTAGCTTTCAGGCCATGGAGACTGCATCAAGCTTCATCAGCTGATGCTGAACGTTTTTGAAGTTTCAATTGCTTCCTTGCCTGAGATGGAGCTATCATTTTTTATTGCTTTGGTTGCTTAGGCAGGGAAAGGGAAAGATGAACAAATCAGTACAGCCCTCTTGAATTAGGATTGATTTTCATGAATTCTTCTTGTTGATTTTGAAACACAATTGTTTCTAAAACATTTAATTGATTGAGGTTTTTTCTTTCTCCATTCTTTTCAGCAGCATTTGTCCTCAGCCATTTGCCACTGCTGGGAGAGAGAAAAAAAAAAAAAAAGAAAATAAGCTCTGTGTGAGATGAAGATTTCAACGCATTACACACCAAAACATTTGTTGCTATTTACTTTTAAAAGTGCCCTTGTGAGGCTGCACGGCTACAGCTGCCATCTGTTCGGGATTACGCTTCGGAACTCCTGGTCTCTCTGCAAACCTCCCGCCTGGCGCTGCTCCGTTGGCAGAGGGAAAAGTGCTGGGGACAGGGCTGGCAGCAGAGAACAGCCCCTTCACAGCTGGATCTGCAGTCTTGGTTGTCAGGAGACCACCAAGATGGAAGAAGGAAGGCTGCAGTTAGTGAAGGTGACTCCAGAGCGTTTTTTCCAAGATTCAGTGAGATATTCATTATGTGTTTGTTGAAACATCAGACAGGGCCATGACAGGAGTGTTGCTATTCATCTCCTCTGTTTAGTCAAACAGCAGGGGGATGTGGCCAGCATGTGCCTGGGCCCCTGGAAAAGCTTCTGCCCAGCTCAGCCTCTGAGCTGTGTTAATGTAGTGGGCAGAACAGAGTTTTTCAAGGCGCCAGGGTAAAACATCATCCCCAGAAAATGGCAGGAGCATAACAGTGTCCTGGAGTCCATCTCTCAGGCAGGGTGAGTAACTTCCAGGGCTGGAAATCCCTCACAAGTGTGTGACAGCCTGAAAGATCCTTTTTCTCACCCAAGCAAATGTGCACATGTGTTGGTGAATCAACCGAGGGAGGTTTTCTTCAGGAGCCAGTGCAGGCTGGGTTTAGCTCTGTGCTTTGGGAATAAAGTGCTTTTCCAATACAAGAATTATGAGGTTTCATTGTCTTTTTCTCTCTTTTCCAAAACAGGTTTGGGGAATAGGTCTAAGCAAATTCTCTGGGATTCAATTGGCAAGGAAAATGATGGAGCTCCTGTCGCCAGGCATGCAGGGCCTGCTCTGAACTCACAATTTTCAATGGCTCCAAGAGCCTTCACTAGTCCCTCCAGGTGGTGGGAAGCTGGAGAGTCCCAATGACCAGCCACAAACCCAATGGAGATGCTGGCACAGCATTTTCCTCTCTGCTTGGAGCTTGCTTACAAGCTCTGATGGCAACAGATGCTAATTATTAACATAACAGCCATCACCTCTGTGGCTGTAATTCTTCTCTCCATGTCCCTGAGCCCTTAGCCCATCCCAGCTCCAACATCACTGATGTGACAAATGGCTCAGCGAGGCAGGAGCCTGAAGATGGGTCTGTGTTTACCAGCTTTGCAAATAAACAAAATGGTGTAATAAAGGTTGAAGGCAGGGTATTGCTTGAGCCTGCATCAGAGAATTCTGCCTGCCTGAAAAGGGTCCTGCTTTTTGCAACATGGGCTTCTGAGGCCAACTTTATGAAATTGCTCAGAGACGTGAAAAATGAGCAGTGTTTTTCACAAGTATTCAGCAAACAAGAATTCTTGTTGTGCCAGTGCTGTGCATGTGAAGGAAACTTGTTTCTCTAGGCCAGATTCTGGATGCTTTTTTGTATTTTTTGACCTGGAGGCTTGGATATCTGGGGAAGGTCTTAGTTATGGATAATACAGTAACGCTGTTCTTCTGGGTCCCCAGTATGTGCTCTAAGCCCCCAACACACTTCTGCTGTGGAGGCAAAATGGATCTGCTTCTCTAGATAGTCTCTTACTCAGATTTGTAATTACAGCCAGATATAATAAATTTTTTTTTTTTTTTTAGAAACTGACAGACTTTAACCTCCCAAGTGGTGAGCAGTCTTTAAAAATTGCCCTGGTGCTTCTCAGTGACTTGAGTAAATTAGAGAAATATATCCTCTTGTGCTTCTCGTCTACTTACTTACACTTCTGCTGCCGAGAAATTATTTCCACAGCTAGCAAAGAGGCAAGCCAAGACAGCATCCCTGGTTATAGCAGTACTGCCATTTGGAGGATCTGTTCTTGCTTTGAATCATCCTGGCCACGCAAACTCCAGCCCCCCAAGCAGCACAGTGGGCTCAGTGTTGGCACTTGGCATTCCTCAGCCAGCCCAGGGAAGACGGTTTGGGAGAAATCACTGTGGTTCTGTACCTTGATTCTCAGCTTTTAGTGGTAAGGAGCTGCTCTACATTCGGTGTGCACAGTACAGCTGCTCCAGTGGATCCGGGATGGTCTCATCCAGCTATTTTGGTTCACACTCTGGATTTTTATGGGTTTATCACTAATCACTTTACATAAGCAAGGTGGAAACATATGCAGGGTTGGTTGTGTAGGGATTTTGCACTTGTTGGACCTTGTTGACTGAGAAAAAATGTTTTGATGAACCTGGTGCCAGGTTTGTGAGGTGCTGGGGATGGAAAGGAATTTCTTTACTCTTTATGTGGCCAGATAGGCTGTGCTGTGATGTGCAAGCATTTAGCAGGTCTATTCTGGAGCTAAACTACTTGTTAGACCTTTTCATTTCCTCTAGGAATGTTTTTTTTCCTTTTTTCCCCCTTGGTTTCTGTGTCAATAAAATCTGGACTGAAATCGTGCCAGTGCTTTTCCAGATAATATCACCAAATGCAGGGGAAAGGAATAATGAACTTCCTGGACAGGTCCCTGGAGGCTTGCAGGGCTTCTGGTCACTGCAGGGATTCTGGCTGTGGGCAGAGAATGAGGCAAGAACCATCTGGACAGCACTGGGCTGGGAAGGCAGTGGCCAATTTTTTCTTGGACTAATCACATCAGGCGATGGAGCCAGCAGCAAACTGTGTCACGAAGAATGTAAAATACTGGCAACATCCCAGGCCTTTCCATTAAGGCTGGATTTCCCATCTCATCTCCCTCCTTCCTCAAACCCGTGTTGATGCTGTTTTTTCTTGAAGAATTAAAGTATGTCAGATTCTGGCTCCTGTCAGGTCACAATGTTGTCAACCCAGGCGTCCTGCCACAGCACAGTAGAGTCTCAGGCAATCTGCTCTCTAAGGTTATGAAATCAAGGCTTGAATTGCAATAGAGAATTAATCTTTTCAAATTCCTATTTAGCCCATGCAATTCTGACCATCTCCATATTGGTATTGTAAGTGGATTTTATAAGTTTGCTGGAACAAGCAAGGGGAAGTTTGCATTCTCCTTGCTGGAAAGCAACATTGTTTAACCCTTTAGGTCTGGATACCTGTGGCTGGAGGGAGTGGGATTGGCCTTTGCTGGGGGCTGGGGTGAAATTTGAGAGGCACATGGGAGCTGAGACGCAAGTGTGACCTTTCCCTGACCAGGTTTCCAGCACTCCAAAGCTGACCAGCATCATGGTTTGCTGCCTCTCCAGAGCTGGAAACTGGGCTAGCAGACCCTACCCAGAGTCTTCACAGAGCTGCCTGCAGCACTCAGTCCCTGCTACAGCAGCAGCAGCAGCATGGCCAGATTCAGTGCTGCTTTTCCGCTGCAGCCACTCGCTTGAGCCCAGGATTCAGCAGCTCTTTGGACAGAGATCAAAGGCTTCATCAGAGAACGGGGGTGCTGTTGCTTCTGCTTGGTCTGTAATCAGAAAGGCACAACCCATCAGCAATTCTTGTTGACAGGACATGCAGGGCAGTGAATCCCTTCTTTCTTCCAATGCTTGAGAGGTGGTTTTGATTTTCGGATGTGTGATTGTGTTCCTCGGTTGTCAGGCTGTGTTTAATTATTTAATTAGTCATGCAAATTTCGCTGGCATTTTTGTACATCCGAGTTGTTCCTCTAGCAATTAAAAGGCTGCTTTGATGTGCTCCTCTCATGGTGCGTGGTGCAGCAGAGCCTGCTCAGCAAGGTTTGGATGGGGTGGGTGGTGCAGTGATGAAGGAGATTTCTGGCTCATTGAAGGACCATCAGGGGTACAGAGAGGAGGGGTCTGCTCCTGGCAGAAGCTGAAGATACCAAGCAATAACCTGTCTTTGTTGGAGTAAAATGTTGGCCTGGGGCACTGGATGAACTCACTACTTCCAGTGTTACTGATGGCAGTAAAAGTCCCACGGAGTCCCTCACAGGATGCAGCATCAACCACACAACTTGGCAGTAACCTCCCAGTTTCCCCCTTAGCCTCACAGGGAATCAACAGGAGGAAAATTTTGATGAGCAATGAGCGTCTCTGAAAGAGAAACATCCAGTGCCACATTCAGTGGTGCCTTCAGACCAAATTGTACATATCTCCTTGTGTAAATCAGACAAAAACTGGCCAAGGTAACTGGAAGAGGGACAGTACTCAGGCTTATATGATGGGGGCAATTATTTTCTGGAGTGTATGTGTATGATATGTGCTGAGCTAAGAAACAGCATCTGTAGGTTCCTCCTCTGCCAGAGGAACTGGTGGTGGACAGGAGCAGTTTCCAGTGGCCCATGTGGGCACTGTAGGAAGGGAGGTGGGGGTAGTATCAGTGTGTGGAGGTAGCTCATTATGTGGAGTGCAATTGACTTCTGTAGATGGGTCCAAGTTTTATGTGCCTACAAAGCCTTGAGGGTAAAAACATGTTTTGTTGATTGTGGAATGGCAGGAGAAACCCTTGGGACAGAGAGTGCTTGAAGGGCACAGCCTGGTGTCATGTTGGGAACTTTCATTCAAACCAGCAGTGTTGGGCTTGAAGTGAGCTCCAAAGCTTTGATTGTTGGTTCTTTGGAAATCCATTTATCCTGCCTATCACCCTCCTAAAATTAGGTTTTGTTTCTCAGCCCTTAATTGTTTTACTTTGTCAAACATTATTTGATGGGAAATCAATCTCAGCGTTTTTGCTGTTGCTTTCTCAAGGAGGCCTCCCCCTTCTCCAACTTATTCCATTAATATTTATTTCACTGGCAGGTAGGATCCTGAATTAAAGTTTCTGTTATTTCCCCATCTCCCTGTTGCGTTCTCTGTACTTTTGATCAATGTTCAAGTTGCTTCGACTCTATAAATTCATTGCCCTACATTTTCTCTTGCAGCCTTTAAGCTGCAGATGTATTTTTGCTTACAGGTCTCCTGAATCCACATCTCCTTAGTGCTGTCTTCTTCCAGCCCCTCCTGTCTCTGACTCTTTTAGATCACTGTGAGGAAGAAGCTGCTTTAGGACCTCACCACTGTAATTAATGCTGCATTTCAGCCCTGCATCTGTCAGTGTTGGGGACAAGCTGGGGACAGGCGTCATGCTGGAAGGTGGTGAGGAAGTTCTCCATTGGGGAGGCATTAACTTCACACTGTCCCAACCAGGCACAGTAGTCCCTCGGCTGGCACCAAGGCTGTTGTGTCTCTGTGGGGGCCTGGCCTGTTGTGCCAAAGCTCTCCATGTGGGCAGTGGGGGGGTGTCTGGAGGGAGCTGGGGAGGCAGCTCTTGCTGACATGGAGCTGGTGTGATGCTTCAGCATGTGAACAGCCACTTTGTGTCTCTGCTGGGGATGTGTTTAATTACTCTCACTGAGAATGAGACTTCCTTCCTCCTGGAAATCCTGTCCAGGAAAGCAGAGGAATTAGCTACATGAATCTGCTGGGAAAATTCACAGAATAGAAAAATACTGTTCCTGCCAGTTGGAGCTGAACAATTCAGGGGTTCAGTGGTGGGCACTGGAATGGGCTTAGAATGATGGGCTCTGTCCCATAAGCTGCAGCCCTGGATGAGCAGGGCTCTGCAGTGCCAGGGCTGGGAGGGGAAGCTCCCTGAAGGCAGCGTTCATCTAGACCCAGCCTCTGCCTTTTGGGGCAGGGGAGGAGAAAAGGTGCACTGGAGGGAGACTGGGCTGTCATATTAATATAGCAAATGGCTTTTGTAAGCTGCCTTGCAGAGGAAAGAGGGTGTTGGCTGGCAGCACGTGAGCTTGGCTTTTCTCCTCTCCCAGCAAGCTGTCAGAGGGTGGGCGCTTGTGCAGTGCAGCTCAATGCCAGCAGCTGAGTGATGTGAAGTGGCTTTCTCCCCATCTTCTCTCATCATCCCACACCCCAAACTCCCCTGCTGTCCCTGCAGTGGGTGCTCCAGAAGTACCCAGGGGTGTTTCTGGCCATCCTGCAGCTCTCAAGGATGGGGTGCTGTAATCCAGAAGCCTGGGAATTCCACGGGATTCCCAGCAAATGGGGCAATATGTTGCAATGGAGTAACGTTTTAGGCAGTTAATAAGCAGCAGAAGCTCATCTGTTTGTTACATGAGGCCAACTACCAGATCACTTAGAAACTGAGCATTGGCCAAGCACAAGAAGAGAGGGAAAAGGAATAATTCAGTGATAGCTTGGTAGTAAATTATTACTTATTTATGTTTATGGTTGGTTCTCACATCAGCACGTGGGTCAGGGTGGGATGTTCACTGTGTGCTGTGTTTGGCAGAGGACCAGGTCCCAATGCTGTGTCCCAGCACAGGACTCTCCTGCACACTCTGGCAGAGCTAAATGAACATGAACAAAAAGGGAACTTTCCCAAGTCCTGGAGGGAGACGGTGTTTGTGCAGCTCAGTGAACCACTGAAGGCTACATGGACAGAAAACCAGGACAGGAGGAAAACACTGACATAAGAGCCAAGAAGACACCTATTTTTGTACCAACTTGCTCAGCCCTGGCTGTATTAAAAAGCCATTTTCTTCCCATCTGTCTCAGAGCTAAAACCCCAGCCTCGAGGACACAACATGCGCCACTTGCCCATGGCTGAGGGTGGGATCTGGTCCCTCAGGGCGATGTGCAGGACCCTTTCCCTGTCACACTGGGTGCAGAAGGCACACCTCCCATGAGGAGCCTTCCCCAGCTCAGCACTGGGCAGCAGCACGAGGGGAGCTCTGCTTTCAGCCCCTTGGTTTGCTGACTCAGGGCCTGGCTTTTGGCTGCTGCCACTTCCCGGAGCTCATTGTTTGGCCACGCTTCCTTCCTCCAGCGCCGGGGAGGGAGTGGGATGCCCTGCCTGGGAAATGAAGGGTTATACTGCCCAGTGCTGCTTCACCCCCATTTTCAGCACATCTCCTTCCCCATCCTGCCACAGCAGCCATTTCCAAGGAGAAATAAGGCTACAGAGGAAGGGGAGATGCTCCCTCCCTGCCTCTCCTCTTCCAGTCCTTCGATCCACTGGGCGCTGAAAATCCAGCACTGCCTTCTGAAACTACTGCTCAAATGACAAACTCATTTGGGGTGACATCTGGGATAAGCCTGCTAGGATGCCCTGACCAAAGTGTCTCACCTTGACAGCTCCCTGTTTTTAGGCTCTGGTTATATAGAAATGGGTGTTTAGGAGAAAATGTTCTTCAAAGGCTTTTGTGTCTTATGGAAATGGAGAGATAAACAGAAATTACTTGAAGTGTGCTGAATGAATGATGAATGAAATCTGGCTTGGTCCAGCTGGTTTTATGCAGAACACAGTCTGGCTCATTGCTGGGCACCTAAGCTTTGCTTAACCTCAGATTTACAGCAAATAATGTTAGTCCCATTAAAATATGTCCCGACAGTCATTCAGTCCCATCTACAAAAGGAATTGTACCTTTCCCAAGGCCAAACAGATCTCATTTGTGCTTCATTTGTTCAGCCCATTTATGTTTCTTCTTTGTGTTACTTCCTTTCAGCCCTCTTTGAATAAACCAGAGCTGAATTATATCCTGCAAAGAGAATGCAATTGGTCAGTGGAAATGAAGAGCAGAAGTGGATTATTTGGATAAATATTCATTCCTAGAGGCTTTTGGAGGTAGCAGAGCTTCCAGGGAAACACATGGTCTTGTGGAGGATGGGGTGAAGCCTGGGTCGGAGCAAGGCTTGGGATAACTCCTCCATCCAGGAGAGAGCTGCATCTCTTGGAGGGCTGTTTTATCCCCAAAAGATGCCCATTCTGACCACATTAACTGTGTCATTTCAAGACCTGTCTTAAGCAAAGCCCTCCTAACTCAGCTGCTCACAGCAAGTGCCTGGGCTCTGGCAGGGCTGGCAAGCTGCTTGGCCATAGCTCAGTGTGACTGTTCCTGCTGCAGCAATGCCACTGCATGGGCTGTGTAGTGCAGGGTTGCTCAGGGAGGTTCAGCTCCTCCTGCTGTCACTCACCCAGCAAAAAAATGCTTCACTAATCCAGGTTTATTCATGGCCTTCTGGTTAAAAAAAAAAAAAAATTAAAGAAAAAAAATCCACCTTTGTTCATCTCACCTTGGGTTTGTTCTTCTGTGTTTTCGCAGCTACCCCTCCCTCTCCTCCAGCTGCACTGCAGTTTCACTAAGGTAGCCCAGCTGGCTTTTCCAGACTGCGAGAAAGCCCTTTTCAGAAAATAAGGGGAGAGATTTCATTGTATGTCCATTCTAAAAATAAAATGGTTCTGTATTTCTAGAGCATCTTCCAGCTGCTGATTTCAAAGATCCTTGAAATTCTCAATTAGTGAAGCATCCCAGCTCCCTCGAGAAGAAAGCCCTGGGTATTGTTATTGGTACACTCTGTGAAGAAAAGACTGTTGCTTGTTCTGGGCTTTGCTCAGTCCCTGAAACTGTGAGTTCCTGCATGACAAGAGGGGATATGAGGGGATTTGAGCCCTGGCTTGCTGTCTGCCAGATCCCTGCAGGAGCAAAAACTCTATTTCTTGTTCTAAATTAGATTTGGTCCCATGCAGTCCCTGTCTGCATTCTGCTTCCATCTTGTATCCCAGCTGGAAGGGGCAAAATCACCTTCTTCCTTTCATTTTTATACAGCACTGTGCGCAGCCAGGACTTAGCCCCAAGTCCCCCCAAATCAGAATATGTTAAAATTGGGGTGTTTTCCCCAGAACAGGCTATGTTTTGGTGGAAGAGGGAATAATTCCCATGTCAGATTTGACAGAACCATAATACAACAGCCCAGTGTGCAGGGTGGTGCAGGCACACAGACCTACCTCCTGCTCCCCAGCTGTCCTCACAGCAGCACATCCCCACAAACACAGGAGGAAAGATTTCAGCCTCCAACACAACCCCATGTACTGAACAAGCTTTCCAGGGCTTATTTTTTTTGCATGAAGCATCCTTGAAATATAACGTTCCTCATGTCAGATGCTTTTAAAAAGCTTTTTTGCTTTTTGAAGGAGCAGGACAGGAGCAGCAGCTGTGCTCCGTGGCTGCCTCACCCCATGGCACAGCACTCTGAGCCTGGTCCTGGCCGGCTCTTACTGAGCTCTGATGGAGCAGCCAGGAGCATCGCCTCCCGTGTCCTCAGATGGACTCCACGTGAGGAAGAGCAGGAATGAGAGAGAGCAAACCAGAGCCCTCAGGGCCTCCTCCCAGCCTCAGGGAGGGGCGGGATGGGGGAAGTTTATTTTGGGAGCTGTGGCTGCTCTTCCCGGCACTGGCCATGGGGCAGCTGTGTGCACAGGCTCTGCCCCAGCTCGTGTTGGTGCTGTGCTGGGCTTGTGGCAGGCTCAAAACTCGTGGAAAGGGCAGAAAATGTGGAATTGTTGTATTGCACTGTGTACCTTTGCACCTCCTTCACTAATACCCCCTGTATCTGTAACTCCCCTCCCCCTGGGTCCATGGAAAAGTATAACCAAAACCAGTCAGTGCAAATGAACTAACTACTTAGTGTGATACATCATCAAACTTTACTTTTCCCAACCAATATAATGAATGGAGAATTAGTTATTTTTTTTCTCTGAACCCACTCCTTTCCCCTGCCCCATCTAGCCAAACAATGTTTGAGTTACATCAAACTGGTGGGTTGAAACTTGTTGATCTTTCTTGGTAAGAATGCCTTGCAGTCCTTTGGGGGACAGGGCTCTGTGGGGTCACTCCCTGTTCCTGGCTCCCTGCCCCTTGGCTAAACGTACTGAGAGCAGGGATTGATACTCCCAGGCAAAGCAGGAGAGGGGAGAAAAAAGGATGCTAAAGCTTTTTATGTGCTGCACAATATGCCCTCAGCCCTCAGATTCTGTTTTCAGGGTTTGGAGCCCTGTTGAGGTTTTTCCCATGGTCACAAATCCATGCTGCCAACTTCATTGCTACTGTGCCTGCTGATTTCCAAAGGAGCCAGCACAGTCCTGCAGCGCACAGGACCCACGGCAGAGGTGTTCTTCTGGCATGCAGAAGCCTGTGAGATCCCCACAGCCTTTGATATCCTCACTCCTGTTTTCAGCTTTTTTATCTTTCCAAGAACTGCTCTTTTCCAATCCTATTTTACTACCCCTGTAGCAAGGCTTTCATGTGCTGAGGCATCAAAAGCTTTTCTGAAGTCCAGAGTGAGTCCTGCCCACTCCTTCCACCTTCCTGGGTGTTTGATTACCCCCTGAGCAGATGATGGCCTTGCATCACGCTCTCCCAGCCAGGAGCCCGAGCTCAGCCAGACCCAGTTCTGGCACAGGGAACCTCAAAACCATCCCATCTTCCTGCTGCTTGGATGTAAATGAGGAACCTAAATACCCACATCCATCCACCAGCCATCTCCAAAGTGGACAGTTGTTCAGGTGGAGTACAGGGGGAAAAAGAAAAAAGCAATCTTTTTTTTTTTCAAAGGCAATTTTTAGAGCCTGATGCGTGAATGTGAATCATGAGTTTAGCCGTATGAAACCTCCTTTTCATCTTTTTTACCTTATCATTATCCTTGCACACTCAGTTTTATCTGTAGTTTGACATCTTTTATCCCCAGCCTTTCAGACAGCAGAAATAAGGGCAGCTCTGCTCCCCAGCACTGAAAGCACTGCGTATGCAGGGCACACCGATTTGAAATTATAATCCTCTTTCTGTTGTATCCTCGCACTGTTTATTGTTACTGTATATACTGCTTGTTGTTGTAGTTTTTCATTTCATGCAAAATACATTAAAAAAAATGCCACAAATGCTTGAGGTCTATTTGTTATTCTCTGTGTTTAAAGCTATTTCCCAAAAACTAACTTCCCCGAAGTGCCTGCGTTTGCCCTTCGCTTGCCATCCCTCTGACTCCACTTGCATTAGCACAAACCCTACGAGCTTCCCAACAAACTGCAGAAAGCTCTTTGTTTGCAAAGGGTTGGAGGAAAAACTGTGAGTATGTTCCCAGAACTGGGAGCTTGTCCCTTTGCTTTGATTTGCTGCTTGGCTGATGTAACTTGGGACTGTTTAGATTTCTTTGATGTGGCTGGTGCTGTGGGTCTGTGATGCTCCTATGGCTTTCTGGGTAGTCATTATCCTGTCTCTGTCATGCTGCTGACAGCTTTTACGTGGCCTTTCCCCCCCTGCCCCCCAACATTTTAAAACAAAACAAAAATACATCAAATGGCATTTTGTCCTTTGTCTTTAATTTGGCCCCAGCCTGCATTTTTGGCAGTGAGGACAGGGTTTCTATATGCACCAGGATGCAAAGCCTTCCTCTGCAGTCCTACTAAAGGAACTGTGGAAAAAACACCCCATAACCTGTGAATTTTCATCCTTGAGCTTTGTTTTGGGGTTCCCCCGATGCCTCTCCCTCTGCACAGTGCAGTGAGCAGGGCTGTTGGTCCTTTTGGTGAGGCTGGTCTGGTGGCAGTGCTGCTGGTGGGAGGCAGGAAGGAAGCAGTGCCCCAGCCCCGAGTGTGCAGCTGCCCCAGCCTCAGCTCCTGGCTGGAAAAGGACCCCAGAAAAAGAAAGAGCTGTGGTCACTGCTGCTTGGTGGAGGAGATGGAGCCAGACCCAGCAGAGCCTCTCAGTGAAAGCAGGGACCAGAGGACATGAGCTGCATGCAGGGAATTGAGGCTCTTGTCCGTGATCCAGGGCAGGAAGTCACTGATGTCCCCAGATAAAAGTGCAAAGCTGGATGCTTCTGTTCAATGGCGTTATACAACCTGGCACAAAGAAATCTCATTTATTTTCCCCTATCAGCCTAATGTGATGATTTGGGAGAGGGGGGAAGAGCGATCTCCTGAACAGTTGGGCTGGGATTACACTTTTTCTATGGAGCTCATCACTGTAATAACCAGGAGCTCTGTTTATCAGCCCACCAGCCATGCCCTTTTAGGAGATTACCATTTTTCCAATCTCATTTCTCATAAAAGAGGATTGTTGCCCATCCCCTCCCCATCCCAAACCCCTCGCTTATGAGTGTTTATCTGCTCAGGGTGTTTATGAAGCTCCAAACAGGAAACTTCTGTTTATCCTCTGCGTCATCAAGAGCTGGAAACTCAATGGGATAATTACTCTTTCAACAACACACGTAGCCCATCAGTAGACTTTAGCATTTTGCTGGTGTCAATAATATATATACTTACCCTGCAAAGAGACATAATGCTTATTTGTTTCTCTTTCCTGTCTCTTCAATGTGGTGTGAGATTGGGGTTTCTGGCTTTCAGGGTATCTCTTGGAAAGGGGGATTTTTACTTAAGGTTAAGGACAGGTGCTGCTTCTCTCAAAACCAGTGGCACTGAGATGTTCCTAGCAAGAGGGGACAACTTGCCCAGACCAAAGACATTTCTCGCTCTGGCAGGACATCACCAATTGCTCTTACTCTGCAGTTGGAGAAGTCACATGTGGAGATGGCTTCTTCAGAGGTTAACACAAGCACCTAGGCTGAGTAATTAATCATTTATTTGGCAGAGTTCTTCCCTTTTCTCTCTCTGCAGGTTGCAGGGAAGACATTTGGATTCCCTTCACCCTTCAGCCGACAATTTTTGAACTATGCAAAATGCAGAAGTAAGTTCATTAGTGATATCCACCCTATGAAATTCAAGACGTGAAGTGTTTTGACTAGCGCTGTTCAAATAGAGAAATCACTCAGGAGTGTATTGCAATCAGTGCATTAAGATAAGATCCCAGAGCATTGGGTTTCCAGAGCATTGATTATAGATTAGCATCCCACTGCTTCAGAAATGGAGTCAGCCATCCATGTATAAACCAGAAGAGCTGACAGATACGGATGGACTCATGAACGAGAGGCAGGGAACACCAGAAAACACCGATGTGGAGCGTGGTTCCCAATGCCACAGCCATGCCCAGGCAGTTTGTACACACCAGCAAATCACAGTATCCACCTTTTCTCCAGGGGCTGCATCATTCCTGCTACGCAGGGGCTCCCCTGCTGCTCCCTGGGGCTTGGCCTCCCTGCCCATGCACGGAGCATTATTTTGGCGAGGCTACAAATGTGGAAACCTCGTGCGGTTGGTCAAAGCAAATTCATTCAAAGGGAGAGAGAGAGTGCTTGCCAAGTTGCTTTTTTTTTTTTCCTTTTTAATTCATTTTAGCTGTATTCACAGACCACAGATCTGCAAGCAGGAATGGGAGCCGTGTTTCTAATTTGGTACGAAACTTTTATTCCCACTTGGCGCAGAGCTGTTGTGAACGTTGAAGGCTGTTCCTAATCCTCTGCCCTGTGCATTGAAAATGTGCTCCATCCATCCGGAAATGGAGCTCTTTGCATTGCATAGCAATTTTCGGGCGATAAATACAAGGTTCAGTGTTTGTGGGGACAAGGACGTGGCATCCTTACTGCATCATGTGCAACCAGAAAGCCAAGACAGCAGTGAAGCAATGCAGAAGGGCTGGATTTCAGGAGCTTGTAGAGTTCAAGGCTGCCTTAAAAATTTTAAAATCAACTTTTGCCGTTGTAAACAGAGGGTTTTCAAGATCCTGCTGGAGGAAACCAGCACTTGGCTGTGTGCTTAAGAAGGGGACCTGTCCAGGTTTTATTCTAGTTGATAGTATTAGCGACATGCAGAGGGATAAGCACCTGCTTAACCAGTGGGGTGCTGGGGTTTGTGGGGCAGCTGTGCCCAAACAGGGCAAATCCTGCTGACCTCAGGTGATGCTGTCCATCAGTCTGGATGTGATCTGGGAACACCCAGGGTATGAAATGTTGTGTGTCAGGAGTAGAGCTGTCTCCAGATTCTTTCACCAGTCAAGAAACTGGCAAAACAAATAAAAATTATCTGCCTTGTATCAGGTATAAATGTGTTCAACACCATCTAAGAGCAAAACTTTTCTGCAAACCCTACCATCACCTTGTGATTTCAGTTGAAGATAAAATCAGCTACACAGTTGAATTTAGCTGGAAACAGTATCTCCTTTTTGAAAGCATTCTGGCCTTCTTTCTCATGCCCTTTCTTGAATTCAGATGTTATCCCTGTGCATAACTCTTACCCAGGGAATACCCACAAGATATGTAGCAGAGAAGCTGTGGCTACCTCATCCCTGGAAATGTTCAGGGCCAGGTTGGTTGGGGCTTTGGGCATCCTGGTCCAGGGGAAATTGCTCCTGCCCATGGCAAGGGAGTTGGAACAAGATGAGCTTTAAGGTTCCTTCCAACCCCAGCCGTTCTGTGGTTTTGTGATTTGCAAGAGGATTTAAAAGCCCTTATCAACATTGATATGGATGCTAACTCTGCCACAGACAACTGCCAAGTATCACTGCAGCTCCAGTGGCTGTGGGCTGTGGTTATCTTTCCTCCCTTTTGGGGGCTGCATTTACCAGTAGAGTGCTTGTCTTGTTGCTCCCTTGGGGGGAACTGGATAAACATCTCCTGAGAGTTGGGAGTGGGGTTTGCATCACTGCTAGCAAGGGCCAAGGCCAAGAATTCCCTTTCCAGTGGTAGTTTTTGTCTGGCAGGTGTCATAGCCTAGGGAAGGGGACAGATGCTGCACTTGCAGAGGTATTTGTGAATAGTGGAGGAGATGTGGAGGAGAGTGGCCAGAGCAATGTGTCTTGGAAACATGGGGAATATTGTTTTGATAAACTGCATAATTGTCAGAATTTCTGTTTCATAAAGGGTTTAATAGCACTGGAGAACTACAGAGCTTCCAGATCCTGGAGGAAAGAAGTTGGACAGTGATAAAAAGAGCTCTGCACCCTGCCACAAGCCTGGCACCATGGGAACACACCCTTGCTCCTCCAGCAGCCTGGCTCCAGGGAGGAATCCAATCCCTTCTGCAGTGCTAGATGGAGGAGAGCCCGCACAGCCTCTCCCCTGAACTGCTGGGAGTGCACGTCCCTCCTCAGGCAGCCGAGACTCTGCAGCGATGCTGTTCAAGAGCAGCCTGGGACAAGCAGCAGGGAGCTGTGCTTAAGATGTCAATAGGGAAGAGAAGGGTTGGGCAAGAATAGCAGGGCTGTGATTATTTGCCAGAAATTTGAGACCCAGAGGCAGCAAGCTACAATAAGGAAAATCCTTGTGTGTGGATCTCATTCCTCTGCCAGGAATGCATCTCTTGCATCACCCCAGGCCAGGAGCTGGACATTTTCATGTGCCGCCTGCAACCACAGCCTGCAGGGAGCAAGGCAGGCCGAGGGCATGAGCTGTGTGCCCCCACGATCCTTTGCAGTACTGAGCAGAGGGATTTCTCCCTGCCCCACTGCCCCTCACTGCTACCACGGGCAGGAAATACCACAGGGAATGATGCTGGAGCCAGGGAGGGAGGTAAAGGAAGCCACAGAGATCGACAGCAGCATCTCCCAGGGTTGGGAGCTGCCTGGCCACACTGGCATGTGTGCGATGCTGGTTCCCATGGAAACGCAGCACTCGATGTACTTCCACAGAGGAGCCACCAGTGATGCAGGGTGGACTGCAGGGTGACCTCTGGTCCCCACCCCGGTGGCATGGGGGGGTTGTAGGGCAGAGGGGACCTGTGAACTGCTTTAGGATGAGCCCCCGTGGAGCACATGGGCTGTGCTCGTGGGGGTGCTCTGGGTGCTGGGCTGCCCTTGCTGCTGCTCTGGAGAGAAGGGGTTGTCATTGCAATGTGCTCTTCACCTGGGGCATGCTGGGGAAATGTGGGGGTGTCCCATGGGGCTCCAGCAGAGCAGGGAAGGTATGCTTGGAGAAGTGGAGGGAAGCCCTGACACATCCCTGGGGTTCTCAGGCCCTGGCTAAGACTGGAATGGAGCTGAGACAGACTCTCTGGGGTATCATGAAGGAGAAATAAAGCTGCTTCATGGGGTTTTTATGGTGTATCTGTTTTGCCATTCACTAAGGTCTGCTTGGGTTTTAATATTTCATTAAATTGCATTGCAGTTTTCCCTGCATGGCCAATGGAGAACAGCATTGCCAGGTCAGATGCTCCACATTCATCCTGTCTGGAGCAGGCAGCAAAACCCATGTCCTGGATGTTTCCATCAGCCCCAGTGCAGGTGGGACATCCACCTCTTGGAGATGCATTGTCCCAATCCCTATGACTTTGAGCTCCCCATGACAGAGTGGTCCAAGAGATGTAGCAGTTAATGCACTGCTCTGCCCCAAGCCGGGCAGAGGGGACTTCTCCTGCCCCATTTCTGCTGTGTGGTGTTGTGGCCAAGCCGCTCTCTCCGAAGGCGGCTTGGACTGGTGCAGGAGAGAGGGAAGCACGGTTTGGTCCAAAGGGATCGTGTCCCTCCATGCCCACAGCTGAAAGCTGGGGCCACAGCTGGGATGAATCACTCTGGGCTTATTTTATCATCCCAGGAGGAAAGCAGGGTGAATCATCTCATCCAAATGCAGAGGTGTGCTTGGGTGCCTGATGTACCTTTTGTTGCCTGGGGCTCCCTTCTGGCTGCACACTTTACAAGGGAGCATAGGGCTTGGGAGTCAAAAGCTGACTTTTAGGCACTGTGAGTCAGCTGAGCTGAGCCTATGGCTGTCCTGGAAGGCCAGAGAGCAGCACACCGTTGCACTACGATGGGTACATCATATCCTAAAGCCAGAAAGCAAACCACAAGGAGGAGGACCCGGGCATTGTGACATGCAGACTAGGGACCTTTCTGCTTCTCCATCCTTCCTTCCAAGCCCAGGCTTCTCCTGGTCCCCTGCTCTGTTTCCTGGAATTTGATCCTCCTAATGCCCAGGATTGCTGATTCCCAGTGGAAAACCTGCCTGCAGGGAGTGGTACCAGCTCCAACACCTGCCACTGTCCACAAGGAAGGAGGGCGCCAGCTTAGGATGCTCTTCAAGGTTGTGATAGGGAGTAGATGGGCTGTGCTAGTGTTAAATTACCTGCCAGTGCAGAGGCAGCACTTCCACCAGGTGAGTGATGGGAGCACTGGTGTCACACACCACTGGGCTGGCCAGGGTGTGTGGGGATGGAGAAGCCACATCCGTGTCCTTGTGCTTTGCTCAGCAGTTTGCCTTTCCTGAGACCTCCTCCAGTCCTGTGCTAGGACCAATAACCAGACCCAGCCTGGCAATACATTCAGCTGCAGAACAGAGCTCATCTTCATGCTCTGCTTCCTACTTCAGAAGCACCTCCACACTGCACCAGCTCCACTGTACCAGCTGAGTGCCCTCACTGCCCATTGTTGGCTTCATTGGAATGGGCCTTACCTGTTTTGTGAAAACTGACCACAGTGTAGCTCTCATATTCAGTGGAGATGAGCAGCAGGATTTCTGTGTTCCTCCTGCCCTCCAGCTGGGGATGCTGTGAGTGTTTTGGGTTTTGACCACCTCAGCCTTTGCTGGCCTGACTCCCAGCATACCATTGCTCTGGACTGTAGTTTCCATGTCCAGGTTTCCACCAGCTGTGAATACAAACTTGGGTGTCTGACAGTTGGATTGGAGAGGGGGTTGAGGAATATGACATGGATATAGGTGATTGCAGATGGTGCTGGCTCCGCCTGTACTACCTCCTGGTGAGTTTCTTTGGGTTCAGGATGGAAAATCATTCTGGGTTATGCACAGCATGTGGCACTGGTGATGTTAGATGAGCCCTCTGCCCAAAACATCACCCAGCTTGGAGCAGATGAGGAGTAATGAAATGGGTGGTGGGAGATGCCCTTGGTTCAAAGCAGTGGGAGTGACTTGTGCTGCCCAGGCATCTCCCCAGCATCACCTGTGGAGAAAAGCAGAACCATGTTTTGTCTTTGGAGGTAAAGCAGCACTGTGTGGCTCATTTTAAATGGAAACACAATCTCCTGAGCATTTTGGGGTTTCTCAGCCAATCCTGGCCCAGCCCTTGCAGTGCCTTTCAGATTTAAAGCAAGGGCACAGATCCCCAAGGAAAACTGAGCCAGAGGGAGGTAAAAGGCAGTTCTCCCTGGGATGCAGCCCATGGTCTTCAGCTGATTTTGAGGTCAGTCCTTTCCCAGCAAAGATGGACCCAGGGGGGCCCGTGGGGTCTAAGCCACAGGCTGGGCTCAGAGGGGGAAGGCACCCCCACATCCCCCTGCAGCTCAGCTCTCCCCAGAGGGCATTGCAGAGGAGGGAGAAGAGTGAGTGGAGAGACTCAGATTACAAATGTACAAGCATAGGAAGCAGAGATATATATTCCCTGGATATTAATTACCTCTAAAATGTCATCTTTTTTCCGGTGAGCAGGTACTTTAGGCAACTGGATCTATGATGGAAAGGAGACTGTGTCGGGCAGTGGGAGGACGGACACGGCAGAGGCAGTGGACACCACTGAAGGGCTGGGTGCTGCATGGAGCACCCCAAAAACCTTCAGCCCCAGCCAGGGACACTGCCCTCACACACTGCCCTCTGCTAGGACTGGTCTGACTTGGTCCCTCACCAGGCACACCCAGCTCGAGAGTTTAGTTCAGAATAAAACCCTGCTGAGGGGAAAATCCTTGGGTTTAAATAAAAATAGGTTCAAAAAAAGGTGTCATAAAGCATCATGCTCTGCTCTGGACTGTGAAGAGGCATGTCTGATTCCAGCATGTAGGGCAAGAGGCAGAGGCAGGGAATAGCCAGCGTGGTGTGAGTGGAGATGTTCTTCACATCATCAGCCTGTCAAATTAAAATACAGAAGTCACTGAGGGAGGTATTTTGGGTACTACACTGAAAATAAGGGTTACAATTATTTTTTCCCCGTGGTTTGGAATTAACTCTCACCATGGATGTTACTGAAGGGCTCAGATGCCAGCAACTAAGCTTTGGGGATCAAACCTGCATTTTGGGGGCTTAATGTGGTGTAAACCTGCTTCTGCATGAGAGCTGATGTACCAGCTGGATCCAGGCAATGCTGGCACCTCCAGTAGGAGCTGCTTTGGCCTCTCCTGCCGTTCAGAGGAGTGGGATGAAGCAGTCCTGGCACGGGGAATTTATGCTGCCACTGTGCTAAAGCATCAGTGGCAACAAAACCAGTAACAAGGCTTTATTAAGTGTCAAAGCCTTTTGTTTCACCATTTTCCAAGTGAAACACTGCAAATGTTGGCTTTGAACTGACCTTTGGTCACAAAATTACCTTGCCTCAATTAAATATTAAAACCAAACAAAATGTCCTGAGTGTGGAATGAATTGTTTTGCTCCACCTACAGGGATTTTTTATTTCACTTGAGTGGAAAAACTGAGAACCCAGTGTCACATTGTCTCACCCTGAAATGAATTTTTGTTCTGGCTTCCTATCATTAAATGTCAGCAGATGAAGAAAAGCAATTATTTGCAGAGTATTTTTACGACATGAGAATGTACCTCCCTTTCAACAACTCTTCTGGGATTTGGGTGGTTATTGCTTTTTGCTGGCTCTAGGGAAGACTCGTGCCTCATGCTGAGTTATAGTTGGACCCACAAAACCAGTTGGGCTGATGTGCTGGGGTCTCCTGCTGAGGCCATAGAGCCTTGCTGTTCCCTGCTCTTTGCCTGTGTCAGTATATTCATCATTATTATTGTTTTATTGTGTTATTTATGTATTATTGTATTATTGTAATATGTATTATGTATTATTATTGTATTTATGAAGCGACCCAAAAGAATATCTTGTTCCAATCTCCTGCCTTGGGCAGGGACACCTTCCAGACCTTCCTTCTAGACCAGGTTGCTCAAAGCCCCATCCAACCTGGAGCTGAACCCTCACAGAGATGGGGAATCCACATCTTCTCTGGGCAAACTGTGCCAGTACCTCAGCACCCTCACAAGGAAGAATTTCACCCTAATATCCCATCTAACCTTGCCCTCTGTCAGTTTGAAGCCGTTCCCCCTTGTCCTGTCAGTCCATGCCCCATCAGTCCAGTCCCTTTCCAGCCCTTTTGGAGCCCCTTTAGGTACTGGAAGCGGCTTTAAGATCTCCCCTGAGCTGTCTCTTCCCAGTTTCCATGAATTACCCTCCAATAGCCCAGGCCATTCCTGGCATGGCTACTGACCTGTTACGTTGTTGATGCTGAGCATTTGGGTTTCACAGAGCAATTTTCCTTTCCCTTCGGTCCTTTTGCTTTTTGGGGTATACAGAACAGATGGGTGGGGTGGCTGTGTCCATCTGCCTCGTGCCCACCTGAGATAGGGATGTTATGCTCCAGCCTGGGTCACCCCAGGTTAAACCCCATGGAGCGAGTTAGCCTGAAGAGAGATTTACAGCACCAAATCCCATCCTGAGCCTGAAGATGGATATTCATATTTCACTCAACAGGGATATTTACCTACTTAGGAAAAAAAAATACAACACTAAGTGCTTTCTTCCCAGGCGTGTTTTTGCCTGACAGTGTGTGTAATCCTAATCCCCTGGCAGGGCTAAGCCAGGGCTGGAATGGGCAGGTGCCTGGCACAGGGAGGGAGGCAGGGTCTGATGGGCACTGGGACTGAAGAAGGGCTGGAAACATCAAGCAAAATGGCTGTAACAGGAGGAGAGGAAGAGTTGGCATAGCTCAGAGGAATCTGGGTCCTCCACCCTGCTTACGCCAAAGGCTATCCATGGACCACAATTTTGGGGCAGAGGCTGAGATGTGGGAAAGCTCAGGTCTGGTTCTGAGGAATTCCATGGTGGTTTGAAGGTGGGTGGAAAGGCCTGAAGGATGCCACTGCACCAGGTCTGGGGTCTGGACACAAGATCCTCCCCAGCACTGTCCTTCCCAGATGCTGACCTTGTCCAATTGCTAATATAGAAAAGGAATGCCTAGGGAAGAAGGAACTGGTTTATATTTTCCCGAGAAAAGCCAGTCCCTTGCACTCTTCCCCCAGGCAGGCAGGATTAAATTGCAGCTCTGGGTATGTACAAACATTCCCTTGTTTTCCCAGCACTGAGCTGGCCGAGGGGGCTCAAAGGTCATTCCTGAAGTTTGGGTTGATTTGGTAGCAAAAGGGTGACTCAGAGAACAAGTTCAGGTTATGTTATCACAGGATTATGTAGAGTTTTAGACTAAAATCTTCTTTAGAGTCCTTGGGCCTTAGCCAGATGTCAGATTCCCCTCTGAGCATCCACCCGATGGGGCTCAGCTGTGATAAGGCACCTCTCCAACAAAATGGCTTTTACTGTGGACAAATGAGCTGAGCCCTGAACACCAGAGAAATGTAGAAGACAGTAGCTGTGTGTACCCCCTGACTCTGCTTGAGAGGTCCTAGGGCAGAGAGATTTTTTGTTTGAAAACCCATTAAAATCCTCCAATTTGAAGGGATTTAATTTGGCCCCTAAATTGTTAAAACTTGCTGAAGGATGAGCAGCAACTGGTGGGAATTGTCTGCTCATGCTTAATGCAGCATCTGGGAGCTGGGCTCTGTGCACTGTCACTCTGGTTTGGCAGCAAAGAGCATCCTTCCCATCCCTGACAGTGCAAAGGTGTGGGGGGAGGAGTGGTGCTCTGCTTGATCAGAGCTCTTGTCCCCACATCAACCAGATCAGCTTCCAGCTTTCATGCCCATCCTCTTTCTCTGCCTTCCATCGTTTTCCTGGAGCTGAAGCCTTCCATGCCTTCTCTGAGATCAATAACCCCACGGGGATCATGAATAAATGTCTTTACATTTACGCAGAGCACCCAAAACTTCTGCCATTCCTGGCAGTACTGGGTGATGGGGAGCTGAATCTCAGCAGTGGCTGTTGCCAGCATCCCCTGTACTGTTGAATTCTTTAAAATGGCTTAATCTGGGAAATACTGTAATCCTCGTCTGACTTTGCATGCAGAGGGATCCAGGTGGCATTTTGCAGTGCCAGCAACAATCCTGTTATCCTGGCTGTGTGTTTTACACTCCTTTCAGTGTCCCTTGGAAAGATGAGCCCATCAACTCAGCAACTGGCAGTGCTAGAGAAATAGGAAGTTTTAGAAAATCAACTCCTTTGCAGGGAAGAAAGAAAAAAGCAGTGCACCAGCCTCTTTGTAAGGTCTGAAATGTGTTAGCCCAGGCACAGGGCAGCACCAGGGAGCTTCCTTTCCCTGTCTGCTTGTGGGAAGCAACCTGTAAAAAATGAAATATCCATGTAATATCATGGCTGTTTTGGTGGGCGGAAAACAAGCTAGCTCCTCAGCCCCCTGGGGAGATGAAAATAGCATCTCTGGATCTTTGCTCTGAAAAATATTTAAAATATTTTCAGAAAAAAAAAAAAAAAAAAAAAGGAAAATTCAGAGTTATGTTTAGTAACAGAAGCCAGTTGTGTCCTGAGCTGGAAGACAATGTGGGTTAAGAGTCATTTCAGGGCTCTAAAATCACATGTGTCATGCACCAGGATTTGTGTTTGAGCTCCATGAGGAAGGGTGTGAGGAGGAGAAACCTGGACAGGGGATCTGTGCTGGGCAGTCCAGCAAAGCCTGGGTCCATGGTGGCTGCAGAGGGGCTCACGGTGCTGCTGGCCCTGGCAGCAATCCCAGGACTTTTGGGTGGAAAGTGGGCAGTCACCAGTCAGGAGAATGTAGCACATCCCTCCCCAGTAGCCAGGAGAGTTCTCAGCCCTTTGATTCTCGTTACTCCCATTTATGTTTTATGCCTTTTTCAGGCCTAATGACACAGGAATACTGGAGCCTCATAAATAAATAATGTTTGCTGGTGTGAGACTGCCTTAAAGCTTACCCAGCTTCTTTCTGGGTCGAGTGAGAGGCCCCAACCACAGCCCTTGGTTGTTTCCCACTTTGCTCTCTCTGATTGGATCCTCTCCATTCTTCATCACTGCCTTTTCCATCTCTCATCGTCATCCTTCTCATTCTCCATCTTCTCCTCCTCCATTCTCTATCACTGTCTTTCCAATCCTCCATTGCTACCCCCTCCACCCCCCATCATCTCCTTCCCATCCTGCATCATCTTCTCCATCCTTCCTCACCATCCACGTGGTGGATGGCTCTGCCAAATCCCAACATCCCCAGCAAGCCAGCACAGAGGCTTGTGAGCCACCAGCCAAGCTCCTCTTTGCACATGATCTGAAACTCAGGGATTTCTTTTGGACTTTCTTTAGGGAAAAAAGGAGTTGAGCAATCATGTTTGGTTCCCTAGCAACACTCCTCCTAATTCCAGATTATTTTTCCTTTTGGGGGGATCCTTCACATGGTGTGCCCTGAGCCACAAAAACTCTCCATCCCCAGAGCAAGGAAGAATCCAGGCAGGAGAACAGTGCCAGCATGTCCATGGCAGGCCAGGGACAGACAGGGCTTGGGGACAAGCCCCACTGCAATGGGTTCCCAGGCCCACAGCCCTCTTTTTGCAGCCCAAATCCTCCATTTCTTAAAACAAATGGCATTTGTGAGTGTGGGGAGACTCCTCCAGTGGCCTCCCTGGTCCTGTGGGTGTTGGATGCTGATGTCAAGTCAAAATACCAGCAAAATGATGATGGTGAATGGAGCATCCACAACTAATGGATGAATTTCCTCCTGCACAGAAGTTATTTGATAAACCAGCCACGAACACCTCAGAGGAGATTACTGCAAGTAGAAACCATTATGTACTTCAACAAGGAGAGAAAACATTTTAAAGTTGCATTTGAAGTTAGTTTAAAGTGAGCCACTGCTGGGAGGAAAGTTTTCCTCCCAGCAGTGGGGTAGGAATATGTGTCTTTACTGGTTAAGGTGGCTTTTGGGTGAAAATGGAGGGTTTAGGCTTTGTGGGTTTGGATCATGCTGGCAATGCTTTCCATGGAGAAAATAAATAAAGCTCTGATGAGGAAAAGTGTTTTTGGGGTCTTTTAGGTCAAACATTAGGAGGATTCCCCCAATATTGCTCAGAAGGGAATATTACAAAACCCAAAGTGTTTCAAGGCTTTTCAGTGCGGCATTCACACAAAACTCCATCTCTCACTGAGCAGGGAGAGGAGATGAAACTATTTCCCCATGGTCCCCAAAGCCACTACATTCCCCAGCACCTCTCTATCCCCTAAACTGCCTGAGACTAAAATTAAATTGCCCTCAAATCAAGGGGCAAATGCAACATGCACAGGCTGCAAAAGTCAATCTACAAATGTCAGCTTGGGACCACTTTTCTGGCAGGCAACACTCCCAGGTCTGACCAGTGCAGCTGCAGGGTTAGGACACGTCTCAGGAAAAACACCTGGCTGCATTTTGCAGAGCTCCTTTGCTTTTCCATATCTTTTATATTTTTCTTCTAAGCAACATAATGGAATTTAGTACAAAGCTATATCCATGCTGGAAATTTCTTTTGCAAGTAAAAGCCTGCCAAAAATGTATGATTTAGCTCTTTCAAATTTCTAAATATACATTTGCATGCAAATTTGTAACTTGAAATTATAAATTGAAATATGCATTTCCCCTTTGCTGATGTTAGAAGTGTTTTCCTGAAGCCAGAAACATTATCCTCATTATTTGACCGAAATGTGTAAGAATTTTATCGCCTATAAAATAAATGTTCTTGTTATTTAAGGCGTGCTTAAAAAAAAAGCTCTCAATACTACTCTCTTGGCTTCATTTCACAACAAATGTATCATTTCCAATGACTGGCATGGAGCAGGAGATGAATTTAAAGTGTGTCTAAATCCAGCTGGTTTATTCCCAGCATTGGTGTGGATGTGGCCAGACCAGCCAAGGGGAAGGGGCTGCTCCCCACACTGGAGTGAGACCCTGGTGTGGGACAGATCCTGCTCCTGGACCTTCTGGCTCAGGCTTTATATGTGAGAGCAGAAGGGGTGAGGATGTCTGGCCCTTTGTCCCCTGCTCCCATCCTGCCAAGGGAATGGTGCAGTTTGGCGCCCACCTCTACCTGAGCACATGATGAGCTGTTTATGCCCATGTGCAATTCTATGTGGGTTTAAAGGCAATAACTCACCCCCCTCCAAAGATTCTCCTTCTGCATTTAACATACCAGAAGCTCCATTGTCCCTCTTTGTGAGCAGGGGTATCCCACACCCCCAGGCTGTTCTGTGTGCCCAAGAGTGATGCTCCAACCCTCCGGGTCCCTGCCCCAGGGCTCTGAGCATCCCGCTGTTATGGTTTGCAGTTCAGATCTGTCTGTCGTAAAATCTCTGCTCAGTCCGTGTAAAATCCTACATCCCCTGGGGCATATTGCCTGATTTCACCTGCCCTGTTCCCTCCTGCTCCTCTGGGAGCCAGGATCAACCCCTTGGGAAAGGAAAGTCTCCCCCTGTCCTAAGGGCGGTCGCTGGGCTTGCAGCAGCAGCAGCACAGACTCCTGTCTGGAGCTGTGCCAGGCAGCAAGCACAGAAGGATGCTCCAGGTGTTAAGCACAGCACTATTTTGATCCTTTCGTTGTGGGGAAATTGCTTCAACAATCTTTTTTTGGTGTAAGCAAAGCTAGAGTAATTACCGGGGGAAATTTTTTAAAAATCAAATGTTAACAGTTCTATGAGAAAGGTCTCATGATGATTAAATATTTCAATGGGTTCCTCTTTAGTAATGCAAAACTAATCAACTTCCAGATGATATTTAAAAAGCAGAGAATAGTGTATGGTTTAATATCCTAGCTTCAATAGGCCAGGGTTTAGAAGACAGCTAATTGTAAAATAATCCTTTTATGTTGTGTAAAACATCATTTAAAGCAGATACTCACTACAAACACAGGGTTTCCTTATTGCTGGAGGTAATTAGCTGGGTGCTGATTAAACACGTGAATGTGCATGTGGAGCAGCTCTCAGGATGTGCTGAGATGATGGAGATGATTTTGGGATGAAACATTCCCTCTTTGGGCTTGTGACCTGGGTCACATTGATCCCAAAGGATGTGACAGCACAGAGTCTCACAGCACTCAGTACATCTCCATCCCTCTTGGCTGAGAAGAGGAATGGAGAGGCACCTGAGCCTGGAGCTGGGGCACAGCGTGGTGGGAAGAGGGCTGATAAATGCTCCCAGAACAGGCAGCACCATTGCCCAGCAGGACACAGGGCCAGGCAGCACCCTCAAACCTCACAGCACCCCACATTTGGGGCAGGAGCTGGCCGGGTGAGGGGGTACCCCATTTCTGTGGTCTCACTGCCAAAGTCTTGCTCCCTTGGAGCCCCCACCAGCTCTAACAACAGACAAATAATTGGAGCCATAATTAAGGCCTGCTCAGGGGCATCCCTACCCTTCTCAAGGGCTTATCACCAGCAAGAAATTTTCATCAGCTTCTTCAGCTTTGCAGCTCCAGTTTTGTGTCCTTAGAGTGGCAGGAAGCAATGGGAACCAGTGGCAGGAACAGCACCGAGCCAAAATAAATTAACCTGGAATTTTCCCTCTGGAACTGGTGTGAAAATATCCCCCAATGATGCCAAATATCAAGTCAATGCAGGGATTTAAGGGTCTGGATGGGATTTGCACGGGGGAAGAATTGTGAAGGGCATTGCACACAGCAAGTGCAGCGGCAGAGCAGCTGCAACATGTGCCTTGAATTATAAACACTGTGGAGTGCATTTAGGCACACTTGGCTCCTGTCAGCCTGATAAGCACCACAGCAGGACGTGTTGGCAGGGGGCTGCTCCCCAGCAGCGTGAGGAGGGATTCCTTCTGTATCCTGGCTCACAAAATGGGGCTGGTGCTGCCCCAGGGGTGAGGGTGTCTGTCCAGGGCCTGTGGCAGAGGCTGCATGGACACCACCCCTGCCCTTCCCACGCAGTTACAGCACATGCATATTTCATGGCCAATAATGGGATTTCGCTGTCGATACTACTCCCAGATTTCTTTCCAGCCCACTACGTTTTCAGGTTAAATAAATGTAAGTGTTTAGGATCTCTCCAGCTCCAGGGGAAGGAGCTTTCCTGGTGAGTTGGCAATGTCCCATGGTAGTGGCCAGAAGACAGGTATATGGGCACTTGGGCTCTCCCAGTGCAAAATCCAGCCCCAGAAACTCATCTCTGGAAGCCTGTGGAGGGCTCTGAGTGCCAGCTGCAGCCAGACCAGAGGTCTTTGCCCTGCAGTTGTCCTAATCTTTGCAGGTGGCCTTTGGCTGAGAGGGATGGGGACAGACATAGGGAGCCTTGGGACCACCCATGACTCTGCGAGCACTACTTTCTGAGGGGTAAGAGAGAAAATTTTTCCAAACATCCTCCCCACTGTCCCAATCCACTAATAGCCTGGTAATCCTCTTATGGGGGTCAGCCTGGGGCACCCACAGAGCCTTTGTGTAATGCCAGGGAGGAGAATTGTGTTTTCACTGCAGCGGTGAAAGGTTGGTGCTTGTTGGCTGCCACTGCCCCAGGACAGGGATGGGGCCCAATGCTGCCCCATGCCCATGGGTGCTCCCAACACATCACAGCTCCAGACATGCTGGTGCCTGCTCTCACCACCCTTTTGGGGAGCTCCCTGACAAGAGCAGCCCCATTTGGGCATCCCCTCGTCTCGGCAGCCTATTTTGGGACCGTAAGTGGTGGTTCCGCTGTGCCTCTATTAATATCCTGCCCAGCCTCTCTGCATGGTTAAGCTCCCATTTAATGCTGGGCTGGTGCCAAGTGAGACTCCAGGAGGGTGAGGATGGTTTGGCAGCTGCTCAGGGTCTCCAGCCCCAGTGAAGCCTCAGGATATGTCCAAGCCCCCTCGGTCTCCAGGGCTGGGTGCACATGGTGCTGCCGTCTGCTCCCTGACTGGCACTGCCAGCACTCCAGCATCCTGCAGGATTAGGATTGATGATCTCTGAGTGAACTCTGTGTTAAAATATCTGTAATTTCCTCCAAAACTGGCTACTTTTCTCTGCAGGTAGTGGAAAATGAAGTGCAAACTCCAGAGCAACAAGGATTTTGTGGAAACATGAAGCAGCAGTCTGGTGTTGAGTGCCGGCAGATGAAAAAGACCTGTTTTCCACCATACACCAAATGCTGCCAATTGGTGACATTGCTGGTGAGGCTCAAGGAGACACTCAAGGACCATGATGGTGCTACCACAGCCATGGCCATGCTCTGGGGCACGATCCAAGCACGTGGGCTTCCAGACCCAAACGCCATACCCAGCCAGACCTCTTCCCTGGGGCCAGGCTCTATTTTTAATTTCCGAGACCTTGCAAGTGCTAGCCTGGGGCCTTATTTACATATTTTTCAGGACCTGTGCTGGTTGCCCATCCCTCCTCACGCCCTTGGGCCAGCACAGACAATGCTGCAGCCCAGGAGAAGGTTTGGCGAGTGTCAGCCCCTCAGGAGTGAATTGGGCTTGTCACCAGCTCCAACATCCCCAGCAAATGAGCTACTTCATATCAACACATTTATTTCTTTTCGGTAATGAGGCAACTTCATTTCCGCGGGTTGCTCGAACAGCGCACAGCATCTGATTATTAAAAATGCTGCTGGAAGCCAGCCCACAACCTACTTAGGCATTAATCTTCCCTGACAGATGCTGACGAGGAATCGCTCCAGCAGCCGGGACCAGCTCTCCTGCCCAACGCGCTTCATCCCTTAAAAGCCGGGCATTATCCCCGGTCCCGCCGGCAGGAGCCGCGGCTGGTGCCACATTGCAGGAGAGGTTGAGCCGGGCAAGCGGCAGGACACACATCCCAGGGGGAGCTGCCCGCCTGTCCCACGGCTGCTGGAGATGCTCGGGGCTGGATGGAGCTGGGTGAGCTGGTGACAAGTGGCACAGGAGGTGCTCTGGTACCGGGCAGCGTTATTGAGTCACAGCATCACAGAGTTTCTATTTTTTTTCTCACACCGAAATCAGCAGAGTCACGTCAAGTCAATCATTCCGTGGATTCCTGTTTGTTCATCACATTTTTTTTAGGAGGGGAAGAAAAAAACCTCAACAAAATTTCTCTCCCAAGTCAGACTCTTTCACACTGGTTGTCTCAGAAGGATTTGACACTTTTTTTCTGTACTGACATCTCCTCACCAAATGTACCCCAGTGCAATTTAAAGAAGCAATTCAGAATCCAAAACTAAACATTTTACCCAATTCAGTTGCCCTTTTCTCATACCAGTCTCTACTGAACTTTTTATATCTCCATTTACCCCAAAAATCTTCTTTTCTAATGGTTTTTCTTGGCTCATGGTTTGGAGAAACCCATCCTTGTGGCTGCTTTCCCATAAACTCCCCAGTGCATATATTTGGGGTGCAAATATAATACATGAACAACCAAGTAATTACACATATAGGATAAAAAAAGAGCATATTTCATATTTCTGGTGCTCACTGGGACATTTGGACATTTTGAGTATTTGAGATGTCTCAGCAGTTTCAATCAGCTACTGTTAGAGGCAGAGGAAAACCCAAGGAATATTATCCCATGTTTCAGCAGGGCTGTGACACCTCCCAGAGCAGGAGCTGGCGGGGCCACGCTGGATGTGGACAGACATGAGCTGTGCTCCCAGACTGTGGGTGCTGGCACGAGGGCACAAGCATGGGGCTCCTGTGCTCTCCCTCCCACCTGCTTCCTACACCTTGATAAAAACCCCAAAGCCATAAAAAAAACCCCAAAAAATCAATAAAACAACAGGAACAACAAAACCCAAAGGAAACTAGGCAGGTAGCAGGGATTCTCACCTGCCAACACGAGCCCAGGGTTCCCTGCCTTGTGTGGGCAGTGGAGGTGCAGGGATGTGGCCAAGGCCACTGCTGACAGGATCAGCTCCACCACTGTGCACAGTCTCCCACTGCTGGGAAGGCGGATGGGAGGAAATCACTCTGGGTCTGGCAGCTCCGTGGAGTTTTCTCTCCCTGATTGCAGGGTGGATGAGGAAAGGCAGATCCCTCACCGTCATCCAGGGCCCTTGGGACAGGAGTGTGGCCACGTCAGCCCAGCCAGCCCTATCTGCCAACGTGCCCAAGCACTGTGAAGCAGAGCTGTGGAGGCTCGGGTGCTCATTGCATCCTCTGGACTATTTTCAGCAGCTCGATACTGGGCGGGTGGCGAGACGCCAAGTGAGCACGTGGCGAGGTCGGGTCCATCTCCAGCCCCAGGGCTCTGCTGCCCTGCGCTCAGGGGCGCTGAAGAAAACCCTCCAGGGGCCTGAGGGCCGGTGGCACCAGCAGGGGTGGCCTTGCTGAGGTACAGCAGGCGCCAAGCAGACCCAGTCAGGCAGATAGAGCCGGAGCCTCGTGTCCCCAGGGCTTATCAGACCTTGGGAAACTTCCCCTCCCTCCGGCCGGCCACTTGCTGGCTGCGGTTTTTCCAGCCAACCCCTTCACCCGACACCCACATAAGGTTACAGGTCACTGCAACCCCCTGGGTTTTAACTTTCCAGCAGATGAGACCAAATTAAACCGGTTGTCCTGCTTCACTCTGAATTACTGTGACGTCCTCACAACCTCAGCATCCTCTGTATGTGATTTTTCTCAGAGAAAAGATGAAATAAAACCAAGTGTCCCACTGGTGGCGGGTCCTCACTGTCGCAATGCTCCCCCTCACCACCTCTGCAGATGCTGGGTCCAGCAAGTACTCCAGGATATCCTGCAGGCCCTGGCCGGATCCCGGGAACAATGAGCTGGGCATCTCCTGGCCGTGCGCATCCGGCGAGGTGAGAAGTGCCAGCCGGCTCTTTCCCAGCTCCCAGCCCTCGCCTCTGGCTCAGGCTCCTTCCCCGGGGGATGGTGGCACCTGAGCCACAGCTGCAGCTCCTTCAGCAACCAAATTTCCATCCAGAGGCTCTTGCTTCCCACTTCAGTGAGCAGAAGCAGCTCTCCCTCCCTCCCTCCTGCTTTGTCCAAAAACAATTGCAATTAATTAGGAGGATGGCTTCATCCTCAGCCAATGTCAGGGAAATTACCAGATGCATTGCTTTTCTTTCCCTCTTTTGCCCACTTGCTATGAACCCCTGGGTGCTGAGGGGGATGCTCTGTTCTCCCCAGGTTCCTTCCCTGGCCATGCCTCTGCTTCCGGCCAGGGCGCTATCCCTATGCAGGAAATCACTGCTTTGCTTCCAGTTTCTGTAGCCCAACTTCCTCCCTTTCTCCATTATCGTGTACCACACAATCACTGAGGCAATTATAACATCAAATAAACGCCCCATACCTGCCCTGGGATGGATAAATAAACTAAAATGGTAAAGCCATCCTTATTTTTGATAAGTGAGCACAGAAATGCAGATGGGAGCCACCTTGGCCAGCCTCAGCCAGGGCTGTGCCCTGTGCATGGCCACTGCCCAGGTTGTTCCAGAGGGGTGGAAGATGCTAATCCAGGGGGGACAGAGAATATCAGCTCTAACGGAACTTCTGGCAATTAAGAGCCTTTCTGTCCATCAGCTCCCGTTGGGTCATGGCTCCCCCTACCCAGAGCCCTGGTTTTACAGAATCCAGATTTTGCATCCTCATGGTCCATCATGGTTTTGCATCATCAGGGAAGATGAAGCCTCCTTACCTGTGACAGCCACAAAAATCAGCACTGTGCATTGCAAGAGAGGCTCTCCTTAGGGAAAATCACTGAGCTGCTGCTGCAGCCCTGTGTGCCAAGCACTGAACCAAGCCTGTGGCACTTGCTGTGCCTGTGCCTTTGCTTCCCACCCCATCCCTGCTCCTGGAGAAAGCCAGGTGAAACATCTCCAATGAGCTCCTGAAGCCCAGGTATTTGGAGTCACTTTGAAACTGCAGATGAGGTGGTTTGAGATGGCTTTTAGTCAGGTTTGATTTCTTCTCCTGAATCCTTGCACTCTGCAGTTGGATTTTAGGGTGAGCTTCTCTTGATTGGTGTTTAATCCCTTGGAGTTCAATCTCTGCAAGAATTCTGTCAGTGTATGTGGTGGTTAGGAGGTCTCCTGAGTGCCAGGAGCCTCAGGGCTGCCACGGCTGGGATACTTCAGGATTTTGCAGTGCTTGGGAGAGCTGGGATTTGGCCACGAGCACAGTTATGTCACACCAGAAATGGTGCTTCCCTCATGTGTTTTTGTGAGGCACAATCGATTTTTTCCATGTCCTGGGCATCTGTGCAGCTTTGTTGCTACTTCCATTGGGATGCTGCATCATTCCTGTTCCTGAGTCCTGGAGGATTTGATCAACAGCAAGAACACATTGTTCTGGGAATGAAAGAATAAAAAGTGAATGTGTCAGCTCTGGAGCATTTAGAAATAAGCTTCTGAAGAGATGATTTTTTTTCCTCATTTCAACACTCTAAAGTGCCTTCACTTCTACTTTTCTTTCCCTTTAAAACTCCAAACATCTTTAAACATGTCAGAACTGAAAACAATTCTTTCTGAAATAAAGCACTACCTATCCCACAAAGCAAATCTCCTGGGTTTGAGCTTAACTCCGTAAGGGGAAAAATAAAAGCCAATTCCATGCCCAAACCATATTCACCATAAATTTTGCAGCATGGACATTTTCCATTGGCCTGGCAGGAGGAATAAAAACACAACTTCACTGTGTGCCTGGTTTCCTTGCTGATTTCTTGCAGATGGATTTATAGGCACTTCTTGTCACCCTCTGTCACCTCATCACACACTGAGCCCAGCCAGCAGCAGCTCCCCGGTGGCACTGACTCTGTGGCTGTCCAGTGGGATGTAGGCTGCTCTCCCTGGCTCTCCCTTTTGGGGAGATTCCCATCACCCAAAATCTCTGCCCAAAAGCCTTGTCCAAGGGAACAAGCAGCTGGGTTGAGCAGGAGCCACCACAGCGTGGTGCAGAGCAAAGCCTCTGCAAGTCGCCTGAATGAAACACTCCAAGTGAGAAGTATATCCAAAGAATATCCAAAGTATTTCCTAGGAGGATGAACACCAACACAAGCTCTGCACCGTGACTTTTGTGTGCATAACTGAGCAGCAGCAGCCCTACTCTGCCCCACAGACACACACACCTGCACACACGAGGCTGTTCTCTGGCTTTGTACCTGGAACTGGGGTTAATTTATTTTTTGCTCCTGTCTCCTGTAGCAAGATACATTTTGGAGTCGCGATGTTTTTGTGCAGGGAGGAGAGGTTTGCTGCTGGCCGGGTGGCTTTTGCCGGTACATGCTGCCACCTTCAGCATCTCGCAGGAGGAGCCGGCTCTGCCCGAGCCCCGCCGGCCCCACCGCTGCAGCTGCACGAGCGACTTCTCCGGCTTCTTCTGATGCTCTGCAGCACTTGCTGCTGGCATGTTAATATAGTTATTGAAGAAGAAACCCCCTCTGGATGTACCCTCAGCTACGTGAGCCGGGGAGGGGGAGTGGGAGCAGCTGATGGTGGCTGGAGTAGCAGAAGCCAAGGGTCAGAGTGTGACAACCACAGCACAGCCAGGGAATGAATTTTTAAAAATCCCCAGCAGGTTACTGTGACATTACTGGAGTGTTATATGTTAGATGCAGCATCTTCTGTGCTAACCAAGTATCATAATGTCTATCCATGGGGCAAAACAAGGAGGTTTTATGATAGCAGGGGGCACAGGTGATGGTGTGGGACAGACTTGCAGTGTCCACAGCCACAACAGCTCCAGACCCAAAGCTGCCACATCCCCACCGCCTCTCTGTTGACTCCATAACCCTGGGACCAAGTCACGGGGCTCTGTGGCTGGAAATTAATTTCAATTCCTTTACCAGCCACTGAGAGCAGCTCATGGAGTTGGGAAATCACCAGCGAGCTGGGATCCCATATCCATCCTCCCTGGTGATGATCCACACTGCTGCTGCTGCTATTAATCACAGCTGCAGTAATGAAGTTAATGATCTGGGATCTCTCCTAATTATGTCTTCCCCAAACACAGGTCTGCCTCTGCCTTCACTGAGGGGACTCAGTGTGGGTGATTCAAACTCCACATGCTGCAGATGGCTCAGATTTCTAAATCAGCTTGCATTTACAGGATGGTCTTAGCTGAACTCCTGTGTTTTCCCAAGCTGGCTGACTGGGCAGCAGGACACGCTTGGTCACAGAGCATTTCAAGGGAGACTTGTATTTTGTCAAAGTTTTAATAGAGTGGATTAAAAAAAAAAAAGTATAAACTGGGTGTCTGATTAAAACTCAGGGTCTTTTGCAGCTCTTTACATTCATCGGCTTGGGTAGGGCAGATCCACCCTGGTATGGAGAAGATTTGGGGTTGCATTGCTCAGGAAACCTACTCAGTTTATTAGCCTGAAGCCTGGCCGTGGAGTGCACTTGCTTTGCCAACAGCTGGAACTCAGGAAGAAACCAAAGCAGGCTTCATTTTTATCTGTAGACACCAGCCTTGGGACTCCTTACAAGGGATGTTTAGTTTTTGTGGCCATAGGAGGCGAGAGGTAGTCACAGTCTGTTGCATCCCCCAGAAAGACGAGCTCTCACTGGATCCCAAACAAACAATTTTTAGGAAAAAAAATATGCAGATTTCAAAAGTTTCTGAGGGAGATGCCGGGCCACACTTCTGGAAACTGATCAGGTGCCTCAAATGACAAAAGCATCATTATAACTCTCGTGGGGAAGAGCTGAATGGCGTCATGCTGAACGTCGCTTTCATTTCCTTCATCCTGGCCAGCCTCTTACAAAGCAGAGTTGAGTTGCTCAGATGTTCAAGATGCCACAAGAGGTAGCTCTTAATAGAGTCGGGGACTTTGTTTGTGATATGCCAGAACCAGATTAATTGCAGCCCGGAACGGGCGAGGGGAGCAGCACTGTTTGCTCCGCGGGGTAAAAGCAGCGTGTTTGCACAAAGTGCCTTTATAGACTCCTGGGGGGTTGAGGTTGGTCTGGCATTATTTTCCTCCCTTTCCCCTATTCTTCATACTTGAGCACTAAATCAACACCATATGATGTCTGGTTCATTTTCTCATTAGAGCAGCTCCCTTGGCTGTATAATTTCCCAGCCTCACGTTGCAGCACTGCCACTTCTCCGATGACGCCCCAACAGCCAGCCCTTGTGTGCTGGGGAAACTGGGCTCTGCTTTACACAGGCAAGAGAAACAATCTGTCTCCTGGGGGTTTCTCTGGATCCCAAGAGGCTGAGGGTGCATGGCATAGAATCATAGAATTCTAGAATGTTTTGGGCTGGAAGGGACGCTGAAGATCCAGTCCACCCACCCTGCCATGGGCACAGACACCTTCCACTAGACCACGTTGCTCAGAGCCCTGTCCAATCTGGCCTTGGACGCTTCCAGGGATGGGCCAGCCACAACTTGTCTGGGAAACCTGTGCCAGGGCCTCACCACCCTCACAGGGAAAATTTCTTCCTAATACCCAATGTAATCCTGCCTCTGTCAGTTTGAAGCCATTCTCCCTTGTCCTGTCAGTCCATGCCCCTGTCAAAAGAACCTTTCTAGCTCTCTTGGAGCCCCTTTAGGTACTGGAACGGGCTCTGAGGTGTCCCTCAAGCCTTCTCTTCCCCAGGTTAAACACCTGCAGTCCTCTCAGCCTGTCTCCAGAAGAAGAGGTGCTCCATCCATCAGAGCATCTTTGTGGCTTCCTCTGGAACTTACCCCAGCAGATCCATGTCCTCCATATGCTGGAGTCCCAGAGCTGGCACAGCACTGCAGGTGGGCTCTCAGCAGAGCAGGGGTAAATCTCCCTCTCCTGAGGTGTCTGGGGCCATCCCAGCAGATGCTGAGGTGTGCTACTGCAAGTATTGAGGCATGAGCAGTGCATGTGTTAAACCCAGATCCAAACCCCTGCTCTGATTAGGGGCTGAAACTGGAGTAGAACATAAGAAAATGGTGAGTAAAATATTGAGACTGAGGGGAGACAATGTTTTGTTTCTAAACTGCAAAGTTTCACTCTGAATATGGTAAATGAATTACAAAGAGTGTCTGATCAGCCATTGAACGCGGTCCAGAGCCCCGGCTGAGCTGTCGCCATCCGTGTCCAAGCCACATCCCTCTTTGGAAAAGAAGGCCCCAACAACATGTTAGTAAACAATACTCAGTGCTGGAAAAAAAAAAATAAAATTATTTACAACTCAGCGGGGAGTAGCCCAGCCATTAAAGAGCTTTTAAATGCTGATGGCCGTGGCGGAAAACCTTTTCCGAGCGGCCCGCAGGAGCGGGGGAGGCGTTCGGGGCTCACTCCCCGCGCGGTTCGGAGCCGAGGCGCCGCGGGTGCGGAACCGGCGCCGTTCCCCGCGCGGCCGCCAGGGGGCAGGGCGGAGCAGGGCCGGGGAGCGGCGGGGCCGGAGGGGTTCATTGATTTGGGGTGTGTGATTAACCCCCGTGCCCCGAGGGATGTGCGGGGCCGGAGGGGTTCATTGATTTGGGGTGTGTGATTAACCCCCGTGCCCCGAGGGATGTGCGGGGCCGGAGGGGTTCACTGATTTGGGGTGTGTGATTATCCCCCGTGCCCCGAGGGATGTGCGGGGCCGGAGGGGTTCATTGATTTGGGGTGTGTAATTAACCCCCGTGCCCCGAGGGATGTGCGGGGCCGGAGGGGTTCACTGATTTGGGGTGTGTGATTAACCCCCGTGCCCCGAGGGATGTGCGGGGCCGGAGGGGTTCATTGATTTGGGGTGTGTAATTAACCCCCCTTGCACCGAGGGATGCGCTCGGTGGGTGCTGCACGGGTGGGGCTGAGCCGGGCTCTGTGAGCGGTTTTCTCACTTGCTGGACAAGGGATTAGGAGTTTTGGAACCTGGGTTCTGCTGCTGTCCCTCCGCAGATCGATTCCAGCCCCGGAGCAGTGTGCCTCTCTCAGCCCCTGGAATCTCTTTCATGGCTTTCCAATCTGGAATCCTTTTCATGGCTTTATGAAGTTCACTGTGACTTGTGAACATGCAGACCTTTGGAAAAATCCTCCTCTTTTGGACAGAAACCTCTTTGCCGGGATGAGCTCACTAAGGCTCTGCTGTCATCATCAGAATTCTGGGCCAGAGGAGCATGTTCCGTTTTGGAATTGTGACTTCCTATCAACAGGCTGTTGGCTCAAGGTCACGGCTGTAGCTGCCCCAGCATAATGTGGTGACTGTTACCATTGGATGGGATCACTTCTCATCCCAGGCTCAGATTTGGCTCCCAATGTGGTTTCCAGCAGAAGCATCAGCTGTGCCCAGAAAAGCCAGATGTGTGGTACCCACTGCTGCCTCGTGCAATTGGTAAAGGTCTGCAAATCCTTCCCCAAATGAGAAAGGTATGTGGCCTATAAATCCTGGATCAGGGCATAGTCCCAAAGTGAAGTAAACAGCAGAACTTTATTTCTTCATTATTATTTTTAATTCCTGGATAAATGTTGCTTAGTTCCCCTCTCAGCTGCTTTTATTCCTTCACATTTCTGACAGGATTTTCCACTCATCCCTTTGAACCCATTTTTGGATTCTCTTCCCAAGCCCATAGCTACCTGGGGTGCAATCGCTGCTGTGGGATCGAATGTCAGGTTAATCCTCCCAGGACACCTTTCCTTCTCCTTCTTCAGCCCACTGATAATGTTCTCCGATTCCCTGGCCACTGTTCAGGAGTACAGATGCTCATTTCCCCCCTACCTGCAATGAGATCCCAGTGTGCTCGCAGCCTGTGTGTCAGCCTGCATCCCAGTGCCACCCAGTGCCATCCCAGTGTCACCTCAGTGCCATCCCAATGCCACCCAGTGCCACCCATCAAGGGCTGGCACGTTCAGCTCTCACGTTACTCTCTATCCAAGCCTGACTGGCTGCTGCTGGTGTCACTTGGCAGTGAGGTTGTGACTGCTGCAGATTTATTCACTGGGATAAGTGCTGGCACAGGTGGAATCATCTTTTCTGGCCTTCGGGTGTGGGAAGAACCACAAGGTTTGGTTTGGTGCAGGTCAATGATGAGTGAGCCTGTGGGTGCAGCAGAGGGAGTGAACCCGGGGGAGGCCAACCATGGATGGTGGTGACAGGGAGAGGGCTCGCAGGTGTCACTACCCCGGTCTCATCTCTCTTTTATTCCCGATGCTGCTGGTGGGAGTCAAGGCCGCTGTTACCCATTGTGACCATCCCCAGCGCTGCCAGGGACAGGTCGCAGCTCCTTTCAGAGCGTGGGACATTTTAACAACAATGAACGCTGACTGCCAAGCCGAAATGAGAGAAGAGGACAGGCAAGGCGATGAGCCTCCCCTCGGGAAGTGCAGGGGGCAGCTCTCCTGCACACCTCCTGTATTTATGGCCCGTCTCTACCGCCTTTGAGCCATATTTTTTGTCAGTGACTGTCCCTCGGTGCCTCCGTGAGATCCTCAGTCCAGGATTTACTGCTCAACTTTGCAGGGGAGAAATACAGCCCTGGCCACAACTCAGGGCGCCGCACCTGCCAGCCCCGAGCGCCGCGGTGCTGTCCCAGCTCGCCCTCCGCAGGAGCCTGGCCTCGGGCATCACCACTTTTCATTTAGGACTCTGTTTGCTGCTCTGTCGCAGCTCCTCAGGTCAGTGTCTCATGTCTTGGAGCTAAGCAAAGAGCTGCTGCTGTGCAGTCGGGCGGGACTGGCCTCGGGGGCCGCCGGCAGACGCCGCGGGCGAGGGACGTGTGATGGTATCGCGTGTTGCTGTTGGGTTTCATGCACCACGTACAGGTTTGGGCTTCCTGTTCCCCTCGATATCGCAGAGCCCATTAAAGTTTCACATCTCATGTTATGAAATATGGCACACGTCAGGGTTTTTTTTTTCTCCCCTTCCTGGGCTCCTCTCGGATTTCAGCTGACAGCGGGGGAGAGCCAGCAGCCCTTCCGCCCAGCATCCCGCTCTGCATCGTGCTGGAAGCGCTGGTTCCCACCCCATCCCTCCCTGATGGTCTGCTGGGAGCTGTCTGTCCTTTCCATCCTTTCTGCCCTTTCAGGATGCTGCTGAGCCCGGCTGCCCTCCCCAGCAGTTGAGGCCAAGCTCTCTCACGACATGAGTGGCCACCCTTTTTGCATAACCGCTCTGCTTTTTCTCCCACGTTTAATCCAAGACGATTTTGCCTGTGGAGCGATCCGCCCTCAGGGTTTTACGGGATCGGCCTGGCCCACTGCCACCCCGAAGCGGGGCAGGAGGGAGTTTCCCAGCTTCTCCCCCGGGAGCAGGACAGCCCCAGTGTCAGCGCAGTGGGCTCGGCGGGAGACGGGGCGCTCCCACGACACGCTCAGCCCGGCGCTATCGCCCTCGGCATCTCCAGCCGCGCCTTCCGTGGGGGATTTATCTCTGCCAAATCTGCAAATCGTAGCATGTAATTTTCCCTCTTTCTAGTCCGGGGGAGGGTTTGTGGCCGGAGCGGAACAGACAGATATTTGAGGCTGGGAGCAGGGAGCCTGCTGCGCCACGTTCGCAGCCAACCCCACGGGCAGCCTTGCCAGTAACAGCCACGGCGAGATCAAAGATGCTTTTTGCCACCGGGATCTGTCCTTGATAGCCAATGGCTTCCCGCGGCGAGATGGCAATCTCATCTCAGAGAGGGGAGCCATCTGATGTCTGGATGGAGGGGAAAGATGAGTGCTGTGTTTCACCAGGCTTTCCCAGCCTGCCGCATCAGTGCTATAATTTCGGGGCTGGAACCTTGCTGACCACCTGGAGGCCCGAGTTTCTACACCAATATCTCTATTTTTCAGCAAAGCCTTAGCTTTCCACAGGCAGTAAATTATTTTTTTTTTTCGTGCTGCCCAGCCTGGTGTGCAGAGATGGGTTCGCACTTGTAGGTTTTACTGATTTTCCCCATTTTCAGGTCTCCTGAAATGGCAAGTTCAGAAGACGACTTTAACGGGTTGTGTCCTGATTCTGCGTAGCTAAAAGTTATGGAAAATAACATTAAGCCGGACAGGGATAAAATAGGCTTCAGTATAACCAAAACTCTGAGTATCTGGCCTCAGATGCTCAGTGAGACGAAATTCTTTTTCCCATCTGGCTGCTGAATCCTTCCCCTCTCCGGAGCTGGAGCTGACCGTGAAGTATCACCTTGATAGTTACCTTGCTACAGAACGTGCTTCGGGGAAGAGAGTAAGCGCAAAGCAGAAGCCCCTGGGGACAGGCACCCTCTGTTCCGAGGAGGATGACCCTTATCTACTGACCTCCCCTCTCTCCAGTCAACACAACTTGGCAGCAACAGCGCCAATTAGCGCAGCTACATGCAGATTGTCACCCAGCTCCCGCTCCAGCCGAGGCGGGCAGAGGGAGCGCACACGGCCGGCACAGAGTCACTACCCGGCAGCCTCCCGCGGCCAGCTCCCGGCGGGGGAAAGCCAGGGGTGGTTAATGAGAGGCCCGGGGGACGGGAGGGCTGCGGCTCTAATTGCTGCAGCCAGCCGGGGGTCACCAATTAATTAAGAGGCGAAGTGCCGCGCAGCCGAGCGCGCTGCTGCCGTGCCGAGATGAGCCGGAGAGGTGCCGGACCTGCTCCCACCTGGCTGCCGCTTTCAACAAGCGCTTTTGTCTCCTCGCCGCAGGCTCTCCTGCTGCCTGCCCTCCCGGGGCTCCGTTAGCACGGGAAGGCGCGTTCCCGCTCCAGAGGGGGAGGCTGCTCGCCCGCCGCTGTGTGATGGCAGCAGCGATGGCAGGGAGCATCCTCCCCTCCGCAGCGGCCGCTGGGCGATGCTCAGTTTAATATCCTCCCAGTCCTGCCAGGATAAATAAATGCCCCCAGACCCAAGCCAGCTGTGCGATGCCTCGATGCCTGCCCGTGGGTGGGGCAGCAGGAGGGGACAGAGCGCGGAAACCTGGAGGAGTCCATCGCCCCTCGGCTGCTGTCAAAGGGGAGCGGCAGTCCCAGCAGCGCTCCAGCAGGGACAGGGCAAAGCCGGGCATCCCCAGCTCCCTGGCATTGCTCCTGCGTGCGGGGGTGCTCCCACCCGTTCCCTCTGATGTGGATTCTCTGGTGTGTGCTAAGGGTGGGGTGCCCGCTGCAGTCCCAGCGCCCCAGTCCCCACGAGGAAGAGGAGGAAGGAGCAGGCAGGGTGCACAGGGGGACAAGCAGACACAGCCATAACAAACAGAGGCCGCTCAGCCAGGAAGGCTCCGGGGGCGGCTGGGTGGGTCAGGGCCACCCAAAGCCACGGGGCGGGTGCCAAGGCTGGCAGCGCCCCGGGGAGCAGAGGCGCATCTGCCGGGGAGCGCCTGCAGGTAAGGGCGGTGGGCCTGGGGGCCACAATGCTGCCCCGGCCCACCATGTCTGGGGCTGCCCCTCCGCCTTGCGACGCGTGGGTGGGCTGTCCCTACCCCGGGGGACTTGGACTGTGCTGCTCTGCCCTGGGGTTGATGGGGATCGAGCACATCCCGCTTGCAAGGGATGGGGACACCCTGGGCCCTGATGGCCCGTAGGGACGTGCCTGGGGAGCTGGGAATGGCTCAGGGTGCTGATGAAACTGCTGTGGGGAACTGGATCAGCCCTGGTCCTGCTCTGCCTTGGCCAGGCTTTTAGCTCCTCATCCCCCAGCGCCGTGCCTTTTGGTGAGGATGGTGACGGAGCCCTGCGTGCTCAGCGCCTCCGGCTCAGGCAGCCTCTCTGCTGGCAGGAGGAGGCTTTACTTCGCCCTCCAACCCCCTGTTCCAGCAAAACGCTATAGATTATACATGACAGAGGTGCAGGGCGCTCCCGGGCTCCTCCCTGCCGGCTGTGCCGAGCCAGGGGCACCACCAGCAGCAGATAAACCCCTGGACGCTTCCCAGGGCTGGCAGCTTCTCGCTGCCGTGGGCCAGGGTGCGGCTGTGCTTCGGCGAGTGATGCAATCAGAGGCCGGTGCGAGGGCCAGCCTTGCCAGCCAGTGACTTTGCCATTGCCTAAAATAAAATCCACAGGGGAAAGGAAAAAAAAAAGAAAAAAAAAAAAAAAAAAGGAAAGAAAGAAGCCCAACTGGATTATTAATTCAGGCTGGCAAGAGAACAAACCCATCCAGAATCCACCTTCCATTATATGCCCACAAACCACATAAAATGGAAAAAGAAAGAACAACATAAAAGCCCAACGACCTTGAGCTTCAGTGGCAGCTCCAGATGTGCAGGGGCACAGGCAGAGGGAACGGGGTGCAGGGAGGGTCCTTGGGTGTGGGGGTCCCTTTGCCTTCCTGCTGCTGGGGCTGGGCAGGATGGATGCTGGGGTGCCCCTGGTGAGGTGGGGTGTGGGGTGCTGTGCTTGGGGGTGGCCAGACCACACAAAATGCAGCCTGGACAGGCTGGGCCCTCCCTGCAAAAAACAGTGCAACAAAAATGTGCTAAATCCTCAAACTCAAACAAGGTTTGCCTGCCACAAATTGCAGGGGAGATTTGGGAAGGAATTTGCTACCAGAAAAGTGGTAGCAGGCTGGATGTTAAATATTTGGGGTGGAGATGTCCATAGTGAGGGGATGCTGAGCTGGGGCAGGGCTGCTAGGGACCATAGGAAATAATTATAACCAGATAATTATAGAACCCTTTCCAAAAGAAGATCCTTTTGGAGAGTCTTTTCCTTCCATGGAAGCAGAGATGCTTGACACCCTGCCCAGCCCACCCAATACCCAGCCCACCCAATACTCAGCTCCATCTCTCCTGGCTGCTTCTCCAGCCTTCAACCTGTCCCAAACAGGGAACCCTCATGCTGGCAAAGCAAATGGAGCAGTTCAGCCCATTTTTTTCCTCCTCACTTCTCTTTTGTGGTTGTTGCAATGAGAAATTGTTCAAAAGAAGTCCTCTGCTACCAGAAGTTTGGCTGGCAGTCTAGAAATTAGGGAAGGGGATAAATTCTGCCCATGTGAGCTCCTGGGGACTTCCTGCCACCTTTTCCTATGGAGAAAAGGAAATATTTTAAGTCACTGCCCTGGGGAGCTGTGGCAGAGCATCCCAAGAGAAGGACCTGGGTTTTGGATCTTGCTAGGTGTTCTCTGGGCCACCAGCTTAGGGAGCAATGCCAGCTCTAAAGCCATGCCCAGTCCCCAGACCCAAACAGCAAAGCAATGCAATTTAAACTTTAAATGTCCCACTGCTCTGAGCCTGGGAGTAGTGTTTCCTAAGTCTCCCCAAACAGAAACGAGAAGCAGTGCTGGAACAGCCCGCTTCTTCCTCACTCTGCTTTGCATGTTCAATATTATTATTATTCCTTTTTATTCTTTTTTTTCTTTTCTCTTAAATAAACTGTCAGCACAGCATGGCCCCAAGCACTGCCTCAGCTGCTGCTGTGCCAATTTAAACTTCTGATTTTCTATTTAAAGCTCCCTGCATCCTGTGAAGGTGTTTTCCATGGAGGTGGGCAGGGGAAGGGGACTAGAGGGCTGTGGGACAGGAGCTCTGCCCAGCCATGGTAGGCAGGGGCTGTGATGGAAATGATCACATCTTAATCCCACCCTGGAAAAACTCTCCTGCCTGCCCAGTTTCCATCTCTCATAGTTTCAGAACTGCTTCATGCTCCTGTGGCAGCACTGGGAGAATCTCCCTGTGGGAAATAGGGAGGTGGTTGTGGGGTGACCAACCCCATGTCCCTCAGCCAGGATATGTGTTTAGATGTGCTCTGTAAGTCACGAGGTAAAGTCAAGGCAAAGGTTATGTATCTCTATTCTGCAGCAGTGTTGCTCCAGTGACACATAAGAAATCCCTGCTCCCCAAGCCTGAAAGGGAAAAATCTCCACAAAACCCCTTTTAACCCCAGAGAGGGGTAACAGTCCTGGTACTCAGTAGGACTGTGCGCACAACAGAGCAGGGTGGGAAGGGACTGGGAATCCAATACCTTTGGACACCAGGGGAGCAAGCATTAATTGAGCTGCATTAATGAGCCAGCAGCCAGAAGGAAAAAGCTTTTAGTATGGGAGTGGGGCAGCCCCGGAATGCCAAACAGCATCGGGATGGAGACTCTACAAAACCCAAGGGCTGGGAAAGCAGCAGAACCCCCACCCTCTCCAAATCAAAATACATATATATATTTAAAAGAAAGCACAGGCGTTGCAATGAAATAGCAATATGTGGTTTGAAATCCCCGGCTCAGCTCATGCCAAAGGAATTTCCAGGCCTGGTTTAGATCTGATTCAGCAAAGCTTTTATAATGGTGTGGGGGGTGTTCAGAGGACCCGGGGCTGTGGTGGGTGCTGGGCTATCACAGCCCCTGTCCAGCTGAGGCTGGGCCCTCCACTGGGTACCCTGAGGTAGGAGAGGTGTGTGTGAGCTCGGGGCTGCCTGTAAAGCTTTTGTTTTCTTTCTCCAGCCTCAGTCCTGGAGAAAAAGAAAGCTGGTGCCTTCCTGGGGATGGATGTACACAGTACTTGTGGCTCTTGCCCCGACTTCAGCCCAAGTTATGGGGCCAGTGGGATCCAGAATCAGCCCCAGGAGTGATCATGCTCCTGCAGGTTTCATGAAATCACTTGATGGAGTGAAGGGAGAGATTTTGTCTGCCCCACAACCCTTTCTAGCCACCAAAGAATCCCCACAGTGAGGTGGCTCCTGGGGACCAGGCACATCCCCAGCCCTGCTCTGCTGCCAGGGGCAGCGGCAGAAACAGCCCTTCCACACACCCCCTATCCTCCCAGAGTAAATAATGCAGACAAAACAAAGGGAAATGGTGAAAGTTGTGGTGTCCCAGTGCCAGGCACTGGACATGATGGTTTCTTTAGGCAGAAGAAGCAAGAAAAATAAGCAGTGTAGGCAATTATCTCCCCCATGAGTCACTCAGGACTGGGAATTTTTTTTTCCATGGCTAAGATTTCCCAGAAACTGGTGAGCTGTCTGTCTAGGGGGTGTCTGTCTGGGAGTGGGGGGAGTGTCTGTCCAGCGATGGGTGAAGCAAAGCCAGCCATGGTCCAGGAGCTCCGTGGTTCCCAACCACCAGTGAAAATCCTAAAGCTTTAGACTCAGAGAGGGGTCTGGGGGTGTTCTCTGCATCCATACCCAGGGATGTGGAGCCCCTAAAACCCACAGACTCTCCTCCATCCTTCAGCCCCCAACACCAGCTGCATTTAATCATCAATTTAAATAAGCATTTTGCCTACAGCAGTACGAGATAGGGACAACATGGACCAGTAAGGGTTTCAGAATCAGTCCTAGGAAGAAAATTCTTTGTAGGATTTTTGGGTGCTTCCACCTATGGATGGATTATCCGTGCTTTTAATAGAAGATGTCCCTGTCCATGGCAGGGGGATAGAACAAGATGACCTTTAAGGTTCCTTCCAGCCAAAACTATTCAGTGATTTTATGATTCCTGCATCCTGGCCTCAGATCCCTGTGGCCGGGAGGGGTTATCCAGGGACAATGGCACAGCTCTGTAACCCGGGGGAGTTCCAGAGATGGAGATGCTGCTGCTTTGATAAGGCTCTTCAGAAGCTTGCTCTTCAGAAGCTTTCAAGCTTGCAAGCCTCTTCTGAAATGCTTTTGAGCCTGATTATTTTTCAAGATGAAAGGGAAAAGAGGAACCCCAAACCCTCCTCTTTACTCCTCACTGTTAAGGTAAAGGCTTCAGCCAGCTCGGTGTGGAGAAGATGCCCCACGGCCTGTGGCCCTGGCCAAGGGCTGTGTCCAGTGTCCCTACAGTGCCAGCACAGCCCATGCATCACACATCCTGACTACCACTGCACACTCTCCCCCCTCTTCCTTTCCTAATTGTATTCCATTTCAAGACTATTGAGGAATAATTGCATTACGAAAGGCAGCTCCAATCTGGCGTTAAGGAGCGTTCTCCCGCCTCACATCTCCAAAGGTCCCGAGCCCCGGCGGTAATGGAGCTTACCACAAGCACTCAGGGAAAGAGCTCTCAGCACTTCGGCTAAAACACTTATTTGCTTTGAGCACATCTTGAGTTTCTGAATCTCTTCCCTCCTTTCAAGGCTTACATTTGCCAAGAGCGCACCTGGGGCAATAGTGATGGGGATGGGTGAGCTGCAGGGATGTTGGACATGCTGTGGGACAACACCACATGCCTACGGGATGTGTGACATTCCTCTCTCCATGCCCCAGCGGGACACTACAAACTATTGCTGAAGATAAATTAGGTCTTTGCAGGAGGCAGAGTGAAGGGAATGAGTGCAGCAAAATACGTGCAAGAAGGATGCACAGAAATACTGCAGCCTCACTTTCCCTCTTCCCTTCCAGTCCCCTGCTCTGAAGAGGAGGGAACACCCCCATCCCACCTCGAGCAGGGGCCGACCCTTCAGCACAGCCACCTTTTGGTTTGGAGCCAGGTCTTCCTTCACTACCTTGATCCCCGATCCCTTTCGGCTGCTGCCGCCGTCTGCCTTGTGGTTCTTTATCAAAGACTGTCTTGAAACCCAGATAAAGGGTGGTGTATGCAGTGAGGCTCCCACCCTCACATGTAACCACTCAGACATGCTGTGGAGATTAGCCAGGGCCCAGCTCTCCCCTGCTGGCCCGTCTCTGCCAAGAGCCAGACCTCCCCAAGGCAGCTAACAGTGAGTGTATCTCCCTGAGACTGAGCACTGGCTCATGCACTGGGCACTGATGGGCACAATGGTGCCACACAGACATCACCCCAGGAAGGTGCTGCACAGAGGAACAACTCTGTCTGAAATGTGTGGTCTTCAGAGGTGTGTCAAACACGTGGCATTTGGAGCCAGATCAGGAATATATTTTGGCTAGTGAGTGGGCTTGTCAGTGTTGCAGATGGACAAGCTGTTGTCATAAGCCTTAGGACAAATGTTCTCCTGAGGTTTTCCTGAGGTTTTATGTGAATATCTGAAAAGGCTCTAAGAACCAGCTCATCTCCAAGCTTGTACAAGGTCTGCATTTGGCATCGTCCCTCTTGTTCCTGTGGAATGGGCTGAGCAAAGGCTGGGCTGCCCTTGGGGGCTCTGCACCAAGTGTGGTGATCCTGCAGGGAAAAGCTCTTCTGGGCAGAGCAGGAGCAAATCCAGACTGGCTTTGCAGCTGGGTAAACTGAGGCAGAAGCAGACAGGGTCTTCTCCCAGATCGCCCTGCAAACCTGTCTTCTCCTGTTGATGCTCCTGTCTACCACTCACCCTTTTATCTCTGCCAGAGCCATTTCACACCCTTGGGTCCCACTACAGCCAGCAATGTCAAGTGATAATGATTTATTATTATTGTTATTACTCCTGCTATTATTATTGCTGCCTAGATAATCCCCTGTCAGAGTACAAATGTGCCTTCCCTTCCAGCATGAGATGTCCTGCTTAATGATGTTGTTTTCCTCTCACCTCTACCTTCAGCTCTGATATATTGAACGTTAATGGCACCAGAAGAGCTTTGGCTATGCTGCTTCTTCAAAAGATAGGTCATTATACCGTCAGCCATCCTGGTAGGAGGACTGCTCTTCCCTCCTCCTTTATTAAGATTTGCCTTTCCTTGATTAAATTAGCTTGAACGGCCTGCTTCCGTGGGAGGGATGGATGCCTCCATTATCGCCTATTCCTTTTGAAAAGGACGGGGGGAAAATAATACAATGTAGCCCGGGATAATTGAATGAAAATTTAATGAGCACTTGCGAGAATACGTTAAGAGAAATGCCAATCGATAGAAAACTGATTTCCTGGTTTTAGCACCAAATGGACTCGTGCCGGAGAAGTCATTCCCTTCCACCTGTAGCAGGAGTAAGAGGAAAGGCTGGAGCAGCCAGCCTGCCCTGCTGGCAAATGGCGGCAAACCTGGGACACAGAGGCAGAATTAAGTTATTGACACACTGGTAATCACCTCACAAAGAAGTGCCCTGCCTGGTGCCTTACTCTGGGCAGAGCAGGTAGCTGTTGTAGGAGGAATAACAGCTACTGACTACCGAGAAACATGAATGGAGGCTGAGCAGCCCCTACCAGCCAGCTGTATTTCTCAGCTCAGTTTAACTCTTCAGCACTAACCAGCTGGTGAAGTGGTGAGTACAGGCTGTCTGACTGCTGCAGCCATTCCACAGTGAGGATGCAGATGATCCCATCACTTTCAAAGCTCTCGCATGAGCAGCTCACTCCAGGGGTCTGGCCCCCATATCATGCACATTCCCCACCCCAGAGATACTGTGGAGGAATGGCCTTTCCTGTGTAGCAATTGCCTCCCTGGCTGACCTCAGTCACATCCTGGAGAAAGATTTTCAAAGGGGCACCATGCCAAGTTTGGAAAGATAGCACATGTCCCAGCCAGGTTTCCCCAAGGCACCCCAGCTTCCCCAGGCTAGGTTTTCCCAAGAGCTCAGACCAGCATTTTCCCCAATTTAAAGCCGTGGCAGCTGAATCCTCGATGAAACTGCAATGCTTTTGCTCTTGGGGCCAAAGGCATCCTCGGTAATGACCCACAAAGGTCACTGGAGCAGCTCCAGTCCAGTCCTGTGGACAATTTCTCAGTAAAACTGGTCAATAAAATACAGCTACCTGAGAAGAAGAGTGCAGTTTGCAGGTCTCTGCCTGCTGCTGTTGGAAAATACATTTTTTTCTTTTTGATGAAACAGCCAGAGGTTGCACAAAAGTTGCACTTTATTAACTAAAAGAGTTCCCATACAGGGCTCTTGGCATGCAGTGGGGGCATCTCCCTACCAGGCCCTCCAGCAGCACAGCACATGCCTGGCTCCTCACTCCTGCAAATCGAGATCCTGCAAACTGAGGCCACGTTTCCACTTTTTAATTACCATCTTTCCAAGAAGAAAGGATCTGAGCAGCCATCCTGGCAGGAGAGTAACCCGGCTGCCCCACACCACGAGGCTGTCCCTGTGTCCCCAGATGGCCCTGGAGTCCTGTGGAGAGGCCTTTGGACACACTGACACTCTAATGTGCACGTCCTACAGCCCAGCTCATGTCTGTGCCCCGGGAAGCTTTGGTTTCACCCCAGATGCCCTGAGCAGGAGGGCGGTGGGGGGACCCCCGGGAACCCCAACCCTCCCGCAGCTGCCCCGCACAAAGCAGCCCATTCTCGGCTGCCTCCAGCGCTGCTGCACAGCAGTAAATATTGCATTAGCTGCGGTGGGCCAGGGCTCCGGGCCCTTTTCCAGCTTGGCAGGCTCCTCTCAGCCAGCCGGCAGAAGAAGCAGGGATTATGTGAACTGGGCACAGAGCGAGAGGGGCAGAAAGCAGCCTGGAGGAGCAAGAGGTGCTGCCAGGGCAGCGATGGGTCATCTCTATCCTGCTTTCTGAGCCATGATGGCTGACAATACCCTTGTGTCACATGTGGCTTTGGTGGAGTCACAGATTTCCCCTTGGGGTAGAAAAAAAAAAAAAAAAAAAAAAAAAAGGCAAAAATATAGTGATTTTTGGACCAAAGCGTTTGGGAATCAGAGCCGAAAAGCTTCCAGTGTTGATCTGAAAAGGGCTTTTCTGCTCCCAGGCGATGCTCTGGGGTTTTGCCGTCATGATTTTGAAACTTTCTGGAATTTGTCGGGTTTTGTTTCTGCTTGCTGGGAAAGGTCATGGCTTCCCGGGCAGGGAGGGAGAGCTCTGCTTTCTGGCACAGCCCTGCACGGCCAGCCTGCCCTGGAGTGCCCACTGTGGAACTCTGGGGCTAGGGGAACCTGGGGAGACAAGAAAGAGGCATTAATAGGTCACTCCATGAACAAAACCTACATGTAAAATCCAATTATAGAGGGGCAAAATAAATCCAAGGTGGTCCTTCCAAAACTGCCTGGCTAAGTGAGTTCCTGGTCCCGACTCTGGCGTTTCCCCTCCATCCTGTGCACAACAGGGCTTTTGTTAAATTTCACATCCTGAAAGAATTTAATAGCATTTTTATTTTTAATCCATCACATGTGTTTTGTTTGGACTAATCCAACGGGGCTCCGTTCACAAGCAGCTCTTTTCCAACATCACTAAATTTCTCAAGGCTTAACCTGTTGACAAGGACAGGACGTGTTCGGCCTGCGTTATGCAAGCATCATTAGGTGCACAAGGACTCGAGCCCCTGAGCAGATGGAGTAGTCAGGGAATTTTGCTGAGGATGGCAGGAGAAATGGATCCCTGCATGGAGGGGAAGCTGTCCCCCCTTTCTATTGAAGGCGACTTCAGGTCTGTTCAGCAGCTTGCAGGGATTTTGCACTGACTGGTGCTTCTGCAAACCAGACTGCGGGGTTGTGCTGGGGAGGAACTGGTGTTGCCACCGCCCAGCTGAAGGACTGAGCCTGGAACTATGGAAAGCAGCAATACTGATGTCCCTTAACTGCTGTAATTCAATTAAACCCTGCAGTGGGTGCAACCAGGCAGGAAACCAGCCTGTCTACCATGAGCCCAGGGCTCCTAGGTAGCCACAAGAAATTCAAGCAGAGGTTTAACTTTAAGCCTGGTTTGAAGATTATCTCTGCTAATAAAAGTGTTCACTCCTGAGGTGACATGTCCTCAGGTCCTGCTGCTTTTCTGCAGGGCTCAGGCAGGGGAAGGCTTGTGTGCAGGGCAGCACAGCAGGCAGGAATGGCCTCAGCAGGACTAGGAAAGGGCTGGGGAGCCTACGCACACTGCAGATGCGCCTTTGAGCACATCTGGATCCTGTAATAATTTGGGCCGTGAAGAAAACGCGCCGACGTGAGCTCACACCCCTGTGAAGCGCCTTTGTGCGATCCCTCAGAAGTGCCTGATGCCCAATCTGCGGATTGCTGCTCTAATGAACTCCAGACGTTGTTTTGAATGTCAGATAGATTTCAGTTGCTGCTGCAGAAGATGTCCCTCTCCCCATCCCCGTGCAGGGCTGGGATGGCAGGGCTCAGAGATCCCTGCGGGCTGGGTGCCAGGGCTGCCCGCCTCAGCGAGGCAGTGTCTGTGGACTAAAGCCGGATGGCGGCTTTCAAGGGACAATAGCACAGTGAGAAACCCCACTTCAGACACTCCTTGCTCAAGAGAAGGCCAGCCAAGAAACCGCCAGCAGTCGGGTTTTATCGCTCAGGGCTCAGCCGTCCGCCTCCGGCAGGGCTGCAGTCCGCACGCCTGGCTGCCCCCGGGTCACGGCTGCACACCCGGCTCTCCTGGGCTTGGATTTGAGCTGGGAGATTTTAAGGGGCACCAGATTGTCCTGTGATCGTTATTTCTACGTGCAGGTGACCATTTGGTTCAAATCCAAGCTAGAAAATGAGGTCTTTATGACATATTCCCTCCCAGGCGGGCAGACGGCTTCTGCTGAGGCCGTGAACGGAGTGAGTGCATTTTATACAAATCCATTTGTTTTGAGCTCCTCAGTGACAAGCAACCGAATTTCCCTCCTTGCAGTTGGTGCTGGCAGCAGGGGTGCTGGATGCAGGGATGTCCTGGCTGTGGGTGGACACAGCTCTGTAGAAACTCTCTGGACTTGATGGCTGGTTGAGCTTCTGAGCGTTGTGGTGAGTTGCCGTCCCCAGCTCCAGGGTCTGGAGGCCTCTGAAGATTTGCTTTGAATCAAAATATGAAACCAAAGGCGGAATAAGCTCTCACATGCTCAAGTTTGGTCTGTAACACAAGGAAAGCTCTGGGAGACCTTCTTTCTCAAAGCTACGAGACCCACTAAGGGCAAACTAAGGCCATCAGCACTCCCAGAAACATGCCTGCCAAAAGGGACAGCAGGACGTGCCCCTACCAAGAGCAAGAAACAAGGGACAGTAGCTTTGCTATTTACTAGTGCTTAACAGAGATGCTCCATGAAGTTTTCAGGAGGTCTGGAAGGATGCCTTGACCCTGAGGTCCTACAGCAGTCACCTGGTGACAGCCAGTGGGTGCCCTGCATTTATTTATCCTCTCCACAAAATGCCTGAGCAACTCATGCCAAACCACTGCTGCCCCCTCATTAAATCAACATTTGCCTGGCATGGCAGGGCTTGGAGATTTCCTGATAGGTCCGTTTGAGGTGGGTTCTGTGTTTGGGTAATGTTTGATACTGGAGTCAAAATTAATCATCTGACAAATCCAGGCTTTGTCACAGATTTGCAATAAAGCCCCAAATTGGAGGAAAATTCTGTGCTGGGTGAAGTCCAAGGGTGCTGCATTGCACAGGGATCGTGTTCAACTAATGGATTAATTTTGTCCCTGGGAACTGGATCCCTTCAAGCTAGCTCCTGGACTGGGGAGGCACAAACCCCAGCCACTCCCTGAGAATAAACCTGGCTGGATAAACTGTGAAGAACCAGGAGACAAACATCTCATTCACCAGCTCTCCTGGAAAAGTCATCGGGATAACAGTCCTTGCCAAAGCCACTGCAGCAAAGGCATTTCTCTGTGGCACACAGGAGCAGGCAAGGATGAGCCTGGGGGTCAGGGTGACCTGGGAGGAGATGGGAATGATAGGGCTCAGTGGGGTGGTCTGTTTGCTGTGTGGCCATGGGAAACCTCCCAGCGTGGTGCTCGTCTCAATTGGGGAAATCTCTCTGCGTGGTGCTTTGGCCTCTTGCCTGTAGGAAAGGACAGCAGCTCTTCTGCAAGGAGTTTCAAGGACAAACTGAGGCTTTGTGTATGGAAGTGGACTGTAGTGTGGGGAAAAAGGGATTGAAGAATGGCCAGTGAAAGCCAGGAGGGGACTGAGGCCTCTTTGTGCCCTGGCAGGCCTGCCCAGATGGCACTGGGGACAGGGTGCTGGGAACATATTGGGAGCACATTGGAGAGATGAGCTGTGCTGGCTGCTCTGGGATAGACCCTGCTCAGCCTTTTTCCTTCTTTGCAAGGAGAACTCTTATCCATACATGCACAGCCCTGTGCCCTTGTGCACTGCCATGCTCACGTGCACCTCTTCACCACATGCAGTCCCCCATGTCCAGTCTGGCATGCCAGGACCCAGCTCTTACCAACACAGTGCCCTCATTCCTATTTTTGTGAGGTGATTTTTCACTTATACCACTTATTCAGCTCAAAATACTCAGACTTGGATCCAAAAGTACTGCAGATTTAGGCCTGGCTATCTCAAGTCAGCCTGCTTAATTTAACAGCACTCAGTTTAGGAAGGAAAGGGTCACTTGCTTGGTCATGTAGAGGAGTCCAGAGCTGCCCCAGGGTCCGCTTGAGGCAGGAAGGGATGTGGTCCAGGATAGGACACTGCCAGGGATGCTGCACCCCAGTGCTCTCTGAGTTCTGTCCTCTGTTGTATCCAAAATAGTAACTTCCTCACTCAGGGAGAAGCATCCCCCAAAACATCTGACCTGCTGCTGCCTTTCCTGGCGGGAAATCCCCATCCTGCAAGCTGAGCCTGCTCAGGTGCAGCCTCTGCAGCAAAGCATCCTGTGGAGGAAGTATGGGATCCAGATGCCAGGGGTAAGGTTTGATTTGCTTTCAATATAAGGCATACGAAAAGGTCCAAGCAGAGACTATTTATTGATTTTAATGAAAATAATATGTTGCCTTGAAATGAGGATGTTAATTAAAAGGCACCCGCTGCTGTTTATCGCTGGCTGGGTCTCTGGCAACAGTAAAGAGAGAAACGAGTGGAGGAGCTCATGCCAAAACCTCCCCGCAGGGAAGGTGGATGGTGCTGGGAGTGGGATGCGGGGCTGGAGCATTCCTGCTCCTCTCTGCTCTGCGAGAGAAACTCTGAAAATAAACTCTTATGAAAGCTGGGCCTGGCAAGCGATGTCGCTGGGAAAGGGGGACTGCAACCCAGGCTCCAGTCCGGCCAGCCCTGCCACTCACAGCACATGAGTCTGCCCCAGCTCCCCTGTTTACTTAATAATTTCACACAATAGCATCCTTTAGAGAGACAGAATTTTTGTTTTCTTTCTCCTCATTAGGAATGAGACCACTACGCAGACAAAGAGGCACCATGCACATAAAAACTTGCTACATCTTGCCTAGAGGCAGCAAATTTAAAAGCAAAATTGAATTCTTAAGGCCCCATGGAAAGTGACTGAACCTGCCATGCAAGGTCTGCTGGCACAAAGGCAGGGACGCTAAATAAAATCCCCTGGGTGAGTACTACAGTCTTCTGATATAGATCCAGCAAGCAAAGGCACCGGGCTTGGAGGCGGGGAAGAACTTCTGAAGTATTTTTTTCTTGTCTGGAAAAGAAGGATGATTATGGCTCAAGAAGTGTTCAGACAGTGAAGAAGCATCCTGCTTCATTGTCAGTAGTTCCCCCCATGTGCTGGCTTGCTGGGGCTTCTGCTCTTCCCCAGTTTCTGGCCCTGCACAGCATTGCTCCCCTCTGCAAAACCCTCCAGGTAGTTTGGAGGGTTTGTTAGTTGATTTTTACCCCCAGGCACTGAGCATTGCCCTTGCCTTCCTCCTCCCAAGTTGCTTTCTGGTGATGGATCAAACACCGTTCTTGGTGTGGATTTACAGTCCACACTTCCATCCATCCGAGCTTGGATTTCCTCTCCTTTCCACCCTCCTTTTCTTGTACAGCCCACTTAGACACCAAAACACCCAATTCCACTGCAGGGAAGTGGGTGTGTGAGCTCAGGATTGGGCTCCTCAGCTGCCCACAGAAGGGATCACCCCACACCCCCCAGCACTCTTCAGGAACGCTGGCTGATGCTAAGAATGCCAAAATTTATAGAGAAAATATATTGGGTTGCTTTATTAAGAAATAATCCATTAAGGGAGCTTCTGTGGGCTTTGGCCTGCTTAATACAGAGCTTGGGGCTAAAAGCAATGTGAAAGCCAAGACCAACCTATTACTAGAGGTAATTCGTACGATGTTCTATCCAATTGCTGGTATGAGACGTTCAGAAGCCTTCCAGCTGCTTTTGAAATATCCAAGATTTTTTCTCTCTCTCTCTTTCCATGTTAATTCTCACACAGCCCATCAATGGCTGCCCTGTTCTGGAGTGCCCTGTGTGTCCCCCCATGCTCAGGGAAGACAGGAGCAGGCAGGGGCATGCCCAGCACTGCCCATGCAGAGGTGGAGCCCGGGGTCCATATGGGCTAAGTTTAAATGATGCTCGGGGGACTTTGCAACCAACAATTAGACATGTTTACTCATGCATTTGCCAAAGGTGCCTCCCTGAGCTCCCAGTAAACAGCATCAGGAGCTACCTCTCCTCTACAGAGACTTCCCAGGGCAGATCCTGACTTCCCTGAGGTGTGTGGTGGGGAGGGCCATGTTCCTGCAGTGTGTGGCAGCAGGATGGCCAGGTCTCACTCATCAGATGGTGGCAAGTTTGTATAGGTGGTGAAGAAAGCGAGAGTGCAGCCGTTCACCTGTATCGACCCCAGTTCTTGCCAGGCTCAACCACATCAAACAGCTTGTGGGGATTACTCAAAATTCGAGTTGAGCTGCGTGAGGTGGCGGGCAGGCTTTGCAGGGCTGGTCTCGCACCCTGCCCATGGGCATGCCAAAAACAAATGCATTCAAACATTTGGTTAGAAAATGGTTTGGGGATTTTTTTCAGGGTTGTTTTCTGGGTTTTTTTCCCCTTTTTTTCCCTACGTCTGGAAGCCATGGGTGAGTCATGCCCTAGCTTTCCTCAATGAGAGATCTAAAGCATGTTAAAAAAAAAACCCAAACCAACCAAAACACGTCTGTTGTTTTAATCATTGCTCGGTTTCACAAGACATAGCTGGTCTGGGCTGTGATGCAACTTAGTCTGTTCTTCCAAGTCACACACATTTTAAGTTTCTTCTGAGATACTCTACCAGGCTGGCAAAGCTGGTACATGCACCCTCAGATTCCCCCAAGGACCTCTGTTGCTGTATGTTTGTGAACAGGTAATATCCCGACATGATAAACAGGATTTCTTACCTTAATTTATTCCTCTCCAGCACTGGTCAAGGCAGTTGCTGTTCTAATTTGAACTAGAAGCCACTGCAATCAGCTGCCCACCAAGGTTGCTGTGCATCAGTAGCCAAAGTGCCAAGGGATTGAGGAGCCAGGGCCCTGTGGCTGCACGTGCTGGTGGCCAAATGCAGCTTGCTCCTCCCTGGCTTGGTCCTTGTTGTGTGAAGCATCTCTGTGTGTGTGGGGACGGTTAGAGAGTGATTTATTTTGCCTGTGGGAAGGTGGAGAGCTGCAGCCATGGGGATTTCTGATATAAAACAGCAATCGATTTTTATCTGGGTGTAAAACCCCGCCAGAAACCAGGGCACGCTGTGGTGTAAAGGCACAGCCAGCATGGTTTGCCTGCTCTGGGAGAGCCTGGGTGAATAATGCACCAGCAAGAGGCTGTGGGGCTGGCTGAGAGCCTGCAAAGGCACGCAGCACTGGAAGCCTGGCAGGAGGATGCTGGAGCAAAGGGCAGAGATGTTTCCTCCTCCAGCAATGAAGCCCTGGCAGCTTCAGATGCAGAGCTGCTGGGTGGGTTTTTCTTCCTTGCATTTGACACAAATAAAGAGCTCACAATCCTGGTTTGCTCCTCTTCCCCCCTCCCCTCCAAGAAAAAATCCCCCCCCCCAACTGTGGAGTGAGTGGGAATATTTATGAACTGTGAGAACATCAACCACAATGTTATTTTTAAGTTTGGTTTTGATGAGCAGCTCTGGCTTTTCCATGACATAAATCAGCTGTTGAGTTGTCGGCTGCAAGGTTACTTTTTTGATCTGAAGGTGATATTTCCAGCGCTGGCAAACTCCCGGAGAAGGCTTATGTCCTGCGGAAAATCGTGCTGGGCTCTTCCCATCTGTACTCAGGATGATTTGCCACGTGTTATCATTTAAAAATGAGCTCTTTTCATTTTGCCAGGCAGGAAAAGTGGTTGGAAAACATCACAGATCCACACAGGGGTTTTCTCCCTCCTCTGTACCCTGTAGCTCTTGGGGAAACAGGGCAGCAGACCAACATAGGGTCCTCTGTAACATTTGACAGTCCAGATCCAGCCCATGAGCCATCAGAGAGCTGCTGCTGGTTGTCCAAAATGAGTGAGAGCTGCCTAGTTAGCTCCAGTGGGCACCAGTTCTGAACCTCCTGGGAAGCGTGAGGACAACTTTGCTTCCTCTCCTTCCAATGGGCTCAAGCTCTTATTACACCAAGATTCCCTCCTTCACTAGAAAATCATTAAGTTTTCCATGTCTCCAAACATCAGCTCTCAAAGGTTTACTCTCTACAGTGCATGAAAAACATATCTCTGGCCTTACAATGAAGAAAAATGTACAGAATAGAAACTAGTAAACCCGGTTCTTGTATAATAGGTGTTTTCAAGACCATGGCTTTCCTTCCAACACAAGGCTAACACTGCTCATATGGGCACCTACTTCCCTTGTACCAAACCCAGAACTTCTCTTACTCAACGGGAAAATGGACTCTAGAATTCATCCCTGAGGGATGTGCAGCCCCAGGGATATCCCCTTAGGGGCCCTGCCCTTCCACCCAGATGTGCAGTGGGCTTGGGCCCAGGGTCCCTCTGGGAAGGGGGAGCTGGGGTCTCATCAGTGCAGGACTTACTTATGGATCTTGGTGCAGGGATTGTCTTTCTATTCCAGAAGCCTGGAAGTAAACACAGAGCAGTCTAAGGAGTCTCTGGGGTCTGTGTGTGGAGACATCATTAGGAATCAAATGCACCTTTACCCTGCGGAGTTTTAGAAATGTGCTGTTTGATTGCAGAGGTGAGCAGGGCCTGAAAGCACAAATGCAAGTGCATGTGCTCTTGTGTGTGGGAAGGTTTTTAGTCCAGAGGGCAGCTCTTGCCAGGCTGGTGTCACCCAGTGCTGAACCATGAGCTTTGAGGGAGCAGCTTTGGTGAAGGAATACAAGGTGCTGCATGAAAGGAATGGTGTCAAAGCTTAAGGTCCTGAACCCAACACCAAAGCAAATGCACTGGCAGATTCTCAGCTGAGATTTGTGGGGGCTTTGAGAGACACAAAACCCCACGGGTTATCAAACACCTCTTCACATTCCCCTGCTGCCGTGGAGGAGGACCAGGCATGCTGCATCCTCTTCATGTGGCAAGTCGTGCTGCCACCGCGCTTTGAGCTCCGCAGAGGCACTGAGATGAGAGACTGTGGCCTTGGAAGCCAGGAAGGCTGGGTGTTTCCCAGTGAGGCAGGAGGATAAAGAGCACACACCTATGTGCTCTCTCCTGCCTGACATCCCTGCAGATGGGTGTGCTGCTGCTAACTGCAGCTGATGCTTTGGAATGGGGGTAGTGAGCAGCCACTGCTACAGGAGGGCTTGTCTGGGATGGCTGGGGGCAGACAAATGGAATATTTCCTTGCCAGGCTGCTTGAGAGTTAATTCAGCTGGCTCTTTGTGTGCTGGAAAGGGAAGGGCACAAGCTGCAAATGGCTGACATGACCCTGGAGGAGGATACAGTAGTGCAAGATAGGGTTTTCATTTAGACCCAGGCCTATAGGGCATAGGAAGGGATGTGGTCACTGCTGGATGAAGCAGATCTGCTGAAAGGATGATGGAGGACCAAGAGGCATTACCCATGGCTATTTTTGACATCAGACCTTGATTTGAATACAACAGCCACCACAACAGCAGGAGGGTAAAGGCCCTTCTGCTCAGGCCTTGCAGTCCACTGCAGCCCCCAAAAGGGTCCCAGTCCCATCCACATGTGGCCACCACAATGAGAGCTGCAGGGCTGATGCCCAGACTTTGCTGCCCAGTCCTTACCCTGCTGACAGCTGTGCTGGCACCTGCCTAGAAAGCACGAGGTTTTCTAACTTGGTGTGAGCTGCTACTGGTGTAAATCCTGCCAAAGCTATCCCTGAGCTGGCATAGGATTAAGCCTGCACACAGGGAGCATGGCATCCCTGGGGAAAGTGGGCTGTCAACTGGACAGCCCATGACTTGAGTGTGAAGCTGTCCTCCCATTCATCCCTGCATGCCCCAAGAGCAGGTGGGGAAGCTTGGGAAGAGCCAGGAGGAATGGCCTCAATGCTCCACACTGTACCCCTAGCAGGCTCTCCTCCTAATTTAAAACATTCTGTGAATGATGAGATCTGGCCAGTGCCCTCCAAGAGGGGCAGGAGTGGTTGGGAAGCCCCAGTGCACTTGCCATGGGGGAGGAAGCAATGCAGGACCTGGTACATTGGCTCCATGCCACCGGAGGCTCATCCTTGGCCAGCTTTGCCTCGCCTGGGGTCAGCCACGAGGAATTGTGGTGGCCTGGGCACTGGGCATGCAGCTCCCCACCTCGCCAGCAGCGCTGCGTGCCAAGGCGCCCCATTCGAGGCACAAGAGGAAGCAAAAGCGGATTTGCATGCCACGGCTACACCCTGCCTTAACCAAATTACCGGCAGATGAGCACCGGCACACCTCCTGCCTGCTCCCTAATTTATGGCAGGAGAAGCAGGGAGGGGTAGGTGAGGGGGAGTAGGGGAGGGAGCAACAAACACGGCCATTAAACATGCAAATACAGCACTCTGCGCTCCTTCAGTGCTTTCCCTCCGAGCACCCCCGTGGATTTTCCCATCACGAACAGACTGCCGGCTATCCTTCACGTTTTGGGGCGCAAAGACTTCGGGCGGAGAACGGCAGGCGGTGCCGTCTCGCCCTGCCGCGGGTGCAGCGGTGCCGGGTGTCTCCTGGGTGTCTCCTGGGTGTCTCCTGGGTGTCTCCACGGCTGTGGCTGCCCGGCCGGACCTGCCCGGCCCCGGGCCGTGCTGGGGCCCCGCCGCTGCCCACACCTGCCTGCACGGCCGGCGGGGAGCCGCGGGGCCCGCCCGGGGCCGCGAGCTGTGTCTGGGACGGAGAACAAAGCCGGCGCTTCACCTCCCCTCCGACCCGCGCAGACTTCCTCCTTGGAGTATTTACCACTTTTCCAAGGCAGCTTCCCATGGGGACAAGCCAAACAGAAACTGCTGTGAGGCTGGCCGTGCCCGCTGGGTCAGACACATCCTCCCCATTTACCCGCTGGAGCTGCTGCCTCCAACCAGTCCAGCTGGGAAACGGGGATGTGCCGACACTCTGGAGCCCTCTCCAGAGCCACCCCTCAGCTTTGGTACCTTCTGGCCTTAGGTCGATGCTGTTGGAGTGGCTGAGGTTTACCTACCCCTGCAAATCGGGAGCAAACCTGCTGAGCAACTTTGGTATTAAAAAAGCGAGTCCAGGATGAAGCAGTGGGAGAGCAGGATCTGTCCGTTTGCAGCTCCTCCAGCAAGGCTCTGTAATGGAGCAGTCCTTTGTGCATAGCAGGAATGGAAACAACAGCCCTCAAGTCTGACCCCAGACAATTGTTTTCAGTGAAGAGGGCTGGGGAGGCAATTAATAATGTTTAAACAAAAGAAATAAAAAAGCAATACTGTATCTAGAAATTCTTCTGAGGGCCAGAGCTGTGACAGAAAGATATATGCTTCAGCATTGCTGTCAGAATAAATGACCCTCCTGAGAGAAGGAGTTTTCCAGGCTCTTTCTGCCCCACTGGACACAATTTAAGAAATGCATTGCCGCTAAAAAAATCACTAATTTTAGCCAGAAGATGAATTGCATTGGGTCATGTTTTAACTCGTGTGCTGGAAGGACAGGGGATATATTATTAGAGAGCCAGAATGCAAACGGTAGTTTCTGATTAGAAGTGGACATCGCCAGCATTTCTCCAATTAGGCGTGGGCATCAAGTTCCCCGGCACGCAGAGGGGCTGTGAGCAAACCTTTGGCTCTTCTGCTCCCAGCAGAGGAAATACAGCCCAGCTCTTCAGAAGCTGTGGAGTTTCTCAGAAAGAGCCACCTCCTCGACTCCAGCTGCCAGTGTGCTGCAGCCCTGCCACCAAGGGACTCTCTCTAAGAATAAGAAAAGAGGGTGTTTCCATATCTCCTTCCAGCCCTTGCTCTTGCAGAGGGTTTCTGCAGCGCCAATTTTCTGACACGGATGCTCATCCCCTGAGACGTGAACCCAGATCACCAAATTCATTTTGCAGAGACCACCAAACGGCCATCTGAGATCAATTAGCTTGTCATTACTCATCCCCATCAGATCTGAACTGCTGACCTACAAGTGAAAGTCCGTATATTTGTCTCCCAGCAATGTGCAGACTCATCCAGCTATCTAATGAGAAGAGCTTCCTCCGTAAACAAAGCCGAGGAGGTCGTGCTCTGGCCGTCCATCTCCTGCTCCAATTAGCTTGAACCCAAGGGCCAAGTTGAGCTCAGTGTGATGGAGAGGTAGGAGTCTCTGGGGTGTCCAGCTCTGTGACAACAGGCTGCTGACTGGAGCAGAATGGCTCCCATTAGTGACAATTTCAAACAATTTTACCACTTGAAATGCCATTTTAGCTTTGCATTTGAATGGCTGCTTTGTTATTTTAAACTGCTATTCATAACTAGTTAGTAGTTGCAAGTATAGCGTTATTTATTGAAGATACTGAATGTGCAATCCGGAGGCAGTATTTATTGGGTCATGTGCTTTGGAAGTTCATTATTTAGATGAGGATATGTAACGTGAAAGGAGATACAGCTCTTTTAATTAAAGGAACATGAACTTGACTGAAGCATTTGCTGCCTGCAAAGGCTGTAATTATCACACATGATACAATTCTTCATTTAAATCTAAAAGATCCACAGCCCCTGTCCTCATTTAAATGTATGTGTTCTTGCATATCTTTTTTCTGATAGTGTATGGGGAGCCCTTTGAAACAGCATTAGTCCCAACTTTGAATTACTTCAGGATGCCTGGGAGGCTCCAATAGGTTTTAGACCATGTGGGAGAGCTGTTCCAAGTTTCCAGATTTTTCTGGCATGTGTGGATGTTGCTGTACAGGTGTGGTGGGTGGTGTTTAGATGTCTTATTGTATGGGCTTGGGAACACAGATACAGAGAATCATTTAGGTTGGGAAAGACCTCTAACACATGAAGTCCAGGCTGGAGCATCACCTGAGGGAGCATTTCTCTGCATCTGTGAGGGGTTGCAGCTCCCTCCTCTCTGCCCTCCGCTCTGCAGGAGGTGGTGTCCAGCAACCAGCCCCTAAACCAGCTCAGGCTGTAAATCATCCCATCCTTGCCCTGAATGCATGGCTGCAGCTGGATCAGTGCCTCTGAAGAGCAAGACACTGCCAGCAGCACTGGGACTGTTCCTTGTGCCTTTCTGGTGTTGGGAAATGCAGCTGTGGGCACCAGCCTGCTCGGGGACACCTTCATGACAGCAGCTGCACAGGCAGACCACTGGTGTGACCCTTCCTCTGTGATTGTGTTGCTCTGAGCACAACTGTCAGCCTTGCTTAGAATTCACTGGGTTTATTACTGTTTAATTTTTTGACCTAAATATAGACCAATTGTTTTTCCCTTAGAGTGATGGAGAATTTTATTGTGAGCTGCATTTTCCAAAACCTTCTCAAAAGGGTAAGGCTATCAGGGAAGCAAGTACTGGCTGCAGTGGGTAATCTGGGATTTGTTTTAAGCTTCCCCTCTTTGGTGTGGGTGGGGTCCGTTGTTGGTTCCTTTGTTATTATTTTAATTAGAAATACCCAAAGACAAATGGCAGCTGGATATGACAGATGAGGCTAGTTTGGTGTTAGTGCTGTATGGCAGATACCTAAACGGTGCTGCTTTTTTCTTTTAGAAACAATGTGCCTCTATCTAAACTATTGGTATAAAGAGAAAGCTTTTCGGAAATTGGCACAGCTTGGAAAATAATTAGTTCTTTTTTAAAAATCCTAGAGTTAATCAAAACCATACTCTTCATGATTAAGACTCTTTGAATGTTTTCTTTACTGTATCTTTAAATTCCAAATAAATCAATGCCTCTATGGAATTTTCAATTGACACAAATTTGTTCCACCTAAAATGAATAGTAAGTCTGAGAAAGCAATAGGAAATTGTTAATTCATCACTGCTTGCCTTCCGCTGCTATATTTTTCTCCTAATCAAAATGCAACCTGATATTCAATCCAAAGAAAATATTTCAAGGAGTCCATCATATGCCACAAGCTTCCAAATTTTCTAAATTTGATAGCAAGAAAACATCATACATCTTAGTCATTAACGTACACTATGAAAAGATAAATGTAAGGTTCAGTTTTTACCACAGTTGCAGCAACCTGTAACTGATGGCCTTTCCACAAGATTCATGAGCTGATGGAACAGCAGCCAGAGGGACATTTCAATATACTGTGTTACAGTCTTCGGTTTCAATGTTTAAATGAGCAGGGAAAAATATCCCGTCTATCAGGCCTTGATTCAGAACAAATCTGAGGCACAAGCCTGGGGCTCATTCAGGTCAATGGCTTTTAGGCATGTGCTGAATAAATGTCTTCCTGAGCTGGGGCCGTACCCATGAGCACGGCGAGAGCACAAGTCATTGGAAACATATTGGCAATGTACAGAAAGCAGCTGCTCTTGGTCTCGAATTTCTGCCTTTACAAGTCAGGATAAAGCTGTGCCTGACAAGCCAACCCCTTGGGGTTAGGACAATACATCTTACAGGAAAAGCCCACAGGAGTAATGAAGCTTTGGAAGAAAAATTAGGCTGAAGCTTGTGTTCCACTGCAATTGAAGCACCCCTGAGCTCTGTGCCAGGTGTGTGGTGCCTTGCCTGCACCAGGAGTCCCAGATATGGAGAAGTGGTTCCTTCCTCACCTCCCAGCCATCAGCAGCTGGAGCACTTTCTCTGGCCCAGATGACTTTTAATAGCTGCCGCTGGCTTAGTACCTCAAGGAACTGTAACTGTCTCTTTGAACACGTGCATCTCACAGGTGCTTGGCACTATATTTAAGTTACAGGTTCATCAGCAGAGAAACAAGAGCTCTTCTGGGGAACGCTTGTCACAGCAAAGGCTCCACGTGCTCAAAATGGAAATTAGGAAATCAAAAAGACAAAGAAACTATTCAAATAGTTCTGAGCAGATTAATGGAAAATGCAGGAAAGTGAGAGTGTGAACATCGCCTCTGCAAAGGTCCAAGAGTTTCTGAAAACTTGGGGATCAAGGGAGAGGATAAAGCAAGGGAGAGTTCAATGGTGGGCAGCATTCACAAACCAGTAAGTGAATACTTGATGAGAATATAACTAGCTGCTACTGCAGATGAAGGCTGTGACTTGGAAGTCTTTGAATTGCAATTGCTGCTTTGCTCTAGCTCATTTTATGCAGCTGAACTGGAAAATGAACTACACCTCACTTTCTCTACCTCTGCTCTCAGGATTTGGGGTGTTCATTTAGCTGTCTCTAAAGTGTTTTCTGAAATCTTTGAAGAGCAAGCAGGATGAAAAAAACAAGTACTTAGTCCAACTGCTGATAAAGACAAAGTGCTGAATTTTAGGCTCCTTTTAATCTTTCAGCAGTCATGTGCTCCCTGGATACATGTGTTTTCTTACAGAGCAAAGCATAATCAGCTTTACATCCTGCATTGCCACGAGCACTTCCTCTTCAGTTCAAAGGCAGTGCAGAGGGATCGAGATGGAGAGACCCATCTTCATGTCCATATTCATGCCCACCTCTGCATTGACTCTTTCAAACGTAGCATCTTGCACTTAGCAACTCGTGATCCTGTTTTCTCACTTCTGTGTTGTGGCAATGTCGCTTTCCTTGGAGAAAAGTTCTTGTTTGTGATTAAATACCGGTGTTTGAGAAACAAAGCGGAGGAGGACGGTACTTCCAAACAAAGGGCATCAGCATGTTTTTAACAGCCTGCCTCCGTGCTTGGGACTGCAGCTAGTTACCCGAGGTACTCAGTTTTGCCTACGTAAACATTAGAAAAAAAAAAAAAAAAAAAAAAAAAAAAAAAAAAAAAAAAAAAAAAAAAAAAGTGGATTACAGGCAGCTTCAGAGGAAAACGTGCAGACCTGACTTTCAAAGCACTTTGCACACCCTTCACATAAAGCAGAGGGAAAGCTGGTGCGCAGACAGGAGCCGTGGGAGCGAGAAGCTCCCAGGCAGTGAGTTCAATCACCGCATGGTGCTCCTGGGCCTTTGTTAGATGTTTGCTGACAATCAGACTAATCCTAAATGCAGCGTTAGTGATAAATGCTGGGAAACAGACCCACTGAGAGCACAGCTAGGACTCTCTGTACTCCTGTGCCTGGGTGGGGACTGCAGTGGTGTGTGGCTTTGACGTTGAGCTCTAGTTACCTAGACCAGAATGACTCAACCGGCTTCAATTTCAGCATGTGCCAAAGGAATTCAGGGACTGCAACTACTTGAATTCGAAATGACTAAGGTGTATTTTTATTTTTAGTGGACAGAAAGTGGAGGCTTTTCCCAGCTTTGTGATTGTCAGGGGGGATTTGCTTCCTGAGTGACGCTTTTAGGTGTTTATGCCTTCTTCTGTGGGAGATAAAATTCCAGCCAGGGGAGAAAACCCACTGAAATTCAGCCTTTAGCAACCAAGATGCACAATGTGGTGGGTGACAGACCTTAAAACAGGGAAAGTTGGACCTTAGGACTCTGCTCTGAAATGCTTTATTGGTACTTTTACATGAAAGTTAAAGTGCCTGAATCTATATATTCTGCTAAGAACAATTTTCCTGGTCACTGTCTAACCCACTCTCAGATGAGTTGGTGCCCAGAGAGAACAGGCCTGCTCTGACAACTTACTAACTGTGAAGGAGCTGCAAAGTAACAGTTGGTTAGGCTTGGTTTCTCCTTCATAGCAACATGCAAGCTTTGCCTTGGAGGTGATGAAGGACTGTGCTGCCTGCAGGCAGAGCTCTCAGGAAGGTAATCCCTGAATGCCATTGCAGGTTGTCTCTGGCACACTTTCATCCAGAGTGTTACTGGTGAAGCCTAAGGTGTGAACCCCTTGAATCTGTACTTGGCATTTCCCAGAGACAGAAACCTAAGGTGGGTGGCCAAACATACCCTGTCTTGACCCTAAAACAGGAGCACAAAGAGCACACCAGGCTTTCATCTTTGGAAATGCATGCTTCAGGTTCCTGCCAGACAAGAACATACTAAAGGGCAAAGCTCTGCAATGGCAATAGGCTCCTTATAAGAGCAGAAAAGAGCCATTAAGATGGCATGCTGCAAAATGAGTTCGTTGCCAAACTGAATGAGAGCAGACGTGATGGGGCCAGGATTCAACACTCTCTGAAATCAGTCTGCAGAGTGCAAAATAAAAACCTCTGGATCCCAGAAGATCTGTGATACTCAAAATCGATGGTCATAAATTTGTTATTACGCATCATCAAGGAAGCTGCTGCTAAGAGCAAAAGAGAAGTGGTGATGAACCAAGCCAAGATCATGAGCTGCTCACCAGACATCTTCAGCTAGGCAGCAGTGCGATGTTCTCTGTGGAATCTTCTGACATGCTCAAGTGGCTTCCTTTGATTCCCAAAGGATGCCTCTTTGACTTCCTACAATTAAAACAAAGCCTTGAGCAAGAAAGAACAGAAACATCAAATAAACAGGATTCCCATTTTATGAAGTAGTTAGATATACAGTGAAAACCTGCCAGGTTGGAAATGAAGCAGTACAGTTGAAAAGTAGATGATGAAAATAAGGAGGAAAAGCTCCCATTTAGGATCTTTCCTCAGAAAGATGAAGCACGGCAGACTGCTAGATAAAAGGGACATAAGCAACCTTGGATCTGACAGCAGAGTGGAAACCCCCTGGCTGGAGAAAAGAAGAGACCACGAGGTAGCTCTAAGGAGATCCTAGGGTAATGGGCTCAAATAAACCCTAGAGCAGAAGAAGAAGCAGTCAAAAAAAGGAACTCCATCAATCAGTGGCCATAAAAACGTGCATGTGAACTTTTAAGAAATTCCCAGGGAGAAGAGCTTGGGCAATGAAGTGATGAATGCAGAACTCTAAATACTGGTCACTGACCCTACCCAAACTAGTTTACTATGAGCATGGAGAGGTCACACAGCCTACATAGGCCTCTGCTTCACCACTCCTTTTCAGACTGGGGTAAAGATGTTGTCTCTGTTGAAACATGGGTGGAGGAAATAGATCACTTCAACAGGTATAAAATCCTTTCACTAAGGGAAGAGAATTATTGCTTATTATTAGCATGTGTAGATGATTGTTTATAGAGTAAATAGAGTGTTGAAGTGCTCTTTGCTATATCAGGGATGATTTCATTCCATCTGCTTCTGACAACCTCCTGTGATGGAAGTTCAGTTCTCCTGGGAAACCTACCCCACGACTCGAGTTATCTTTACAGTTAAACATTCTGCTGTTACCTAATCTTGATCTTGCTGCTGCGACTTGAACCCATTCATTACTGCTCACCCTATCTGCTGTGGAGTGCAGGTTTTTGTAGATGTGAGAGGTGTCTGGGTTTTTATGAGTGGGTTTGTACCCATCAAGTGTGTCGTGTGGTTTTCACTCTGAGAAGCAGTCTGACTACTTACAGCTTTGCCAAAGCTCAGCTATTTAGGCTAAAGCCTTTCCATGCCAGGCATTTCCCTCAAGCTCTTTTCCACCCCCTGCTTTTTTTTTTTTCTTCATCTCTGCCTTTTTGTTTTAAAATGCAGCCAAAAATCTCAGCTGTTTCTGAGAACAAGGTTAGGGAATGATACTGCTGCATTATGGCTGAACAGGAGAACTAGAATGGGGACTATATTTGGAAACCTCGAGTGCTCTGATCTGAAATCTCAGAGAGGGGCTGTGACTTGAAGATCAAGCAGTCAGGTGCTAACCCCCCAAAAATGACAGCTCCCCATGGTGGACACAGGTTGGTTGGCCTAGAAACCTCAGTTCATAATGAGATATTCCTTGTGAGAGGTTCAGGAGTTACTCTTCTTGTCCTGAGAAGACTTATCTTCCACAGCATAAACTCCTTTGGACATGGAACTTGTAGTAAAGCAAGATGTGGGAGCTCGCTACACCTGTATGCATTTTTCCCCTCTTTTCTGTTCTCTCACACCACAAATTGTTGAGTCTGCAGGGCAAACTCAAGTAAATTTGAGCATGGGAGGGAAAGCAGGCTTCAGAATTTCCTTCAAAAGCCTTTAGATTATGTGGTACGAGTGAAAGGGGAGAATGGAGGTGCAAATCCTGAGGAAGCCAGAGTACCTTTGCTTTAATGCTCTGCAGAGCAGACTATGTTTGTGGAGAACATTGTCATTTGTTAATGTCCCTGTGACAAGGTCCAACTTTGTATTTAAGATATATTTTTCCTCCTTCAGCTTTCCAGGGTGGTTTATTTTGTTTTTTTTATTCCTTCCCCCAAACAGTTAAGACTGTTTAAAATCCAGGATCTCTGATGAAACCAGATCTGCCTTCGATACACATTAATCATGGCTGGATTATGGGGTTGGAGTAGCCACTGGAATTTCTTTCTGGTGAAACTGGAAGTGACCTTTGTTTCTTCTTGTTCTCTAGGTCAGTCTCAAGCTTAACTGGACATCTACAAAGGCTGCAGCTGCTAACAGAGACCACAAAGGTGACTGAAGGGTGAAGGGCAACGTCTGCCACTCTCATGCCTTGCTTCTTTTGCTGCTGTTGTAGTGTTGGCTCGTGGATGTCTTGCTGATCTCCTTCCTCTTGGTAAGCATAGGTCCAGGCAGAGGGGGAAAGGCACAAAACTGCAGCAAATTATAACACTAAGCACTTGAAAAGAGGGAAAATCCACATCTAATAGGAAAATCCTGCGGTAGAATGTGCTCAGGAATCCGTCTTGGGACATAAAGAAGGCAGAGGGGCTGTTGTAAATAAACCCTTCAACCTGGAACGTGCAACCAAATCTGCATGGGGAAATTCTTGTGCCCTTACAAAGTCAAGGCAAAGTCTATGAGGCTTCGTTCTGACCCAGGGCGCGCCTGTTTGGATCAAGGTGGAGGACTGGGGCCATCCTAATTCCTAGTCAGTAAAAAACAAATAGCTCTAGCAACAGAGGAGAAGCATGAAAACAAAGTTACTATCAACACCCTGCCTTTTTGAAATCCCTTCCAAATTCTCCAAGGATAAGATCAATGCGAACAAAAACAATAACAGCTCTGTGTGAAATGAAGGTGAAAAGGCAGCTCCCTCAGCAGCACACACCCAAGAAATGGGCTTTGCTTTGCCTTCTTGGAGCTGACATGAGGCTGGCACAATTTGGTAGCACCCCAAAGCATCAGCCAGGTATTTTTTTTTAACTTTACGAGCTCTGTAATGAAAGCAGCGGTCGGCACCCCTGTGCCAGAGCACTCCAAACCTGCCCACGATGGAATGTGCTGATAAAGACGAATATTTCCTTGTGGACTTTGTTGGAGACATACATTTAAATATTGCTAATTTCCAGTATCAGCCTCAGCAAGAGACTTCACCCCATGGTGATCCATCTGTAAATGGTGGCAGCTCTTTCTAGCCTTGAATGTTTAATTAGACAACATGTTTCATGACTTTGTCTCCCAGTCTCTTGGTTCTCTTAAGTGGATCACTGTTTTCTCTGAAAGCACAATAAAACAGCCAACAATCCATTTGTTACAATGAGACACGGCAGCCTAGTGTGTTAGGTGTATGGAAATATAAGGCTTTGATGTGGTTACTGTCTAACAAACCAGCAGAACTCAGCTAAGTTCTGAAACGTTCACCTTGAAAATGAAATTCATCCTTTAGTAAGAACAATATTTTTAGAATAATCTGATGGTTTAAAAAGTCAACAATTTCCTGCCTTCTATGAGGCAAATTTAAAGTTGGGCATGTGGATAAATATCAGTGATCAAGATGACTGAATGGTAGGAGACTAACTTACAGTATCTCCAGGAAAACTCCTTAGAAAGAGAAGGAAAGAAATCTTCACAAATGCAATTTCTTTCCACCACTGGATCTCTGAGAGGAAAGAATTATATCTCAAAGCTTACAAGAATAATCTCTTTAGAATCTGAAAAGTCACTTGGACTTTATCTGTACCAAGACTGAATCACCTCTAGCTGTTTTACTAAGTATAATCAAAAGTATAACAGACTGTAGGACAGATTGCTCAGTAATAAACATTCACATGTGAAAGAAGAACAGAGCTTTGAGTCACTGTTTAGCTTTCTTCCCCGTGATCTCAAATTAAACCCACGAACAGCTATCCCTACAAGGGCTTTGCTTCCATGCTTTGAATCCTAACATACCCTGTGCTGCTCAGGCAGGAGCAGACACTGATGCAGGAAACAAGCTCCCCTCTCACATCAGCCACCAGTTTAGTTTGTGTCAACCAATGTCTTACAGCGCTGCATATGCAAACAGGAGGGGAAAATCCCAAAGCAAAACCAAAGCCCAAGACCACCTGAAGACTGAAAAAAATATTATTAATCCAGAGTGATGATGTTTTATTTAACTTAACAGATCAAGTGGTGGAGGCTACTAGAGCATGTGAGTATTTTGACTACCTTTTATATGAGCAGGGTCCCTGCTCATGACCATTGTCACCCTGATTCTTTCATTTGGAAGGAAACTTCACATATCCTGGGTGAGCAGGTTCACATCCACTCCGAGCTGCCTGAATAGTACAGCTAGCTTGTGCTAGGCCTGAGGAACTGAAACTGTCTGCATTGTCCATTCTCATGTCTGGAAGCCCTTGAGATATGAAAATCTGCAGGCAGTTTCAGAACAACTCCAGGATTACATATCTTGTCTGGCCCTTTTATGTCTGATTGTGCTTAATGTTTTTAAAATTTATAAAAGGCTCTCCACCATCACATGCCACTCCCCAAAATCATGTATATGCATTTGAGGAAGGTCAAGGGATGTGATTCTGTCCCTTTACTCTTGTTTGCTGTGACCCCATCTGGAATATTACATTCATCTCAGGGGATCCCAGAAGAGGAAGGACATCAAACTGTTGGGGTTGGTTCAGAGAAGACTGTGAAGATGATCAGAGGCTGCAGCACCTCCCCTATGAAGACAGGCTGAGAGCTAGGAGTATTCAGCCTGAACAAGAAAAGGCTCCAGGGAGACCTTATTGCAGTTTTTCAGTACTTAAAGAGAGCTTATAAGAAAGATGGGGACAAATGTTGGGGACACTGTTGCAATAGGTGCAATAGGACAAGAGGTAATGATTTTAAACAAAGAGAAGGTCGATTTAGATTAGATATAAGGAAGATTTTTTTTTACAGTGAGGGTGGCAAGGCATTGGCACAGGTTGCCCAGACTGATGGGGGATGCCAAATTCCCAGAAACATTAAAAGTCAGGCTTGCCAGGACTCTGAGCGACCTGGTCTAGTTGAAGATGTCCCTGCTTGTTACAGGGGATTAGACTAGATAGCCTTTAAAGGTCCCTTCCAACCCAAACTATTCTAGGATTTTAAGTTTTTAATGGATTATAAAATGCAATGTAAGGAGACAGTGTGGCTGACGGCAGCACAGTAGATAACACAGAAAAAACTATGTCTGAACAACATACAATTGAGTGCCATTAGCACTGTCTGTATGCTGATAAGAGCATCTTCAGAGCTATTTTCACAAAGACAGTTTTTAAACACTTCCTTTTATGTATTTAGGCTTGTGTGAGTCACATTTTGTGCTCAGTTAAACTTTCTCCTCATTGCTCAACATCTGGGATAATGACAGTGCCTGGCTCTTTACATAGATATCTCAAGATCTTCATCTGGAGATCTCAAGTCACTTGATAGGTGGGCGAATAAAGGCATTAGAGATGAAGCCATATGCCCAAAATAATCACTTAGAAGGCCAAAGGCAAAGCTGGAAGAGGCACCCAGTCCTGGTTTTTGCTTGCCAGACCAGGGAGACTCTGAATTCAGATAAAAATTTCTTCAAACAATTCGTGCTGCAATTGGTAAAATGAGAAAAAAGGGGGGTTAAAATAGAAAAAATGCATACTTCCATTGCCAAAACATGTATAGATAGCACAGAATCATAGAAATATATACCTACTGCAGTCATAATCACTGTCCCAAATAAGCAGTATGAAAATCAAATAGCCTTCTGGGATAATCTGTTTTAATTCTCTAACAATTGTGTAACTGAGGCTCCATCGCATCATTGGAGGAATAATTTGTTCTGATGTTCTCAAGTTTTATTTCATATTGTTTTTACTAGGAAAAAAACCAACACAAGTGTATTCCCCTGGTTAATGGAAAGGATTTAAACAGATTTTCAATTCATTAAGATGTTGTGTACCAAGGTCATTGATCAGAGGTAACCTTTGCTACACCAGATTCCTGAACCTGATATCACACTGTACTTTCATATTTGCACATTTGTGACCCCTTTAAGATTAAAAAGTGGCTATCAGGTGTCAGAAGGGTGTATTCAGGTGGATGTCCCAGGCTGTGCAGGCCATGCTTTTTGGGGGAGCTGCACATGTATATCATTGAAACAAAGGCCTATTCCTGTGTGAAGCACACTGTTAAACTGCCAGTGCTTACAACCAGGTATAGCCAGAGTGTCCAAATCCACAGGAAAGGATGGCTGTAACTACTGGCTTTTCAGGTAGGCCACCCATGAAGACTTAGGTATTTTGTTGCACTGTGGTAGTAACCCAGGGCTGGAGCAGAGATGTGGATACAGCTTCTCCAGCGTGAGAGTAATTGTGACTGGGAGGCTGAACTTGGGCATCAACAGCCCCAGGTGAGGGAAGTGTCTCCTGTCTCCTGTCTGAATACTCCAAACACTTTGAGATATTTTTGAGTAGCACCGTTAGGCATCTTGTTTTAGGGAAAAGGCTCCAGCCTTGGAATCTGGAATGAAAGACACATCTGTCTCGTAGCCTGCTTAGAGAGAAGAGACATGAGGTGCTGTTTCCTCCCTCATACCTGCCGTGCTTGGTGTTTTTTAAGTGGTAGGCAACTTCCCACTCATAATGCAAAATTGGATTGTTTTGTTTAACTGTTGTGGTATGGCTCTTATCTCTGTGTGCTGGGTAAGATGTTTAGCTATCAACTTTGGACTTGGCTAAGTCCTGAAAGCTCCACATTGTTGCCTCTGGAGTCCCTATATCCACCTCTGCATAAAGTGCTTCCACAGACATGAACTGATTCTGATAGCTCATGGTCCTTTTCATTGCCCATATGCTTCATTTGGGTTATTTTGGATGATTATCTGATCTATCCTCAGATAAGATAGATCTTTATGCTGATGTATGCAGGCTAAACATGAAAGGCTGTTCTGGGGGTGAGCTACAGTATTTCAGGATGATTTCTGCATGTGACTGTGAGTCCATGAACTGATCAGCAATATTCCCCACTGGTGGGGTGACTCCTGTGAAGCTATTCTGGCTGGGAGCATCAGCTGTAGTAGCAGAGAAATTAAAATCAGTCTGGGTGAAAGAAGTCAATTAATTTGCTCAATTTCTCCCCCTTCTCCCCCCCCGTCCCTCATTTTGTAGTACCCATAAGCACAGACCTTGCGTAAGTAGATTGCATTTCACACCTAATGTGCATAATTATATCTTGCAAACAGTTTATTAAGGGATCTATAATCACAGACTAGCTTGTACATACATAATGCTGGTGTTTGATGATACGCAGCTGCCATAGATCATGGATACACAGGAGTCTGGCTTAGTAGTGTCTCACACGTGTGAAATCTAGAGAACAATATAACACCCAGTGCCATGCAGTTGTTCATCAAATGCTGCTACCAGGGGAAACCAGAGGTTTTAAAGACGTGGTAAAGAAGGTATAGAAAGAACAGTGCATAACAGGACTTGGAACTTGAAGAAAGCTCCCTTCTCAAAAACATTCCATCTGTAAATCCTTCAGTGGTGTTCTGTCTCAATTATCAATGCACTGTAAACATGTTAGGTCTTATTTTGGAAAGGGATGTGTTCTGAGAATTCACTCAGCAAGCAGCATGCCTACCAGCTTTGACCATTTCTGTTTTCCTGAAGGTGACTCACCCGGAGGACTGATGAACAGCCTAAGTTCTTGTGAATCAACAAACCAGGGATTTGCAGACAGAGCTAGCCTACTAAAATCTGAGCAGCCTGAACCACGGTGTAAATGGTTTTGCGGAGAGTTCACCAAGATGCCTTTGGAAGCAGTTGCATTTGGTTATGCACAAGGAAAAAGGTTCTAGCTTGTTTTGGTGTTTGTGCAAAAGAAAAAAAAAAAAAAAAAAAAAGTTTGGTGAGCTGCAGAATTCCCATGAGGTTGTATCCCTCTCCACAGGATACCTCAGTTTGCCTCTCATGTCTCCCAGCTACCACCTGCGAAGCTGCCTCTGATCTATGTTGACTGTCTGGCTGGTGGCCCAGTGACTCGGCCAAACCGGTAAATAACTGCAAATTATGCGCTAGCCTTTCTTGCAGCAAAGACATTATTAGTTGTGTGCCTCTCCTCCGTCTAGTTAGGAACGAAAAAAAAAAGAACTTCACTGTCTTTAAGACCCTAATTGTCTTGTTAAATGTTGGAGACTGAGGGAGAGGTAGAGAAAGAGCAACTGGTGCAATTTTATAGCTTTTCTTGATGAAAAACATGTCTAAAATAATTGTTTTCTTCATATGAATATGAAATAATTGGTTCCCTTTGCTAAGAAGGTATTCATTATTCAGAGCAAAAGCTCTTAGCTAGCTTAGTGTGGAGAAACTGGATAAATTCAGAAGAATAATGTGATCCTGTGCCACTATGCTCTATTTCACCCCTTCCTGCTATCCTGTTTTCTGCATCAACTAACTGAGGCAACAAGCATGGGCAGTGTCTGATCTCTTACAAACTTCCTGATAATATTGACTCACTTTTTTTAAAATAAAAACTTTGCAAAGATGAAAATTGCAGGATGACAAATGTTAAACAAAGAGCTGCTTGGGAGAAAGAGACAAACTTGATATTGTTTCCAAAGTCTTGAAAAATACATGCCAAGGGTCAAAACTCAAAACTTGCTAGGTGATTACATCTCCTGTTTCTTATTTTAGGGCTTTACAACCACTCATCTTGCTTTTGACCTTGGTAGCTTTTTTTTTTTTTTTTTTTTTTTTTTTTTTTTTTTTTTTTTTTTTTTTTTTTTTTTGTGCAAACTGTTGTTTAGAAGAAGGCACAGCCAGTTTCGGGGCTGAGGAGGCAGAACTGGGTGAGGTAGTAGCAAGCAGTGAAAGATTATTGGAGGTCAAGAGAGGAGATTTCTACCTTATGAACTTGGCAGCTCTCCTGCAGGCCTACGCTCCTGGTATTGATCTCGCTGTAAGATGAATAGTGATATGGATTTTTTTTTAAAATGTCTTATTTTGGGACCTTTTAAATGTGGCTGACATTCACGAAAATTTCACTTAAGGGTTGATATTAATCTAAATGAATCAAGACAATACACAATATTTATGTTTTCAAGCTCAGTGTATTTTCTTTCCAGGTTGAAAAAACCTTTTAAAATAGTTCTTTTAAGGCTTTTAACTTCTGAATTTACCTTTACATCTGCAATACAGTAACATACCAAAAATCAGAAGATACAGTTTATTGCAGTTATCTTCAGTTTTTCCTATCGATCAGAAATGTATTAAGTTTCTCATAGCATATTTTCTATATTTAGAAAAAAAGTCTGGAGTTTTTTCTGTGAAGTCTGTATAAAATTGGTTAAGGGTTACAGTTATTTCACTATTTTTTTTATTATTTTGCTCATACTGATTCCAATTAATGTCTTCTGGCTAACCTTAGCATAGCTGGCTTTGATTTGCATGACTATGTGTAAAGTTAAGACTGTAATACTGAGAGATTAGAAAACCTCATTTCTTTATCAAAAGATCTAATATGCTCAAATATTTTAATGTTGGCATAGGTATCGTAAGATGGTTTTTGGCTCATGCTACCATCCTTACGATGCTCCAGAGCTGCTAAAAATCTGGGGGGAGTAGTTGTAGGGAAAAAATCCCAGAATATTGAATTGGAAGGGACCCACATGGAACATAGAATGCCAACTCTTACAGCTGCACAGGACATCCCCAAGAGACCCACTAGGTGCCTGAGAGCATTGTCCAAAATGCTTCTTGAACTCTGTCACTGTTGGTGCTGTGATCACTTCTCTGGGGCAACCTGTACAGTGCCCAGTCACCCTCTGGGTGAAGAACCTTTTTCTGATATCCAGCTTATATCTCCCTGGAACAACTTCAGGCCATTCCCCTGGGTCCTGTCATTAATTGCCAGAGGACAGCAGATAGGCGCTTTGCCCCTCCACCTCCCTTCATGAGGAAGTTGGTAGACTGCAATGAAGAAGCAGTCAAGCTTCTTCAAGCACTGGTGCAGCGGAGCGCTGGGTTTTGGTTTTGCTCTAGACTGACAACCAGCGACCTTCAAAGACACCGAGCCACATCCTGAGGTGTGTGATGAGTGCTATGCTCCCCCCGGAACAGGCCCCCCGCCTCGGTCAGTGCGGCGGGAACTGACTGAGGGGACGCGCCGCGGTCTGGGGCGGCACCACAGACAGCGGGCCGGCTCCTGTCAGCGCCGGGGCTCTGGGACCGCCCTGGGCTCCTCCAGCCTTCACCCCAGCCTGGGGGAGCGAGCCGGCGAGGAGGTGCGAGGCCAGCGCTGTCCCTTCCTACCTGCCCCATCCTCACCGGCACCCCGGGGCGGGGGGACACGGCGCGGCCACCGCCTGCTCCCCACCCGAACGGGCCGGCCGAGCAGGTGCGGGGTCCGCGCTGTGAGGGGAGCGCTCCCTATCGCCGCCGGGGCGCGGGGGGCGGCCGCTCCCTGCCCGCCGCAGCGCCGGGGCCGCTCCCCTCGCAGCCGGGAGGCGGAAAGCGCCGAGCCGCGGTGCGGGGGAGCGGTGACGGGGGCAGCGAGCGGAGCGGCCCCGCCGCGGGCCAGACAGCGCCGGCCGAGGGACGCGGAGGGGGCTCTGAGTCACCCCTCGCCCGCTTCCCGCCCGGCGGGGCGCATGCGCGGCGGCGGCGGCGGAGTTGTGAATGGCGCGGCTGTTCGGGCCGAGTTTACGAGCCGGGAGGAAGTCGGAGGGGAGGGAGCGGGCTGGGGCGGGAGCGGGCGGCGGCGGCAGCATCGAGCTCCGGCGGCGGCTGCGGCTGCTCTGCGTGCGCCGCGGGAGGAGGAGGGACGGGAGGAGGGAAGGGGGGGCGCCGCCGGCGGGGGCTAACAAAGGGCGAGGCGAGCGCTGGGGCTGGGACAGCGCGGGGCGGGCGGGAGGGAGGGAGGGAAGGAAGGAGGGCAGCCGGCGGCGGCGGCCCCACCACCATGCCGCGGGTTGTCCCCGACCAGCGGAGCAAGTTCGAGAACGAGGAGTTCTTCAGGAAGCTGAGCCGCGAGTGCGAGGTGAGGCGGCGGTGGCGCGGGGCTCCCCGTTCTCTCCCTCCCTCCGCCCGCCGTAGGGAAAGTTTCCGCGGGCCGCGGAGGCGCCGGGGCAGCCCCGCACCTCCCCTCAGCTGCGGCGGGAGCCGAGCCGGCGGCGCGGGGAGGCGCAGTCAGTGCACTCCGCTGCCCCCTTATCGCCGGGATTGGCCCCTCCTGATTGCGCGCCCTGTTCCCCGCAGATTAAATACACCGGCTTCAGGGACCGGCCGCACGAGGAGAGGCAGGCCCGCTTCCAGAACGCCTGCCGCGACGGCCGCTCCGAGATCGTAAGTGGCGCCGCGCTCCCCGGGGCCCGCCGGGACCGGGCCGCGCTCGGCTCGTGGAATAAAAGTTTGGGGAAGCCGTCGGGGCAGCGAACGCTGCGCGGTGCCCAGAGCTCGGCGCCGGGACGGTGCCCGGGGCCGCTCCGTGAAGGAGTTTTCCTTAAGGAGCGGCATGACATCGGCTGCCTTTCAAACGCCGGGGAAAGGTGGTTTTGGTGAGCGGGCGGCATTTTTGCCTGCCTTAGGAGCAGCGCTTTTTCTGTGGAAGGTGTCAGCTCGCTCCCGAGCGAGGAGAGCAGTTGTGAGCGCCGGGGTGACAGGGAAGGAAGGAAAACCCCGGCACGGAGAACGCGCTGCGCTCCTTCCCTGGGCACGTGCTACAGCTGCGAGCTGCTCATTTCAATATTTAGCTCTTTTTCTTTTTCTTCTTCTTTTTATTTTTTCCTTTTCTTTCCGGAAACAGTAGCTTTGAGAATTGAGTAACATTGTTCAGAAGGCGCTATCGCTGTTTGATGTATTTGTGAACTAAATCAAATGCTTTTAAATTAAGCGTAGAAACTTGCAACTTCAGCTCCGTTTTTCTCATTCATTAAGGTTAGTTACAAACTGCTGTCGCCCTCTGAAATAAGAAGTGAGATGAGGTATGGCTCAGAGTAGTCAAGAACTGACTCCTTGTTTCCTGGTGTGATTTCTGCTCCAGTTTGCTTCTATAGGATTAGTATTTTGTATTGTAACTCCACTATTAAAATGCAGAAGTGATCTCTTTTCCATTTAGAGTATATAGTGAAAGACAAGATAAAACAGAAAATAAACCCCACTTCCACCAAGTTTGGTTTATGAGCATTCTTTAATTTCACGTGGTGTACATACTGCTAGACAGTTCATAATGAAATGATTCTTATGCACATCCCAAAATAATGGAACACCAGCTACTATAACTGATCTTGTTCATTTGTGTTTGTCAGTAAATGAATACACATTCAAGAGCACAGTTACTTTTTACTGAATAACTTTATTTTAGCTGAATCTTATCTTGTTATCTCTTGTTTTAGAACCTGTAATATTATTTTACAAGAGGCTCCCTGTAGACAGGTTCTTAATTTTACTATCTTTTTACATTCATTTTTCTTTGTGTATGTTTGCTTCCTTTAAGAGAACACCAGGGAAACAATGGGTAGGTTAGGAGGACATAGTTTACTAGCATTGGAAGTTCCTGTACAGGTGAAACTGCAGAATATACCTGAATCCCTCCCTAGAAAAAAAGGCCATGCAGCTTGTAACTAGCTTTCTAATGCAGCCTATGCAGTTATTTATATAAATGGGAAATTGCTGTAGTTTCCCCTTCTGAGTCTGCTGCTGCCTTTTTTTGCCAGAACTTCTTCCCTTGGAAGCTACCAGTGATGCATGTTCTACATATTTTCACTCTACTTAATTATAAAACAGGCTCTATATTTCTTCATCTGAAACATCTGGTTTTGTTTTGTGAACAGGGCATGAGTAGTCAGGTTTATTTAGAAATGTAGTGTGTGTAATGACTGATGTTAAGAAGAGCTAGTAATTTTACTTTTTTTTAAGTCTTGAATGTTTTTTTTTTTTTTTTTTTTTTTTTTTAGTTTTTTTTCACCAGACATCAAGGATTATTCTTTTATCTCCAAAGGGAGCCTTTGCAAATGACCTTACAATTTTGAAGCAGAAAAAAAAAAAAAAAAAAAGCCCAGAGAACAGCTCAGATATTGAATGTAGAACCAGCAGTAGGTTGTTGGTTATGTGTGTCAAATAGCTCTTGATTGAATAAAGGAAATAATTTCCAATGTTAGTGAGAAGTAACTGTGAAGTGTATTAAAAAAGATTTCACATTTACTGGTAATGCTTTGATAACTTAAATAACTCATGTGTTTGGTTTGCTTTGGAAGGTACTTGTATTTATGTTGTCTGTGTGTAGGTCAGATCGCCCTTGTACTAGCTGATAAGCTTTTCACAAAATTTGCAGCATAAATGTCTGATAGCTTTTCAGACTGGGCTTTAAAAGCCTCTGCAGACAAAACTAGAGTTTTCTTACTTTCAAGTTTAAAACCAAACTAGTGGTGTGATTTTTTTAGATAATTATTATTATTTATTCGTTTGTTCTTTGATAGAAGTTAATGGCTTCCATGTAGTCTTGTGCGGTTATTAGCAGGACTGTTCTCGAGTTTTTTAGTATTGACCTATGATTTGATAAGCATATGGGTACTTTAACTGTATGGTTTTGTCTCTTCAAAGGGAGGGAACAGGCTTCAAAAATCCAGAGAGCAAATATCTACATAGCTTTTTATGGTTTAAATGGTACCTGCCTGACTCTGAAGATGTGGAATTTGTGTACTTTTATCTTCTTTTCTCTGCTTTTCCCCCTCTGTTTTTCATTGCCCTCTAGCACACTTCACTGTCTTGCTGGGTTTCCCAGAAAGCAAATACAGTCCTTTTGACCCAGTACCAGAACTGGGCTGGTCTTTAGGGCTTCAGTGGTCAGCTGGTTTACTCTCAATGATCTCACTCCTAGATATTTTTAATGTATAAATTAAGGAGTATAAAACACATATTTGCTAAAGATGCTCGGTGGTAGGAAAACAGTTCTTGAGCAGACTAGGTAGGGAAGACTCAGTGTCACAAATATTTGGAGATAGGTACAATTTTTTGTTGATGTGTAAATAGCATCCCTTGCAAAGCAAAAGGATGATAGAAGGCAGTGAACTTGATAGTGGTGGTCTGCAACTCTGACAGATTTGATGCCTCCTATTTGTGCAAGTGTATCCTCGGTGCAACTTTTGTTACATCAGTTGAAATGTTTGTCTTTGCAAACAAATATTAATGCACCGATACAGCATTCTTCTGGCATTACTAGGACTGATTTGTTAATTTTAATGACATTGAGAATGTGCTTACAGGAGACAAAACAAGCAAGCAATAGCAACAACAAAAATTTAAAAATCTGTTTGAAGGATAGCCTGGAACCAAAACTGATTGCAGAGCATTGTCTCCCTTGGAGGAGGGGGAAGAGCCAAGACAAAGCACTTCTACTTTCAATATGGGAGTTATTAATCCTATGACAGTGTTGCAGTCCATGACTAGAACTAATTTAAATAACATGTAGCTGTAGTGTCACAGGTAGCAGTCAAGTTATACCATGAAGTGGCTAAATTCTGGGTTGCTTGAAAGAAATATGCTTGTCAGGAAATTCTAACTGTAAAAGTAGTAGTTGTATAGCTTTTAAGGAAATGATATTCTAGATTAATAACCGTTTAAATCTAAGTGTAATAAATACAGCCATTTGATTGCAACAAATTATGTTTAATCCCCAAATTAAGTGGGATTGTGATAGGAGTGATATGCTGTGAGTCTGTGTAAATATTCACATGCTTACAGGACAGCATGCTCACCTGTACCAGAGAGGGGTATAAATACTGTGAATCTGACTTCTGCTTGCAAAAATAATTTTTTATTTCATGTCTAGGAAGTGCTGTACTCATCATGGCTTGGAGTTGAGATATGCGAGCAAATACGGGGAGTTTCTAAAGACAACTGAATCCCATTTTCATTTGAAATTGTAGAAATTTGTTTCCTTGAAAGCAATGCTTGCTTTTTCTAAAAAAAAAGGTCTGGCTTAAGCAAGACCCTTTAATGATTTTACAAAGGCTGCAGCTGAGAAGAATTCCTACAGTTGCTTTTTCTCACTGACACAGCGTCTGCTGATCTAGGTGTCACTGGTGTCTTAATGTGGCACGAGGACTTTGTCCTGTGAAGCTTGATTGAATTGTGTATTGATGCTGCATGCCAGTAGATGATAAAATAGGAATATTTATGCTTCAGTTAAGTGTCTGTCTAGGTATAAGTAGATTTTGAAAGGGAAGAAATCCATTTATTTTGAAAAACGTTGTTCTTAGTAACAGGTCTAAGGAGTTAATTTTCCTTCAGCAGTAATTCTTTTAGAGATATGCAACTTCTTTAAAAAGCATGGGCAGTTTTTAATGTTGCAGGTACTAAGTTGGTGCAGGGTATCCAGACAGAACTGAAAGGACAGATTCTAATGTCAGCAAAACTGATTTGAAAGAAGTATTGATTCCATGTTGTTTTTATATCCGAAGCAGCCAATGGCAAATGTTGTCAAAATGGAATCAGATGTTTGTAACTTAATACTTAAGAAAAATGATGAGTGCATGTTTTTGACTTTAAGTATTCTCTATGCTGCCTGGCTTAAGACATAAACTGATGTAAAAATAAATGACTGCCTGCATAATTTATGTAATGTCTTGCTCCCTGATCCTGTTTGTATTGATTTTTCTAAAAGGCTTTTGTGGCCACAGGAACCAATCTGTCTCTCCAGTTTTTTCCGGCCAGCTGGCAGGGGGAGCAGCGACAGACACCGACCCGGGAATATGTCGACTTTGAAAGAGAAGGAGGCAAGGTAAGGAGGAAATCGTTGAAACTGAAAGGAATTTTTTTTGTTGTTGTGCTTATGGTCTTACTGGTATGGGCTGCCGTGTATGATGTGAGATTTCTAATATCTCACGTCTCCGTGCAGGTAGGTAGTGATGTGAGTACAAGTGAAAGCTGGTAAGATAAAGTATTGCTTTGTTTTAAAGCATGCTAATGTTTAGGCAAATGCAAGAATTGGGGAACATGGGCAGCACTGGTGGCTTTGTGTTTTTTTGAAGAACAAAACTATTTCTCCTGTCATGCTGTGATAAAATTTTGGGCAGCAGTCTAAATTTGGTGTTGTGTAGGTGCTTCTAAAGCGGTTCAGAAATTAGACTTTAGCCAATGAATTGTGACAGACTAATGAAAATTTGCACTTTCAACAGGTTATTTCATTGCATCTTTGGCTGCCAGTTGGTACAGCAAGCAGTCAGTGTGCTCTAAGTGGAATGAAGCTTTTTCTCTGTTTCACCATCAGCTATAATAGAGGAGCAGTGTCGCTTTCAGAATTGATTTCTGAGTCTCTTTTTCTGAGGTGGTTGTCCCATAGACTGATATTGAAACTCAAATTCCCTAGTGACAGTGATGGTTACTGTGAAGCTGTATTAGATTTAAAGTCAGAAACCTTGGTTAGTGTCATCAGAATAAAGTTACTGAAATCACCTACAGCTGGTTTTGTTTTACAGGAAAAACATACCTTTAAAATATAGATGCTGTCTCTTATCTGTGCTCCTGTAGGTGCTTTGGGACTGATCCAAAGATCACTGAATTCAATAGGATTCTTTCTTCAGAACTCAGTGGGTTTAGACCAGCACTTAAGCTCTCCTAGTTTTTTCTGTTTCAGGCTAAGTTTTTTTGTTTTTTTTTTTTACTTTCAAAAACTTTTAATGGACTACAAAATCCTTTCTTTTGCCTATTTTTTTTTTACCTACCCTTGTAACTAGAAACAGCTAATGCTACCAAACCTACCAGGCTGGAGGAAATACTTGAAGCATATTCAGGTTTAATGGCATATTGGGCCTTTTAAATGCTGCTAGGTGGAAGATAAATATTTCCTATAGTGGGAAAACTTGATTGGAAAAAAAAAATTCCTGAGGGCAGTTATGGTATGTGGAATTCAAGTTAATGAGGTTTTTTGGAAAAAATTGTTTTCCCTTTAGTACTGTGAGGCTTGCAGAAGTTTGACAAATTGGGGGAGAAGTGAAGTTGGCTGTCTGGGTACTGACTGCTTTGCTAAGGAAACTGAATTGAATCTGGCTCTTACTGAAAAATATTGATTCTGGCTCACAATTGAATGAGGAATTTTTCTTGTAATGTGTAAGAAGACTGAAGTCTCTTCTTGCCAGTTCAAAACTAATTTTATTTACTCCTATGATTTTTTTTTTAACTTTATTTTCTCCAAATGAATTCTTAAAGTACTGAACTACTTCATCCATTTTCTTGTGTTGTCTTAATCATGTAAGAGCATGGTAGGTATGCTGTATATTAAAATAGAACATGAGACTCATTAATGAATGCCACTCCTTCTTTTATGTGTGTTTACAGTAAATTCTAGACTGCCTCACTGAAATGTTAAAAGAATTCCTCTGAATGAGGCTAGAGGTGGACAAACAGATAAATGGGAATAATATTCTGCTGTGAGCAAATCACAAATTCACTGTTGTAATCAGCCCTTTTTGTGTAAATCACACATGAATGCAGGCTTGCTCTGCAGAGAATTAAACTTCTCTGAAATTTAGCCACTCCCATGATTGGAGCTGAGGAATGAGCAGAGTGGGAGAGTGTTTTATGTTATCAACGGAAACAGTTAAGAGTTTCATATGAACTGTCTGAGATTTTGTTCTCTCTAGATTTTTGTCATTTGGTTTAATTAAGAATTTCTTTCATAGGCTTCAGCAGTCTCTTAAAACCATGTGACTTTTGTAGCTCTGTGCAACATTGTTTTATGAGCTTTGATTCTTGAGGCAGTGCATAATGTGTGTTTGTTCATCACTGGATTTATGCCAGCAAGGCATGTTTTTAATTATATGAATAAAAAAGGCTATGGGGGAAGCTGTCAGTTAATAATTATCTTAAGCATTAGTTTGAGATCTAGAATGTAGATAAACTTACCAACATTAGAATATTTTATTCTGGAATTCTGCTTCGGTGTTTGGCTAAACAATGATGGCCCAAAATAGTTTATCCAGCTTTGAAGTATGTCACTATTGTGCTAAAGCAGTTTTGTAACAGATTGACAAAGCTACCAAGGCAGTATCTGCTAGAATTGCTGCTTGAATGATTGAATTTTAGAAAGACCAACACTCTTGTGAAAGTTGGGATTCTGCAAATACATACTTCATAGACTTGAGGTTTTTCAATCTGGTATTTCTTAACTGAGGGGTTTTTTTTATATGCTTAATTTGCCTTTTAATTTGTTGCATCTGATGTTCACAATGGGTGGGTAGGCCTCTGGTGGATACCCTGTCTTCATTAATCCAAGAATTGGATGGCTCTGTGTACACTTAATGTTTCTACTCATTTTAAACTCAAGTTTAACATTTTTTTTGAGATAGCTTTAACATTCTGAGCTGTCTTTGAGCTGCAGCAAATTTAATTGTCTGTTTGAGCAATTTTTCAGGTTTGTCATAGCAGAAGAAAAAGCAGCACTAAAAATAGGTCGCTAGATCATAAAAATAATAGAACATTGTATTTCATTGTGATTATGGGGGTGTGTGGGGTGCGTCAGATGCTGTGTGTATCCTCTTTCTGGGGAGCTGAACCATACCAAGGCTTTCTGATCCTCTGTGTTGTCAGCTAATATCCAGGGGTTTTTAGTTGTTTTTGGTAAAGAATAAATGAGTAGATGTTAAGAAATTGAAAGATAGGCAGTGTAGTAGTCTAATGTATTGCCTGAAATATTGGTTGATTAAACCTTGCAATTAAATGGAGAGCTTTATTTTCACCTTGGTTTTCTGGTATCGTTGACTTAGGCTAGTTTTATTGTGATTAATGAAGTTCTGTAGTTTTTATTTCAGTTTTGTACTGTGACATAAGAACTTCAGCCTGAGCTGTGTGTAGACTTCAGTGCTTCTTAAAATCTAATCTTTTTCAAAGTCCCTTTGTTTTGTTAAGAAGTGTCTAGTCAACTTTGCATGATTCATTTTGTATACTTCTTAGAGTAAGATAATGTCCCCAGCTTTCATTTCTTACTCAAGGTGTTTCTATAGCTCTGCTCTTTATTTCCTTCAAGGACATTAGTTCTCAGATATCTTTTTTACTGCTTAAATACCAGCCACTGATGAAGTCTGTGAAGTTGTTTTACTTCCCCTCCCCTTTATAATACAATTCTCCATCTCATTCTAATGCAGCTTTACTTCCTGTCTGTTCTTTGGTGGCAGCTGCTCGTAAACCAGAATCTTACACACGGGTTTATTTTGCTCTGATACGCTGTGAACTCTGTAGCTTTGGAGGAAAGCACATCAGACATGATTTAAATTGATTCAGAGTGCCTGCTGTGCCACATGTGATGTAGCTAGGATTTCCACTCATTAACCATTGACTTTGTTGTAGCCATAACTAAAGATTTTCAGTTTTCTTCCTAAAGATGCCGAGTTTCTACTCGCACAGTTTTTTGTCATAACTAGATTTTATTTTACTCTAAGTTGATGTTAACTGGATGACTATTAAAAGAAAACAAATCTTTGTTAAGCTGCAGGTGTTACAGTCGAAACAGAAGTGTAATGAGAAATAGTTTTTATTAAAATATAACACCTGTTGAAGCAACAGCCAGTAGAACCAGCTTTCCACTTTTCCTGAGCAGCCTTAAACAATTGTTGTCCTTACTCATACCTTTTGGGGTTGTGATGACCCCAAAATCTTGTGGTAGCTGGGAGAGATTCTCCTGTGAGGTTCAGCAGGTGCTCAGTGAAGGGACATCAGCTGCTGGACTGGCTGTGTGCTCAGAGCCTTCGAGGTACTTTTGCCTGCTCCAGCCAAGGGAAGTGGTGTCCTGATGAAACCCACATCACTGTTGTTGCTTTTGATCTTTCTCAGACTTTTCTGTTAGCTTTAAATAAGGAGGTCAGTGTGTGGTTATTCTCACAGCAGACAAATGGGTTTGGTGGTGTATCAAATTTGTACCCAGCCTGGCTAAACAGCTTGATGATTTTTTTTTTTTCCATTGGAGTTGCTTGGTGGAGTCCTGTAAAGGCTTGGTGGATGAGAAGAATCCATTTTCTTGATGATCCCCTTGATTAGTTTTCATCCAGTATCATCTATATGGTTTGAGTAAATACTGGTTTTCTATAGATGCTTGTGATCCTAGAATTTATTGTTGTGTTTGTGTGTAAGAGTCCTTTAGCTGGCAGAGACTTCTTGGTTTCTTTATCTTTCTTTTTCCCAGCAAAATCCTTTGTTTATGCTCCTAAACCCATTTTTGCTTTAGAGGAAGGTGAAACTTTTTCTCTATTTTTTGTCTAGATACTTAGAAGTGTTCTTCATTATGACCTGCTGTTGCATGGAGGAGAGCTGTTTAATCCAAACTCTGAAGCCACAGTCATAGTGTACCTGTGCTTATTTATCTCACAGTTAGGAGACGTCTCTAGTGCATACAGTTTATACACTATGAACAGTTAGGAACTTGGATTTTGGGAAGAGAAATCTTTGGAGGACATAGGCTGGACACGTTGTCCTGGCAGGCAGCCACTGGCTGGCTTTGGGCAGTTGTTCCTGCAGAGTGATTTACCATTGTGTGCCCTCCGCTGCTGGAGTGTGAGTCACCCCTGGCACCTCTCCTGTGCTGAGGATCCACAGCCTTTCCCCCGGAGTCCTTTCACTCCTCATCCTCCAGATCCTTCTGTGACTGCCGGTGGCCTGTCCCTGCCGTACAGGGCAGGAGTGACAATGCCATTTTGGAACAATGCATGGGAGCAGCACTTGCAGCACGGCTGTGGAAGTACTTAAGGTCTGCTGTCAGTAAACCTGCTTCTGCTTAGCTGTTATTACGTATTCTAAAAGCAGTTATTCAGTCATACTACCTTGAACTCTTTCCAGTGGCTTAAATGCACTCATTAGAGTTGTATAGACAAGATTTCAAATATACCCATGTCATCATCCTAAAGTTTCCCAGAAGAGGAACAAAATTGGAGTTAGTGAGCTAAATTTTGCAGCTATATATAAGGACAGATGAGTGCTGTGTGGATGGAAGCAGTACTTGAGATCTCTGCAGCATCGATGCTGGAAGAAATCCAGACACTTGGATTGTTGAATTCTCTTGTTTGCATATCAGCCTCCACTTACTAAGCAAAGTTGCTAATATTATGCTGCTCTCCTCTTCTTATAAATGAATGAGAAAAGTAAGAGAGTCAATGTTGAGAATGTCTGCTTATTTCTGAAAATCATTTAATAATTCATATTAAAAATAGAAAAATTCAATAAGATGATGAAACATTTGCTTCAAGAAACTGTCATTTTTCTGAAAGTTACTGAAATGGCTCTTCAAGCTTTATTGTCCAAAGCACAAGTAGCAAAATGAGCTCATTAGCTTGCATAATTGCAAGTTTTATGTTACTCTGTTAAAGTAAATTTCCAGTCATTGCTAAGGATGTTCTCTGCAGAAGCTGATAGTTTTCTACAGAATAATTATGACACTATGAAATTTTATTGAATGATGAAAGCTGAAGAGTTGTTAAAGTATACAAAAGACAAAAAAATACTCATTATTTTAAGTCTTGATGCAGCACTACTTGTTGAGGAAATGTTGAACAGTTTTTCCAGACTTGAATCCTGCTTAAGGGAAAGGGTGAGGCTGTTGGAGTGCTCAAGAAGGCAGTGAAAGCCAAAGGGTAGAAGAAGCAGTTTTCCTTGCCCCTCTCTTGCTTGGGTCAGTTCCTGGATTTTTTTTTTAGTTGCTTGCCCATGTCATCAAAATCAGGTAGTTTATTTTTTGTACAGTTGAGTATACTCGCATTATATGATTTGAATTTCAGTCCAAAAGTAGAGGATTAGTAGGCTGTTTATTTGTACCCAGGTAGCATGGTGTGCGAGTGATGCGTTTTAGATAAAACCTCTCTTTCTAATCCTCTGTTGCAGTTGCTATGTGATTTTCTGAAACCTTGAAAAGAACAAATTTCTCAACCAGTTTTGAAATTTGTCTGGAAAATATTCTGTCAAGCTGGCAGAAGACTGTGTGTCTGTTAGTTACTGGGTTTGTGAGCAGAAGCATGCGTGTGTACTTGGAGCAGCAAAACCAGCAGCTATCCTGGCAATATTTTGCTGCAAAAGCATTATTCTTTTTAATTGTTGCAAGGAAAAAAGTGCCTTTTTTTTAATGCATGCCCTCTACATTAAGAGGGAATGTAGGTTTAAAATCCAACCATCTTTCTTGTGTAGAATCTAGTGTAAAGGTAGGCTGATAAAGACCCTGTAGAGTTTCACAGGGGAAAACCCCAGCATATATTTGCCTTTCAGATTTTTCTTGTTATGCTCCTTGCATTTTTTGTTGATTTTCAGTTCTAGCTCTGTGGTTGGTTTTGTCTTTGAAGGCAAATGGATATAGCATGAGCATGAGATGCATTTCTCTTAGGGAGGAATTAGTCCCTTCTGTAGTGACAATGTGAAAACTAGAAGCCGTCTACTTTGTGCTTTGTATTGGGGTTTTTTGGTGGTTTTGGTCAAGTCTGGTTCATGTTTTCTGCTTAGTTGAGAAATTGCAGTATTTTGGAATGATGAACTGTATGGAGACTTGGTTATTAGATGATGAGTATAATTTCTGTGCAGCAGCATTTTAGTATTTTTTCTATGTGAGCTTCCAAGTGTAAGTACTGACCAGTTATCTTAATCCAGGAATAAAATGCTCCACAGATTTTAATCACATTTGTTCTGACATCCTTACTGCTTCATATGTTCTTAGTTATAGACTTGGTTTTTAGTTAAGTGAAATAGCAATCTGCATAATTTAATGAAACATTGATCTTCTTTCGAAAAGGAGTCATGATTACATAGTTGAGCTAGCTACACAGAAAAAGCTAACAAATGCAACCAACCAAAAAACCATAAAAATACCAGGTTTTCTACAAGGGACTTTTAAATTCTGACTCTCCAGTAAGGTTAGGAAAACTAGTCAGCTATTCCTTTTTTGATGTTTTAGAAACCAGATCCCATCACTGTAGTATTTCAGTAATACACAAAGCACCTTGAGAGAGGTTTTGTCACAGCTCTGATATTACCAAGATACTTTCGAAATGAGTCTGTACATGGGTATTTCTGCTACATAGAATTGTAAAAATGGATTATGTTGCATCTCAGTGTTTACTGATATTTGTAGTAAAACCTTATGTTTTACTAAGCAATTTTAAAGTATGCTTACGTACATAAGCATACTTTAAAATTGAACAAATTAATAACATCTGACCATTGGGTTTTGATGTTGAAAATTGTAGTATGTCCTGAGGTGTTTTTTTTAGTTGTGAATTAGAGTGCTTTCTTTCCTCAGCTGCAGGTGAAATGTCTCTGTGATCACAAGGAAGCAGAGCTGGAGGAATGGGTCCCAGGCAGAGAAATGGTGGTGCTGGGCCCAGGGAGGTGTCCCTGGGCAGTGCTCCTGCCCTGGCCAGTGCTGTCCCAGGAGTCCCACCTTGGCAGCCGCTCAGGAAACAGCGAGGGCCTCTCGGTGGTGGTGTGGTACAGCTGTGCCATGGGTGCCACCCTTAAAGAACTTGAAGGTGCATTCATCTTCAAAGCCACAATTGGGTCATATATGCATAAGTGTTTAGGAAAGGCTCTGGTTTGGTCAGAGAGTATCGATTCCCTTGAAGAAGGGGAAGCAGAAGAGTGTAAGGTTTGAATTCAAACAGAACCTCATTTTCATATAATGGAAGAAATTCCAAGACGTAGCTTTTAAAATAGAACACATTTTCTTTGTATGTTTGAAGATAGAATAATGTGTTTTGAGGGAGGAAACAGAAGGATTGATGCAAATTAAAAGCACTAAAAAGTCTTTATTTCACTAATAGTCACTTTCTAAATGAGATTCTTTTCAGCTGTTTCTATTTATGCTTCATTCCAGTTTAAATTATGTTACAAGGTTATTGTATGGAATTATGGAGTCAGATAAATGCTGTAAACTTGTTCATGACTTGGTTGCTTGTCATTAGTTTCTTTTAAACTAATGATCAATATCTGAAGGAGTTGTGTGAAGCCTTGTGTGAAGTTAGTAGCTTCTGCTGTAACTTCAGTTGTTACGCTAATGAAGTTACTATTCTGTTTTGTTCCCCAATTAGTTGAGGATTTTAGTGTATAAGTTCTGTTACAAAGTTTTAGAAAAGCTGTGGGTTTGGTTTTTTTTTTTTTTGCATTTCATAGATTGCTTCCTCTCTCATGCTTTGCCTCCTCTTTGAAACCAAGCTAGAAACCCTTCTCTGTGATATGAAAGTGAGTCTTTGTATTTTAGGGGAAACACAGGGATGGGACTGATGGGACTTTACATTTCAGAGCAGTCGTGCCACATCTCTGGCAAGATTGAAGCATTTTATTGATGAAACTGCGTATATGATCATATGCTGTTGCTGTTAAAGGAAACAGTTGAATATGTAATTTCTCATTTGAACATTTTGTACAGGTTGTTTCCTTTTGCTTGCTAGTGTATAACATTAAGAGGTAATATTAAGAGAAGCTGAAATGATGAGGTTAGCCTTATCCAAATTAACACCTTTCTTTCTTGGAGTAAGTGTTCAAGCCTGTTTCTTTCTTAGTGGTCAGTGTTTTGTGTGCAATCACCAGGGAGACTGCTGTTTCAGTATTTAAAAGTGGGGTATGATTCAGGGGAAGGTGGGATCAGCAGTGGGATGGATGGATGTGGCTTGTTATGAATGGGCAGATGTGTGCGTGATGAGGCAGAGGGTGAGTCAGAACTGAGCCTCTTCTGAAAGAATGCTTTTTGCTCCAGTGTGCTGGGAAAATGAAAACAGAAGGGAGGGGACTGCACCACTTCACTGGGGACTGGTGTTTCCTGGGGGGTGAAGTTGATCTCCTCGGTGGCGCTGGCTGTTGTGAGCCTGCTGATTCATTACTTGGTGGGTGGTGAGAACTGTGTGCAAACGCTGGGGAGGAAATGGCTTGGTTGCTGTAGGGAGAAGGAGCATTTTCTGTAACTGCAGGATGTGTGGATGGAGCACACAGATAGCATACCTCCAGCAGATCAGTTAAATACCCTGCTGTTGTGAGATAAGGGTTTACTAGATGACTAAAATAGGATGTGAAACCGAGGGGTTTTGTCTTGTGCTAAAATACAGTAACTTTTTAAAAAGTAATTGAGAATTGTCCTCTATTTAAGTGGTTTGGATTTTAAAATGTGAATGAATGGTGTTACAGGAGCCATGGCCCGTTCTTGTTCTTAACAACAGAGATAATTCCCAGTTACTTGGAGTTGGAGGAGAAGGTTTCTCATTTAAATGCAGATAAAAAGAAATAACAGATTAGTTAAAAGAATACAAAAGAAAGGTGAGATACACTATATGTTGAAGGTGTGGCACAGAGGTCTTTGAGAACAAGCCAGCAGGGAGGCTGAGGAAGCACAAACACAGCTCAACAACTTAGAGCCCAGCGAAGCCTATTCAAGCAGCACCTTCTCAAGTTTGTGTGTGTTTACGGTGCTGTTTGTCCTCTATTCAGATAATCTGCCAGGAGATAAGAGTGTTTGCTCTTGCTGCTTGTTCAGTCAGCAAGCAGAATATTTGTTCTAATACTAAAAGCCTGTTTCCAGCGTAAAAGTAACATGTCTGTGTTTCTCATTTAAAAATTCTAATGTTGCTTTGATCTGTAGTAGGAGTTTGAAATGGAAGATGTAATTTGAGATTAAATTAGTTCTGTAATAGCCAGCCAAGCAAAAATTCAACTGCTATAAACCAGTAAAATTTGGATATTTCAGTATGTGACAGTTTACCTAGGTCTCCTAGTCTAACAAAGCCTTGGCTGTGACAGTGTGTGGAAAATAAGGTGCAGAATGAGACAGAGCTTACTCTCATCCTTCAACATGCGTACAAAGATTCTTAACTTAGTTACAAAACTGTCCACTGTCAGTGGCAGAAAAGCCATACTTCCTTTGGTTTATAGGATGGACTGCATTCTGAAAAGAGGCTGCTGCACAATTTGGTTTTTCCTCTTGAATGTCCCTATAATGGTGTTTCTTTATGTAGCATTAAATTTGTCCAGTGAATATGAATTTGGTAATTGCCTGACTTCCAACCTCTGCTCCTTCCTTCTGTTCTGTGGTGCTTTTCACTTGTCTCTTGAATTTTACAGCACTGACTGCCAGGTGTTATTGTGAAAAGTACCCAGAGGTGTGTAGAGGATTTATAAAATGATTTAAATGCAGGTAGTCTGGGGTTAGCAGTAAAACCTTGAAAGAGTTTTTCTAACAAAGACATGCTTTTATCTACTTCTCTAATATTGTAGGGGGTGGAATTTTGGGTCTTTATGGAAATAATGCACCTTTTGCCCTTGGTCTCCTAATTTACTGTCTTGAGGCAATTTTCAGAGCAGACAATTCAGAAAATTTTTGGAAGACCACTTTGCTGGATTTTTAGGTGCCATCATAGATAATGTTCACAGAAAGAGCAGTAATTTATTATTAATTCTGTTAAGCTCAGAAGTTGAAAGGGAACCAACATGGCTTTATCTGAAAGAAGGAAATATGTGGTTAAACGTTTTTGACTATAATCTTAGGTGGTTTCCATATTCCTGAAAAGGGAAAGGGGAAAAAGGAGTTTAAATTCCTTTCTCTAAAATAAATTTAAAAGTACCAGTACGCATTATTGTGTTTTAATGAGAGAAAAGTTCCTGCATAAACTCGTGGGGTTTCAAGATGAATGATTACTAGGTTTGAATGATTATGTGGTAATTTCAAAACTCGGAATAACTTGAGAAGGAATTCATGCTTTCAGAAGTGAAAAATGTTTGTTTATCCAAGTTTTGAAGACCTCCTGAATCCGGTGGTGTAAGGCTTCCAGGGCTCTGATTCAGGAGCAGGGGCAGACTACTTCATCTGGAAAGGTCAGGCTGTGTGCCAGAGGTTCCCAAGCTGCTGTGTCAGCAGCTCAGCTGTTGGCCGGCGTGCTCCGGGCAGATTGTAGGATCAGGAATCGCTTCGGCTCTGTCAGCTTGCTTCCCCTTTGACTTCTGAAGACTTTCATAGAATCTGCGGCACTGCTGGGACTTCAGGTGGTGCATGAGGTATTGAGCCCTCGGCAGCTGTGTCTGAGCTACCTGCAGTTTGTTCTGAGGCAGGAAGTTTGTGTGTAAGGCCCTGGCAGCTGCAGTGACCAAGGCAGCTGAACGGCCACTGAAATGGGTTAGTATAATATTAGCATAATATTCCTTATCAAAGAAACAGGCAAAAAGTATTCCTGGACAACTTGGAAAGCTGCGTTTTGTCATCTGTGGGAAGGCCTATGTAACTTGGGATGTCCCCAGCTGCTGTTGTGGGCTAGAAGGATGGGGGAGGTTGAGTGAGAGGTAAACTCTAAATGGAAGTTGGCAAAGTGCTTGTTTGCTCCTGCAAAACATAACTAGCATTAGAGAATGGGCTTTTTTGTCTTTATAGACCCATGGTTAGTTTATGCTGCCTTTTTATTTCCCCTCTTGAATTATTCTTCATTTGCCTTAAAACAGAATGACAGTTCTAATAGCCTCTTTTAACTGTCTTTAACTTCTCAACTAATTAAATACATCTATTAAATGGATGCTGAGTCCTTCATTTGTTTCTTGAGAGATGAATGGGTGAAGACTATACTGAAGGGCTGCAATGTATTTTGTATGTTTGAAATGTTTAATCTTGAAATGAGGGCTGTGGGAGGTGGTTTCCTGGTAGTCCACATCTTACTCATGCTGGTTCTGACACCTCTGCTCTCAGAGGCTGTTGGCTGGTAGATGAGCCTGGTGTGCTGTCCCCACGGTGTGCTGTTGTCCCCTCCCAAGGCTGGGGTGTGAGGACTCTCTCATGGGCTGTGAGTGCAGGCACAGAAAAGCAGACTGTGCTCTTAGCAGAGACCCTGCAGTAGAAGTGCTGGTGGGAAGAAGATATGCTCAAACAGATAACATTTTTTGCTCCATTACTGAGCTGCTGCATGTTGTACTAATTAAAAGGTCTAAAGCTGTGTCACTTCATACCAAAGTGTGGTAAGTTGTAAAAATCAGTCTTGAAAATCAAGTGTTGGTTTTCTCCGGCAAATAACATTACTTGTTTGCCACTTTGATTCATGTTATTTGTTCCCTTTTTTCCACTCACGGGTTGCCTTTCATGCTGTTCAGTGCTTAATTCTGCCAGCACAGCCTTGGCATGAGGGAGGCTTCCCTTCCTCTGTGCCTCCTGCTTCTCGAGCTCTTTCTTTTTTTGGTTGAGTGACCTTAGCTGGTAAGAGTGGGACTGAGCAAGTAGGCACAGTGGGGGTGCTTTGAAATGCGTTATAGTGCTAAACATCAATTAGGCTTTGATGAGGATTTGCCAGAGGATTAATTTAGAGCTGTTAGAGGAGGCTGTCTGAAAGTTCCCTTACCTAGCTGAGCCTGAGCTGCTCCTGAAGGCTGAAAAAACTCAAATGGATTTGGAATATCTAAGCAGTCTTTCAGTCTGAAGTGGGTGCAGGCGTGTGTGCAGGTTTGCCTCTCTGGTGATTCAGCATAGACAAACTCCTGTTTCATGAGAGCTTTTGACTTGCCAAGTAGGCTAAAATAATTACTAAAAGTTGATTTTTTAATTTTTTTTTTCTCTTCTGTACAACTCAGGTAATTTTGCTGTGACGCTTTATTTTGTTTTAAGACTGATTAAGTCTTGAAATGACTGACTGTCATTAAGTATAACACATCAAACTCATTTAGTTGTATTTGCTTCTTTTTAAGTTCCCTTGTGACATCACTGTATCATCTACTGTTGTCTAGATGCAGGGCCTTAAGATCATGCATTATTCCACACTGCAGCACAAGGCACAGTGCACATTGGTGCTGTACTTGGGTTTTCATCAGCTGATGTTGCTTCTTTTGAAGAGCCTCACACACATGCTAGAATTGACACAGGAAGACTGACTTATTTTTAGCACAATTGGTATGTGGTGTATTTTACTGAACTCTGAGTAGTTTGTAACTTTGAGGAGGACTGAAACCAGTGCTTGGGTCTTTGCTGAAATCCCTCATTTATAGGGATAAAATACAGTGTTTCTTAGGAGTAGGAAAGAGTGTACTCAGTTAGCTATTTAGATGTGCTGTAGGATCCTCCCTGACTGGCAGCATGCCACTATCCTTTGTGACACAAAGGTAAGCTGACAAGAAAAACTCTTAGTTTAACTGCAAGCAGTAAGAATTCTAACTAAATCCTGGTGCACGCCAGTTTATAAAAATGAGAACACAGCTTTAATTTATTCCATCCAGTAACAGTAGGCAAAAGTTAAAGCACTCACTTGATTAAAATGAGTTCTTGGAAAGGAAAGCAGAAGAAGCTGTTAAATGGAGTCTCATGTTACCAGCTGGTTTGAATGTTCTTCTAAGAATACATAGACGCCTCCTGGATCAGTATTTTCATTGTGCAGGCACATGTGTAAGAGCTTGCAAATTCTAGCATGTGTTTTGGTTTATCCCAGGTGTACTTGAAAGCACCTATGATTCTCAATGGTGTCTGTGTAATCTGGAAAGGCTGGATAGACCTACAGAGACTGGATGGTATGGGCTGCCTGGAATTTGATGAAGAGAAGAGCACAGGTAAGTCATCTGCCCTTGGCTACTGTACTAGATATTGTTCTTCTTCTGGAGGGAAACACAGTTTTTTGCCTTCACTTTGAGTACAAACCCCAAAGAAAACATGTAGTATGGAAGTTCAGAAACATGTGGTTGTAGCAAAACACTACTTTAGCTACATTAGGTCAAAGTGTTAGGGGCAAAAAAATCATTGTAAGTTACAACTTGGAGGGATGTTTGCACTGTGACTATGCTACAGCGTAATAAAATATTTTAAAAACTTTGATTCTTCCAAATACCAGGAACACTCCTCTGTTGTGCCTTGCCTCTCCCTAACTTAAGAAAACTAATTAGCACATTAATGAGGTGATGTTAATGTGACTGTGACTTATTTGATATTAAATAGAAATACTTTGTGTCAGAATGTCTTTGAAGCAGTAGCAGCCCTGAGCACTTCCTTCATGAAGCCTAGAAAGAGAGAATAGTTCTGCCGCGCTTTGTGAATCCATGAGAAAAGCCACAGACCAAAGCTTTTACTCGAAATCCACTCTTTGCTGTGCATTCACTTCTTGCAAAGCTGTGTCAGTGAGTGAGCTCAGTTCCAGCTGCAACAGGGTCAGTGCTGTAGACTCCACAGATTAGGAGACCTTCAAGCTGTAATGCCTTACACAGCCAGGACAAGTGTATAGCCCTGAGGAATGTGATATAAATCCCGGGGTTCTTGATTTGTAGTTACTAGGTTTGATACGTAATGCTGAGTCAACTGAGAGCTGATGGGAACATGCACTCAGGAGGAGACAGTGTACCCTTTCCAAAACTGGAGAGTGCCTGAAGAAATGGGCACCCTTCCAAAAAGGAGAGGGTCAGGTGACTGTGGGTTTAATTTTTCTCAATTTCCCAGTAAACGTTTTTGCAAGTGCTTGGATTACTTTGGTTTCCCAATGTGTACATGCTGTCTTAACAACACTTAATCACAATTCCCTTTTGTTGTCTTCAGAAAGTGTTTGTGCACTGAAGTTGTGATTTACTTTTTGTGTGTGAGGGGATGTGTGCACGCTCTCAGGTGCCAGTACCTTCCTGAGTTGTGAGTACAGGGTGCTGAGCTGGAGGTATTGCACTCTGTAGGTCTGTGTGGATCTACAGAGATGTTTGCAAGCAGTTACAGGTGTGTAACTTGTTTTTAGTTTGTGATTCTTGGTGACCATGAGGTTGTCAGTGGTCATTCTATTTGCTACAGTAGTAGTACCTAAGGGTGCCCTGTGTCATAAAGAACTATATAGACACAGGAGTGGCTGCACCCTTATATGTGTTAGTATTGTAAACATTTGGGCAATCTTTTGCATTCTTCAGTTTCCTTTTTCCTGTATCTCTCACTCTGGTTCCTTGTTTAAAACTGTTGTAATATTGCTGGTGGCAGCTGACTGAGCTGCTGACTTTGATCCCAAAATAACACTGGTGTCAGAGGGGCTTAAGTGCCTCATACAGTATTGCCTGTGTACCCACCATCCTTTGTAAGAGGTCCAGCTGCTCTTCATACCCCCCTCATTTTTTGGAAGCTTAACAAATGTAGTGCTCTTGCATTTTCCTGTCTCTTACCACTTCACACTAAGGCTGGATCAAATAAAATTTTTCTTTGCTGTCATATTTTGGAAAACATACAACCCTTCACCAGGTCAACACATACTTGAGGAAGAGAATCCACATCTGTTAACACAGAAGTATTTTAATTGTACCTGTTAGCTACTGTTTTTTCCACTTAGTCCACAGCCTGTCCATGTCTTGCTACTAAGTGGTCTTACTATTTGTTACTGAAAGCCCTGGTTCCGCTGCTTGCTCAAACTTCAGTGGGCCAACACAACAAAGCTGTACATACATGCTTGAGTATCTTCCCTCTTTGGGGCTGAAATTTCCCAGAATTTGAGTGTCTTTTAAGAGTCTGTTTCTGTCTTCAGTACTTTTGCACCCTTCTGTAGTAGAGCATCTTGCTATCTCCCCTAGCCTTTTCCTACAAGGCTGCTGTGAGGATTTGTGTTTAAGTGTGGTGTCTGAAAGCTTCTCTTTTTAAATTTTATTTTCTGGACTGGAAGGTTTGGTTTTGTTCTGTTGTCATGTTTATTGCTCATTCTGTTGCTCATGTTTTGCCTCTTTTTTTTTTTTTTTTTTTTTTTTTTTGGTAAATTTTATAGACTAAAACTAAGATGTATAAATTATTTGGTCTCATACAGCTGAATTTGCTAGGCTATTATTACTAGAATTGAGTGACATTTAAAAAAATGGTTAAATTCCTGTTTTATAAGGTTGAGTTGTTGGTTGTTTTGTTACAATGTATCACCAAGAGTAGAGCAGAATTTTATGTTTTACTAAAAAAACATTCTGATGCTTTTATCCCCTTTCTCAGACATGAGCAAACCAGTGTTTCAGCTGTCAACACGTCTTCATTCTGGATGTCAACATACTGATTTTTTTTTCCCATGAATTTCTAAATTAGTTTTCTTTTGGTTATGACCATTTCCTTAAAATATTCCACCCAAGGCTGTATGTCAGCCTTTTATTTCATGACCACTCTAAATGATGGGGAAGTGTAAAAACCTTTGATTAAAAAAAGAATTTTCTTCTATTGAAGTCTGATTTAAAAAAGAGGGTAATAAAGACATACATACCTTTTGTAAACTAGAACTAAGGCAGCTTTTCTGGAGTCATCTGGGAGACGAGCTTATCTGTTTTCTCTCTAACCTTCTGCATTATTAAGAACAAATTTACTTTCCACTCTCTGACCCTGGCTTCTGTGCCTTGTATGAACACTAAAATGGCTGTAAAGGGCAAAATTCTAATCTTAAAATAATATGTGGTGTTAAAGAATTATCTTGTTGGCAGCTTTAAACATTGCACACGCGTCCCCAGAAAGTGACAGCGCAAGGCAGAGTCTGGGATTGGCAGCTGTTTGTATTTCCCTGCCTTGGGCCACCAGGGAGCCCCTTCACATCATTTCACAGAGCAGCTCCAGGGCCCACGGTTGTGCCCACGGCAAAAAAGGCAATTTAACATTTTCTCAGGCTGGGGATGCCTTATCTTAATTGAAAAATTTATGCACTTAGTCCCCAGGTATATTAAAACTTAGTTGTGCTTTCTACGTGTTTATGTCCTCTCAACAGTCAAGGTCAGCTTTTTTAAAAATTATCAACTTTAACATAACATTTGCATGTACGTGGGAATTGTAAGCAGGGTTAATAGTAATTATGGTTAAAGAGCTAGAAGGAGGGAGAACCAATACATTTTATCCCTTCCTGGTTTGTGGAACATTTTCAGATGGGACTCTTATATTCTGAAAATTTTAAAATTCTGATGGGGAACAGTAAATGTGTTAAAAGGTCTCGTTAAGAAAAATAACTTCCAACCGAATTAATAATGGCTTCACATTTTACAACACTTTATTTAAAACATTTTCTAATAGAAAATACAGTTTGAAGGAATTTTTGAGTGTTAGTTTATTAAATCTGTTCATATGCATAAGCCATTATTTAAAATAAGCAAAAGGGCTGTTGAAGATTTGCAGGTTTCTCCTCCATTGTATGGGAACGTGTGCAAATTGGTGGATGAATAATGTCTGCTTTGCACTTTCCAATGCATCTGAATTTAAGTAATATAAATGATACACAAGTATTAAGAATGTTCATACTGATGGACCTGCAGCAACTTTTGATACAATGAAGGATTTATTTGATTTGTAACTTCAATAATACTTTTAAATGCAAGAGAATTAAATTACCTCTGTTTGTGTAGTGATGCTAGTGGACTCTGTCTAGCTGTACCTGTGAATACTATCTTCAAAATGGCTTTTATAAGAAGAATAAAGTGTCTTACCTTTTACATATAGGACTTCTGAGAATTCCTAGCCTAAAAAAAAAAAAAAAAACCAGCAGCATTAAACTACTTTGGAACAGCAGCTCTCCTTTGAAAATGTATTTTAGTAGTAGCTGCATTCCAGCTTTGGTTATCTCTACTGCTGTAGTGAAGGTGAGTAATATTTCATTAACCTCTATTGACATTTGCTGGAACTCGCCTGTGTTCTTGCAAGTTCTGCAGGACATACTTGACTTTGCTGCCAAAGGATAGTTAATATTCAAAAGAAATGTGATTTGGTGGAAATGAGGGTCACCTTTTGTGTCACTCTGTGTCATTTGCTTTGGTAGCAGGAGGATGCATTGGCACAACAAGCCTTTGAAGAGGCTCGACGAAGAACTCGTGAATTCGAGGATAGAGACAGGTCTCATCGGGAGGAAATGGAGGTGAGGGTTTCACAGCTGCTGTCAGTAACTGGTTAGTACTTTCCCAAAACTTAAGATTGTTTTCATTTATTTGTCTGTTTGTACAGTGTTGTGCATTTTGTTTGTTCAGTGCTGTTATATAAAAATTGCAAAACGTACTGTTTTTTACTGTCGTGAAATGGATTTCAAGTTTTTAAAGTTTTGATAGGAATTCTCTGATCGTGCACTTTTTTCCTTTCTGTAGATGGTCTTTTCTGTGGGTACTTAAGCTGTAAAGACATTTATTCACAAAGTTGCCATTTCTTTCTGAAATGATACTTTGATAGCTGAGAGAGGGATCTTTTGCCTTGTGCATTTCTCATGAACACAGAAAAGGCTTTGGGAGCTGCAGGGGCATAATTTTGGAGCTTGTTATCCCATGTTGTGGGAAAAATTACCAGCCAATTTAATCAGATGCCACAGTCTGCTTTCTTGTACAGGCTAGTTTTATTGTCTTCTCACCTTTTTCTTACTGGTGGGAAGTCTCACTCCTTTTTTTCACTGGTTTAGTTTCCCTGTCTTCTTTTTCGCTTCTTCAGGGCCCCACAGTCTTGAATCTTGTTCTTTCTTGATGAAAGCAGAAATTACTGGGATTGAGAAAAGAAGAGCCAGGAAAGGGAATGGAAACCAGCTGCTCTGAGATGTCAGAAAGGCAAGAGCTGTAAGAGGACAAGTAATAATACATAAGGGGAGTTGGCGAGTTAAGTCAGGCTGCAGGTCAGGGGAGAATAGGGAGAACACAGAAAGGCTTTCAGTTTCTTTCCCTTACTAATAGTGTTTCTTACTTCCTGCTTCATCAGTACAGCCTGACTTAACTGTAATCAAATATCATCAATCTGCTGCTTCTACGGTTTTTAGAAAATTTGATCATTGTTATTGCTAAGCTACTTTTCTTTTGGCATCCTTTCTGATAATTGGGATGATCAGACAGACTTTCTTCCCTTCCAACTACAACTGGAAGGCACTGAGCATGAGAATGAGAGAGAACAGATAGGCACAGAGGATAATATCTCTCTCTTTGAAGTGGCTGGAGTATGTCTCCTTGCAAACACTGTTGCAGCCAGGTCAGATGTTGGCTGTAACAAGGGTAAAACCCTTGCCTTGGAGGCCTTGCTATCACTGGATTCTTGGAGCACCAGCTGCATTGCCTGAATAATTCTGTCACAGCATAGCTAGAATCACAGAATCACTTCAGTTGGAAGAGACTCCAATTGAGTCCAACCTAGCCCTAAGACCTCAACTAAACCATGGTACCAACTGCCACATCCAGTCTTTTTTTAATGCATCCAGAGATGGTGACTCTACCACCTCCCCAGGCAGACCATTCCAGTAGAATGAACCTGCTTGTAAGTTCACTTCAGAAGGAAGGCAGAATTAGCTTTAAGCTGTGCATGAAGAGCTGTGTCAGCCTGTTTTAGTTTTAACAATCCAGTAGGAACTTAAGGTCCAATCTTACGTCTTTGACCTCAATGTACTTAAAACTTTTCTTATACTTTCTCCTTGCACCGTGCTCTTCATCCCCACTCCACTTGTTACAGAGAAGCCATGTGCATGCTGAAGGTTAAAAAAGAATGAGGCTTCCTGAAATAACTTCAGGAGTTCTGAGAGACTTAATTTTCTTCTAAGCATAGAAAACACTTGCAGCTAGGCTGTGCAAACTCACTATTTCAATTAATAGTGAGATTGAAGTAATACTGAGCATTTGGGGCTTTGTGGCAGACATCAAAACTCATGACAATGAGACACAACAGGCAACCTGCTTGACTGTCTGCAGGAGCTGCATTCAGTAACTTCTGAAAACACTCTTGCTTTTTTTTCAGTAAGGCAGAAGGCGGTTGCTGTTAAGTGATGTCTTTATTAGCTGTTAGTACCCATTTTCTCTCGAACAACTATAGTTGTTGTCCCATCTCTAAAGCACTAATACAAATCACCTACAGAAAGGAAGAAAAGAAAAAAATTACTGACTTGAAATACATTTAAGCAGAATTAAAAGTATTATCAAAGGTTATTTCAAATTTATGTCAAAAAGAAATCTTTAATAATTGCATTGCATAGTTTTGCATACTTTCTTGTTTATTTTACTGTTCATGTTTAATATGTCTAACCAAGAGATTTTTTTCCTCCAGTACTCGTAGGTCTATAATTGTTTTTTACATTTCAGTTGTCATTCCTGTGTTGGGATGGGATGTCCTGAATGTTTGTCTGAAATGTTTACAGACAAGCATTTGTACTCTTGATCTTAGGACTGCATAAAAATTGGGATGTTTTGGGATGAGATGGTAGAGAGCAGAAATAGACTTACAATGCATTCCTAAAGAGGAATCAGGTTTCCAAATCATTCATTGTTACCCTTACTTTCAATCTAATGCAGCATTTGGGCAGAATCAAATGAATTTTAATCAGTAAGCACTTGGTGTTCATGATCCTTGTACTGAGTTCTCAATAGAAAGTGATGCATAAAAGTGTATTCCCGTGCTTGTTGTGGCCTGTATTGAATTTTCTGATGCTGACATGCTCAGTCAGCTTGGAAATGCAGTTTGTCAGTGGCACCCTTCTGAAGATTGCATTGCTGACAGCTGCAGAAACCTTAATCCAGACTGCCTTGTGTTCTCTTTCTGTAATTTCAGTGGGGTCAACAGTATCTTTGGTTTCACTACAGAGATGGTACTTGAAGACTTTTATACGGAAAAGTGTGCTGAGTGAATTTTTATGTATGTTATACTACACACAAATGAAGATACTTTCCTCGTGATCGGTTTAATATGATTTCTATTCAGCTTTCATCCTTACTAAAGTTTTAGATTTTTCTCTCCTGCCAGGCTTGGCATGGACAGTAAAACTCAGAATTGGCAAATGTGGAACAGGATCTCATCAGTGTTAATGATGGTTTTAAGAATTGCAACACTGTAGAAAGTTAGGATATTTCTGACAGTAGAATTAGAGCTGAAATGCCTTTAATAGAGACCAGATTCTGCTTCAGTGGGGGAGGGAAGGGGAATCCTGCAGTATTCCACCCACTCCTACCCCAAACAGAGGCGCCAGCTCTTTGGAAATACTTATCCATCCAAAGCCTGGCAGCATATGAAAATGATCAGATTCAATTCTTTATTTATACAGCTTTCTGGGTAAAAGAGATTCCCTATTCTGTGTCATTCTGTGGACTTAAAATGAAGTCTGTAGACTTAAAACTCCCTACATAGGAGTGATCAGTAACTCATTGAAAACAATATTGAAGTGTCTTGTGTGTGACAGCTGGATTTTAGAATGGTGACACTTTGCAAGGCGAAAAAATTGCAAGTGCAGTAACAAATTAGAAATTATCACTTTGCTAATTTTCATTTTTAAATATCCTAAAAAACACCAAACTAATTAAAAAATTTCCCCCATAAAAAAAGGGCAAAAAACCCCCTTCAGGGTGTTGTAAAGTTTGTTTGCTGTCTTTTCATCGTACAGAATCCCTTCCATTCTAGTTTAGCACACCAAGTCTTTATTATAATGAACATATTCTTTGCATCTGAGGGCATCTGAGGCGGGTTGTGCTTGAATTTTCAAAGGTGATTATGTTTTTGTGCAATTACAGCACTCTGATGTAAATAGGGTGGGAGTGGATTTAGGAATTTTCATTGAAGTTTTTAAGCACCTCTGAGTTGAACTGTATTCTGTTACATTTTTAACATAGTTTGTTTTGAATACAAGATGCTTTTGAGTTTTTATATCAACTTGTATAGTTCGGTTACATCAGATACTGCAAATTCAGCCTCAGTGTCCAAGATTCTTTAGTTTCAAAGATGCTTTTGAAGTCAGTGAGTGTTCTTAGCGCCTTCAGAATTAATAAGGTATGCGATGGCTTTTACTTTTACAAAACTGTTGGAATGCTGAGACAGTGAATGTTTAATAATACACATTAAGAAAGACCTTATCCCCATTTAAAGATTATGGTTAAAAAAAATGAGGTGTATTAAGTTGGACGTATTTGCATGTTCCCCTTTGCCATACTAGACGAGTGAGGAGACTGAAGGGATGTTGGTGAGGCAGATGTTTAATTTTCTCTGTCTTTATCCCCTTGTGTCGTGGTTGAGGGAGTCAGTACGAGTGTCTCTTGTGTGGTTTCACTATGAATGATCAGAGTTCAGTGTCAGGATAAGAAATGTTCTGCAGAAATTACTGTGAAGTTGTTGTCTATGTCTGTGAATTTCCAGGAAAAACTTTTGCTTGTTTTTCAGTCTTCTGGCACAGTGGCATGATGCAAAAATGTATTACACTGTTCAGAATGACTAGGAGAGATTTAAACAGCCTCTAGTTGGTGAAATTAGAATCCATTGGAAGTAATGGCCCGTGTTCAGTGCAGAAGAGCCACAAGCAGGTGCCTCCTGCCACCTCTTTGCTGGAGCAGATGCCACAAAATGGTGAATTTCCAAGGGGTGAGCAAAGAGAAGAGGTCTCTGGTGTGTTGCTGTGTGCAGGTGGGGGTATTTTGTGAAGGTTTTTGGATAGACAGACTGTAATTTCAGACTTGCAGTGATGTGTGTGAGTGCACAGTTTGTCCAGCTGTGTTCCTGCAGAGCTTGGCTGAGGATGCCCCCGTGGCTTTCCTTGGGGGTGGGTTGATCTGTGCTCAGTCTTCCAATGGAATTTCTTCAACCAGTATTTTTGAAATGCCATATTTTTCTACTTCGTGTTCATTTCCTATGTTACTGCCATGCTCTTTATTTTAGCAACACTGTGAGTAGAGACAGAATAGTTTGCTGTCCTTAAAACAGTCTATTCTAGCAATGTCTGTTTGTGGTCTTGTGCTAAATATAAATTACATTAATGGCTAAGCAGAGCCATTTTGGGAAACTGCATGAAATTCTCATTTTAAAAACCTTCATTTTGCTGAAAAAAAACCCCCTATTTTGAAACTTTTGTTTCTTCCAGAAGCAATCCCTCTCAATACAAAGCACCCAAACCCCCACCAACCCCACCCTTTAAAAAGTGCTGAAGTAAAAATTTACCTAAATTTTAAATACTGTGTCCTGCTCTAGGATTTACATATTCTTGTTGTTTGTTGGGAATTACCACTTGAAATGGGCAAGATAGGTTTCATTTAATTCTGCTGAAACTGGGAACTCTAAAAAACAAAGAGAATTTTGTTACAGTAGTGTAAACAGGTTACAGCTGAAAGAAAACAAAGTAGTAGTACTGACTTTCATGTTCTTCCCAAGGTTCTAGACAGTGAAATTATTCTCCTTTTCTTAAATTTTTTCTAAGATGAAACTCCTAGTGTAAATAAATGCTCTTACTAATTATATTTTTCTCAAATATAACTGGCTTCAGAAGAAAGTATAGTATTACAATAACTATGTGGGGACTTTTTTTGCTTTTAATTTTGGCTTGGGGTTTTTTAAAAAAAATTCTCATCAGACTCTCAGATTTTAAAGGTTTTTTTCACTTATTAATCTGCAATTAGTTGAATTAATGCTTATTGTATGTACTCTCCATACTGACAATGATAGAAAAATAGTATAACTTTGAACACAGCTTTTTGAATGTGAAAGAAACCCAAAAAAGCATATACCAAGTCTGTGCTACCCGTTGCATACGAAAAATTTATTTTTTCATATGCAGTGGGTAGCGTAGACTTGGTATATGCTTGTATACAACCATAAATAATTTGTTTTGATGCAGGATGGATGCAACATACCTTAGAAAGAGGCATTAGAGTGCGAGTGTGTTACCTCAAAAGGTTCTGCAATGCCAGTCCAGTACAAGTAGGCCAGTTAAGTTATGACTGGTTTGCTTCACAAGAACTTAAATAGCTGGTGGTTGTGCAAAAGTGCTACAGAATGCATAGATCAGAAAAACAATTTGTGCTGTACAGGATCAATGCTGACTGTAGGATGGAGGAGATCAATCTTGCAAATCAGGGAGTACTGTAATATAAGCATCTTCTTTCAGTCAATGAAGGTTAGAAAGGGGCTGAGCAACAGAGGAATACTGTCTGGAGGCAATCAATATTAATTATAAATTTATAACCTTTAGACCAGCTTTCAAACAATACTTTCTAAAAGGGAGCACTTCAAGCTTTTTTTTTTTTTTTGCCTTGTAAAAGAAGTTCTAATATGAAAATAAAAATTCCAGTCTCTACTTGAAGCTCTTTAGAGCTACCTATTCCTACTTTGCTTTTTCCTTCCTTGGCTTGCAGTGGCCTTGGTCCAGTTACCAGATTGGGGCAGCAGAATTGTTACCTTCATATAGCTTTTAAACAAAGATGCAACCATTGCAAAGATCTTGGGTGCATGGGGGTCAGGAGGCAGATGTGCAGCTTGGCCTGGTCATGCTCTGGAGCTTTCACAGCCTGTGGGAGAGCACGCTCTGCAGGTAACACAGTTCATGTGTGTTTTCAGTCTGTTTCTAGGAAGTAGATAGTAGTTTGAAATGAAGTCTTGATGGAGGTAAGTACTAAATAACTCTTAGCAATGGCCTTTGTCAGTAAATTTTTTTATTTGGACTTTCAGTGAGCTTGAAAGACAATTGGAATGGAAGTAGGAATAAAAAAGAGCACTGGGTAGACTTCATGGCATTAATAGTTCTACAGTTACTTCAGTCTAACATCCAGATCTCTTGCCAAGTTTGAGAGACTGTTTTCCATTATTTGCATAATTTAAGTGGTGCTTGACATTATAATTAAGAAAGATCGAGGCTACTTCTTCCCAGGTTCAATGAAAAGGAGAGCTGATAGCAAAATGGATGTTATAGGCAGCAAACAAAGCAACTGCAGAGACTGGATCCACGCTATGAAGTCTAATGCTGATAGCTATGCCTGCTAGGAATGTGGTAAAGATGATAGCCCCCTGTCTGCCAGTGGCTCATGGATGCAGTATGCAGTGGTGCTGCTGTGGCTAAAGTTCTGAGAAGTGAAGATTGAGAGTCTCTGTGCAAGGCCCCCAGAGACCAGAAAGCACGTGGGCTGCTTCATCAAGCTGTGACCAAAGAAGTTCTATTGCATATAAGTTGACATTCTCACTATGCTGTAGGGCCCCAGTTTTGCTGACTCCAGTTCTGAGAAGGCTGAGTTTCTCCTGCCCTTCTATCCAGTGAGGGTTACTGGAGGCAGGGCCAGCATTTTGAACCATGCTCAGATCTCTGTGGGAGAGGCTGATACTAACCAGCAACTCAGAGAGTTTTCAGTTCATTGCTTTTCTTGCTGTGGGTCTGCCTCAGATACCAGGACTAATGTGAAGGTGTGCCTGATTATAACTGGTCATTTTTCTGAGTATTGCTGTTTTTATTTCAGAGGTTTTTTTAATCTGGGTGGTTTTTGTCCTGTGGTTGTATACTTTTTAGAAAAGTATCTGCAAAGTATTCTCAGGTTTGGTTGGTTGGGTTTTTTTTAATCCCTTTTCAGGAGTTTGGCAGTCCTAAGAGAATCCAAATGTTCACTGTTTAGTTTTTCATAGCATAGCCTGATTTTTCACTTATTTAGTAAATTATAGATGGCAGATGCCAAAGCACATAATGCATCTGCTCTGTCTGCTTCAACAGGACAGAGCTGCCAGAATCCAATTAAAGAATTGCAGTGGAGTTGTCCGTGGAGAGACTTTATTTTGGCTATTCTTTTTGTGACAGCCCTTCTTCAAATTAGCTCCCTCTTCCTTCCCTCATCTTCACCAGTGTCCCAAGCTGTATATGCAGTGGATATGGTTGTATTTGTCGTTTTGCTGTGTGGTATTCAGAGGTCCCAGTTTTCCCTGCTGATTTTTTAAAGTGATTCATAGAAAGGGAGGGCCATCTTCATGGCAGCCCTGTCCATACTAAATTTGCTTCCAACTTTCTCAGTTCTGCTTTCTCAGAGCTATCATGTAAACCACACAGTGGAACTGCATTATCTTTTCCCGATGAGCTCATG